>NC_091018.1:3126250-3750000 GCF_041296385.1 Aphelocoma coerulescens | reverse complement strand
CTCCATCACATCGATGTTGTTTTATGATGACGTGTTACAATTTCAGCCAGAAAAGGTCAGAGCTGGCACTGAAAGAACAGTGATTTGTTATTCAGAGGGAGATTGCACTGCAGCCCATAAAGCATTCAGTACTACCATTAAGACAAAACCTACAGTCAGAATAGCAGCAGTACCACAGTCCTGTGGTGTTTAACTCCTGCCCCAGCAGGAAGTATGAGAATAATCCCACTTTCAAAAACTACAGTTCTATGCCTTTTTATTCTCTCCTAATTAAAGGAATAAATAATGATTTGATTAATAATGGCTAAAGCCACTGTCCAACCTTGATTTTTTTTTTCCCTATAGACGAATATTCTTTCAAACATTAATGAAATATTAATTAAAGTTTTTTTGTTAGACCAGGACAAAGAGACTGAAAATTAGCCAAACATATGTGATTATTATTCTGCAAACATGAACAAGGACACCCCACATTTTAAATTTTATGTGTTAAGACATCTAAGAAGACAGATAAGGCTTAATAAATCAGCTTTTTACAGAAGAAGAGCTCGATCAATATTCTAAGAAAAATATTCACCTGGTTGAAAACATTTGCAGTAAATTGGGAGGCCGTGGGCAGTGGACTATTGTAAGCACTCAAGGTAATTTTCTAGATGGAACATTAATTTCTTTCAGAAGAATTTTTACTTTATGAATTGAAAGGACAAAAATAAATCACACTTAATTGTTAGGATCTATGCTTGATTTGTCCACAGTTGAACATTTACCTGGGTTTTGCATCCATCACAGCAGGAAAAAGGCTCTGTTTCCAGAGGGATCCACAGGGTCCTATCCAAACATGGCTTGAAGAACAATAGGAAATAGTAGTGAAAAAGAATGCTGTTAATATAAATGGAAGTTCTTGGTTGTCTTTACCTCATCATCCCAAAGCACTTCCCCAAGTACCAGGGACTGTTTAATAATTTTTTGCTTATTTTGCCCATGCAATGAGGACTTCACTGAAATGGAACTGATTTTGCTGAATAATCTGTGGAGTTCTAAGCAGTGGTTTCCCACTTAAAAATTGTACCTTAATAACACCTTTTATTCCTGTGTATAAACAACTTAAAAAACTTCTGCAATAGTAAGAAAAAGTCTTCTAATTTCTTGAAAGCCTTCAATTAGTTGAATACATTCTCTTTTCATAGAATGCATTAAAAACATTATCTTTTAATTCTTATCAGCCCCATTAGCACATTACTTAAATTCACTGTCCATCTACAGTAACAGAATTATCATAACTGTTTAGCAGAAATATTTTTTTTAAAAAGAAGCCAATCCTAATTAAGAAAATCAAGCATGAAAAACACTTAAATTTCTTCCATATTGCATTTGGAGAGCAAAAAACCAGAGTTATTTATTCTTGAGAGGTCTTTGCAGTTCTCTGGAGCCTGGAGAATTTGGGACCACTGAAGACATCAAGATAAGATCTTAGGCTTTAAAAGACTCATGTAGAGCACAGAGGACTGACTACAACTCAAGTAAACCAAGTCTCTGTAGAGTCCACACATCCTTACAAAGTTTCAGGATCAGAAACAAATTTACTCAGCATTTCCACTGCAGAAAATTGAATTATAGGTGCCCCTTGTAATCCAGACTTTTTAATTTTCTAAATTATAAATAAAAACTTCCAACAAATTTGGACTATATAAATCATGAGGAAAATCATCACAGATTGAGGCAACACAAGATAATAATTACTGCCTGAATATGCTAAGAAGCATTGTTGTTAAGTGAGGCCAGAAAAAACATCTGTGCCAGAACTGGAGAGGAATGGTTGTATCTCCATCTGAGCTGCAACAGCAGCATCTTCTCCTACCTTGCTGGAGAATTTCTTGGATTTAACCTCATCATGGTTTCTCCAGTTAATTACTGGGTTTCTGTCTTTATATAGAAGGTTCCTTGACAGGAATCAAGGCTTTTGGTGGTCTCTGAGCTCGAGGTGAAGCAGCCAAGCCCAAGATGTTGTGGAGCAGGAAGGGGTTTGCTCTGTTGAGTGCACTTTGCCAGCAGCAGCTGCAGCATTTGGGAACTCAGAAACAGAGGAAGAAAATGCATGAAAATGTCATAAATCTGGGTGCTTTAAACAATGTGTGACCTAATATACTGCTTTAAAATATTAAAATTTCAAATTATCAACGATTCCTCTTATACCTGATATACGAGGGTGTTTCAGCAGTTTCCATTAGGGCTGCAATGACAGCTGCTCTGAATTGCTGATCCTGACAACTCCACTGCACTGGCTGTAAATCTGGAGAAAATGTACCCCTAAAAACCAGCTGGTTACATAAGGGAGAATCCACAAAATTGTTGAAAGATACTAAAAGACATGCTAAAGGCTTACTTTTATGATTAAGATATGTGTGCCAAAATATATATTACTCATTACATGTTGTAAAGACAAGGTAAGTAGGGCATGAATTCACATCCTACATTACAATACAGTATTTATGGTTAAGCTGCCTTATTTCTAACATGGTAACTTCAAAATCCATCAAGACTTACACTTATGGAGATATCAGAGAAAAATTTAAGAAATGGGACCCTCTGCAAGAAAGATTTGTTAAAATGTGTGTAATCAAATTAAAAAAAAAACTTCTTTATAAATGATAGAGTGGTAAACAAAAAAATTAATCTAATCATCACATATGGATATATGAAGCACATCACGAGTCTCTCCAACAGCTGTTCTTTTACTGTAAAGATAATCCATAGAAATATCTGAATTTATTTTGTTTGCTCTGACTACCCAGGAGTTTATTTTTGTGAAAGTCACAGTTCTACATTTAAGGGAGGCAGAAAGGCAGAGTTAACGCTGTTCTGAGGCCAAAAAGGCACAGATCACTCAAACCTGCTGATGCTTTGAAGTGGCTACCTAAACACAGAGGCTAGACCTCAACACGAGAATAAAAGTGGGTATTTATTTGAAGGGCCTTCAAAGGTACACCTTAGGAGAGTAAATCCTACGAGGGGCTCCACCCAAGATGGACCCTGGGTCACGGGTTCTTCACACTTTTATAAGTTTGGGCCATTTGCATATGAGGGTTAATTCTCCAATTATAACCTCAGTTAATGATGTAATTACCCCAGGTTTGCCCCTCCTCTCAAAGGCTTTTAGTTACACATTTTGGGGCCTGAACCTAGAGAGGGTTTGTTCTGTCTGACCAGCGTGAGAGAACAGCAGCTAACAGGCCACACGAAACTTCAGAGTGACACACCAGGCAGTGCGGGATTTGAAAAATATAAAAGTTAAAACCTAAGGCATCATTGCCACCAACATGCCTTGGATAACCTCATTATTCTCATTGAAATTAGGTTCAAAACATAACAATTTGGGGACTGCATTTGGAAAAGCATATTTATGAATAAATCTGCTTCATCAAACTAAGTACTAATTTCTTTCACTGTACTTTTTATGGCTGATTTCCTCTAACCAAAATGTCCTTTGTATGGCATAATTTGACCTGATTTGGGGGGAGAACTATTGCGCCTTTACCATTCTACCTTTAAGAAAGACCTCTCTGAAAAGACGTTCTGTCTTACCTTTTTGCTGCCTGCAATCTTCTAGAGCATTTGGTTTTTAAGCAAATGTTGAAGAGCCGCTTCCATTTTCTGTAAATTGCTGCTTTCTTGTTTGTGGTGCACTTCAAACAGATTTTGAAGCCTTGACTCCAGATTCCAAAGCTCCCTCACACTTAGTCCCCTGGCACTTCAATCACGTTGACTTCACTAATTAGTTTCCCTAATTTCTCAGTCTGCTCTTTTGGAGTCAGAAACCTTGAGTCACCAACTCAAGGTTTTGTTTATCCTATTTAACTGGAAATGCATCAGTTCACACTCATTCATGGCAAGGTTATTCTCTTTGACCAGCTGATGGTTCACCCTCCTGTTGGTTCAGTGGCTGCCCAGAGTGAGGGAATGTGATGCATCCGGCATCCCGAAGTTTCTGGCATTGCTGGCAGTTGGGTTGTGCAGATGCAACATCTGCTGTAATGACACAGAGCTTGGTAGAATTCCTCTCTCCATAACATTAACAATCTATTTAAATCTCTCCATGGAAAGTGGAGCAGAACAAAACACTGACTTAGAGAATGTTCTTTCTCAATCTTTCCCCAGAATTGGTTTTCTGATTCTTACCTCTATTAGGCTGGGTTTTTTTCTTAACCAAGCTGCCACTGCCTCTTTTTCTTCCTTTTGAGCCCAACTGCCTAAAAAGCAAGCACTCTCCAGTCCCTTGGTTCTAAAAAATGCTTCTATTATTATCCAGCTGATTTTTTTAAACCAAAAATGATTTGACATTGGGAAAAAAATAACAGCCCAAAACTGCTTGATTCAGATATTGCTGCACAGGAACATGAACTCATATTCACTCATTCAGTGAAACTTGAGCTCTGGCTGTATCTATAATATTGGGTATGGCATTCACACAGTGTTGTGGCTTGAATGCTTTTTAATATTAGTAAAAATATTCCCCAAAAAGTTTAAATTTGAAACCACTTTCAAAGGACTTGTGCAAGTCTCCTATCATGGTACAAACAGGAGAAGGGGTGTGTGCACGTTGTACCACATCAGAGATATATTTATGGCATATACTGTGCTCTATAGATATATTTGAGGTACTTATATGTCTGCATGTGTGCATATATGTGAGAAACTTGACAAAGTATAATTTAAATGCATTTATGTTTCTTCTGGTTTATGAACAGAAAGGAGAATGAATCCTCCAAACAGCTCAACCATTAAATGTGTTTTTTAAAGCCCCATTTTAACTATAATATTAATTGTCTATGTTTCAAAGCTTAATCTTCTACTCCACCTATTTTTATTTTTTTTTGCAGGTTTCTGCTTTGAAAAGTGAAAACCGTATTCAATCTGGTGCTCTGCTTTAATATATAACAAAGACAGAATAAGCCTTTGTTATTTCTCACCTCATTTTCTTTGTATTTGTATTCAACACAACCGTGCTTTTTTTTCTTAGTCTTTTGTTTGATTCACCAACAGATTAATTCTTCCTTCTAAATAAAATCTCATATTAATTTTATTCATAGATAGCCTATAAAAAAGTTGTCTCAATTTTATTTAAAGCACATTAATGTGGCAATATATATTAACATAACTTATGTTACATTTGTTTCCTGTTGGGGTTTTAAATCTAGAAAGCAACTGATTAAATAATGAAAAACCATTTTTCAAAGAATTATTTTCTGACATTCTTAGTTCTGTACCAAGACATTTTTTATTTTAAACCTCAGTGCTGGCTCCAGGATAGGTTCCTGTCCATCTGAGATAAACTACTAATTGAGAGAGCTTAGTATGCACATCACAGTTTAAAATACATATATTTCAGCATATCTTATCCTTTTGCATTTTAATATTGACCCAAAAACTTACCTCATGTTATTGATCTATAAATATCTCAGGATGAAACACTCAATTCAACCGGAATTAATTTAAGATTTTCTTTTTAAAAAAATTTAAAAAGCCTCCATCCTGCCCAACCTCATTAACCTATAAGTCTTTCCCATACTCTTAATTTGACTAAATTCTCTTCTTTTAAGAAAAATTAGAAATCAAGCTTTGTGCAAATTCACAGTTTGGCAGCTGAAACCGATGCTGAAAATACCTTAATTAATTCTATGTTACAACTGTATTGACTCTGAAAGAGGGTGAAGGACTGTGTGCAGAAAATCAAGGGGACACGGAGCTGTGGCAAACCGCAAAAATATCAAGAATTCGCTGTTCAGGGTGTCTTTTTCAGCAAAATAGGACTTGTTATTGAGAAGATTTAGAGTCCAATACAATGTAGGAATTGTCACAGCCTTGGAAGAAGACAAAGCTGGAAACCATAGAAAAAGAATTATCCTGTGATGAGCTCTGGTCAGAATGAGTAAGTCCTTGTGTGGGATTGTGACTGCACAAACAAAGACACTGGGGGCCTGGACTTGACATTGATTGCTCAGTTCCTTTTCAACTCAAAATGAATTCTCAAATACTCCCTGAGACTGAGTTCCAATCCAATGGCAAGCATGTCATTGCAATTAATTTCATTTTAATGGTTGTTTCAGACAAAAAAATAAAAAAAAGTCACTTTTTAAAAATCAAATACAGCCCTTTCAAGAAGCACTGCAGAACATCAGCTGGTTGTTAATTTATTGTCTCAGATCTATGCAACCCTTCACAAAACCAAAACCTGTCTTCCATTCTTGCAGCCATTTCATTCTCAGTTCTCAACTACAAGGTCATGTCATCCTCATGACAGCAGCAGAGATTTTGTTAATCTTTCCATTCTTTGAACTGTGTTTTTTATTTAATTACAGTCTACAACACATAACAAAGAGTTTTCACACACAAAATCTGTTACACAGAACAACGAATTGTATGTCTGAATGTAAAAAACAAGTTCATATATAAAGTTCACTATACCTGGATAAATTCATGCCAGTACATGTCCAAACCTGCCCTTCATTGTGCTGAAAACACATATTCACACAAGGAAAATGAACATTTCTTGGAAGCCAAGCATTTGTCACTATGACAGAACTCTGTTCAAATCCTAGAAATACCAGATGATTAACAAAAAATTTTATTTTTTCTATTTGTTCTCAGATGAAAAATGGTAAAAAATGGAATAAGGGTATTAAAATGTTTCTAGTTTAATTCTGCAAGTTGCTTGATTTTTGAATGAGAAGAATAATCACCTATAGCTACCTTCAACCTCAAGAACACTTACAGGAGTCCAGACCTTACCTGAAGGGCTGATGAAACCAATCATTTCAGAGCAGAATGTAATTTTGCCCTTAAGTTATGAAACAACAGTGTCATCTCCATTACTTCTTTTATTCAGATCTTCCAAAATTTCAGCACCTTAAAAACAGAGCTTTGCAGACAACTGCTGCCTCCACATCTTTTCACCCCAAAACATCACTGTTTAAAATCAAAGCAGTCCCCACAGTCATTTCAAATGCCATATGGGGAAACAAAGCTCATTCCACACACCTGATAAACTTTCCATATGCTGGGACTGCCCTTCCTGTGTTTGACCACGTTCTCCATTTTCCAGACTGCTACTTCTGCCTTCTATTCTCTCTTTTCCTCCTTTTAACTTAGCAATTTTAACAGGACTTAAACTCAGTTGTTCAGACTAATACAATCCCACCTTAATATTCTTTTAAAAAATTGAAATTACGTTTATATGTGACAGGAAAAAGAGTGATAAAAGAGTTGCAGAGAATGTGAGAAAACTGTCATTGATACATTTGATTTTACACTAAAAGCCTCAGCATTCTGCAATATGCTTGTGTATAGTCTCCATGAAAAGACTGAACTGAAAATAGTATGGATACTCTCACAAAACATTTATAACAGAAAACAAGTCTAAAGGCACAAACATTTGCTAGAAGCAAGAAAGCTGATGTGGATTACCTTTGACTTCTCTTTCACTTCATTGGCAATACATGATAGCATACGGTTTTGACAGGAAAATAAAAGGAATTAACAAAATGGTAACTGAAGACATGTTCCAACTTTAGATTCCAATTATAGCCCACATTGCTTAAAGCTAGGAAATGTGCAAACATCTAACACGGATGAAGGAGAGAGATCTAATGAAAAAGACAACATGACACGAGAACACCGAAGCAGAAGCAGCTAATTAAACCCATACAACTGCAAAGCAGATGAATTATTAAGAGAGGCAGAAGTTAGTGACAAACTTGTAGTGCTTTTATGCTGAAAGAAGATTTAAAATTAAACAACCTGTAAGCACAAGTTATATATAGGGTTGGGGGTGGAGTAGTTATCATTGCATGTATTTTTTCTGCTGTAACTTACTATGCCATCCAAGCTACATATGAAAGACTTTAGCCCAGGTTTGCCTCTGGGCAAAAGGGTTTTGATAAAAAACTGTGTAATGCACACCAGGAAATGCTTTTTTCTTTGGTAGATAAACCTCCATCCACCGTTGTTGTCAACAGCAACAAAGCATGAGTGTATTTCAAAGGCAATGTTCATTTTGCTCACCATGAAAGCTCATTCTGTAATTAAAATAATCTGCAAAGCACCCTACTTGACAGTAAGGGATCTACTACTGATCTACAACAACAGCAGCCTGCAGAGCAGAATGAACTCAGGGAATTTAGGGATCTGGCATGGATCACTGCTACTGTTAATTTTTGCCACGTGGAGTGTAACCCCAATGAAGTAATACTGAAAAAAATTCATTTAACCCTGGAAGTGTTAAAGGCCAGGTTGGACGAGGCTTGGAGAAACCCAGTCTAGTGGAAGGTCTTCTTTTCCATGGCAGGGGATTTAGAAAACTTTTCCATGGTTGGAAGTAGATGGCCTTTAAGGTTCCTTCCAACCCAAACCATTCCATGACTCAACCTCCACAGGCAGCACGGGCTAGAAAGGGGTGACCAAAGGGCCATGCCCAGGTATGAATGGGAGGATCCACATTTCCATGCACAACGAGGATCTGGAACACAGACATGTGTGGAACAGAAGGAACAGCTCTTACCTCTGGACAGTGGTTCTGTAATCCAGGAAGGGAAATCTGTGGGGGGAGACTGAGATAGCAATCACCACATCCCCCAGACACTCTAGGAGTCCTGTTTTCATGAGCAGTTCTCTGTCATGGATGTCTATTTTTTCCCTCTCTTTTTGAAACTCTGGGTGGAGCTGAAAATCTACATTCATGAGGTGTTTTTACAAATTTCCTGTTAACGTTTTGAAAATGTGCTGTAAAGTGTTTGAAAAGCAATAAGTACTTACACTGGCAGTTCAGTGCTTGGAAGGTTCCTGCAAGTTGCTAAGGCTTTTACAATAACCTGTAACGTGCTCTCCTTTCAGCATTTCCACAGCAGTCACTTAAACAAGGTGATAATTTAATCATGGTAATGGTTACACAACTCCACTGAAATCAGACTTAATCAGAGCAGCTTTGTGCATTCAATGCAGATGATAAACCCCTACAGTCTAAGCCTTTTGTATACACTCTGTACCTGCTTTCCCCAAATTACAGGAAAATATTCTTATGCAAAGAAATCTATAATAAACTGGGTTTTAGCTGGACTGAAACCCCATGTTTTCAGGCTTTGCTGAGTAGGCAGGTATCACCTTCTCCCTTTTTTCCCTCCCAAGTTAGTATTTCTCTATTTAGTGAAACACAAGATTGAGCAGAATAGACAAAGTCTCCACTGTAAATCATTGTTGTGCAACTCACTGAATTGAAAACCCACCATGGATTAAACTGCCCCCCAAATGACAACGTCTGCATCTGCAATGCAGATTTAACTCCTAAAATATCATTAAGTCTTCTGCAAATCTTCTTTTTTCCAAACACTGATTCCCTTCAAGAGAGATTTAGAGTTCACACTGAAAATACCATGGGAAGTCTTGGAATATCTCAAACACTTTGTATCTATTAAAAAACCCGTTTACAGTATATAGGTGTTTTGGAGGACAGTCTTGACAAAATCCTCTCTCTGTGTAATTAAAATACAGCAAATGCTCCAGAGCTATTTTTTGTGGGTCATTTAAACACATAACCAGCTTCTTTGATTTGAGAAACACAACATTTTTTAATATCAGACCATACCATTGGCAAATCTCTTATCTTACACAGTTAGTACCTGCCTAAAATAAAGTAAATCCCAGGTCTCTTTCCACTATGTAAAACAAAAGAACTAACTCTGAAAAATAAAAATAAAAAAATGTCCACTTGAAGAGGGCACCAATCACATTATGTGTGTTTGCACATTTGGTAGTTTATATATTTAATATACAAGATAATATTGAATTTCATAGTTGAAAGAGATTCACATTTGGACATCTGTAAAAACAATTGAAATTAAGAATAATTTTCCAAATTATTAATTAGTTTATAAGCAGTCACCTTCTACTCTGGTATGAGAGAAAATGAAACCAAAAAAACCGGCTTTTAATTTAATAATTTAGAAATTTAAAACACTCCTTAGGAAAGTCAAATGCAACAACTTAAATTTCTTGTCTTTTTCTACAAATTCTTTTGTGGCGTTTTTTGACCATCTATTTTCATCAGCAGTATCTTGCTTTTAAAACTTCCTGTAGAGAAAGATTTACAAATGAAAAAAAATGAACTCTTTTTTTCCCCAGTATCAAGGAGTTTTTCACAATGATACTGAATAAGTTGTTCCTCCCAATCTGAACAGTTCTATGCAATTACTGTAGGAACAGATGCTTCAGTTGTTTCCCAGTGATCACTTTCTCTGACCTAAATTACTTAGCTCTTTGCTTCTGATCATGGGTACTACAGATTTTGTCAAGTACTTTTAATTTAAGACCCTGAAAATATCAATATAGTCCTTAAAGAGTTCCCCATGTCCTTGAAAAAGTCATGTGTGAAAGATTTTTTATCACAAGTTTCTTCCTACACTAACTTTGCAGTGTGTTTGGTTTCCCCAGTATCCCTGAACATCTGCATGTTCTAAACATAAAAAAGAAATCCATTTCCAAAACTGATAGAGCAGGAATAAAACTGCCAAATATCAGCAAAGTGCATTTTTATGGCAGAGGATAATTTGGGTTTACGTTACCAACGCGTTTCAGCTAAAATCTGCAAGTAGCACTTTTAAAAGTATAAAGCACTAATTGAAGAGAACCTATATGGAGCCACCAAAGTTTCTCAGTCTCTACTGGAGAGCTCCGTGCAGTTGTGGGCTCCCCAGTAAAGGAGAGACATGGACATACTGGGGCCAGGAAGGGATTAAAGGGCTGGAGCATCTCCCGTAGGAGAAGAGAGCTGGAACTGCTCACCCACAGGGAGCCAGGGCTTGGGGTGGGTCACAGGAGTGAGCAAAAACACCCAGTGAGAGCAGCACAGACCAGAGCCTCCCCAGCAGCACCTGGAAACAGGACAAGAGGAAATAGGCGCAAATTTAAACACAGCAAATTCACATAAGAAAAAGGCTTTTTTGTTCTAATTTTGTGTGTTCTGTTTTCTATGAGACTGGTCAAGCAGGTTGCCCAGAAAGCTGTGGAGTTGCCATCCTTGAAGATCCTAACTGGATCATAACCCTATCTAGGTTCTTGTAGATCCTAACTGGATCATAGCACAACCTAACTGGACATAACCCTAAACAATTTGCTCTGGGTGAGTGCATCTTGATGTTGGACTAGATCTCCAGGGATCCTTTAGTATTCAACTACTCTACTTGATTTCTTGATTTTCTGCTTGATCATTTTTGTATCCTCTGATATTGTGGCACTCTTTTAACAAAAAGAATGCATTATGAGTAACTTTTATTAATAATTATAATTTTTATTCAGGACGAACTTTGTTTCTCCTCAGTGTAGTAAAAGATATTGCAATTAAAGACAACTACAAAATTGTCGCGTGTTTTATAGGCAGTAATATTTATAATTAATTTTTTATTCTGTTATTAGATATGATCTAGACACAAAAACCAAATCAAACCTAAAAAACCCACGTTACAGCTGAACAGTATCAAATTAACTTTCATTATTAAGCAGCTTCTCACTCATTTTCCTGAATTAAAAAATAAGCAAAACATTTTATATTCCTCTGCATCCATCTAATATTATTGCCAACTGGAGCTGTTGCAATCATTCTTTTAATAAGTTGTACTTAATTACATTTTTATGTTTTTGAATAAAGACTGAAGAAAAACTTTCAGTACCTGAAACATAAACAATTAAGTGCTACAATGATCACATTTCACTGAAGGTTGAGCAACAGCCTCAAGATGAAAGCAAAGGTATAAACCAAGTTAATATCTGAGAACACTCACAGGCACCCCTATTCTCTAGTGGGAAAACTGGGAGACTCAAATGCTGTCCTGTGCTGGGCCCCAGTATAAAAGAGATGGTCCAAAGTGAGGAATCCACTAATGTATCATGGAAAGGGTTCATGAGAGAGCTGGAGGGTTGGGATGGATGCCACGAAAATCGTGGATCAGGAGCCTGAGCACCAGCAGCTCTTCCACTTGCCTGGAGGAGGCCACAGCCAACCCAAATTTAATTCCAAAATTTTATTAATATGAATTGAATGAGCATACTTTTAGCTGAATTAATCTTAGTATTTAGCCGTGGCTTGAAAGGAGGATGAAATGAGGGACCTCTACAAGTCATCCCAGCCTCATTTTTCCTCCAGTTGTAGCTACATGATGATCTGTATTGAGGTATTTCTAAAATATTGATGCCTGTGCTGTATTTGAGATTTTATGGCTCACTTCCTTTTTTGGGGCATTTTCATTGAAATTAATGCACCTCTTACATTCTTTTTAAGATACGTTCTTCCACTCCACATCTCACCAGGGCCATTATACTTGAACAGAGCATTTTTTTTCAAAACTTTTTAAAAAAAAATCATGCCTACTTCTTTAAGATTTCTCCTCTATTCATTTATTCTTGAGGAAATGAGCAAGAATCATAATTTCAGGTCTTTTTATTTTACTTTTCAAGGTCTAATGCATCATTTAAAAGGGAAATATAGCTCTAAAAGTTGCTGTTAAGGACCATGAAGCAGAAAAATAATATGTAGTTCCTTTGCAAGGTTTTTATCTTAACAGCATTACTAACTGTGACATTTATCCTGCTTAACCTCACCAAATGTACCCTAGGGAAATGTCAACAGAGTCTTATGGTTTTAATACAAATGAATTATCAAAGAGTTTGAATAATGTAATCATCTTAATGTATTCAGTTTTTATAATGAACATCTGTTATGGGCAGAGAGAAGCAAAATGACTGGTTAATGCAACAATTAAATAAACAATTGAACTCAAAAATTATAAAAACCTGATTTTACAAATTTAACTATTTAGAGCAACGAGCTGAAGGACCTGCCACTGAAATACTCCTTCTATCCCTCATTTCTGTTGGGTGCATTTTTTTCTTTGCTGGCATCCATATATGTTTTTCAGCTGCTTGTTCTGGGTATAATCCTGCTTACAAAGACAGCTTGTTCCCCGGATAGAAATCTTCTCTCTTGAGTGATGCATATTTGTGTTCTTAAAGTTGCTGCCAAATCTCTTACTTTACATGCCTCTGCCAATAATCCTTTTGCAGTGTATTTTCTGTATTATTTATTATAAGAGGGTTGTTTTCAAACATCCTGCTTGCATACATTACTGGAATTCTGCTCTCATGGGAACACATTCTCTAATTATCGAGATGGACTAACAAGTGCCTCTGATATTTACTGCTCTTATATTTTATTCTGGTACTGCACTTTCTGACCCAAATAAAATATCTGGAAAATTTACATCAATGATATATAATTTTGCAGTCTATACTCTTTTGAGCTACCCTTTATGAGTAATTCCAAGAAATCATGAATATTTTGTCGAGGAAATCATGTTGTCATTTACAATTCAGAAAATAAACATCCTGGTTTATCTGAGTTCCTCAATGACATTTCACCCAATCTCCATGCTCTGAACCTTGTTCAGACACTGCTATCAGCTTGTTCTCTTGCTCCTGAAATGCAGTAATTTGAATATACTTTAGGAACACTTGTCAGCTTGCCATTACACATCCATACAGACAGAACCGTTTAGGTCCTGAGTATGCAAATGTGGTATACTGAAATTATAGTCAGAATCCCTTGCCAGGTTGGTTCAAGGCTGGATTCATCTGCTTTTGCTTGGTGGCTATTTGCTGTTCACAATTTGTTAAATAGGGATAATTCAAGCTGCATTCAGAATAATATTTCAGTGAAAGGGAAAATTATCACATGATTAAAGGTCCTAGTTACTCTTAAATTAACCCCAGAATCACCACACCAGAGAAAATTCATTACTTTGGCCATGACCACAACTTAACTGGAGTTTAATGTATGTTTTTTTGGGTTTTTTTAACTGAAATTTATTTCTCACTGAAATCCACATCCTCAATGTCAATCACTGTGTCTAGAGGGGTTGCACAGCTCCAAATGGTATTTACATCTTCTGGTATACTGACTAGGAAAAAACACAAAATGGTTCCACCTGAATGAAGGAAAGCAGGTCTGTACTGCTGAGGCCTTCAAGGAGTTCCTGTCAGGATTCACAATTTATAACCAGAGCTAGAGCAATTTCCCCTCTCTTTATTTAGAATGAATGATTATGGTAATATACCTGAGAAAGTCTGAGAATGACAAAGGTGTTTTCTTTCTATATAAAATGTTCTAGTCATAACACATTAGGTACAGTAGGAAGGTTCAAAGCTGACTTAAATGTACATTTCTGCTGCCACTTTATACCACCCTAAAAATCTTCCTACGGAAAGAATGACACGAGACAATGAAGATCTCAGAAATCACAATTAGGCAGAGTATGATAATTATATCTGAAAACGAGTGGAGAAGGGGGAGTGAGGAATGCTGGCTCTGCTGGCTGCTCACCCTTTCCTAGCCAGGGGAATAACTGTGTCTCACACACGACAGCTCTGAAACCTGGGCACACAGGCAGCTTTTCTCACAGGCAAAATCAGTCATTTCAGTCACGAGCCAGTAGAGAAGTTGCTGCTGTCAAAATCACATGAACATATGCATAATATTCACTCTTGTATTCACAGTCACCATTACTAAGGAAGCATAGAGAGCAACCACAGCAGATGCCTGTGGCTCTGAACATAACTCATTCCCTTCACTGCCTGTTGGCTTTGACTCCCCAGTTGAGAATGCCCTCACCTGTCTGGCTGATTATGGTTTTCCTTTCCCTTCACTGTCCGGTTTCCACAATCAACCCTGAATTTTACTCTACTCCATGTTCCTTCACTCATCCCCCTAATTCAATCCCAATTCTTTTGAAACCATTGAATCATCTAAACTCTTTCAGCCTGACCAGCTTCCCCAGGAGGAAAAAACCAACGTGCTTTTCTTAGGATCTTGTACACAGTTTTATGTGTACAATGTCTTTTTCCCTATAGTCGGATTATGCTGAATTCTTTTAGGAGTGTTGATACTTTGGTCACTCACAGATCCCTATCTATTTCATGGATGCAGGGGACAAGGATTCTGAGTATCAGGCATGACATGAGCACAGCTGCTCCTTCCTTTGGCGTTGGAGGAACCTGGAATAACTGGAGAGATCTCACCTAGGGCAAGGTGCGAAACTGAGGCCAAGCTGGGGTACAGGAGCTGCAATGTTGTGTATGAAAACAGACCAGGATTACATAAATCTTCCTGGAGCACATGGAAGCACTGGCTGATTGCTGTCCCTTCACATTCAGGCAGAAATTAGAAGGATTACACTTCTTGACACTAAACATCTGTGTTCTGCCCCGGTTATACTTAAAATGCCTTTTCTGAACTAAGCCTGGGTCTTTTAAAATTAATTATCTTTAATTACCAGGTTCACTCTTCTGTCCTTAGAAAATTGTTACTTCATTTTCTTTGCTCTAATATTTGCTTACCTTCCCAGTTAAACGTGACTTTTCAGAATGAAATTCTCAGTTGTACAGCAGGGTATTTCTAGCTAATTTCCTTAATACCCAAAGGATGCTCGTAATCTGGACTTTCAGAAATGAGTATAAATTTCTTTTTTGTATATTCCCTCCTTTGATCTTAGTTATTTTACAAGGTCAATTCTAAGCACAACTTCATAAATTTTCAGATACCTCCTGCAATTTCATTTTCGGTGCCCTTCAGCATTAGCAGTCACAGGTAAATGATACCGCAGCTTTTTTTCCAGTGCATTCTTTTCCACTTCCCAAGGATTTCTCTGCTGTTTTCCTTGGAGGTTCATTTTGCATGCCAAAAGCCAGGATCCTTTTGGCATAATAGTACCTTTCCAAATCTCACCTTTACACCGCTCCTTGAGTTACTCATTTTCATTAATATTCCATTTATATGATCCAGCACATCAGATTCCAGTAATGCATCAAAAATCTCAATTGGTGTCACCTTCTTTGCTTCTGCAGCCTTTTATTTCTGTTTGTTTCCTCTCTTCCCATGCAGCCATTTTAATACATTAACATGTTTCTTCTAATCTGATTTCTGTCTCAAATAATGCAATTGTGAATAAACTGAAATTTCCTGGCACATTTTAGCTCAAGTGCCACTCAAACTCTTCTCTCCTTCATCAGCCACTCTCACCCAAAACTGGTCTTGAAGGCATTATTGTTCATGCAGAACATGAAATAAACTTCTGTTCAGACAGAATTTACTGCTGAAAGTGATAACTGTTAGTCCAGGTGAGTTTGTGTGCTTTGTGCTTTGCTTTTCACTGAGTTCTTTAAAGGCAGGGGGGAAGGCATCACCAAGATTTTGGCAATGACGAGTGTATCAGTTAAATGAAATTATTTCAATGCTTGAAAATTAAAATAATCCGAATTTTTTAGGTTATATTAGAAATAATAACTTGGCAGCAATATTTGGTGTAATGGATGATAAGATATATGTGGGATAATGGCAGAAAATCCAGGAAGTCTATCTGCCATAATGGGTCTGTAACTTTAATTGATGCTCAAATATTGTTTAAACATTGGCTTACTGAACTGTAAGTCTCTCTTATTTAATTGAGTTTAAGGCTAAAATAGAAAAGATATTTTAATTTTAGCTGTGGTCACTAAAAACACCTAAAGGGATAAAATCTGAAATCTCAAGGAATTTAGAACCAAGGGGTTTTTTAATTCAGTAAAACTGACCTTACAGTCTTAAAACTGGCCTTGTCTTTCTGAGGACCTGATTACCTCTATATGATTTTCAGTCTCATATTTTGCATATTTTTTACTATATCTTGTTCTCTTTCCTATTTCAGAAGCAGAACTGAATTGACTTTCCAAAGTCATGTAGAAGGTTGATATGATTTCTCACAAATATTATAAAGCAATTTCCTTTAATGCTGCCAAGCCTAAGAAAAAAGAAAATATTTGAACACAGGCTTTATACCCTTCTTCCAAAGCAGAGCTAATGATGAAGGTGTGGCAGGAAAAACAATCTTTGCACAAAGTTTCATTTACAAACCTATATTTTTTTCTTACAGAGTCATCCAGAGTTCTTCCCTTAAGTTTTTCCTTTAAAAATATTTGCAGTTCCCCAAATCATTCAGTTGAATACAGAGACACAAACTCCTGGATTCTAGTCCTTCTCTTTGTTTTCCCTCAGTATTTCCTGATGTTTGTGTGAAACAGTACAGAAAAATGTCTTACAGCCAAAATTTCTCTGTCCCCTCCCTCTGCTTTGTTCCATACCCTCCTTTGACACACCTCTACACCCCATCATCTGTAGCAGGTTTGGATGCAGAGGGATTTTCTCTGCTCGGTCCAGCAAGTAATTCAGGGTTTTTCTCTTTATCTCCACAGGTTTGTTTGGTCATTTATTGTTTTGCTTTGGTTTTTTTAATACTTAAACAACACATTTGTTCACAGGTTGGAAATTCTACCCAGTCCCTCTGTTTATCAAAGCCACTGTTCACCAGTTTGTCCTGACATCCCACACAGCTGGAAATTTACAACTGGGAAGGTTAAAGCAGAGATGAACCTCTGGGTTCTAGCTTTTCTTTCACAATGGGAATCTGTCAGAAAAAACGGATTTGATTTTTGTATTTATACTTTAGAGATATGGAATAGACTGGTGCAAAATTTGGTCACTCAACTCTTTCATGGCTCACTTTTAGTGGGAAAATTTAGTACCAGTTAGAGCACAGAGAACTTCAAGTCTCCAATAACATTGGAAAATATTGCAATAAATTACTGCATTTTTGTTCACACTCCGCCTTTCACTCGCCAAAAAACAATTTAAAAAACCCCCCAAAATCCCAGCACAAAATCCCCAAAATCTTGAATTCAGCGGTGTTGACTGTGAGCAGCACATCAGAAGGATCAAATAAAACCCTCCACACTAACACCAAGAGGCTTAGCTTGCTAGGAAAAGAATTAGTCATAGCTTCTATCAAGAAATTGATTTATGATACACAAACAAACACATAAAGCTTCCATCCATTTCAGAGCCTACTTCTTGAGAGCAAACTGAACACTGGAAACAGCAGTCTCCAAACAAACTATCTTCTGACTGTCATTAAAATAAGGCAAAATTAAATGTTAATAATTAAAAATAAAAGCAAAATTAAATTAAATAGTAAATTAGAGGCTAGATAATTAATGCATTCCATTCTCAATACTAGATGTTCTTTACTTCTGAAAGCCTAAAATTCATGAGCAAAGATAAAAAAAAGTCCCAATTGCTGATAAACAGATAATTAGAAGCAAACTAAGCTTGAAATTAGATTATATATTTTTACAAGAGGCTGTATACCTAAAGAATTATAAAATAATTGCAGGGAAAGAAAGGTAGGCTTTAATTTGTTGAAGCACAGGATGAGGCAAACTTTCAGAGACTGAGCTTGAAATGAGGGCCTTTTGTAGTACAAAAACATGATGAGACAGCCTTTCACAGCATTTCAAGCTTTTCCATAATATATTGTCATTGCAGCCAAAGAACCCGTCATATATGATAATTTTCACACAGTTTTGAATAAAAACTTCAAATGGATCAAAAGAAAACTTTCAAGTTGCTTTGTGGTTTGTAAGTATATTTAGAAATTGCTTTGTATCACAAACAATGGCACTCTAAGCACTTCAAAAAGAAAGCTGTTAGTTATGTTACCTAACAAAAATAACGTTATTTACTGAAAATAGTTTACAACACTTACAGTGGATAGAAACGTTTATGTAAACAGCAAAATACTGGAATGGCTCTGTAAGGTGCATTGTACAACAACAACCACATTGATTAAAGTTACTGCTGAATTTTCCATTTTATTGCTTTTAGTTCTCTTTCTATACTGGAGAAAATGATTGAATTTTCTCAGCCCCAAGAACGTGTGACTTATTAAATATTTGAAAATATGTAAGTATTAGACTGCACAAACCTAGTCATTTCCTCTGATAAATAACCTGGCAGAAAAAAGCTGTTACTCATTATCCCCAGCACATTCACCATTTAAAAGCTGCACATTGCAGTAAACTGCATGGGCAGTAAAATATATCACTATATCTCACTTGTTGACAGGAAAATATGTATCTAAAATATGCTGTAGAGCTCTAAAATATGCTATATATTGTAAAATATCAAAGACAAAGCCCAGGCTGACATCAAGGGAGGTAGCACCATATAAAAATAATACATATTCCCAAAATATCCTGATCAAGGAAGTAGTTTGTGTATCTACCTGCTCAGTAAAGAACAGTGAATTTCCCACTGGTTACTGCACTTTCCACACTGTTCAGTTCCTGCTTTAACTCAGCACTTCTTGGCCAGTCTGTTCTCATGGCTCTGCCTTCCCTACCAGGAGAGTGGTCCCCAGAGTTGGTACCACACCAGAATCATCACTAACTGGTAAAGCAATTTGGAGCTAGATAGAAAAAAATGCCTTTTTCTATACTGAAATTTTGAAGATCAAAATCAGAACTATTTTTTTTTCAGTGTAAGATTTCCATTTTCACAGGACAAATGTGAGCATGTTGTATTGACAGAAAAGCCAGCATAACACATTTAGGGTATGGGCACGAGCACAAAAAGCTTTTCTTTATTAAAAATTTTATAGAAGCTGATTTTTTTTTCCATTATGACCAGGTCCAAATCCTTATTTCATTTCATGACAAATGTTGGAGGAATTTACACTCTGAGATTCCCCTAAATGCTGTATGTTGAAAGATACCGTGCTAGCCATGTAATCTTTATCATGGCCATACAGGGAGGTTTTATTCATTTTAAATCATACAGATCCCAAAACAATAATCCAAAAGGCAGACTTAACTGAGTTCCCTTGGAAGCACAGCACTCAGATTATTTCCTCTAAATCTCTAAGGCCATTAGCAGAAACCTGATAAATGAGAAATAGTGCTGGGTAAAAAGAATGTTACTGCAAGGCTATAATTTCATTTTATAGAATTTTTCTAATATTTTAAGCTTTTAATAGTGCTAAGATTAACTGAGTCATACTTCATTATATTACTTTGCTTCAAATATTTTGCCTCTTTATTTCATCAATGGAAAGTATTCTCTTTTGTGAACACAAATTTTTCTTCATTTTTAAGGTATTTCTAATAATGAAAACAAATAAAAAAACCCCAAATATATATAACCTTAAAAATAAAATTGCTTGTTCAAATATGGGTTTACAAAATACTCATACATTCCTTTTGTACCAGAACACCAGCAATTAAGAGTTGGACAGCATTTAATTAGCTTGTCAAGTGTAACCAAAAGCTCTTATATATACTTTTTTCCCTTCAAAAGAATTGTAACGAAATTTTATAGTCTGCCTCTTCACAGGCTGAACCTTCCTCCTGAAAGCAAATGATTTTATTCCTTCTGGAAATGTGAATCGTGTACTAAATCCCATGCCATATAAATAATACCTCCTGGACACAGACAGATCAAACATAAAAAGTCTAAGCCTTAATCCTCATCCCCAGACAATGCAAGCAACTTTAGAAAGCAAATATATCATGTGTCTGAAAAAGGCTGATTCTGCTCCAAAGTCAGCAGTACACAAACCCCACTGAGGCCTTTTTCCATGCCAGTTTATCCTTCATTCCACAAAAGGATCCTGGTACTGTCCAGCAACGGTGTGTTCTCAACAGCACTACAGATTCTTTAGAAACATCGTTTCCTTGAAGCTGCTGAACTAAACTGAGAAAATGCTGGGCTTACAGTTTTCTTCATTTATTTCTTGGGGATGCCCTCAAATGTGTGAATAAAGGATCAAAGAATCCACCCAGCACCACCTCCATGTTCACCGTTAATCCCGTGTCCTCAAGTGCCACATGCACAAGTTTTGGAGCACTTCCAGGGATGGTGACTCCATCACAGCCCTGGGCAGCCTGTGCCAGTGTTTGATAACCTTTCTGGTAAGGAATTTTTCCCAATATCCAATCTACACCTCCCCTGGCACAGCTCAAGGCCGTTCCCTCTCCTCCTGTCCCTGTTCCCTGGGAGCAGAGCCCGACCCCCCCGGCTGCCCCCTCCTGTCAGGGACTTGTGCAGAGCCACAAGGTCCCCCCTGAGCCTCCTTTGCTCCAGGCTGAGCCCCTTTCCCAGCTCCCTCAGCCGCTCCTGGTGCTCCAGCCCCAGCTCCGTTCCCTTCCCTGGACACGCTCCAGCCCCTCAATGTCCTTCTTGTCGTGAGGGTCCCAGAGCTGTCCCCAGGACTGGAGGTGCCCCAGCAGTGCCAGCACAGGTGATGGGCACTGCCCTGATCCCACTGGACACACCATTCCTGATCCAGGCCAGGTGCCACTGGCCTCTTGCCCACCTGGGTTCGTGTTCAGCCAATGTCAACCAGTCACACACATTTCACATGATCCTCCACATTCTTTGAGATAAAGTGTGCTGCAGATGCCTTGAGCAGCAAAGACCTGAACTTTCAGGTAATTTTAGCAGCTTAAACACTTTATTAAAACTTTGTCAAAAAAAGCAGAAACAATTCCTGACTAACACCATACTGCAGAGGAAGGATATTGCTGTTCTGAGGCGGATTAATCATGTGCAGCATCTTTAGGAATGCTCAATGCAGTTGTTTTGCTGGAGAATAATTTTTGGCATGCCAGTGATCTATTCCACATCATGTTCTTCAGTAAGACAATGAATAATCCTTACCTAAAGAGCAATTACAGATCCATAATTCCAACTCTTTCATTTCCCTTAATGAGAGAAAGCACCAAAGGCAGAAAATATAGGTAACCCCCAACTGCCACTAACAGTAAATGAGATTTGCAGAAGTAACTTATTTGAAACTTAAATCTCTCCACCTACACTGCATAGATCTGCTACATAATTAGTTCATGAGTCTTTATAGATGCCCATATTCTCCTATTCCTCCACAGGTAAAATGTCTTTGCCTCTTTAGGGAACATAAACAAAGTTCATAGACACTCATCAAGCATTTCTTGTGTTTCTGCTCTCCTCAGAAGAAAAGCTGATCCAGCCAAAGATCGCAGGACCCATTGAATGCTGTGTCCAGCTCAGCTCTGTGCATAAATCCTGATTTCCTGCCAGAGGAAATGCTCTGAATCCACATCAGAAAAGCACAGAGTGTACCCCCAGATCCTCAGTTCAGCCAAGGAACTTTGCTTGGCAGCCAAGGTTCCTTTGTAATCAACACAATCACTTTTTACCTTGCTAGCACATTTAATTTTGCTTCAAAAGAAATTTTATATGCTAATTTTATATATAATAGTTTTCAGAATACAACATGACATATGGGAGCAGCAGCTTAACAAATTTCATAAATGTAAATTCTTGTCTCAAACAATGTCACAGAGCTTTGAATCGTGTGACTTTGTTTTCTCCCTTGTTAACTGGCAATGTGCTTCTGAAAGCATAAAACTAAACTGCAAAGTTTAAATTTTTCCCTTTATTAAGGATCATTAATAGTGTGTGACCCCATATGGTAACACAACACGAGGTAAAACATTCTTTTAAATGATTTCTTGGACAGACTAAAGCAAATCTAGGTATTGGCAGAAAAATATCTTTTTTTCCCCACATCTTTTAAAAACCTTTTTAATTTTCTGAGAAAATCTGAAGCCATACTTTTATGCTTTAAATTTTCTTATTGTAGAAAACAAAAGGATGGGAAGATAAATTTTCAAAAGATTTTCCTTGCGGTAATTTCTTACCACAGACTGTGGGTGGTAATTCAGAGTGTCAAGAGTAAAAATGAGATGTTATCTCAGGGACTTAAATAAAACTATCAGTACAGGCCTGTCTGCGCTTCCAAATATTTTTTACAAGGTAGAAATTAATACTTCTTAATCTGCCATCATCTTTAGCTCTCTTACATTTTTTTGGGGTGATTAAGGACACACTTCCTCCAGCAGAAAGAACTGCTGGGTGTCCCCCAACTCCTCCTCTCCATTTGAGATGATTATGAAAAACTGGATTTTAAAGAGCCAAATTCTGTCACTTCACAGGTATTTAGAGCACAAACCTTTCAGGTCACCTCAAAATGATGTCCCTGCCCATGGCAGAATAGGTCATGCCCTTCTTAGATGAAGCCCAGCTGTGACCCAAGAGACCCCAGTACAAATGGATTGAGGATTTTGTGGGGGAAACTGAGACAAATCATCAGCAATTTATTTTAATGAGTATGTAAAGGTACAACTAGAAGGCAAAGGGCAAAAGAAGAGGCAAACATACATCTTCCTGCCTTTACTTTTATAAAATTTATTATAAAGGAATTTATTTTAACAATGTGAAAAGTGCCTTGGATTTGTTCATAACCTATTTTTTAGGAGTGCTTTTCTGGTATCTAATTTCTCTCTCTGTAATGTTATAAATCCGTCAGTCATGCTGGAGGGAAAAATGAACAAACACAGAAAACCCTCTGATAATATCAAAACATAATTGCTAACTCAGAAAATAGATCTGATTTTGGTGAAAGCTCTGAATAAAAACCCGCAATGAAAGTTCTACCTTTGGTCCACTGTTACAAGCAGCAATGAAAACTGTAAATATGAAATAAATCCGCCAGCACAGCTTTTCATTGGCTGCACCTATTATCTTGCAGTGGGTTAAGTTACAGCTATTCCCCTTTCATAAAAATCAAATTCAAAATTTATATTACAA
This sequence comes from Aphelocoma coerulescens, assembly GCF_041296385.1. Lineage (NCBI taxonomy): Eukaryota > Metazoa > Chordata > Aves > Passeriformes > Corvidae > Aphelocoma > Aphelocoma coerulescens. The sequence goes on along the minus strand of NC_091018.1, from coordinate 3,726,407 downwards.
TATGTCAATTTGACAAAGAAAAGAATTGCTGCCTCCTTCAGAAGTTATTTGTTTTCACTCCCCTCTTATACAGGAAAATAGAAATGCGCTGACTCCTTATGAGTATAGTTTGAAAAGGTGTGAAAATCAATTTCACTTTCTAAAAAATGAAGGTAAATCACGTGCAGAGCTGCTCTTCCCACTTTGATGCTTCCCAGGTCTCCTTCTCCTTTAAAAAAGGATTACTGGAGAGAGTCTCAGCAGTGCTGTTCATATCTGTCGGTACAATCCTCTCATTAAAGGGTTTCTAAGGTTTGTGTGGGATGGACCTGCTTCAGTTAAAGGAGGAACAAAGTCCCTTTGGAAAATAGATCAGAGTTTCTGCTCTTTAGATCCCAAACCCTGACATGGAGCTAATTTTGAAACTTCTACATCTCTCCTGAACAGAAATTCTGCAGCTGTGTTACACTGGTGGGTCTGTAGTACAGTTCAGCAAAAGACAGACAATATTCCTTTTGTAATTGCAGTGTTCTCATCAAGCACAGGAGTCACATCTTATCTGCCCTGTTGTTTTTTGGTGTTTCTTTTTTTTTCTTTGTGATAATGTTTTATAACTGAAGCAGCATTAAATTCCAAGGAAAGTCAAAAGACAAAAGAATGTTATATTTGTTTCCTGAATGATGCTCACTACTACTGCTATCCTCAAATTATAAATAAATTTAAAAACTCTTTGTATTTAGAGCAGCAAGATATAAATATTAATTTCACTACCCAGCAGAACTTTTATTAATGTTTTATATAAAACCTCTCTCATATATTCAATTAATTCTATTAAAGAATAAGAGAACTATAAAACTACAAAAAATCCCCCAAGTTAGAAGGTTCACTCATTAATATTATTTACCCAAAGAATGACAGCAAAGCACGTGGGGATGCTGAAAGCTGATAATTAAGGTGTGCATAAGCAGTGGTTGGCATCCCATGCTATATTTTATATATATGGCATATTCACATGGCAGAAAAAGCTCAATGTCCCATACCTTATTTATCAGTACTGTCTCATGTTAGTCACAGATAAATTCATCCCTCAGCAAGATAAAGGAGAATGAAGTTTCAGTTTCTATGATTTCATTACTTTAGGCCGTGGGATATGACATCAGCTACTGCATACCTTATTTTTATGCTGGTTTTATCCACAACTTTAAATAGAATATATGACAGCCCTTTTATCTTTCAAACTTTTTCAGCTAAACCCCAAGTCTCCAAAACCTTTTCAGGTACTAGAACAAATATGATGAGAAAAAGTTTTTTGCCTAAACCAAAATTATGATTATTTATGTAGTCAGAATTCCCAAGAGAGTTGCAGCAATTAATTAGCAGGAAACCTGCTGAGAAGGGTAATAGATGTGGGACATTCATCCTTTCACTTCTAAGATACCTGTTCACTTTTATTTATTATTAAAGATGAGGAAAAGATGCTTTATTTTTTCTTTTTCCCAGTTAAAAAAGTGTTAATTGCATGGCTGGTAACAGGCCATTAACACAGAAATAATTTAAAATTGCTTTATGAAAGAAAGTATCAAATTAAACCCCCAAGTCCACTATTTGGGACACACACCCAGCATTTATTCTGACAAAGACACAGAACAGTATCAACCCTGGACACTGGAGTTTCTTAGGTGACATTGACTGAGATTATTGTCAGAAAACACCTCTGTTGCCTTGTGCTAACCAAAATTAAGGCACTGAAACAAGATGACCTAACTATATTCTCTAAATATGAGTGTTTGACACTGATTTGTATCAGATATAACCCAACCAGAAAAATACTTGGAGTGGAATTTTCAAACCTCTTCTGACATCATGCAAACGTTCTAAAGATAATTTCACACAGAGTAAAGGAGCAGAGAAATCGAGTTGTTGATAGCTCTGGTAGCTTGGCAGCAGCTCCCCCACCCATGTGCCAGAACAAGGGGTTTTAGCAAGGGTGAAGGTCTGGATCCCTGCAGGGAACAGGAATCCCCCAGGGCAGGAAAGCTCCATCTCCATTGACACAGATCAGTCTGGCAAGGGGCCACATGACACAGGGCTGAAACAATTTTGAAATCAAAGACTGATTGAAGCAGATTTTCTGTCAGATTTCCATCTCAGAAGTGCCTCGTGACAGAGCCCCTCACTTTTCACAGATTAAAATGAGATTGGAGCCCAGAGACTTGGATCACGAAGCAGCTGCCATCCCTACTCTGAGTGTTCCCATCCCTACTCTGAGTGTTCCCATCCCTACTCTGAGTGCTGCCATCCCTACTCTGAGTGTTCCCATCCCTACTCTGCCTGCTGCCATCCCTACTCTGAGTGTTCCCATCCCTACTCTGAGTGTTCCCATCCCTACTCTGCCTGCTGCCATCCTTACTCTGAGTGCTGCCATCCCTACTCTGAGTGCTGCCATTCCTACTCCGAGTGTTCCCATCCCTACTCTGAGTACTGCCATTCCTACTCCGAGTGTTCCCATCCCTACTCCGAGTGTTCCCATCCCTACTCTGAGTACTGCCATCCCTATTCTGAGTGCTGCCATCCCTATTCTGAGTGCTGCCATCCCTACTCTGAGTGCTGCCATCCCTACTCTGAGTGCAAGATGCCCACAGTGAGTGGAGTAAGGTGCTCACAGAAGCCATGGCAGTACAAGCACTGCTCAGGAAAAAGGCACCATTCGTATCCAGGGAAATCAGTTAAAAAATAGTGTCCTTCTCAATAACTGTTACAGGAAATAGAGCACAGATTAATTGCTCTGGGACAGCAGTCACAAGGCATGGTGATTCTGTAGCAGATTCAGATTTGTCTTTGTATTTTAATGTCCCTTTGCCTGCCCTTTTTTGAATATTCTGGTTCCTTGTCCAGCTATCTTGCTATAATTGCTCTTGCCTTTACCTCCTCAGACTATGCACCATTATTTACTTATTGATCTTTAGTTTTCAAAATGCAAACCTCAAGAAGTGTGAAATTAAGGCAAAGCAAAATCAGAGGTGAATAAGTAATGAAATATGTGTTCTTTTATTTCTCTGAACATCTCCCAATTCAGCCACTACCTCCCCTCTGTTTTAATGTCACTGCTGTGGAGATCTCTTTAGAACCACAAGCACAGACCCAGAGAAGAAATATGCAATGTAGAAATCAGAAACATAATGCCCTCAGGCAGAATATTAGATATTTCTTTTCCTATATATATATATATATATATATATATATATATATATATATATATATATTTAGGAATATCATTTATTCATAGACAAAGCCCCTTAAATAGATATTTCTTAACAGAAGATTTTATTTCCCTTCTGATAGAAGGAAAACCATGCATTCTGCTTGCAAAGATGTCATATAATGCTTCAGCCAAGCCCAAGGAAATTTGGGAATTTAAGAAACTCTTTCAGGCAGGGAATATAAGGCACTGAGACTGAGAGTTACCAAGTAGCTCCTGCTTGGGTGATGAGCTTCTCATGACAAACTGCCCCGCAGGACAGCTCGGAGATTCAGAGAGGGTTATCAGAATCTCTTTGACAAAATGCTGAGAGGAGGGGTGAAGGAAAAGAGAAACATTCCTTCTGCTTGCCAACAGGGAAAGCTTCCTCAGATGGGCAAAGCTTCCAGCACAGCGATTTCACACTGGTATTGCCCAGATTAAGAATGCAAAGCACAGCCTCTGATAACAAATAAAGTGTTACATTTAATTCTGGTGTAGGACAACCCAACAAAATTGGAAGCCATGGAGTGGAGCCAGTTCTGGTGGATCCTGTGGGAAAGGTTCAGGTGTTGACTTTTGTTCTTCCACACAGAACTCATTTGTTCTGCTCATAGAACCACTGAGGCTGGAAAAGACCTCCAGGACCACAGAGCCCAACCTGTGCCTGATGCCCACCTTGTCCCCAGCCCAGAGCACTGAGTGCCACCTCCAGCCCTTCCTTGGACACTTCCAGGGATGGGGACTCCAAACCTCCCTGGGCAGCCCCTGGCAATGTTTAATCACCCTTTCTATAAATTCCTCTTGCGGTCCAACCTCACCCTGCCCTGGCCCAGCCTGAGGCCGTTCCCTCTCCTCCTGTCCCTGTTCCCTGGGAGCAGAGCCCCATTCCCCCTGGCTGTTCCCTCCTGTCAGGGACTTGTGCAGAGCCACAAGGTTCCCCCTGAGCCTCCTTTTCTCCAGGCTGAGCCCCTGCAGCTCCCTCAGCCCCCCCTCATCAGACTTGCTCCATGTGCAGCATCCCATATCCCATGGAAGTTGCCTGATCCTCCTGTAATACTGTACTTGGAATTACTTGTGCAGCTGAGGGTTCCAGCATTGGGACAGAGGGTGAAAAGTCATTTTAACATCAACTGCTGAACATGCATTAACAGGCAGTATGAGAAGGCTGGGGGTGAGCCAGACAGAATAGGTGGGTCTGGCCTCTGAAACATTCAGGATGGAGTCCTCAGACACAAACTACTAAGAAGTCAACCCATTAGGAAGAGAAAAACAGAAAAAAGAAGCATTCAGGGAGATGGAAAGAAATATATGCAGAGCTGTTGTGATTTCTATATTCATCATCTTACATTGCAAAATATTCAGAAACATTTTAAAACAAAGAATTAATAAATTAAGATGCCGGTGTTTTCTTCAACAGAAGTTAATGGTAGGTGATTATTTAAATTTGGCAAATAGAATCTGAGTGCCTAATTACCAACTCAATTCAAAATGTGTGTGCTTGCAGTGAAAGTCAGCCAGGGATCAGTTTGCATCCCTTGAAGAACTGCCTTGAATCAGTAGCCTGAGATGTGAATAAACCATTATTCTGTCAACTTTCAGACCTTCAATGCATCTGAGAGACAGTGCAGAGTTTGGAAAGCTTCCCAGAAGGTTTCTGAAATTTAATATCAATGCAGTTAAATGTAGTAAAATTTGAATTAAAAAGAAACTGGGGTTTTACAGATTCAACAGAAGAGGCTGTTCCAAATGTGCACATTTAAGTGTGAAAAAACTGGTTCATTTTCCTAAAAGATGATTGAGAGGTCTATGTCTAGTGAGAAAAGAGATCCCTATAAATAGAAATCAAAGAAATCTGTGTATCCCTTTTCCATAGAAGTACTGAAATTATGTGAAGAAAACAGACCTTTATCTTCCTGTGAATTTATTCCAAAAGATCCCCAAGTCTTGTTAGCAAAGATAACAAAGGGAAAATTTTAATGTTTGCAAGATTTTCAGTTGGATTTTCTATTGGGTTATAAAATTGGTAAGATTTTCTAAGGATATTAAAGATATTCCTCGAATTATACGATAATTTCTTTTTAATAATATTAATTTTATCATTAAACCTAGATTAGGTCGTGATACTTTAGTGAAAGGAAATATAAATTCAAATTTTAGAAAGATTAACCATGACAGTTCCATATAGCTCATGTGCATATCTAAGTTTGTAAAGTAAAAGGAGAACATTGCTATTAGTGAGGGAATTCTGGCTTTTCTGGGAATTTAGTAGCCCTTGTCAGCAGCCTGGACAGGAATGAATACAAGATACATCTGTTGTTTGGAAAATGCAAGGACTAAAGGGTGTTTAATTCCCATCATTTTTACTCAATCCCTTTGTCTGACAGGTTTCCTCAAAGGAATAAGGAATTCTTAATATCAGAGTTAATCAATTTCTGCTCACCATTGTGACTTCTTTTAAAGTCTTGTGTTTGTCATCTTTATGTTAGGGCCAGGATCAAGAAAACTGAAACATCAGTGGGTGTTCCTGGTTGAGGACCTCCTGAGACCTCCAGGTAATAAAGACAAGTTTTGCAGTTTTAGTTTTCTGTGAAATTCAAACTACTAGAAAATTCAGTCTACTGGAAGACTTCGAGGATAGCAGAATGCTAAAGGATTTATTGTGTCCCCAAGAGATGAAGACGTTTCTGAAATAATTAAGAAAGACAAATTGAGCACTTAGGAAAAAAACCCAACAAAACAAAACAAAACAAAACAAAACAAAAACCAACAACTCTCTCCAGTGAAAGAATGAGTATTTACTAAAATCCTAAAGATCACCCATAACTGCACTGGAGCTTTCTTTTATGATGGATGCATGGAATTTGGAAACTGCTTAGACTGTGATGACTTCTGACGCTAAGGCCAGTTAAAGTAACCCCTGAGCCAAGGTTGGGCAGGGTCTCTGAGCTGCGTTTATCTCTGACAGATGTAATCCAGGTCTTATCATCATCTTAGAGTTCCTTCAAGTTCTTGGAAAAGAAGCAAGGTAAGCTTTCCTGAAGGGACTAAATCCTTTTGGGGAGTTTCTGGACTCTGAATCTCCTGAGATCAGCGCTTCTTCCACTCAGTTTTCCTTCCTAGTCAGCTCCAGTGCTTGGACTGAGACTCACCACTGAATTTGTGTGTCCCTTTGCAAGCATGACTAAAATAATGACATTTAAACTTTTAAAGTATATTAAATAGGGATATAATGTAAGATTATTACCTAAACCACAACAGATTTGAAATAAAACTTTTCTATTCTACTACCCATAAAATTTAAATGCTACAAAAGAGCTAATTTAATCTCCTTTCGGAATTTATCTGTGTTCCTTGGGTGGTTTGGGTTGTGCCCACCTCACCCAGGATGTCCACAGAAAGTGCTTCCTTACTCATTCAATAGCAGTGTGGGGTGTCAGAGATTGCAGGAGAAAACCCTACAGTTCAATCCATTACAGAGAGACAGACCCATTTGATAAGACATAAAAGCTGGAGCCCAAAAGAAAGCATCTAGCTCTCCATCCACTGTTTTACCTGAGCAGGTGTTATCTACTCTACAGAGCAACAATTCCTCCCAAAGGGTTATTCCAGTGCTGCAGTTGCACCCAAGTTCAGGTCAGGAGTAATGTCCCATCCCACTAGAGGATACTCAGGCACAGAATCAGATACTATTTAGGGCACAGTCTGAAAAAAACTACCACTTAACTTATAGAAAGTCAATTTGAGCTCAGCATATTCTGAGACAATTACTTTTATTTCACCTATTAAAAATAAGCTTCACAATTCTATTAAATCTTTGTAGAAAGCTGATGGCTTTTATCAGGATTCTATAAGGAAATGGTTTGTTTTCCTCTTACTGCTATTAACATTTAATTAATCAGTTTTGTTAAGGACAGAGAAAAAGTGTTCCTCCGCACCGTTCCTGCTGTCAGGTGTGGCTGGGAATTGGGATGGTTTATGTGCTTGTGCTAGTTTGAAAACAAACCAGTGAGAGGCACCAAGTCAGAATAACAATTTAATGGAAATTAAAGTAAAGGAAAAGAAAGTAAAAGAAAATACTGACAGAGTCAAGATACAACCTGAGTCCCTATTAGGCAGGGTAGTGGTAGCAGTCTGGTGGAATGGTGGCTGCAATCCTCTGAAGTGGTGATCCTGTAGTAGAAGGGGTCTGCTCTTCCTCAGAAAATCCAGCGGTGGCTGCGTAGCTCCTGTCCTCTGGAAATCCAGTGGAGTCCCGTCCCTTTGATGCTCAGAGTCCCAGTTATATCCATGATGGGATGCTTGGTTCCTCCCTCTGGGTGGAGCATCTCACAATGAGGTAATGAGTCATGAGGCCAGGTGTTGATTAGGCTCGTTAACAGAAGATAGTCCGGAGGGAGTTATCTCTGAGTCATGCAGCAGGACAATGATGGGCCATTAACAGAAAGATAGTCTGGGGGGAGGAGGCAAGGAAAACACTGCCCCACCTGATTTCAACAGCTCATGAGGATGGTAATAGAATACACCTCAACCCAGGACATTATCCACCCCTTATTCTATTACCATCTACATCATCCCAAATCAATACCTTCTTAAACTCTAAATACACATACATATATATATATATATATATATATACAATGAAACCCTACACACCGTTCTCACCTAAGATTAGGTCTCCCTGTGGTACACAACGGGTTTCCCCATCTTTTTGCATTACCCACCAAGTGCAACCAGGTCCTTGAGCAAAGACAATCCCACGGATGGGTTTGCCTTTGCCTGAGGTGGGATTAATCCAAACAGTCTTTCCTAAAATACCTCTCAGGTGTACCACAGGGACTCTATCTCCATCCACTGTGTGCAAGGGTTCAGACTCGGCAGGACCAGCTCGATTGATGGACCCTCGGGTATTGACCATCAAGGTAGCCTTCGCTAAGTTCGCTTCCCAATTTTTGAAGGTTCCCCCACCAAGTGCCTTTAGGGTGGTTTTAAGTAGTCCATTGCAGCGTTCAACTTTTCCGGCAGCTGGTGCATGATAAGGAATGTGATATATCCATTCGATACCGTGTTCTCTGGCCCAGGTGTTGATGAGGCTGTTCTTAAAATGAGTCCCGTTGTCTGACTCGATCCTGTCCGGGGTGCCATGTCTCCACAGGACTTGCTTTTCCAGGCCCAAGATGGTGTTCCGGGCTGTAGCATGAGGCACAGGGTAGGTCTCCAGCCATCCAGTGGTTGCTTCAACCATGGTCAACACGTAGCGCTTGCCTTGGCGAGTTTGGGGAAGGGTGATGTAATCAACTTGCCAGGCTTCCCCATACCTGTACTTTGACCATCGTCCACCGTACCACAGAGGCTTCACCCGCTTGGCCTGTTTGATTGCAGCACAGGTCTCACAACTGTGGATGACCTGTGAGATGCTGTCCATGGTAAGGTCCACCCCTCGGTCACGGGCCCATTGGTATGTTGCATCTCTCCCCTGATGACCAGAGGCATCATGGGCCCAACGAGCTAGGAATAATTCTCCCTTGTGCTGCCAGTCCAGATCCACCTGTGATACTTTCACCTTGGCAGCTCGGTCCACCTGCTCGTTGTTGCGATGTTCTTCATTAGCCCGACTCTTGGGTACGTGCGCATCCACGTGTCGAACCTTCACGGTCAGCTTCTCTACTCGGGCGGCGATGTCCTGCCAAATCTCAGCGGCCCAGATGGGTTTCCCTCTGCGCTGCCAGTTGGCTTTTCTCCAGCGAACCAGCCATCCCCACAGAGCGTTAGCTACCATCCACGAGTCGGTGTAGAGATAAAGCCTCGGCCACTTCTCTCGTTCAGCAATATCCAAAGCCAGCTGGATGGCTTTAAGCTCTGCAACCTGACTTGATCCACCTTGTCCCTCGGTAGCTTGTGCAACTTGCCGTGTGGGGCTCCATACTGCAGCTTTCCACTTCCTGTTAGTGCCTACAATTCGGCAGGAACCATCAGTGAAGAGGGCATAACGTCTTTCAGTCTCCGGTAGCTCATTATATGGTGGGGCTTCCTCAGCACGAGTCACTTGCTCTTCCTCTTCTTCAGAAGATAATCCAAAAGTCTCACCTTCAGGCCAGTTTGTTATAATTTCCAGAATCCCAGGGCGATTCGGGTTTCCAATACGGGCACGCTGTGTGATGAGAGCAATCCATTTGCTCCATGTGGTGTCAGTGGCGTGATGCGTGGAAGGAACCTTTCCCTTGAACATCCACCCCAGCACTGGTAGTCGGGGTGCCAGGAGGAGTTGTGCCTCTGTGCCGATTACCTCCGAGGCAGCTTGGACTCCTTCATAGGCGGCCAAGATTTCCTTCTCTGTGGGAGTGTAGTTAGCTTCAGATCCTCTGTAGCTTCGGCTCCAGAATCCCAGTGGTCGGCCACGAGTCTCACCAGGCACCTTCTGCCAGAGGCTCCAGGACAGACCATGGCTCCCGGCTGCAGAGTAGAGCACGTTCTTCACCTCTGGTCCTGTCCTGACTGGGCCAAGGGCTACCGCATGAGCGATTTCCTGTTTGATCTGGGCGAAGGCTTGCTGCTGTTCAGGGCCCCAGTGGAAATCGTTCTTCTTGCGGGTAACCAGGTAGAGAGGGCTCACAATCTGGCTGTACTCAGGAATGTGCATTCTCCAAAAACCTATGGCGCCTAGGAAAGCTTGTGTTTCCTTCTTGCTGGTCGGTGGAGACATCGCAGTGATCTTGTTGACGACCTCGGTGGGAATCTGACGTCGTCCATCTTGCCACTTTACTCCCAGGAACTGGATCTCTTGGGCAGGTCCCTTGACTTTGCTCCTTTTGATGGCAAAGCCAGCTTCCAGGAGAATCTGGATGATTTTCTCTCCTTTCTCAAATACTTCCTTTGCTGTGTTTCCCCACACGATGATGTCGTCGATGTATTGCAGATGTTCTGGGGCCTCACCCTTTTCCAGTGCAGTCTGGATCAGTCCATGGCAAATGGTGGGACTGTGCTTCCACCCCTGGGGCAGTCGGTTCCAGGTGTATTGCACACCCCTCCAAGTGAAAGCAAACTGGGGCCTGCATTCTGCTGCCAAAGGAATGGAGAAGAAGGCATTGGCAATGTCAATAGTGGAGTACCACTTCGCTGCTTTGGACTCCAGCTCATACTGAAGTTCCAACATGTCCGGCACAGCAGCACTCAATGGTGGTGTGACTTCATTCAGGCCACGGTAATCCACCGTCAGTCTCCATTCTCCGTTGGACTTACGCACTGGCCATATAGGGCTGTTGAAGGGTGAATGGGCCTTGCTGACCACCCCTTGGCTCTCCAGTTTACGAATCATCTCATGGACGGGAACCACAGAGTCTCTGTCTGTGCGGTATTGCCGACGGTGTACTGTTGCTGTGGCAATTGGTACCTGTTGTTCTTCAACTCTAAGCAGTCCCACGGCAGACGGGTCATCTGAGAGGCCAGGCAATGTACTCAGTTGTCTGATATCTTCTGTCTCCACAGCAGCTATCCCAAAAGCCCAACGATGTCCTTTTGGGTCCTTGAAATATCCATTTCTGAGATAGTCTATGCCGAGAATGCACGGGGCCTCCGGGCCAGTCACGATGGGGTGTTTCTGCCACTCGTTCCCAGTTAAACTCACTTCAGCTTCCAGTACAGTCAGCTGCTGGGATCCTCCTGTCACCCCACAAATGGAAATGGGTTCTGCTCCCACATACCTTGATGGCATCAGAGTACATTGAGCACCTGTGTCAACCAAAGCCGTGTATTTTTGTGGATCAGCTGTGCCAGGCCATCGGACCCACACAGTCCAAAAGACCCGATTATCCCTTTCCTCTACCTGGCTAGAGGCAGGGCCCCTCTATTCCTGGTTCTGGTGCATGTTGCTCCCTTCCGGTGAATATGTTCCTGAGGTCCCTTCAAGAGGATCAGTCATACTATCATTCTGGTATCGTCTGGAGTTCAGTGTGTGAGAGACCGGAGCAATGTTGACTCTAGATGCGCTTCTTGTGGTAGTTGTCCCTCTTTTTAGTTCACGTACCCTGGCTGCTAAGGAGGAGGTGGGTTTTCCATGCCACTTACTCATGTCTTCTCCATGTTCCTGAAGGAAAAACCAGAGATTACCTCGTGGGGTGTATCCTCTCTCCCTGGTTGGGGGACGCCGGCTCCTAATGGCAGAGACTCTTGTTGGTTCTGGCGAGATCTGGTAAATCTCTTCCTTAAGTTCCTTTTTCAATTTCTGATGGCCTTCTTCAATCAAACTCCGGACTTGCTCAGCTGAAAGACTTGTTTCCACGGATGAGACATGGGTGCGAAACGGGGCTGTGACGGTGTCCTCGTAAATCCTCAGTTTGTTCACCAAGACGCCCACCCTGTCCTCGCCTTCCCTCCATTGCAGCGTTGCCAGGTAACGGGAGTATATCTCTGGTCCAAGGCGTGCGAACCTCAACCACATCTGTGACGTGCACTGGACACCATCTGGGCTCTTAGGAAATCTCTCGTCTTCTGAGAAAATGATCTCCAGCACAGCCAATTCCCTCAGGCACCGGATACCTTGTTCCATTGTGCTCCATTTCCCTTGGTGCACCTGGAGGTCTTCTTTACAAAGGTACCTGTCCCTGACACTTGTAAGCAGTCGCCGCCAGAGGCTGAGAGTTTCTTGGGTTCTCCCGATCCCCTGGTCAATGACCACATCCCGGGACAGAGATCCCAGCTGCCTGGCCTCACTTCCGTCCAGAATGGTGTCATTGGCTGCAGCATCCCAAATGCGGAGCAGCCAGGTCAGGATGGACTCGTTTGTCTGGCGTGTGAATTCCCTCCGCAGGTCACGCAGCTCACCCAGGGATAGTGACCGAGTGATGATCTCTGGCTCTGCCTCTTCTGCTGGATGTGAAGGTCCTGCTGCATCCTCATCAGTCACTATGCGGACTGACTTGCTTTTTGATTTCTTCTTCTGCACGGGGGCAACTGCAATCGGTTTGGGCTGTTCTGGTTCAGTGGTGGCTTGCATGGGGACGCTGACAGTGCTTTTGGTTCCTTTCTCCTCTGAGTCAGTCTGCGTAGTCATGGACGCTGTTGTTTTGTATTTGGTCCCTTCCTCCTCTGTGATAGTCTGTGTAGAGATGGACGCTGTTGCTTTGCATTTGGTTTCTTTCTCCTCTGTGTCAGTCTGCGTAGAGATGGACGCTGTTGCTTTGCATTTGGTTTCTTTCTCCTCTGTGTCAGTCTGCGTAGAGATGGATGCGGTTGCTTTGCTTTTGGTTCCTTTCTCTGTGGCAGTCTGTGTAGACATGGTATTTGCTGCTTTGCTCCTTTTTACCTCCTCCTCAAGCAGACGTTGCACCACACTAAGTAGCGTTCTGTTTCTAAGCATGGTGTACACAATGCAGGCCATGGAGAAAAAAGAGAATAGAACTGACAAGAAGATTATACCATCCTTAACATCCAGAGGGAACTCAATATTTTCAAAAACTGCTGTGCCTGGCCTGAAAGGCTGGAAGAAACCACTCTCTACTCCTCCCACCAGGGGCTGGGTGCGATTGTTGAAGAGATCCCAGACAGAGGAGCCCAGACTAGGAAAGCCAAACAAAACTGAGTGTATATTCCGAATGGTATTCATTGCCTCGCAGGTTATTATGCTATAGACATAATAAACCAATAAAGCAATTCTCATACCAGTCCCTGGTTTTAACAGGAGTAACACAACAGGCAGATAGTTCCCCATGTGAGGAAAAATATAGAGAGCAAGATACAGAACCCATGCAGACAAGCTGAGCACCATGGTGAATAGGTTTCTGTTAATACAAGATTGTAATTCTGACTTTCTCTCAGAGCAGGCCCCACGTTGGGCGCCAAATTATGTGCTAGTTTGAAAACAAACCAGTGAGAGGCACCAAGTCAGAATAACAATTTAATGGAAATTAAAGTAAAGGAAAAGAAAGTAAAAGAAAATACTGACAGAGTCAAGATACAACCTGAGTCCCTATTAGGCAGGGTAGTGGTAGCAGTCTGGTGGAATGGTGGCTGCAATCCTCTGAAGTGGTGATCCTGTAGTAGAAGGGGTCTGCTCTTCCTCAGAAAATCCAGCGGTGGCTGCGTAGCTCCTGTCCTCTGGAAATCCAGTGGAGTCCCGTCCCTTTGATGCTCAGAGTCCCAGTTATATCCATGATGGGATGCTTGGTTCCTCCCTCTGGGTGGAGCATCTCACAATGAGGTAATGAGTCATGAGGCCAGGTGTTGATTAGGCTCGTTAACAGAAGATAGTCCGGAGGGAGTTATCTCTGAGTCATGCAGCAGGACAATGATGGGCCATTAACAGAAAGATAGTCTGGGGGGAGGAGGCAAGGAAAACACTGCCCCACCTGATTTCAACAGCTCATGAGGATGGTAATAGAATACACCTCAACCCAGGACAGTGCTGTTGGCACGTTCCCCTTTCTCCTGGGACGCAGTAAAGCAACACAGCTGTGTGTGTTTCATGAGGAGAGCACATTTCCTCTTTATCTCTGCCATCCACTGCCTCACCCCTCAGTGAAAGCAGCAATAGAAGAGATCTGTCAACAGTTAGAGACCTCAGTTTTTGAATGAGTTTGAATTTCCACGTGTAAAAGGACATCAGTAATTTTCTCACATTTTCCTAATCTCCCCTGATGGATTCAGGCCATGCTTTTCATTTACTCCAGATGTGATAACCAAACTGTCAGCTATGTTTCAGCTTTTCCTTTAATCTTCCCTGGAGCCGATAATAAAAGATTAGTAATTGACAGTGGTTGCCAGGCTAAGGGTAATGCTTATTTTAAACATGGGAAGCAAGAGCTGTATTCTTTGAAGGGATAATTTGTGGGAGGCCAGAAAATTGGATTACTTTGTTATCTGTTGTGTAAATGACAAAGATATTCAGTGTCCTTAAAATGTCAAGGCAAGTTTAATTAAAAAATTACTACTTCATTTGAATGTGGGAGAAGAGAAGGAAAGAGAGGAAACACGATGTTTACAGGTAATTTAGAAACTTCATCAAGAAACATATAATAATAAAAGTTATGAAAAATATAAGAAGGATGTTGATATTTTGATACATAAACTAGTTTTGAAACATGCAGACTTTATTTTTAAAGGAAAAAGTATCTACTCTCCTCAGAAGATAAACATATGTAACACACCATCAAAATATTACTGATTTTTTAAAAATACGGAGTTGGGAATGAGAGAAATGTCAAGAAACATTCAGAAAAACGAGCTTCCTTAGAAAGAAATTCTCCAACCACATCAATGCTTCCTGAAAGTTGTCTGCAAGAGGTGAATTTCACTTTACCTGTGAAGTCACTGTGGAGTCCTCAGCGTTACTACACCAGGTACCAGCCCTTTTCCTACATTACGTGACAGCACATTTTTGTTTTCCCTTCTAAAGTGAGGGAAATTGCATGGAAAACATTAATAGGTTGGGACAGGTTCTGTTTCAGGCAGCACAGCTGAGCTCAACCCCACTATTGCACGTAGACATTCATTAAATAATCAAATTGGATCTAGGAAATGTGAATGGAAATACTTGTGCAAAAGTACGTTGGTGTGGCTGAGAAAAGCTGTGCCTGAAATGTTGTCACTGAGAGCAGACAACAAAAGTCATGCTTTGCTGAAATAAGGTGCACAGTTTGAGTAAGGAAAACAAATTTTTGGAAGAAAAAGTACATTCTAACTTTATTTTTATTAATTAAATGTTCACGTCTCACTAAATGACAATACACATTTAAGCTGCTTTTATAGGAGCTCAACAATACTTCTGAGCTTTCTCTTCCTGTTTATTAAGCTGGTTTCTTTCAGTTATGGAGGTATTGTTTATAAGTCAGGTGTAAGTACAGATAACTCTGTCACTCTCTAAGGCTCAGCTGCCCCCCCAGCTGATGCTGATGTTTGGTGACAGCAGGAGCAGCAGTGGCAGCATCCTCTCATCCCCAGCACAGGTGGGAGCCCCAGCACAGAGCCAGAGCTGCAGCACACATCCTGCATCCCAAAGCACTGCAGTAGCCTCAGCACTTTTCTTGTCACTGCCCATTCGAGAAAAACTTGGATCTGTAAATAATTTCTCTCCTAGTAACAGTATCAAGCCACTTCTCTTGGTCACATACTACATTTCTTCAAACTAAGGGAATTTTTGCTGCAAAATACATGAAGAAAGTGGGATAAAATCCAATAGTCAGCTCTTTCATAGACAGGAGAGATGACAAGCACCGTGGTAAAGATGAACAAAAAATGAACAGGAAAACTGGAAAAGCAAATAAGATAAAGATGGCTTTGAAATTTCCAACCCACTTCGTTCATAATTGAACCCATCATGGAAATGAGCTGCAGTGCCACTGAGCTCATTCAGTGTCAAGGTACTTTATCTAAATTACTACAGTTTGGCTTCTATCTGCTCTGTAAATGTAACAAGGCTCACAGAGTTTCCAAATTAACTTCAAATGCACTTTGGCCACTGAATATTATTTTATTAGACTACAACACCTTGTGCTCTATGACTGACTTAAGGCCATGGATGTGCAGAGATGACTGAGTATGCTCTAGGAAAACAATCCCTGCCTATATCAGTTTATTCTTTCAAGCTTTACAATCTTTTCTGATGTCACCCTCCAGAACTCGAGGACCAGTTCTCCACACAATCACTGGCCACTGAGGGCTTTTAGCACCAGTGGAAACAGTTGGACTCAATATGGGAGCAGTATTTGCAGGAGCATATGTTGGATTTAGATGGATATGTGTGCTCTGGGATTTCTTGCACAGGGGTCACTTGCACTGTTGATAGAGCTGTGGTCTCACTAGAAATGTGTGAAGGGAAATAGGCTGTTGGAATTTTGGAGAAAGAGAAAAATGGAAAACATTCCAGCCTAACATATGTCTGTCTTTAGGCACACTCTTGCTTTCAAAAATATAGTTGGCATTTGAATTACAAAAGCTCTCTTAGTTTTGCATCTAATTTAAAACAGCATTTTCTTCAATCAGATTTCCAGGCAAATGGATAGAAAATGGGCTCATATCTTCCTGTCAATATTTTATTTATGCAGTTAAATGCAGATTCTTTTTAAGATTTACATTGTTAAATCAGGAACAGCACCGGGTTCAATGAGCAATAAGACTGGATTTCAAGAATACAGACAGACAGAGGAGCTAGATCTGACTAAAAGTCTGAGTTAAATAAAGATCCACTTCACTATTTCTGATAGAGTGTAAAGGTCATGTAATCCATTATTGGGATAAATGTTCCTAGGGCAAGTAAGTGAAACAGTAAAATGCTTTTTACAGTAAGAAATTAGAAGATAATTTGAATTTTTGAACCTTTAGGAATGGGAAAAGTGACACAGCAGGGTGATTGACAAGATGTGTTTGTCTAAAATAGAGAACAGAACACAAGAACATCTTCATAGTGACTCAGAGTCTATAAATCAATGAGTTCTATTTATAATCAATATCACACATCAGAAAAATGAAGAGCTAGAATCTTTGTAACTAAATATACTAACCCTTAACAAGAATGAAAAATACAGACAAAAAAATTAAAAGTCTTGGAAGCACTGATTTTTCCTGTTGGAGTTAACTGTTTGTATATACGACTTTCTATTAAGCACTATCTCAAGAACTTGGGATATTTTCTCAGTCATTTTATCGACAATTAAAAAGAGAGAGGGAAAATACGTTAGAATACAATGATTTTAAAAGCATTTCTTATAAAACAGATGGGGGTTTTTTTTGCCTCTATTTCATTCCTTTTGTATAGTTATTATTAATGTTTCACCAGCATCATTTTCATTTTCCTAGAAAAGGTGTGTGGACTGAAGCTGGAGATGACCAATATTTTACAATGCTTTTGGCATCAAAATGACAAAAGATGCAGAAGATGGAAAAAGGAAGAAGGGATCCTTGACAGGGACTTGGGACAGGCTGTTCTGTATCTGAGGTTGACTTGAAGACCTTTCCTTTGTGATGGGGCTGCAGCCCACTTTTACTGCACAGAGTTGGCAACAAGACAAAGCTTTCCAGGCAAAATATGACTCCCTCAGTTACGACCAAATGTCACAGCTGGGATTTCTTTAGGAGGCAAATGCCATTTAGGAGCACTGCAAGGGAATTCCTGGGCTTGTTTTCCTTGTCCATGGCTTCAGCCAGCTCTCAGTCCGTGTGTGAGGCGCTGGGCGCGGGCAGCCACCGTGGGTGCTCCTGGTTCCTCTGCTGCCCTGGGAAAATGGGCACAAAACCTGGGAAGGAGTCCAAGGGTGACAGGCCAATATATCTTAAGGAGAAGAGGATGATAGTGGCCACAGATATAAATTTCAGTCTGTGACTGTGGCTGACAAAGAACTCGCATCTCACAGCAAAATCTCCGTCCTGGCAGGACAAAGGGACACTACAGGTTTCCCTCCAGGACAAAACCACCCCAAAAGGAAAAGGATGCTCCCAAGGCAGCCAGAGACACACAGAAGACCAAATGAGAGACCCTCATTCACTTGTAAGCTCCTGGCCCAAATACTTTTCACTGAACGAACTAAAAAGTGAAACAGCAGCAGCCCTGACAAGCCCATGGGCCAACAGGGATGGGCAAAGCAGAGCTCCTTTACCTTATGCCTCAGAAATAAAAAGGAACAGCCAAATGGAATGTTACTAAGAAAAAGTAATGGAACTATTATGGTTTTTTTCCTTGAAATTTATGACTGGAGTTTATTTCTAAACACTCAGAAGGAGTCTGTTAAAACTCCATTCATAATTCAGTTGGCTAAAATTCACATATCCAATGAAAGCAACAGTAAATCTGAGCTGCAGAAAGAATAATTTAATTTAGCCATGACAATGAGAAAAGCAGTCTATGTGCTAAATACCAGAGTAATTTTCATTGTCCAACAAATGACTCACTGAAAAAGGCACTAAATGATAAAATGAAATCTTGGTGGACTGATTAATTCACATCCTTTTCCTTTCCCAAATACCTACAGACAACATTATTTTCCTTCTCTAAAAGTAAAGAGCTGCAAGAGACAAAATAGTGCACAGAACAGCTCTTGACAGATTATTTTTTTCAGGGTAAATTCTGCTTGAGAAATTTTACTGTTCAGACACTAACCTGAAGAAATGCCAAAAGAAAAAAAAAATCTTTGGCAACACAGTCCATAGTTACATAAGTACCCTTACAGGCTTGTGTGAGTCTTACTTTTCTAAGTTCCCTTTTATACAAGACACATGATACACATTGAAACCAATCCAACCAATACAGGCATCTTCGTCAAAACCAGCTTGCACCTTTTCATTATAAAAAGGTTGGCGACAGAGAGCAGATTTTTGTAATGAGATATGAAGCACTGTAAGTCTAAGAGCCCTTAGAAGTAAATGACAGCAGCATTCTACAAAAAAAAAAAAAAAGATAATGTTCCTACTTAAACAAGCTCTGCATGAGGGAGAGACCTTTGGAATTGCCCTCTGGTGTCATTCCACAGGTGGGTAAAACCTATTAAAAGGAATTTAGCAACTTTTTTTTCCAAGAGAAAATATCTGTTTCCATGCCACTCTCATATAGAATTTTTCCAATTTCCTCACAATATAGTAAAGTGGGAGGCAGCTTTTGCTCTCCAGTGCTGTTTATCAGTTATGGGGCTGAGTTCAACTGAACTGAAAATTTAAAATCAACCTTGAGGTTGATGTTACAAATATCCTGTGGGGGTAACTCTTTAGGCAAGCAGTAAAAGGCTAAATTACAGGGAATGGCTCGTTTGAACCAAATGCAAATATTGAACAAAGAAAATTGTTTTTAAGGACCGAGATCAGTCAGACATTCAATAGTTTAAAAGACTCCACAACACTGCACAGCTACAGCAGGCACAGATCTCCAAACCAAATCCAATGTTTTGTGCCACATGCCAAACTGGTGCTGGAATGGGTTCAGTTCCGTGTGTAGAAAGATCACAGGGATTTGCTGTGTTTGTGATCAGTACATCCCCCACTGCCTTTGCTCCTTCTCCACCAATTATGGACTGTACTCACAGTGCAGGACTAATATTCAAAGCAGGGATATTCAATACAAACATTTGGATTCATGCTAACCTCCCTGTTAGGTTTGACTCCTCCTGCTGCATCTCATGTTTCAAATTCCTTCTGCAAGAAACTATCCAGCATTACATTATTTAAAAACATCACCTTAAAGCTGATGACTTCTTTACTTTAAATCATTATTTGATTAATGCTTTAAATGGGTGCTGCTCATCAGAAGGTGCTTTTCTTTACTGGTAGCAAGAACAGATGAAACAGACTGAAAGGAATGGAGTATGTTGCAGAACTTCCCAAATGAAAAATTAAGTAATATTGACCCTTTCCACTTCCATCCACTGCTCCCTAAGGACACACTGCGTCTTCTAAAAGCAATTTTTAAGGTTAGATCTTAAAACAAGCTAATAATATGGGACATAAGAATATGAACTGAAGGTGGAGAAATTATTACTTTAGAGACTATTCAATCATCAGCATGTTATTCTCTTGATAGAGGGTGAGGAAATGTTTGTGTTTTCTATTCAGAATAGAAATAGCTACAGTCCTGGTTTGACTATAAACACATAAAACCACACTGGTTCTTGCTTGAAAAGATTCTCACTGTGAGAGTTTATGCAGAATTTGCATCTTGACTGTAATTAAGATGAGGAAAAAAAGGTGTCTTCTGAGAGGGCATGATGACAAGGCAGTCAAGAGGATAATGACAACAAATGTTGGCATCTTTCACTTTGATATGTATTATTTCTGTTCAAAGACAGCACCCTCAGAGCCATGATGGCAAAATGCAGGGAAAGCTGTGCATCAACTTAACAATGGTCAAGCATCTCAATAAATCACTCTTGGGAGAATGAGAAATAAATATTTATGCCATTAACCCATTTCCCCAGTAAAATCAATTTTTAATATTATTATCTGTTACTGTATTTACTTCATCTTGAAGTTTACTTTTCTTTTGACAAATTAATCTTAGCTCGGATTAATTATTTGTTTTTAATGCTGTCTTATCAAACTTTTGAAATAACTTTAAACATGAATATGCATGTGTGTTATTTATCTACATCAAATGCTTTAACATGCTTTCATCAGAAATTCTTGTTTCAAGGCTCTTTGTCAGAATGGCAACTCTTTTATACAGCAAACTCTTTACAAAGTTAATGTCTTTAGAGAAATGAAGTTTTGAGGTGGAAGTACTGAATCCCTGAAGGTTTCCAATCTTGAAAGTATTTTTTGCAGGAATATTTTTCTTCTTCCTTGCAATGATTAGGGCTGTATAACAGTTAAGAAAAACCCTCTGCTGAACTTTCTAGCCAGACATGAAACTCACCTGGTTTCACATTATATTCCTATACTGCTATTATTTAAAAGTTTTGTTTTCTTCTATGGGCTAAAAGTGTAAGCTGGAATCACTCATGTTGCACCCAAATGTGCCTTTAACTCTCAATAAATTACTGCGTGGCCTAAAAGCCACTTATGTGGTACAAAAAGGGGATCTGACAGATACAGCCTGGAATGAAAAGGAGTTCCTGATTAAACCAAAGCAGTTCAACTCAGTCACGGGAGATAACTGAGTAAATTCTGTATTGACATGACTAATTTACAGAAATTTGAATGTGTCACCCATGGGGTGAAGAGAGAATGTTCCAAAACTCATGGGTAGACCCAAAACTCTGCTGTGCTGGGATTTTGGCTGTTACAAAGTTGTGACAAACCCAATGCCTCTTTCCTCAGCAGTGTAGGGATGTGCATGGGGGGATTGCAGGGAAAAAATGGAAATTCTTCCAGAGACATGACCCTTAAATCAGCACAACTTTATTTGGAAATATGGTGGTCCCATTTTTCCCTTTCTGCCTTGAGCTCCCCTTTCCCTCATGCTCATTATTAATTCTTGCTGTGTAAGGCAAGATGAGCTTCAGCTGATTTCACTGATCCAAACCATCCATGTTTTCCGGTGGTAACTTTGCCACTACATCCTGGGAAATTTCCTGAACCTCACAGAGACAATCCTAAGAATTATCCCAAAGAGGATACGAATCTCCTTTTGGAATAGGACTGATCAGACCTCATGATTACAGCCACAAAATAAAGTGATTTTTAATCGTGGCAGACAGTTACACGTGGATTTGTATCTTAAATCAATTTTTTTAAAATAAGTGCATCTTTCCCCACCTCCCACCCCCCCCCCCCCCCCCCCCCCCAAAAAAAAAAAGGCTGGAAACTTAATAAGCTGGCTTGACTTTTTAGCTTAACTTCAACTAAATGGAAAAAGAAAGACTCATGTACAGAAACTGGCTGGCTCCTAATGGAAATTGCTAAGCAGTTCCAAGCAGTAAAGATCATAAGAACGTTAACAGCTTCATAACACAAGCAGCAGTGGTAAAAATAACAGCCAAATACTTGAAAACAAGCACAATTTATGAATGGATTTCTGTGACCTGGCTGCCTCAATTGCAGGGAAGTGAGTTCTATGACCCAGCAAATCCCATTGCACCCTCTGTCCTTTATTAACTTGTATTTATTCGGATATAGCTTTTTAAAGGAGCTGAGCATCAACAAACTGAAAGTGGAGTAGTACAAAAGGCCCAAAGGAAGGTTAAAAAAAAGTAATGGAAATCTGTGTACTTTATGGGTGTCTAGGGAAATCACAGCCCTAGTTCTTTATAAGTTCAAAAATACAACTATTTCATTTTAAACAGCTTTTATGCAACTCCAGACAGCTTCAGGTGGTACAAATAAATGCACATTTTGCATTTCTCTATGGCTTCTATTACGCCTCTTGATGCAATATGAATAGGATAATTATGTAGAATATGTTCAAAATGTAATTCTGGGGTCCTTAACAAGTAGCTAAACTTTCCAGAGGAACTGGAAAACTAAGCTTGCCCTGGATCCTTCCTGAAATGGCTGCAGATAAACCTATAGCAGCACAGGTGTAGTACATTGATGTGCAGGCTGCTTTGATGTGTTGGTGAAATCTACACCATGACGAGTTTAAGGTCTCCACATAAATTTCAGACTTATTTCAGTCCAATCAGCTCCTCACACAGATGAGAAATATCTAAAGGACTGTCCTGGGATGGTATTTTTCTGCAGAATCTCAGCACACAGCATTATCTTTCCCCTTTACATAGCAACGTGTTAAAGCTGTTGGAATTCCGGTGGATATATTTTAACAATACCACTGCCACCCAACCTTGTTTGCCCTTAAGCTGATTACTAGGTGAATATACATTTAAAAATATATATACACACACAGAATATGCTCATCTGTAGTACAGATCCGGGATTGCCAACTGCACCCCACTCAGCCACCACAAACTTCGGCAGTGTGTCCTGAACATCAACCTGTACTCACAGGAATTGTGTAGGAATTAACCCAGATCCCTTTTCTGTCTCTTTCTTCTCCATTCAACATCATTTAAATCCACCCAAAAACTCATTTACTGCTTGCACTGTCTCATTCAGCTTTTATACGAAGAAATAAATTACCAACGTAGAAGGTACGGAAAGATCGTGAATGGATTTATGGTAATTAAACCAGTTACCAAAACACACCACCATTTTGAGCTTGAAAAGGCCCTCACAATCCCCACTAAAAAGAAAAAAACCTCTGCAGTGCCCTGAGGTTTTTGAGCAATAAACAGATCTGGGGTTGGGAGAAGCAATAGGATTAACAATGAATTTTAATGCAGTTGTCAGAATTGATGCTGAATAGGTTCACTTTCATATCAGTTTATTTAGCTTGGCATTACAGAATTCCTCCTCTACTGTATTTTCATTGTGGTTTACTTCAAAAACTTGAAACTCTCCTCCCACTAACAGTCAGCTTATTATTCCTGAGGTCCTTTTTTGTACAATAAAAATATATTGAATTAATGAAAAAAAAAAAAAAGAAAAAAGAAAAAGGTCTTGTTTAATTCACAGCAGATTTCAAATTGAAATTCCATAGCTACAGAATATACAAAGTCTCACAAGTCACATAAAACTAACCTGGTTGCAACTGGGAAAGGGAAAAAATACCCACAGTAGATACAGCCTTTGACCTACACCAAAGTTCTGCAGGAGTAACTCATATGCAGGAGACAAATCCACAAATGCACAATCATTCCCTCATTACTCGGTGTAAGATAGCAAATTCTGCACACTTTCCATGCAATTGGGAATGAACAGACCTGGCCTGAAGGGCCCAGAATTTTATAATTCATCCACATTCAGGACACGCTTCCTTCACCCACTCCAAAGTCCCAAAGCCATTGATAACTTTTGCAATGCCACGCTTTGATACATAAATGTATATAATTAATTTTTTTAAACAGCACACTGGAAAGCACCAGAGAACACTGTGCAGTGTTTTGTAAGCATAGGAAATGGAGAAACAGGAGGAAGGTTTTGACCAGCTGACAGCTAATGTGGGGAAAGAGGTGGTGACAGCTCCAGCTGTTCATATCTTAAGTGCCACTTATTTCTTAAATGATTGCCAATTCACAATGAAAAAATGTGGAAGTGAAGACTTTCTACAGCTATACAATTAACTAAAATTATGACTTTGGTATTATACACTACTGGATTAATTCTAATCGAGAAAGTAAAGAATTAATTACATTGTTTCAGCTTGTGGTTAATGCTTTTATTTTTTCATTCCAACTTTATTTTTCCTCCTCCCCTTAATTTTAATTTCCTGTAGATTAAAAAATGAAGGTAGTGAATAACATAATAATAGCTAAATAACCTGTTCTTTAGAAAGAAATATTTTAAATGAGGACAAATACAATCTCAGTTTTACAAGTTTGTTCAGAGTAAAATTCTGAAGCCCTGGATTTTCAGACTTCTGTCTTTGGGCTTTAAAGGAGTGCCCATAAACCAACTCAAGTGTCTCTCTTCTCCACCTCATGCCAAAATACAGTGACTTCTCCTATCCAAATATTTAATAGCTTGAGTCTGTACTTCCAGAAAATGCAGTCCAAATCTTAAAGGCAGACAGAAGAGTTCAGATGTACCAATTTTACAAACTAAGAACTTAATTAGTCTTGAATGACCCTGGTTTATACAAGCTTTGGCTTTGGAAATTACACTCTGGACCCCTCTCCAAGTGGTCAAAAATGTTGCCCTTCTAAATTGCCCATATTGTGTATTTTTCCATGAACTCTACTCAGAAAACTCATATCAGGAAAGTGTTACTTTTTATTTCATAGTCACTCCTAATTTTATGCTGAGAATCTGATGAGATACAGATCTGTATTCCAAATTTCTACAATATGACCTTTCATGAGTTTGATTTACTAGAGCCTCAGATGTGATGGTTCCCATTTGCACGCTTTGTTTTATATGGATGACATTTTCCCTCAAACATTAACCTGCCATTTTATTGTCTCTCAATATGTTTCCTAGATGGAACAGTTTTGACTTGTCACAAAATCAAAATTGGCCAACAAAAATTAAGCTTTGGTAAGGAATATGCTTTTTTTTTTTCTCTTTTTTTGTCCTTGTGAGAGCAGAATTTTACATTGAACCTTGTGTATTTTGTTTTTAATAGAACACACAGATTGTTTTTATCCTAGGCCATGTATTTTACATGAAGTCTAAAGGGCCTTTCATGTGGTGATAAATGTGAACTGAAGCCATTAAAGTATTATTTATAAAAGTATAGCAAAAAAATGCCCTATGAAATTATTTTATGCTATTCCATTAACTAAAAACTATGAACCAGTTAAGAAATTGAGCTCACTGACATGACTTCCTTCTGTCTCATATGGTTGTTGGCATATAGGTTGGATGTTTTTCTACGTCAGTCACACAAAGAATTAAGGATTTACTGAGACAAAACATAGGAAAATACTGCAGGAAGAGGGAATTGCTTCATATTCCTTCTTATGAATTTCTGATTTCTAGCCTTTTGCTTCTATTCATGCAGCTAAGATAGGTGCAAATCTCTTTTTCAATATTTGGTTCCTTCAGTGAATCAGGAATATCTGCTGGGGACTCTGTTGCTTCATCATTCCACGAAATGTAGACATAAATATGCAATATTTTTCTCAGAAAATAAAAATAATCAAATTGTGATTGAAACACATATTATTAGCACTTATTAAGAAACAGAAGTTCTATTTTTTTGTTTAATAATCATCTATCTTGAAGCAAAGATGCATGATGTTAGAAAGGCGTGCAAGAGTGACTTAAAATTCATGAGAACGCCTTTCTCAGTATAATTAAAATATTTTTGTAAAATACAGTGTGAATTTTTAACAAGCTATTGTTAGTGCACTACCAACCTTGAAAATTAAATACTGTGCATTTTAAGACATTTTGACACCTCTGCTCTGAAAACCAGTGCAAAACATGCACTCCTCTGCACACAAAGTACTGAACTGAAAGACTCCCTGCAGTTCTGAATTCCTTCTCTTAACTCATTTGTCAAACTTTTATAAAAATTATGAAAAGCCCAGAGGAAACAAGGCCCAAACTATGGCTCATCCATATCACATATTATTGGAGATCATGGTAAACAACTATAATTGATAGAATTCTTATTCTAATAATATTGGTGTTACAGAGAAAGCAGCAGATTGGTAGGAAATACCATCCTTGAAATAAAAGAAAATTTATTCCTTAAAAATTAGGAAAAGCATACATATATGTATAATATTTACATGAGCCTGCAGTGACAGGACAAGGGGGAATGGCTTCAAACTGGGAGAAAAAAAAGTTCAGAAAGAAATTCTTCCCTGTGAGGGTGGAGAGGCCCTGGAACACAGAGCCCAGAGAAGCTGTGGCTGCTCCACCCCTGGAAGTGTCCAAGGCCAGGTTGGATGGGGCTTGGAGCAGCCTGGGATGGTGGAAGGTGTCCCTGGCAGGGGGGTGGAAGTCCATGGTCTTTAAGGTCTCTTCCAACCTAAACCATTCTATTAGCTATATAGATAATCTGGACCTTTCAATCCAGCCCTTATTTCCCATGAAAACAATGAGGCACCAATAAGAAAAAGTAGTTTTAAAGTTCTCCTGAAATATCTCCAGATTACTGCTCTGGAAAGATGGGACACAGTCCAATTCCATTTGGAGGCAGGGGAAGAGATCTTCCCCAGGACATTCTGGTCACAGATTCCTGTCCTTCCTACATGAACTGCAAGTTTTCCTGAGCTTTTCCCTGATATTTTTGAAGGAAGGGGAGTTGGGTTTGTTTCTATATTTTCCTAGGAGGGTGTTTTGTTGTTTTTTTTTCCTGCAAATGTATGTTTTACAGAACTGTGTTCCTGACAAAGACAGATCTAGTTCACAACAAGAAGCTGTAACATCACCCAGGAAAGGTTCAGGCTGGGCTGAGGTGGACTGGGTGATTTACAGCATTTCACCCAGCTAATAAACCTTCCTGGGAGCAGCAGCAAACTTCCCCGGGTAATATCCACCTAACACCAACCCTGGGGCAGTTTGTGCCCTCCTGACCTGGACGTGAGTGTGGCCTGGGGACAGGCCAGCTCGGTGTGATGCCTTCCAGACCCATTCCTGCCCCAGCACTCAGCTCCCGCACTGGGGCAGGGCACCTCTCCCAGCCCAGCATCCGCCCGCGCTCCAACTCTGCCGCTGAAAGAAATCCATCTTGTCAATACCAATCACTGTAACCCTCCCTTTCATGTCTCAGGGAATAGAAAAGTGACAGGGGACTGTGAGGAGAAATCTTTGCCATCAGGGCTCTTTACAAAGCAGGAAGCGTGTGATTTTTCCCATTTCCCTCTTTGCTTTTTGCACCGCTGCCTCTGTTGGGGTGACCACTTGCTGCAGGCACACTTGCTGTTTTGTGGGCCTGTTTTATTTCCCAAATGGCAGAGTATTGCTCATGTAGCCTTGCAAAATTACAGCAGACATTCTTTTACTTCCCCCCAAAGCTCCAGAAGCGGGCTGATAAAAAACAAAGCCCAGTTCTTTTCTGAGGATGGATTTTCACTACTTGAACTCCTCATTCCTCACACACCTTATCCATGAGCCCTTCCCTGTGATTGCCCCAACCCCTTGTCCTTCCCCACCCCAACACTGGCTCCCTTTGCGATTGTGGAACAATTTCAGCCTGTCCAGCAGTGTTAAATGTTGAAATCCAAGAGAAAAAATGCCACTTGTTCAAAAGGTTCTGCAGGTAATAGAAAGACATTTGGAAGATTTCACATCCCGACCGGGGGAGTGGGAGGGCTCTTAGAACTGCTCCATCAGCAACACCAATTTCACTCCAATAGCTGAGACAGCTGAATTAGGGAAATTATCTTTATTCAAAGACCATTCTAGCAACTAACACAGTGATTAAAGCACTGCTTGCTCATGTATAATTTCTGTATTCTCGTTTACTTTTACTGAAATCCTAAAATAAAATTACTGCCCAAAGTATAGCTGGTTTATTTCTCATAATAATCTAGATAGATTTTTACCACCATAATATTTAAACATTTTATTTCCTAAGGCATTAAACACAGTTTACAGTTAGCTGCAGTAGACTGCCTGGTATCAAAAATGTTGGGCATTTGTCTGAGACAAAAGGATTGTGGCTTTTTTGTATAATTATATTTTATATTTGTCCTCCTCATCGCTCTAATTCAGCTCTATATGTAAGAAATACAATGATAACCAAAAGGATATAATTCTAGTCTATCCAATTTTGTGCATTTAAATCTAGAATTCAGTAAAAATGTAATGATGCTGATCTACTTCCATGGAAACTTGGATTTAGAGCACAGCAGTTCATTAAATGTCCCCTGGAGAAATTCATAACATCCAACTGAGTCATTTGGATCTTCTACTCTGCCAAAGTGACACAGGAACTCTGCAATGGCTTAAAGTGTGGTTCTGCCAAAGATGAATACACACAAACACACTTTTACAACCCAAACTGCAGTAGGCAGAGATTTTTATTACGGTAAAAGGTCCTAAAAGGATAAAATTAACCAAGATTGAGGAAGATTCTGCTTTGGATTTGGCTAATCTGGAGCTATGCTGTCCATGATGACACATTCACAACAGGTACAAAAGAGAATAAGATTTATTTTTGTTAATTCTGAACTCAAAATCCAGCGGTTTACTCTCAACATTTATTTTAAATTCTGAACATGCAGGTTGCTTGGTTTGCAAGAACAGATGTTCTAGTTTTGTTCAAGGACTTCCCACCGGTGGGGATTGGAAGGACCTTAAGGCTCACCCAGTTCCACATCCTGCCATGGGCAGGGACACCTTCCACTATCCCAGGTTACTCAAATCCCCATCCAACCTGACTCTGTGTGTTCTGAAACCTCTTCTAGAAAAGCCAGAGTTCCTTAAAAGAAATTAAATTAGCAGAATAGCAGTGTCCCTGTACTTTGAAAAAGAATTTTCAGTTTTTTTAAGAATTTCCTAAGGAATTATTATACATTAAAAATGCCTAAATGCCCAGAGGACACCATCACCTGAATTTAATAAGCTTTTCTCTCATCTGTTATTAATATTTTGTTTCTAATGGCCTATGAATTGTTTGACAAGGATCTTATTACTTTTGCAATGAAACATGGAAGGTCTGCATTTAAACAATTATTTACAATGGATTATTCAAAACTTATTTTTTGAAGTCTATATAAATGTAAGAGTAACAATAATTGGGGATTTTAACCCATGTTTATTAAAATCAATGGTAATCTGATTTAACTCCTTGAAAAAAGTTAGGTCACCAGAAAAGAAAAAAATATTTTTGTCTTAATCATAAATGCTTAGAAAAATGAACAAAATTTCTTTTCACACAGACACTTATAGAACATTTTTAAAGGCATTCAAGAGCCAGACTCTTACTCTCCCTTCAATGAGATTGAGAAGGCAGGTTCATTATTAAGTTTTTTATGCCAAAGTATAATCAGATTTATCTCAGGGATCAAAGATATTTTTGCAGGTTTAGATGAAGTATAATCCATCTGTCAGGCACGGTCCTCAAGATTTTGGCATTCTGCTGATAGACATGAACAACCCATTTTTTCATTCCTGCAATCTTCTGTTAATGGAACAAAATCCCCAGCTATTTTGAATACTTTGTTTAGTTTTAGCAACTCTTATCTCCTTAAGAAACTTTTAAACAAATTATATCTGCAGAATGAAAATGGAAGAAACCCAAACTAATCTGTCATCACAAAAATACTAAATGAATTTTAAGATTATTTTACAAACACCGGAGGTAGATATTGTTCTTTAAATGACCTACTAAAGTTTGTAAAGCTAAATATTTTATAAAGTAATACAGCTAAATTCAACTTATCTTCATCTTTGAAGTTTGCCTCTTTTATTCAAGATCTGAAAGAAGACTTCACCTGAAAGCTTGTTGTACTTTTTGACTGAAAGCCTTTGTTCTCCTTTCCAAATAAAATTGTTTAGAAGGAAAGATTACCTAAAGAAAAGAAAGAATACCCTCAGTCTTATCTTGAAAGAGAAAGATTTTAGGCACTGAAAGACTTTTCTGTTACTGCAACAGCCATGAAATTATAATTTCTGGAAAGCAAGGACACAGGAATGTCCTTTTGTCATTCTGTCTGTGACAGGCAGCCAGGGATGGGCACTCAGGACACACCAACCATATTCCGACCATATTTGACCCTTTTTTCCTGCACTGAACCCAGTTGAGTCCTGCAGAACCTGGGAAAACTCTCAGCCTAGTGAGGAGTATTTGACTGCTCCCTCCTAAGTGCCTTCAAAGGAAATTTGTGTGATACGGCAGTGGAAGCATCAGCCAGGCTGAGCTGTGACTCTGCCCATCCTTTCTCGTTCCTAATTGCTGTGGTGAAAGGCTCCCTGAGACCCGTGAGGTTCCAGGAATGAGTCGTGATCTGAACATGCAATAATTACAGAGAGCAGCTCCGTGCTTGAAACAGGTGCTTTAAGCATTCCTACTGAGCCACTTCCCTTTGCTGCAAAAGTTTTGTTGCCTTAAAGCCCAAGCTTTGCCAGAAACAGCTGAAACCTGTCAAGTTGTAATTCCATGACTCTCTTGCTAAGACCCTGTCCTGGGTTGAGGTGTATTCTATTCCCATCCTCATAAGCAGTGGAAATCAGGTGGGGCAGTGTTTCCTTGCCTCCTCCCCCCAGACTATCTTGCTGTTAATGGCCCATCATTGTCCTGCTGCATGACTCAGAGATAACTCCCTCCGGACTATCTTCTGTTAACGAGCCTAATCAACACTTGGTCTCATGACTCATTACCCCATTGTGAGATGCTCCACCCAGAGGGAGGAACCAAGCATCCCATCGTGGATATAACTGGGACTCTGAGCACCAGAGACACTCTCTCCACTGGATTTCCAGAGGACAGGAGCTACACAGCCACCGCTGGATTTTCTGAAGAGCAGACCCCTTCTACTACAGGATCACCACTTCAGAGGACTGCTACCACCACCCTGCCTAACAGGGACTCGGGTTGTATCTTGACTCTGTCAGTGTTTTCTTTTACTTTCTTTTCCTTTTCTTTAATTTCCATTAAATTGTTATTCTGACTTGGTGCCTCCCCCTGGTTTATTTTCAAACTAGCACAGACCCTTCCATGTTAATGCTGTGAATGTTCATAGTCCATCTGAAGGTGAGGCAGAACATGGAACACAAGCCACTACTGAAAGGAATTTAACCTGTTTCAATTTATTTTAAGAGGAAGCAGAAACACTCACATATAACCCACGTGTCTGGAAAAGTAACACATGAGTTGTACAATTACAGGTATGCAAACTGACCCACCTCATCCCTAATTTGCAAGAAAAGCTACTGCCCAATCCAGAATTCCATCTTCACTGAGAGAATGCCCACAATGACTCAACGACAA
Source organism: Aphelocoma coerulescens (assembly GCF_041296385.1). NCBI lineage: Eukaryota > Metazoa > Chordata > Aves > Passeriformes > Corvidae > Aphelocoma > Aphelocoma coerulescens. The sequence goes on along the minus strand of NC_091018.1, from coordinate 3,695,394 downwards.
CCTCTAGAACTGAACCTGTGAGGGAAAACAATGTAGAATTCTGTGCAATCTGAGCTCATAATCCAAAACAACTTGTAACTTTTACTGAACATGAACTCTTAATGGCACCTCCTCTACAGGAAAGTAAACAAACAAAGTCATCTCAAAGAGGTCTTGATCCCCCTGGTATTATCTTTTATAGTTAGAACGGTGCTGCTCAGCAAATATGTCCTGTAAGACATGCTGTCTCTATAAAATCTGTATAATCCTTTCTGGGCTGAATTGCCCCTGGCAAAGAAGTGTTGGAAAATGACCTCAAGCAACTGTGCCACTGGGATCTGTCATCATTTGACTACAACCTAATAAAATTCCAGTCTAAGGCAAATTTTCATTAATTTTATAGGTCCTAGAAGACTAATATAATGTATGTAACTTTTAAGTTTATACCTATGCTTGCTGAGCTACATCTTTAATTGTAGCCCAAATCAGCTGAGCACTTGAACAGATGCTTTAGTTTTGAGCACTTAATTCTACTGACTTTGATAGGTCTGTGTAAGTGCTTAACATCAGGTGTCTGCTTCAGTGTTGTGCAGGGTTTACATGGAGAGTGCTGAGTGATTTGAAAATCCACCCTTTCCTACGGGTGCTTCTTTTTTGGTATGTGTTTTTTGTTAATAAGGAAAATAAATGGAAGCAAAAATATCATAACAGTAAGACCAAACTGAAATTAATAACAGCTTTCTTAATTTTCTAAAATTATGATTGATATTGTGAAGCTGCTGCTACTTTCTCCTTACATTTTCCAGTGGATGCAACCTAGACCTTTGCTTTTGTAATCAGCTTTTAATTAAGCCAATGAGTTTTTCACATTACCCTCGTGCCTGTAATAATTGTTATGATTCTATTACCTTCTTTGTTAAACACATTTGTAGCTTTAAATGACAGGAAGTCAAGCTAGCAATTTGTAAAGATGTGTGAATAACGAAATTGCTCTATTCATATGCTCATAATGAACAGAGAGATAACATAATAATGCTTTGTATTCTCTCGCCCTCCAAGCAGAGGAAAGAAAGGCAAAGGAGGTGGCCTGGATAATTTCCTGCAACCCTCCCTTTGTTCCTAAGCCTTTTTAGCAGTATTTCTTGAGGGATGTAAAGCAAGACAAATCATGCAACCCAAGCTTTGAGCTTGCTGCTTTAGTGACACGGCTTCCAGGAAGGAGGAAAAGCTCATTCATCAGAACAAACTGCTGGGAAGAAGCCAGGGCACAACTGCACCCATCACCGTGCTCGTTCTGTGCCACATCCCAGCACTGCTGCTCCCTTCAGTGTGCTGCTGCTGAAACACGCCCAAGCTGTTCCAGCCTTAAATCACACTTTATGTCAATCACCAATGTAAACAAAAGACATTTAAGGGACTTTGCTGCTCAAGAAACTCGGGGTCAGGTAAAACAGTGGGGAAACAAAGGGGTCAAGTGCAACTTTCCTTTGATTTTGAAGCCTACACAGACACCTGTCCGAGGACATGAAGGGGTAAAGACACAACCCCAGTGATGTTGTCACCATCTCCCTTCCTTTGCCAGGTTTCAGAACAAGTCACACACCCAAACCCACAGGAGAGTTCAGCTGCTCCTCTGCCCTTGGCTCCACTCTTCCCACCAAATGAGTTAAATCTGCACTTTCTGCCCTATTTTTTGCAGATCCTTGGAACACCACTAAACAGATATATTTCAAGGAGAGGGGGGAATAATATTTTAGCAGACAGTTTGTCAAACAAACGATACTTGGTTATTTAAAGAGATTTTATAACTGCAAATAATTCAGTTCCTTGATGTTTTCCCCATTGTTTATAGGCAAAGTGTTCAAACATTGCTACTAATTATGTACAAAATTCTGAACAGCAGAGACCTGAATTCATGCCAGTTTGCTCACTTTAAGTGCTGTTCCCATTCCAAGTTCTGTCAAAATTTCTATTTCAACCTGAAGAAATTTTCAAGGATAATTCTAGATTAAATAGATCAGATTAAAAGCCAGGACATAAACGAAACTGAACGGAGCAACACCTCAGGAGTGAGACTCCTGCCTGCCCTTTCTGCACCCACATCTGGAACCAAATCTGTTTCAGAAATCTACCCTCTATAATTTTATGTCACCCAGCTTTCCTACCTGCTAATTGCTCTTGCCCCTAATTATTTATCCTCTTTAAGTTTTTTTTTTTTCCAAAAATGTAATTTGTAATTTGGGGATGGAAATTTGGCCCTGCATCACATAAAAAATTTCTTAGGCCCAGCGTAGCTTCCCTTGCTGACATTTCTTTCCAATTATGTGCCTGACTTTCAGAATTTTCAAGTACCTTTAATTACCATTCAAAATGAAAGTTTGTATTTTACGTTTGGAGTTATGCTCTAATTATGTGCTTTGTGAGAACTTCATTACAATAGATTAAACACTAAAATGAAATTGTTCCTTCCCAGTTCTATGGAGTTGAAAATGCTGGCAAAAGGGTAACACTGAACTTGGCAGTTTTCTGGGCTAAGGAAGGTGGCAGAAACTTTTGGCATCATCACAAATTTTGAATTTTTTTTTCTTTATATTCTTTCCACTCCCTTTAAAACACATTTACAAAGCCCCAACCCAACTTAGTCTCCCAACATCGAAATGTAAAAAGTATTTATACTGCAAATATTCATGATGTCGTTTCAGTGACTTGATTGACCAGGAGATGTGACGTTTGCAGCTCTTCTGGAGCTCACCAGGAGTGCAGGACCAAACCTGCTCAGTGCTTTCACCAACAGAGAGGAGGAACCAGCACTCTTGGGGCAGCCTGGGAAGTTGGGTGTCATTGTGATTCATTAGGTAGGAAATGAGATATTTCACATTAACAGGCCTAAAATTAAGATTAAATTACAAGTCATTTGCCCAGGTCTCCTAATGAAAGGACAATGCACATATTTGCTCTGCTCTTAGAGCATCATTTCCACATATGTACATCTATATTTCTCTGTTCTACAGTAATAACTTTGAGGAAATGATATTGGAATAGATAACAGTTTACATTTACTTAGACTAAAATAAACAGTCTTTTCTTATTTGCAAATACTTTATCTTAAGTTTTACCCATGTGAGCAATTTTTCAGCTTTGCACAGTAATTACACCGTGATGTATTTGACCTTAGCAACAATAACAAAAAACAGCAATGAAAAATACACTAGATGTGATAAAGCCCCAGAGATATTAAGCCTCAATACAGTTATTAAAACTGTTGCAATTTCATTAATCAGAAATATCAGCCTCTTTTTACTGCCACCAGTGTATCTGGGGGTGCACATTCCCTGCAGATCATTAGCACAGCTTTTTGCCTCTGTGCTTTCTGTGGTGGAGTCCTGAGTGTTTGAAACATGGAGCAGCCACAGGCAGAAACTGCACTGAAACATTTTCTTCACTTCCCTCGGAGGCCTGGGGAAAGACAACGCTGCCCCAACAGACACTGGGTGACAGCATCATCATTCACAATACTGGTGATTTCCTCTCCTTAAACATTTCACCCCCAAATTCCATCCCAGAGCCCAAAAAGCCACCACTGTGGGCCTCACTGACAGGTAAGTATCTGGCTGAGATGTATCTTTCCATCACTCCTAAAGCCAGAACAGTTTCCAATTTCTAGTTGTGATTATAAGATGATGCAGAAATACACCCTAAATTTCTAGCGGATTAATCTAAAATTGCTTTAGGTTTATCTATCATTTTAAAGCCTAAGTGGGCATTAGGCTACAGCTAAGGGAGGAGTGTTAGCTGCTGCCCACCCAGAAGGGACAGGAGAGGTTCCCAGCAGTGACAATCCTTGGCATCCCTGGCTGCCACCTGAAAAGGGAAGGGCTCAGCTGAGAGCTCAGGGAGTTCTGAGTCACTTGTGCAAGAGAAAGGTAAATCCTCTCCTGCCTGCCTGCCTGAGGTGCCTCTGCAGACACCAAAAACTGAGTCCTTTCCTCTTTGCCATAACTTCTTCTTTGTAAAATAAATGAAAATATTTACATCACATGAAGACAAAATCCCTTCTGATAACTGCTCTGAAGGCAGGATAGTCATCAGGGCCAAAAAGAGTTGATAAAAATCTTGGTTAGAGTGAAAAGTGGCTACCTGCTAATAGATAATGAGAACTAACTCCTGCAGGAAATAACTTGTGAGATTTTTGTCATTATACACAGAGAACCAAAGTAAAATGTACTGAGTTTAGCATTCTCTGTGCTCCCTTGCAGGGTAGCAGAGAATAGAATTAAAAGGGATTCAGAGCCAGCAGCAAGTTAAGAAACATCTGCCTATTTATTCCATGTATGATGGAAGCTCTCTTACCTGCTCTGGACATAATTAAATATCTGATATCCTGGAGTTACCAATATAAATAACTTCCTATTGTTGAGTTAATTAGTGATCAGTCTGTTGCTCTGTGCTGCATCTCATTCCTCTTCATGTTTCAGTTCAGTAATTTCCCATTGAGCAATTGTTGAGTACATACCTAAACCTGTAAGCAATCTGCTTGTTACATCAGCTTTTATGTCAGGACATCTTTCAATTTTAACTTATAGCTCTACAAAAGTCAGGGCTGTATTTCCATCCTGATAAACAAGGACTATTTTATCAATCCCTCTGTAGCAATTCACAATTCAAAATCACACTTAAGTCCAACTAAGCTGATTGTAAATTGACCACTTAAACCCCGTCTATGGGAACACCAAACACACCATCCAAAGGTCAGTCATTTTTAAGGTAACTGCTCATTAAATCATAGATATGAAAAGACAATACTTCAGTACTGGCCAAATGAGTTGTGAAGCATTTTCATCCTTTCCCAGAAGAATTTCATTGTAGTGAACTCTTGTTCTTTCCCACTTCTCTCATACTTGTAATTCAGTGCTGGCAGCTTCGGCTGCCAAAACACTTTTGTTACTCTGAAAGGGGCAAATTGATGTAAAATTGAGGGTGCATCAGCTTTTAAGTAGTGTTGAAAACTGGTACAGATATCCTAACTGCAGTCAGAGAAGCAGTGTTATCACAGGAACAGTCACTGAAGGAAGTTTTTATAACTAAATTTTAATTGGCATTACACTTCCTATAGATTTCCCCAGGTTAATGGATCAACACCCTGGAAATGCCATATGATAATGTCTGTACCAGTCAGCATTTTCCTGAGCCACAGGGTCACCTCCAACCAGCTCGTTTCATGGCAATCACAACCTACTCCTTTAGGGACCCCTCCCAGGGTTACCTGTGACAGTGGATGTTTTTCATGCCTGATGATCCATTGCAGAAATGCCACAGAATTTGTGGAAAGACTCTGCTTCCAGAAGCCACACTGACTGGATTGCCCATCACAACCCTTCTGCTGAGGTACTGCAGAAGAAAGGTGGTGTTAGGTACAAAGCTGGATTTAAACATTGATCATTTTCTGTGTGACTGTTTCCACTTCAGCTTGGTTAGATACACTGTGAGGATGAAAACAATGCAACTTGATTTGAAATAGCAAAAATATAATAAAACCAGGTTCCCTTTCTCCTGAGAAAGCATTCTTATCTTTGCAATGTGAAGGGTCTCTGAAGGTAGGTAGTGAAAGAGTCTTCACCAAGGGCAGGTTTTAATTTTGAAATTTGTTGTGAAAAGGTTTTAGTCTTCAAAAAAGGTGTTTCTGATAAATGAAGTGCCTGAAAAAGCACTTTCATGAAGCCCTACTGTCCATGTCTACTGCATCACAGTACACAGAAATCCTTATTAGAGCTATATCTGAATTGCACAAGTGCTAAGAGATTCAAATACCTACATTTGCAATGCAGGGACAAAGTAAAAATTGAATTTATTTTATCACTTCCCTTGCCTTCATTCCTGTAATTTTCCGTGTCTGATCACAAGAGAGGAACTAAATGCATGAGCACATTTCTATTCAGGATCAACTCTGCTAAAGGGCAGTGCTAAGCCACAAATCCATTATTTCTCCTATGAAAATGAAAGTAGCTCTCTCTTCCCTAAATGAAAAAAAAAATCTGAGCCCAGATCCTTAGAACTCCCAGTGAATGCCATGACTGCAAGCAGTGTGTCTACACCCAGAAGAAGCTACAACTTAGAGCACAAACCTGCTCCATTTTAGCAGCTGTTTGCAGATCTGTGCTGCTCCACAAGGGACAGGTTTGCCAAGAGGACAAAACAGGCCATGAGTAATGAAATCATCACCTGACAAACAGACAAGTGTCCTTATACAGCTCAAGTCCAGATTTACCCGTTTAATTCCCATATATTGCATTTGGAAGAGAGAAGAGAGTCGAGAAGCAGGAATTTTGCTTGATTTAACCTAATTAAAATAATATTCCAAGTACCTGGGAGAGTTTCTATGGCTTTTCTATCCTATGTGCTTTTCTTACATACATTGCCAGCACTAAATATATACTTTGTGTGTACTTTCAAACTTCCTCTTTTTTTTTTTTTTTCCCTTTAAAGAGCTACCACAGTGTCTGTCAGAGAACAAAAATTGCTCGGAGCCACTGCAGACACCGTAGAGGAAAAACTGAGTTTAGAATCAGCAGAAGAGGGCAGCATCCTACCATGGTTTAGTCTCTAGGCTCGGCTTCCTGAAGTTGAGACATAACAGGCAACTTCTGTTGAATGCTAATTTCGCTCAAGGATGACCTACATTCGTTCAAAATTTCCCTTTCATTAACACACAATATATCACCTTTCAAGTTAAGCATTTAAAAACCCCAATAATCCTCTGTAAGCTAATTGCCAATGGCAGCTGATAACACTTGCCACGGTAACTTCTCTTTGTGCACCCAAGCACAGCTCCCATTTTACTCTGATAAAAATGAAATTTCTAAATGGAAGAAGCAGCACTAATGCTCGAGCTCAAAAGCAGAGCCTGAAGAAAGCACCAGGTCTGAATGCTCCAGAGCTTGATCACACAGCTTCTTCCAGGATTTAAACAATTGTTTCAAATCACAAAGGAAGAATTTGTGAAGACCATGGTGACGATTTTGATATTCAAACCTTTGTGGGCAATACAAGGTTCACTGGAGAACTCATGGACCTGCTGCAACCACCCTGTAACAACTTGCCTTGGGCTCTCTTTGCAGACTTCATATTTATGTTATTTTAAGGTAATTCCAATACATTATTTATACTGTTTGCAACTTTTCTAAAATTTACTCAGCCAAGCCACCCAGTGTGAATAATTTTTCTTTCTCCCAGCATTCATCCTTAATGTAATTCTCCCCTGATCAAATGATCAATAAGGACACAAACATTTCAAGTAGAATGATGTCATTTGTTTGGGAAACAAACAAAATGAAATACCATTGGAATACAATATAACATTGATAACATCTGAATTATATAAACTTTTATTTTCCTACATACACACACAAAAAGACTAAATTCTCGATGGAATAAACCTGTCTAGTGTAGAACTTCTTTTTGTCATTTAAGGCATGCATTTGCACTCACTAAGGGATAATTGATTAATAGCATCAAGAAGGAAAAATTTAAAAGTAAGGAAGATGTGACTTTTTTTTTTTTTTTTTTTGGTGAGTTCTGAGTGATTCTTACTGAGAAACAACACCAGATACTTCAATTACAGTAAAATATGGTGTTAACAACCACTTTGTGATTGGAAAACACTGATCTCTGCAGGAAGGTGGTCTGGGGAGATATGGATTTATCATAAAATTCCATACTTGAGATCAAGCAAGGTAGGAACAGGTGGTTTCCACAAGGAACTACCTTATTATCTATTATTTATTTATTCCATGCCAAAATGCTAACAAGTACCCCTCGCTTAGTTAGTGGTATCCTTGCAGTCAAAATTTCTGCTAACAATAAAACTTTCTCCTATTTCATTTAGGAAGAAAGGTGTGTGTTGTTTTTGTGTGTAAAGCATACAGACAACATGAGCAAGGTACCAGACCTGTTCATCTGATGGCTACACCTAAATATGTCTCAGAGCTTTAAGGAAGATCAAATACTGTGGGTATTGCTGTGGGTAATGATAATTCAAGGCCAGGATGGATGGAGCAACCTCTTCTATTTGTGGGGGCTTTTTTTTCCTGTTGTTTTGTTTTAAATTTGTTTTATATTTTCCTTTAGTTCCAAGCTGATTGCATAATGTTCATGCATTTGTCATGGCTTAATGACTGCAGCTGTAATCGGGGCACTTTAGTGTTTAATACCCCTCTTGCCAGAGGCAGCATATGCATTTCTCCCTCTATAATGCATTTATTAATTTTGTGCCTGGCATGTCTGGTAGCTTTTTATGGGTAGAATTTTAAAAATAAAACACGAAGCAGGGACTGGCTTAATTAAAAATAAAGGCAAGAAAACAGTATCTTAAGATGATTAGAAATTCCAGCAGGTTTATAAATTATGATACAAGTGGTAATTACATCTGCTCTAAGGTCTTGGGTAGAGTTATAAGTCTGTTGAACATGGCCCTCTGGCTCTGCAATGAAGTAAGGCACAGTCACCCCAGGGAAGGCTAAAAGCACATGATTTACATGCTCAGTTTAGGTTTTTTTCATTAAATCATTGCTTAGTCCAAAGAATGGGATACTTCTGGAACACAAGAATCATCACAAAACCAGAATGAAGAGATTTAAACAGATTGAAACCTTTTTATAGTGCTTCCTTCCACTGTTCAAAGGGCACCCCAAAAAGAAGAAGACAATAAGAATATAAGGCAAGGTAGAAAAGGAGTCAAAAAATCAATGAAAGCTCAACTCATGTGAAAAGTATCCCTGACCATAAATGCTGTTCTAACTTCCTGTTTGTAAAGCCACATTATTCAGCAGGGAGTGAATTGCCCTGTTTTCAAGAGCTTTGCCCAAACATCACAAAAATTTCAAATTGTCTTTGCAGGATAATTCAGGAACTTCACCAAGCAGAGTCTACACCGCCGTTGTCTGGATGAGTTTTATTTCAGGTAAGTTAACAAGGGACTCTGATATCAGTATGGCAAAAAAAAAATTGTTCTTTTCCCACCAATTTTCCATGGCAGGAAATTGTAGTCAGATGGCTTTTTACTGTAGCATCAGTTTTTAAATCTTTAATGAAATTACCCTTACAAACATCCTGTAAAACTCTGAAGTGTTATTCAATTCCATTGGAGTAACTGAGGTACTAAAACCTAAATGACTCAGAGAAAAACTGGTGAAAAAAGTCTTAAGCTGAAATTTCTTAAGCCCTAGTCTAGTGGCTTATTCCCCATGCTTTCTTTGGGAAATGTGATTAAATAAGAAAATCAATAAAGATTTAGGTTTGCCAGATAAAACACAAAAGCTTCAAAGTCCGCTGACAAGAATTCAGGGCGTGAGGCCAAGTTTTTCCTGACTTCTTTGAGTGGATCAGTTAATAGCATGAAAACAACGTAATAAGGAGAAAATTAGACATCTGCCTCAGGTGTAACCAGAGGTGTGTCCTCAAGGGCTTCACTTTTATTTCTGCCCTTGCCAAGTGTACATGAGGAATTCCTCAGCCCATTAACACGGGTGATGAAAACCCCTTTATTCAGCCTGGCTGCAGGTTCACCCCTACTCAGGCAGATGTGATGCAGAACTCTCAACAGCAAATTCACTTCTCACTCTCCTGGAGACTGCCTCAGCCTCTATTTGTAAATAAGTGAGAAGAGAGACCAGCTTTAATATTAAAAATCTGGGCTCCCCAGAAACCCCTAACTCATCATTAAAAAAAAGCAGAGAGTGGTAAAATGTTGATTAAATAGGAAGTGAAGTAAATGTACAGCTTTAGAAATAATCACCTTTGCAAAATGAAGGCAATTTTGATTTAATGCTCATTCCCTGTATATATTTGTCTATATTTTCATTCTCTGACTATAAGAAGTAACTTGCATTTAAATTGGTTTAAAAAAACCTAAGGTCTTGAAAAGTAAACTGTAAAAAGTAAACTTGAAAAGTAAACACTACAAACTGTAGTGTTTCAAATAAATATTTCATGTTTCTGCAAAATATTTTTTCTGGTCTGTGTTTCATTGTTAGTCTCCTTCAGCTTATCAAGCCAAAAAGATCAATTATCTGACTGGCTTTATACAAAAAGATCAAAGGAGATAACACACATAGTTTGGGAAATCAGCAGCAGCAGTCCTGATCAGCAGCTTCTGCCATGTTAGATAAGAAACAAGGTCAACAAACTTCCAGAACTGAGCTTAAAAAAATAGGTGTTTTCTCACTAAGGGAAGATGCATCAGCCCAACTGCTGTCTGCAGAGAAGGTAAAATATTGCTCCTCAATGACAGTGGAAGGAATGAAGTCCAGCTAATTTAACTCTCTTCTCTTTTTACATGCAAGCACCACAGATCAGGGGATTAGCTGTGCTGTTTATGAGGAGCTTTACAGACCTTTTACACTACTTGCTGCCCATATTTCTTGAAAAAAATCCTGTAACAACCCTATAACTGACAAATGTATTCATCTTTCTAGCTGTTACAGTGATCCTCTTTTCTCTTTTTGATAGAAACATCTGGTGTCTTCTAGGCCAGAATAACAACCTAGTAATGCTTCAGGATGAGTACCTACAGCCTGTGAAGGTCTCTGTATAAATGTCTGGGGAGTATTTATATTTTGCTGATAAGTCATTAATAAATGTTTCATAGCTATCTTTGGGTTTTGTGACTGTAGTTTTTTGTGTCTGCTTTTGTTTTCAAGCTGACAGGAACTGGTGAAGTACAAGTATTCTTCATAAAGAACCTTCAATTTATGATTAGCTTAAATGTAATTAATCCTAGTTTTGAGCTGGCCATACGTGTTTCCCCTTTAGCCTGGCAATTATGGATCAGTTTGAAAGAAAAAAATATTAGTTTACCTTTTAATGTACCTTTACCAGATATGTGCAATGGTAAGGAAAGAAAAAACAATTTGGAGATATTTCTATGAGAAAAAAGATGGCAGTTACCCATAAGTGGAATTCCCTGGAGTGTAAAAAGAGGATGAGGAACAGCTTAATGGGAGAGCTGTGCAATGATTAAAGACAGGATCTGAAGGCCCATCAGAATGTACTGTCCTATAAACCTCGCTGGTGATTCCTACATCCATATCACATTACAAATGACTTGCAGAGCCTGAGCCAGGAGTGATTGCTCATCATGTCTTGAGACAGCAGAACATTGTGTTGGCAAAGATGTCAGGGGCTGGCAAGTCCTGAGCAGACAGAGTTGCTGTGATGTATGGTGCAGCTGCACCCTGTCACACACACCATGGACACCCAACATCAACCTCCCTGCTCTGGCTGCAGCCCTGGGGATGGAGGGAACCCCACCCAACCTGCTGAGCAGACCAAAACTCCCTCTGCCTCAGGAAGTCTCTGCTCCACAAACCCTCACATGTCCCCTGACATCCACTTCTGGCCACAGTCAAACCCAAAAGAATGAAACAGGCCTTTAGACCCAGCTGTATTAAAGACAACTCTGTTACAACAGGGTACATGGAAATACAAGTATAGTTGCTATATTTCGACAAGAAAAATTCATCAAATATAAGATCCTCTGAAAAGACAGGGAAAAAAATTCTAGCGAAAGCAGCAATGGGGCTGTTATATTTGTTCCATCAGATACGTTACCTAATGTATTACTGATTTAGTCTAGACAAAGTTCAATCCCCAAAGGTGCCCTAATCTGCAGCCAGGGGGTGTGTGGCAGCCTGATGCATGGCAGCTGTACATCTGAGATGCCTGGGTAGTTGTAGTGCCACCAGCACAGCACCACATTTAGATTTTTAATATCCTGTTGCTATGGATTGCTTGAAAAAAACCATGATCTATCAGGCAATGCACATTTGACCTTCTGTAACAGCCAACTATTTTAGTCCAAGGCAAACAATGAACTGTAAACTTTGGCCTTATTTGGGTTTTGGCCAAGCACAGGTTCATTTAAATCACCCTCAGTTGTCCAACTAAGGGAGAGGTTTACACAGCACTTGGATTTATGCACTCCCTGAGTTTTTCAGTGGTGCTGACACCCCTGAAATTTTCATATACTTGAAATGCTAAATTGCATTTTTTTTTTTTTTCACCTTTAGGACTTTTAGAAGTAATCTAAAAGCTGCCTGCAAAGCTGAAAAAACTCCCAGTGCAAGGCTGTGTGTGGGACCAGGCTATGGAACACACACTTTTCCAAAAGGCAGGTTCGCTACAGAAAAATTTCTAAGGAAAAAGATGCAGGTATGAAGGAATTCAGATGATGAAGTAATTCAGAGTTATTTGAGCATGCTGATGTTATGTTCAGCTAGATATACTAGCAATTCCCTCCAGTCTCATACCAATATTTGTGTAATTGTCATGCCACTGGAATTGGCATCGCCAGGGGCATGGCACTGGAACTGGAAATATTTCAAAGGTAAAAAAATCAAAAGGCAGACTAAGATGACAAATGTACTCCACTCTTTGTTTCACAAACCTGTGAACCCCTGCCACATATTTCTGTGAGAGGCAGAGCAGTGGCAGGTGCTTCTCCTTGCTTTACCTACACCAGGATGATGCTTCTACAAGAAGAAAACCAGCCTTGGATTAAAGGTGCAGAGAAACGTTTGTTATTCTGCTGCTGCTCATTAACAGGCCTGGCAGTCACCTACACCACAATTATAACCAGAGGACCAACCTGATTTTCTGTCTCATGTCACATTTACAACTCCAATTCCACAGCTCTTGCCACATCTGAAGAAGCTGACACATTCTGTTTGTCTCAAAGTGGCAATGTGCAAGCATTTATTCCTTTCCCTACTTTAAAGGAAAATAATGTGACTTTTGGGCAGACTTCTGTGATAGCCAGGAGCTTATATTTACTGTGGATGCCTTAATTCATTCAGGTGCTGTATTTATAGGAAAATAGGAGGACAAATACAGCCATCAAACTGCTGGCACAGAATTCATGTTTTAACTGCTTGTTAAAAAAGGGGTAAAAGTTTAATTTCCCATTCATCATGAAGTCTTAAGAATATTTTATTTCAGATACCAAAGGAGACCTCTAAAAAAATCTTGATTTAGAATTAACCTTGAAAGCAAAACCTGCACCTCTTTACAAAACCATGGTATTCTTTTTCTGGCCAAAGCAATTCTGTGCAGTAGCTAAATAAAGGGAAGGTTGACATCACAGATGTGTTTGATCAGCATGATGTTTTTCAATAATAAATAAAAGAGAGATTTATGACTTGCCAGCCATTGTTGACAATTCACTTTTCTTTATTGATTAAGCTTTCAAGCAAAATTGCCCAAATAAGATCTTTCTTGGTTTTTTTAGCATATCACTTTTATAGAGTTAAACTGAAGACTGTGTCTAACCCATAAAACAGCTTTTAACCCATAAACCAGATTACTTTACGATCTGGTAAAAATATTTTAAAAATTAAATCAACAAATTAGATACCCCATTTCAGGGGATCCAGATTTTACTGACACAACACTAAGTTTTACATTTCTTTTACTCCAACCCTCACTTTTTTCTAAAAGATTTATAATATTTCTCTATAAACTGTGTTAGCCCAGAAGATACTTTCTACTTCTCAGTGGAATGTAAATTGTAACTTTATGGAGTAGTTTTCCTTTATGTGGAAAAACATTCTTTTTAAAATCTGGCCAGGCCTTCAAACCAATGACTTGCTATGAATAATTTTCTATTACCAGGCACACAAATCTCACTGAAGAATACACCAAGGAACTCTCATGCTTTTTTTGTGCCTTCATTTAAAAAAAAGCACTATGAAAAAAAGTTATTTTTTAAACTCTGACTTTGTATATCTTTTTGTTAACCTGTTTCAAGTTAGGGATTTCTTCATATTTTGAGAAAAACAAAGGAGAACAAAAAGGGGGTTTAGATCTTAAATATTTAAATAACTTACACAATGATACCTGTAATAAATTGGACATGTTAAGGCTGACATTTTCCTCTGTGTGTTTATGTATTTACAACTTAGAGGGCAAGAAAGGAGTGTAAAATAAATCCTGGGCAGACATTCAGAAATACTGAGCACACACAACATCCACAGGTAGGAAACACAACCTGAGCCCAGTCCGGAAAATACTGGAAGATTTCAAGGTGCAATGAAATTTCCTGTCTGTTTTTAAGCTGCTTTATAAAAGAAAAAAACCCTTTAATATAAAAATATTAACTTATTTGGAAATAACTATGATGCATTTTCCCCTGTATATTAATAAATAAATAAATAAATATTAAATAAAAAAACCATCCACATTACTTTTTTCAAATCTGTGACTGGCCAGTGCTTTCCAATATTACAGTAAGACATAACCTCAGAGCTGAGACAGAGTTCAAATGACACAAACACCTTCTTTTTTGAGCAGTCCATAAAGACTGCCCTTTAAAATTTTAAATGCAAATTTTGCCATGGATGTTTATTGATTGTCCCTTGGCTTATGCATCATGATTTAAATGTCTTTGCAACAGTGCTGTAAATGTAAATTTATCACAGTTATTTTATTGCCTCAGTTAACTTTAACAGCTTATTTTATGGGGTTTTGGATAAAAGTAGAAAAATTCAATATTAGAATGCAGAGCATACAATGTAATTATACAAACTGTTATTTTAATATTTCTTGAACACTGTATGCCATAATTTACAGTTGCATTACAAGCACTATCTCTGGTAAGATACCTCTAGAAATTGAGTTTCAAATATTTGTCCCTCTCAAATCATTTGAGGTAGAGGGGAAGGGAATAAATGTTATACAGTTCTCTTTGGTCACCTAAATCTCTTTATAGAATGTGTGAATTTTATCATCATTTTATGTCTTTCTGGACCAAAAGTTTTTTGAATGTGCTTCAATTTCACTAAGGGTACATTTGAATAGAATGGAAACTGTGTGGTACACACAAATAAAGAATTCTGGATGCTCACAGCTGAAGGATCTTCAGGGTGTAACTAAACATACAAAATAAGGTAGATTAACAGTTTAAGCCCTGCTTTTTAAAGTATGGAAAATTGTAGATATCTGAGGAACTGACAAACACACCCACCCAAAATCCACACTTTGTCAAAACTAGGGCAGGACAAATAACCATTTTTATCATGTTCTTTTCAAATTTGCAAGTTTTTATAGTAAACCTCTTTCAAGAATTCATTGATGTGAACTTAAGAAAAACTTTAAAGTTGCTTGGCTTTTCATTTTCCCCCTTAATTAATAATTGCATAATTTTCAGGAGAAAAACTGAATATCTGTATTTGTGGTCTCAAAAGGAAATGTTGTAAGCTTTGAGATGCTCCACAGTTCTTTGTGGCATTGGCCAATCTCAAAGGGACAGAAATCAGAAATAAACAGCCCAATTCTGATAAATTTGCTGCCTCCTCAAGCAGATTAAAGAACATTCCCCCTTTACCCTCACACATGCACACAGGATAATCAGCCTTCTATAATCCCCAACTTTTTTCATGTTTTCTCACTCCAATGATAACATAAACTACAAATTACATTATCAGAGTCTTTCTGAATTGAAAGTGAGACTGACATTCTGAATTTAATGTGCAATTCCAGTCAGTGATGTACAGATTAACACATTAATATTAAACAGATCTGCAGTAATTAGTACCAATTAATGTAAAGGATAAGTTAATTTACAGAGCATATCATTCAATATGCAATTTTATATGTGCCAAACAGTGCTATGCTAATTCCATAGCCCTTATTTTTAAATTCCTGTTAACTGGGGTTGAGTAACTGAAATTTAGGGGCTAAAATCCCTCAAAATATTGAGTTTCCCAAAGTCAGGCAGGTGCACCTACAGTTCCATTTGATGCATTAGCAAGTTACAAGCTTTATACAGAGGACAAAAGATCACAAAGCGAAATATTTCTTTAAAATTCCTTTTAAAACTTTTTCAATTATAGGTCTCAAGCCTGTAGAAATTTTCAGACGGAGATTTGTTTACAAAAATAAATATTTTTCCTGTAGTAGCCTTTGATCTGATGTTATTTCAATGAGAATTGCTGCAGAGCCCCACTCAGAACACACTCAAAAGTAGTTCCTGCAAGTCCTTACACAGCAGGTTTTGTTGTGGCAATAGACAAACATCACCAAATCCACATATTCTCCCCTCCCCCCTCTTATTAACATCAGCCAAATATTCTCAAGGTTACATAGAAATGTTTTATGGGGCTGCTTAAACCACTAATTCTTGGTGCTATTTATTTATAAATGAGAATATAACCAAATACTCAGATAGTGGTTAAAACCTAAGAATAATCTTACAGGACTGAAGGTTTGCTGTGCCATCAAAGGAGGATTGGACTCAACCTGTATGTGTAGAGACCACATACAGATAATGGTGTTATTGGAGATGCAATTTGTTTATTTATTTTAATATTTGAGGATGAGAAACACAGCTGATCATTTGAGCTTGAAATAAAATAGTGAGGACTACAATGCTTGAAATAACTTCTGGAGGATTTCCTGCCTTACTTCAATGATGGGCTTATCTTTATGACATGAACCACTGCGCTATAGCAGATGGATGACATGGATGGATGACATGTGGGGTAAAAAGCAATTCCACACCCCCTGTAAGGTTTGTATTCAGTAATAAAGGGAAAGCAAGGGCAGTACAGCTTATTGGAAATGACCTAATTATGTCTTTTCCTTCCCTATCTTTTACTTGGTTGATTCTGGTTTGATATCCTTGCTTGCCACGTCAGTTTTGTCTTGAGCCTAGAACAAGTCTTTTCTACTTCCATACATTATAATTCTTTGTCAACAATCTACCTGGTGTTACTGTTGTACCTTAATTAGAACTAAACCCCACCAATCCCTCCTCCTGATCCTCTACTTGATGATTTTGACCCCATCCAGGATTTGATTCAACACTGGAAGCCTTTATGTTTGAAATCATCAGCATTATGGAAGCATTCTCAGAAGTAGGCAAAACTAGTGAAAAAGTTTCAAAATTAACCAGTCTGGCTTTTAAAGAAGCATTAAGAACAACTTGACAGAAAAGCTTAACAGAACTGAGCTAAATTAAAAAAAATTCTGTGTGACTCAGAAAATAAGAAGGAATTGGGAGACTGGAAAAACATCATGAGAGACTGCTTGAGCTAAACACGAGCTATTTTATTTTCCTAAAGTGGAATTTGATTTGTTAAAATTGAAAAGTTAAGTGTTGTATGGCCCCATGCTGCATGTCCCTGAGCAGCTGCTGGGTTCCTGCAAGGTCTGTGGAGCCCCTGTAATTACCTGTCTGCATGTTCTCATTAACACAGCACACGTGGGCAGCTGGGCACGCTCAGGAAAAACAAAATCTCATTGCCACCAGGCTTGGGGGTGAGAAATACTCTGAGAACATATTCCTGAAGGCAAGGTCTTATCAGTGCAGAATGTTATCTTTCTCCAAGTGAGCCTGAGAAGGTCAGAAGGAATAGGAATTAAATGATCCAAACGTGCCCTGCTCAACAGTGCAGTCACTTGTCTGCAATCTGTTCAGAAGCTTCAGCTCCAAAAGAGAGAGACTGAGAGTGGCAGGGCTGTAAAGGAAAGTCTTCTTGGTGCTATTACACTTTTAGCATACAAAAACAATTCCTTAATCATTTTATAATAATAGTAGTAGTAGTAATGATTATTATCATATTAACTACAACTAGTTTTGGCTGCATTTGTTCAGGTGGAGGCACCTGAAATGTGTGCAAGCTTGTAAAAGATACACACTTGAATGAAAGTCACAGAATGCCAACAGCATCCCAGAAATAGATATCTCTCTACTATAGATGGTGAAATAGTTTATTTGTTCATAATTTATGGGGAGAGTGCTCTGAGCTTTGTTAAAAAGGAGATGTCTGGGTTTTGCACAGCCTTATCTTGGTAGCTGTGCTAATTCTTAAACCTTTTGCCTTGACAGCAAGAGTACATTCAACAGGTCAAAGCTGTTTTAGGGAAAGGAATAAGACAGAGAATGAGTGCAAAGGGAGTGCATGGAGCCTGTGCTTTGTGAGAGTTTCTCTGCGTGCAGATACATCTCCTTGGGGTAAGAACCCAGGGTGCCCCCTGGGAGGAGCTCCTATGATCTTGGGTGAAAACAAAGAAAAGACAAAATCAGAAATAAAACAAGTGAGTTAAACCTGAAACTCTGCCCTTGCATCAGTAAAGCCCAGACAGTAGCACACATTAATGATTCCTATCTTCATAGCCTGTGATAAAATACTGGCCTGGACTGCTCTATATTTAATCTGAGTCACCAGGGAATTAAATAGATGTAAGCCTGAAGATAGAGCTAAATTTAATTAAAATGACCTTTATAATTGCCATTTCCACATTTCAGACTGTATCCTATTGATAAATAATTCCTAGGAAAAAAATACTCTCTCTTTCTCTTTTGAATAATCTTTTTTGCAACTTTTAAGACCTTCAAAAAGTCACATATGTGAGGCTGTTTCTTGAAACAAAACAAACCCCAAACAGAACCCTTAAGATACAAGACAGTTTTAGACCAAAATTCTGCTTAAAGATTCCTACTTACAACCACAATATCTGAAAATCCTGTGGTTAAAAGCTGAAATCAGTTTCTTGGAGTTACAAATCTCTGTGTAGTCCCATTACTCCTTGCTTTCAGCAGGAGAAAAGAATTTGCCCATTGACTTCAAAAATGAGAATCTGTTTCCTCCTACAAGTTTGAGCCTGTAGCAAAAAGCAGAATTAAAGAACATGGCAATAAAAGCTGTCTCCTAAAACTTTGCTCTTGGAGCCAGAGCCACAAAAGTTCCCATAAATGCTTCTTTCCTTTCTCTCTACACCCACCCTTAAAAAGGCTGATTCCATTCTCCCTGTTTCCAGTATCAGAATCAGAGAATCAGTTAAATTCATAATTAAGAGCCTCATGATTTAATATTAATAAGACATTTCATTTTGTTTTGATTATATTTATTTTCCTCTGCAAAAGTCTGATTAATGAGTACAACTTGTGCCTGTCACAATAGAGTGGGAATTTCTTTAGTATAATTTATTTTCACTGACTGTAATCAATTAAAAAGAACAAATAATATAATGAGACTGGGGTGGGACGCTTTTGAGGTTTTATTCTCTGCTGAGCTGATCCTCATTTGAGTGTAGGGCTTTAGTATTGAACATATGGATGTTTTTATAAATGAGAAAGTTATTTCAAATTATCAGTACAATTTGTTAGCATTCTTACAAATGCTGAGGACTAAGCAGGTGCATAAGAACAAAATACACAATATTTCCCACATTCTGAACTTGCTCCAAGATTTTAAAAGTCTTTGAAAAGACATATAAGTTGAGAAAGGGATAAAACAAGGCATTTTCTTGTTTCTTGCTATTATCCCATATTTGTTCTTAAAAACACAGTGGCAGCTAATCCACAACTTCTCTAAATAACTTCTAACACTCACGGTCTCTGAGGGAATATTGACACACAACCTCTGACTTCTGGAACCGCTATTCTAAAAGTTTTAAAGCATAAATTAATCTTAATCTTGAACATCATGACCCATATTTGATTTTCCCTCTTCATTAAAACACTTTTTTTCTGGAAGACTGTTGGAAGCCACGCGGGACGAGGAGCCCGGATCCCCGGTGGGGGGAGCGAGAAAGAGAATCCAAACCAATATGGCTGATAAATGAACTCCGTTTATTAGCAGTCCAAAGGCACTTATATAGTATACCAGCTTGTTAGCTCCTAAGTGGCTTAAAGCTTATCAAGACACATTTCTATTTCTCCATAATTGGACCTACATTGGCAGTTTTCCACAGTCTTGTTATGATCAAAAGAATTTTGTGCTCACCTCCCTCGTTTCACTCCCGGATAGCACAGCTGCAAGTTCTTCACTCCCTGTTCTTTCTCAGGCTGACTGTTTTCCTTCACACAGGGACTTTCCCATGGAAAGTGTCTCTCACACACACAAGCCCAAAAACCTCCAGCCCTATTGCTTGCACAGTTCTTTTATTGATCCCAATAATTCTATTTCCCAACAGAAGACTTACCAGCCTGCTTCTGCCTCGTGTTTCCTACACGAAATGCACGGAGTTATACAAACTCCTAAAGGTACAGCTGAACACAAAATTCCTTCCTGGCCTGCTCAGTTTAGGACTCCCTGATCCCTCCATCCATCCCTACCCCCAGCAGTGCCCACTCCATCCTCCCTCATGTATTTGTGCTTCTCTTTTCTCCTTGCCCAACATGGCACTTCACACTTGTATTTACTGAATGTTATCTGTGGGATCTGGATCGTTTCTCCAATTTATGAAGGTTAATTTAAATTGTAACCTTGTCCTCCAAATTATTTGCAGGCCTGTCCAGGTCACTGGCATCCACAGATTTGGGAAGTTTACTTTTTCCTTCCATCATTCAAGGTTAAAAGTGTGAAAGAACTGAAAGCAGAGTAACTCCCTCAGGCTCTACATAGGAGTAAATGTGGAAATTTAGAGAAAGTCATTCCAAATGAATGATTTTGGTTCATTTTATAACATGAAAGCACACAGTGCTAAAAATACCAAGTAAAATAGCAAAATGGTTCATTTCAGAAGTATTTTAAGTGTTGGTATTTCAATTTTTTCCTTAGAAAGTAATCTTTGGGGAAAAAAAAAATCAGAATACTTTTATTTATACAATATTTTAACTTTGAAAGGTGAACTTCGTAATCAAAAAGGGAATTCTAACAACTTTACAGTTTTTTGTTTGTTATAGAGCAAATTCACTACCTTAACCTTTAAATATGTTGTAAGAAAATATTCACACTCATATGCACTTGAGTCTTTTTCTGTACTTTCTCATTTTAGCCTGTAACCTTGCTGGGGTCCTGCTTTTGTTTTGTAAGCAGAAAGTAGAAACATCTATTTAGTTACAGTATATTGATTTTTGGAAATCAGATTGTAGAGGGTACAGATAATAGGCATGAAAGGGTCTCAAACTGGTAATACAGGAATCAATAAATATTCAAGAAAACCCAGTATAAACAAAACCAGGGAAAATGACAGGTGTACACAGAATTCCTTGCACTGCTCAGAAAAGGTCTTTTCTTATTGGAAAATATAAAGTTAAATGAGAAACTGCTGAGCACCGATATTGCTGGGCAAACTTCCCAGAACTCCTCTTTGCACTCCCCCCGAGCCTTTCCTTTCCACAGGTTCATGGACTATCTCTAGACAGCCACCAGAAAGATTTTAGGCCGTGAGTGGGGAAGAACAAACAAAAATCAAATTTGCTTGCTGGGGTACAATGTTTTTTATGAGTTGTGAACAAGGAAGGGAAAGCTGCTGGCAATGAATGGCTGCTCTGGATTGCTGCTGCTGAACAATCAGCCCCAAGCACTTGGTGCACTTCTAGAGCACGAGGCAAGGGAAAACAGAGCAGAGAATCAGCCGTGTTTGCAGCGTGGCAGTGCTCTGGACCAGGTTATTCACATGCAGCTTGTAACAGCTGGTTTGATTCTACAAACAACCCTGCCTCTCTCTCAGAGCTTCTCTGTGCCATTGCAGTTCCTTAAAGGAGTTTTCCATGCTCCTAAGATGCCTCATTCAATAAGGATTGAATTTCCTTTTTAGGAACTTTAAAAACTATTGTATCTACATAGGAAAAGATTGTGCAAAAACTAACTTTGAAACTGGGATATACAAGGTTTACCAAGTTATGTTTATTCCACATACATTTTAATCAAAATCCAAGTATGTATTAAGAATATTGTTAAATTCAGAGAGAGAGATTTGAGGTCAGCTTGGTTTGCCCTTTGCTCTCGAGCAAAACTGCATCTAGCTGACCATCAGAATGCTATACCATCATGTAATGAAAAGGCAAATATTCATTAAAAAATAGTAATGATTTGGACATTTAAACTACATTAAAACATTCAATACTATTTTTGAAATCTGTATTTCTAGACATCTAGAATTAGGAAAACAAGTATCTTTTATAGGCTTAATGGATGCCCAAACCTTGGGTGCCATGCTTGGGGAACCCATGATGAGACTGCACCCATGAGAGTGGCAAACTCAGGACATTTCTGATGCCACATGCAACAGAATTACAGACATAGTAGAAGTCTAACAGATATATTGGCAAGAGGGTCAAACAGAGCAATGACTGGATAACATGGATTAATTAAGCTGCACTGAAAATGAGAACTCTCTCCTCTCAGGGTCAGTCCTTCTGCCCTGTGCCTGCTCTGGACTGGTCGTGGAAAAGTTTCCTGTATTTCTTATCCATGGGTAAAAATAATTGTGTGTTCCCTTTGTGCCCTTCAAGTATATTCACTTTACAGTCCCTCAGGAAAAAAACAAGATGTACAATTTCAAACCTGCTGTGAGAAATTAACCCTTTAAGATGGTGCAGTTCTGAAAGTGTTTTTCTGACAGAGTAAAAAAGATGGCAAACTTGTATTAATAATTTTCTCATAAAATCCAAATTACATTCCAAATGGAGACAAGTCATTGCACCTTCACATACCCTGCAAGCTGCACTTACAGCAAACTGAGGGAAGTTTTAAACCTAACTGGAGGCTGTGCATTCTCTGGACAGTTTTCTGGTGTTATGATGATCAATTAATCGTATCGCCCAATACAAAACAGTCCAAATGTTTACTCAAACATATGTGCCACTGAATTGATTAAAATAAAAAATAAGAACAACACTTGGTGAAGAGATCTCAAATATTATACAACTGTCTGAGCAACTGGTATTGTCCAGTCCCCAGTTCCTACAGGATGGCAAACAATATGTGCATCTATTTCTAACGCACCAATTGAACATATGTCTGTCAGAGAGAGATGGAAATAGAATGAGGCTAAGATAATTTAAATAAACAGCTGTCACTTTATGCAAGATTGCCTCTGGTGAGCTTTGATTTGTGTGTGTACAAAAGAGGAAAAGCACAACTCTAGAACTGAACAAAATTACAAAACTGAGACTTTTTAAGTAGGAAGGTCATGGTGCTTGTCTCCCATTTCTCTGCAATCCGCTAACAACAAGAAGTCACAAAAGAAAAACTGATTCATCTGTGTTATTTGCTCCTTCATTATACCACTGGCTGTCAAAGATTTCTCTACCTTGCCTTAGGCCTGCTAAGACTCCTACAGAATGAACCTGTGAAGGGTTTGTTCTTTCAAGAGAGGAAAGAAAGTTTTAAAACCATCTTCTTTTTTAAGGCAAAACAGAGCCAATGAGTTTTCCATTGCTTACACAGACCTTTCTTGAGGGAACACAGTTGCATTCCTGCATTTACATTTTGGGATGTAGATACGATTGTGTAACAGATATGAATTAAACTCACTTTCGTTTTTTGTTCTTGTTGAATGATTCAATTGAAGAAGGGGGCTCAAAATCCTGTCAAGATGGAAAATTTCCACGGCAATGAAGTGTTCTCTTTGAAGATCAGTTTGCCAGAATGAATAAACACAGTTAAACCCCAAGATTTCAAACCCTTTAAGGTCTCAAAGCACAGAAGAGATTCTTGTGGTTTAAGCGTACACATAAGCCTTGATGCGAACATAAATGTCAGAACCTGAAAAATGAATATCAATAATGTAAAAAGGAAGCAGGAGACAAACCCACAGGGAAGCACCACATAGGGATTTTCTCCACTTTGGAATGGAGATGAGAAAATGTGAAAAATTCCAAACTGTCTGACTTTGAAATTTTTTCCCTGGATCTAAACCCTCAGAGCAACTTCTTCCTTTGGAGTTCTGTACAGCTGAGGCAGGAGCTGGTCTTTAGAAGACACTTGTGTTCACGAGTTCTCATTCCATGTTTTTCCTTCCCTGATGCTGCAAGAAGAGCAGGGTGAAGTGTCATAAAACCTCTGGAAATTTTCATAAAACCCCTGCACTATTAAGTAAAACAGAAAGAATTCCAGCATAGGAACATGTGCTTAAGGAACAGTTTGAAACTGAAGTGTCAGAAACATTTTTTATCACCAAGAAAACATACTAAAGAGGAGAGAAAATGGAAGAAAATTTTTATCAGTGATATCTTCTAGTGACAGCTTTAGTTATCAATATTTACACAAGTTTCATGAGGAAAACCCACTACTTTTAGAGCTGTGATATCCCAAAATTCCTGCTTCCGCTAGAAGTTGTAAATATTGACAGCATTATGACTTTTAAATTTGGATAACATTAAAATCAAGAGAATTCACACCAATACTGCTTCCAAACTAGTGAAATACTACTGCTGATAAAACTGACTTCTGTAAGACAAGCCTGAGCTTCAGATTCTGCAGAGATTTTTTTTGTTGTGAACCAAGGAAAACTATCAAAAAATCTATTTGTTCACTTTATTGGATATAGAGTCATAGATTTGCTCCTCATGGGCCTGAATCTCCAGACCCTTCCCTGTCTTTGTTGCACTTCTCAAAGTGAGGGAATTCTTCAATTCCCTCGTGATCTGTTTAATTCACCTGCAATTAGGTGAAATCACCCATTCCTCTAAAACATGATTGAATAGTGATTTTTTGTACTTACTGGAAGTTACCTCAAAGAACTTAAATACGTTTATTTTGCCACTTCCATTTCAATTTCTCTATTTCACCCATATTGCTAAAATAGTCATAAAATAACCGTAAAGAAATCAAACAAACAGAAATAAACTACTAATGCCTGACCCTAATTATCAAGAATTTAATTAGTTTACCAGCAAAAATTACCTTGTTGCTGCAAAACCCAAAAGAATTCCTTAGTGGACTCACACTGCTAAATAAACATTATATTCCTATAAAATAAACTTCAATATTCTGCTGCTATAAAGCCCTAACTTTTAAAGCACCTGTGTGCTGGAAAATTTTGGCAAACTTCTTACACTGAAAATACATTAATTTCTTTCCCTGACATGAAATAGATAATATTGCTACTTTAATGAAAGAAGTAAACCTAGGCAGTAAAGTTTTAAATTGTTAGTAACATGACCTTTTTGAATTCTCTCTTTTAACAGGGTTTGTACCTTTCTGTAAAGCAATTCAGTGCTTCTCTACAGGCGAATTTAGTTTCTAAACCGTTAAAATTTTAATGGTCTCTTGTCTTCAGAGAAAAAAAAGGTGCTGTGTTTAGGGTTTTCTGATAATAAATCTACTACGTGGATGAAAGTAAAATATAAAAGCATTTAAACTCAGCTTTCAAATTCAATTGAGAAACAATTTCTTTCAGAAGCTTCATGAAAGAAGGACACGAGTTACATTAAACATAAACAGGAGGACGGGAATTAATGTAGGATTTTTATAAAGGGCAGGTGCATGTGCAGCTTTACTGTTAGAGTGTACAATTCCATTTCAGTGTAAGCTTCACCTAACTGCACAAAATTTATCCTGATACGGAGCATATAAAGAAAAAAGAAAGTTTTCATCCCAGTTATCTTTCTCTTACACATTTTGATTTCAAAAGGGTCTCTGCTTTGAGCAAACAAATCTGCTCATCCAGGTACTTGATGAAAAATGTTAGAAGCAGAATTCAGCTGCACCTTGGGAGGGGGTGAGCTGCTCTTATTTCTGTCCATTGATAGGGAACGCTCCTGCAAACAGAATCACCCCGGGCAGGAGGAGCTGGACACTCCAGCTGCAAATTCATGACCTTGCTGATGATCACCACTGTAAAATTTCCAATTTAGGCTATCTAAAGTTGTTGAGATCTACAGATCTTTGCCTCTCATGCAAACAGTAACTCCTGTTGGTCTTGTCCTTGCTCCCTCCTAATACAAAGCAAACCTGGAACTCCATGTCTTCTACCCCTTAAAAACTGTTCTTCCTCACCACTGTCAAGAGAGCAAAAAATACATTCACTTGTAAAGTGATTTTTTTTAACTGAATATGGGTTGATTTTGATAGTTAACCTTGTTATTTGATACGATTAATTGTGTTTATATAAATAATCTATTGCTTCTTAATATTTTGAAGGGGGATGTAGGAATTCCTCCTCTTTTCCCAAGAATGTAAAGATAAACAACAAAATTATTGCAACTCTCTGACAGTTAGAGATCTGTTCCTTGACACTGTGCTCCTGGAAGCTGAGACGTGGTCATCTACTGGAAATCCAGATGTTTATTCTTGCCCTGGACAGATAAACATTTTGTACATGATTAAATAGTCCTTGTTAGAGCAGCAATCCTCCCACCTTAGGTTCAGGCTGAAAAGTTAAAGTAACTTGAGCTGGTTTGTATTCCAGCATTGTGATTTTTAAATTAATTTTGAATCAAGTCTATAACTAACTATCAATCAAATCCAACATAAGAGGAGATTGCCCAAGAGTAGATGCTGTGACAGCCCAGATGTATAATTACTAATGTATTTAGAAACACCCTGCAAATCTGTAATAAAGATCAATGGCTTACAGCATAATTTGGCATCTAAAGCACAGAACTCTGATTGTATTGTGTTTGTAAACATGTTTTAAGCTGTTGATAAGGTCTGTCAAACAGAGGAAATTGAAGTCACTGTGGCAAAGATCCCTGAGATAGTTAGCATCCGAAGAGAAAATGATCTGCCAACTTCTCCCAGCCTTGCTGCCATTTGTGACATATGCAGCTGTACAAAACTGGCTTAGGGGAGATCCCTGAACGAGTCAGGGTAGACAGTGCCATTCAAAACAAAAATCCCAGAGGTGAGGGGGTTGGGAGCAGCAGGATAATTCTAGATGTAGGGAAAATACATATTTCCAAAAGCAATAGTTGTTACCTTGTCACGAGGCTGCTGCAATAGCAAATGTCATTGCAGTCATTGAGTCTGGAACTATGACCACAAGTCATTAATTTTAATTTGCTAGCAGTACTTTGATTGTTACACAGCACCAAAGACCTGGAGAAATCCCCAGGTGAGGCACATTTGGAATTACTGAGCAGTGTGGATTCTGCTGTTGGTGACAAATGATCAACACTGGAAATATTTGGATTTTTCAGCAATGAGAGACATTTTCACCTGGGCCCCAAGCCCCAGATATGGAGGGCATCATGTCTGATTAATCCCAGGCAGCAACTACAGCACTCTACCATCATTTACAGAGAAATTTTCCATGGAAGAAAATTTTCCGTACAACCCACGATGGATAATTCTCCCAATGAAATGGAACAGCAAGGCTGAAAAACTGATTTCAAAAGATCCCAATTCCACCTATTTTGTGTTTCATTTTGTGGATACTACATAAATTGATGTTTGCTTAATAATATTTACAAATGGATTTATAGATAACTAGCAAAAAAGAAAAAATCTACAGGAGGATATAATAATAAAGGGAAAATAGGATAACAGGTGTTTGAAAATTGGGAAAATCATCATTCCCCTGAGGAGTGCTAATCATCAGTAAAATAATTGTTTCTATCAGTGGTTTACAGAGGGAATCAGAGATACCATGCATTTATCACACCAAATAAACCACATTTGCTGTAGGTTTGAACCAGATCAGCACACGACAAGAACTTGAGCATATTTTAGAGCAGAACAGTAACACTTTCAAGGCCACCCTGGTGCAACTAGCTAAGTCAAAGGGGTTTTGAGAATACAGAGGGTTTTTTTCTCTGACAAGAGCATGTTTATTCACACTACTTCTTACACAAGAAATTCAAATAAAGGAGCAAACAACCAGCCAGAAATGGAGCCTGGCAGAGCTGTGTCTACATTCACAGTGTTGGTGAGTTTTATTAATTCTCTGGGTTCCTAACTTCAGTATCATTAATCAACAATAATTCATTTCCTAGTCTGTGTCATAAACATTTTTAATAATTTTTTTTTTAATAGATGAAGGGAAGGTAAACATTCTCCCTTTCAAATATGGGATTTTGACACAATCCTGGGTTCCTGCTGACAGAAAAACCCCTAGGTGTCCTTTTCCCATATGTTGCCAGAAACAGACCCTTATTTAGCCAAAAAAACCCTCAAAGCCCTCCAAATTTTTTTTTTTTTTCCACACAGACTTACATAAGAGAAGGAAATAAATCACTCAGTGCACTCTGCCTCACACGGGCAGAGTGCAGAGGGTGCCACAGATCCTGGCTCTTTTGGTTGTCCAGGTGAGTCCCTGACAAACCCACATTCTCCTGTCAGGAGCACAATTCTGGCAGCAAGAGGAGCAGAGCAGCAGGAGCTCTGGGGTCCCCAAGATGTCCCAGCAACGTGGGTGAGGTTGCTCCTTGCTCTGGCAGGAGCAGACAAACAGCAGCTGGTGCCCAGAGCACCAGACACTGATTTTTGGGAAACCACGATGAATTAAATGTAACATTTCTCGTGTTGCTTCACCTGGCCTAGGGACACCCTGGCCACAGGACAGGTTTGCTGAGACAGAATCTGTTCTGTAAGGAGTTTGTAGGTGTGCTGCAAGTCCCATCCATTTAATTCTGTGTTTCCACAGCCTTCCTCACAATGCTATGTGAACACCTATGAAGTCTGCCAGTGGTGAAACTGCCTGCGGTGGAGCTGTCAGGATCACAAAAGAATGCTAAATTAACTGGGGTTTAAAACTGATAGGAGCAGAAAGGTACCTGAAGGTCTATTGCTTTTCACTAATTCCCCTAGATCTTAAGAAACTCATTCTTTGGCATAATTCTCATTCAGTTTGACAGTAACTGACCCTGCAGCTATTCCACCTTTTGAATTCATCAATCAGATTCCTTTTCTTCTCAATGGTTACTAATCCTGTCTCATACTTATTTCCTGTACTACCCAACCCTCCCAGAGTCTAAAAGCTTAGAGACAGGTCATAAACCATCAGGTTCTCTAAGAGGCTGCCTCATTCTTTGCATATTAAGAACCAGCATGGGGAAATGCTCTTCTTGCAACGCAAGGAAAGAGAGGAAAAAACCCTAAACTCAGCATGCAGAATGAGATACCTTCTGACAACTATTCAGCATAGAAAGACCAGGTTATCACATCAGATTCTGTGGCTGGAAATAAAATGTTTGCTGTGTAATCACTGATCTCAATCTGGAATCAGATTTGAAAATATTTATATTTTAAGAAAACAAAATATACTATTTCACAATTCTAGAGTTCTACCAGTTGTCAGCAACAGCTTCTTGTGTTTTGGGGGCCATTTAGTTTTGTTATTCAAAAGCACTAAGCTTTTGAATATATACAATATAATATATATTGAGTATATACAGTATAAATACAATGCTACAACATTGGCAATGCCTTAACAAGAGAAATCCCTTAAAAAGCATCTCCTACTTCTGCATTTTCAATTTCAAGATTATCCCTAAATGACAGGGCTAAAATTCAGGGTTCTGAGATTAGTCTGCATCTATAAATAATGCCAAAGGTTCAATCTCCTACTGATAAAATAGGCTTTTATTTTACTGCATTCAACTAAAAGCAAATTTTTACATAGAGAATAAAATGATTCATCAAAATAAAATTTTGAATCCAGTTTTTCTCACCAACAAGAAATTTATGTTCTTGAGTTGAGAACATCATGTTTTTTAATTGTTAATTATAAGATTCTGCAGCTCTTCTTCTCAAGATTCTTTAGTGTCTGTGCTCTAAGCTTCACCTCTCCCTTTAGTTTTAGTGGAAGACTCCAGTTTCCCTAAGTGCTCTATATTCAGTTGTTCTGTTTCTTTGCACTGTTTTAAATTCTGTATCTGATCTTAATTGACAACACAGGTTAAGGCTGTGGAAGAAGAGAGAAATGTACAATTATATTAAGAAAGGAAAGGAAAACGTAACTGAGAGAACTATAACCAGGTAAAATTTCAAAGGGATGTGTCTTAGGAGAGGTAAAAACAACTGCAGAACAAAATTATATCCATGATATCACTTCTAACAAATCAAATAGAGCAAATGACCTGGGATTCCAGTTAACACAGCTATGCAATTTATCTATCTGATGAGTCTATTTAGGCATACAAGGAGTTTAACAAGTTTTCAGTGTGTGGGAAATGAAAATTGAATACATAGATATTTTCAGTAAAAATGTTCCTTCCCCCCCCCCCCCCCCCCAATTTTAACTGATAAGTCAATCACAGTCCAGATTTTTGATTGTTTTAACACAATGCAGTTGATTAGCATTTTTCAGAAACTCTCCCATTTCCCCACAACACCTTCCTGCTACACCAGCCATAAATTATTTCTGTTATTACTATCTGTGCTGGTTTGGGCTAGAGTTAACTCCCTTCTCAGTAGCTGGTG
The DNA here is from genome assembly GCF_041296385.1 of Aphelocoma coerulescens. Classification (NCBI taxonomy): domain Eukaryota; kingdom Metazoa; phylum Chordata; class Aves; order Passeriformes; family Corvidae; genus Aphelocoma; species Aphelocoma coerulescens. The sequence goes on along the minus strand of NC_091018.1, from coordinate 3,665,326 downwards.
GGGGGCTGTGTTGTGGATCTGTGCTGGGAACACTGTTTATGACACAGGGATGTTTTCATCACTGGACAGTGACTCTTATGCACTAAATCCATTCCTGTGCCGCATCCCTCACTTTAGTTTCATCCAAAACCCCACAGCTGTTGGAATCAGAGTGCTCTGCACCTTGAGTAGCAGCCCAGATAAGTGGGAAGGATCAGGAGGATCACTCAAAAGGACCCTGCCCATCCCTCTGACAAGCTGACGTACGTGCAGCTGCTTAGTCCATGACATCAGACTGGATTTATCAGGGAATGCAGAAAAGATCAGCTGATATTTCTCTCTCACTCACTCCTGGATCCAGCCCTCCCACACACACCCCAAGGTGCACTCCAGGCTGCTGGATGCAGATGTTCTCCAGCAAGTGAGCTCTACTCTACTCTTGGCAGGAGGTGCCGAGGCTCAGCATCAGTTGGCATTGCTGGAGGTACGAGCACAGGGAAAGGGAACCACTGATTTCCTGACTGAATGTGCTTTTTATTTTGGCACAGATTTGCACATTGCAAGTGTTATTTTGATGCTCATTGTTCTCCAGACTACTCACCAAGTCTCTCTTTACATCTCAGTTCCCCCATGCACCAGGGTGCTGCAAGAGATGATCCCGGTCGGGAGCTCCGAGGTGATGTCAGGCCTTATTTTTATTGCCAGTGATGAGTGCTGAATTTATGTTTGGAGTGGCTGCTCAGGAGGAGCAGGGAGAGGATATAACAATGCAGAGGAGTACCCAGTGCATGCCAAAGTGCAGCTTCATGGGCAAGCTCCTGTCTTTCAGGGAACTGTCAGACACACGTGCAATAAACCACAATTGTGTTCAAAGCTAATGCTAATATGGCTCAGTGGGAGACTGGTTTTAAATGTCACATTTTCAAGCCCTTCTCTAAACTATCTTTCCTAGAAAATACTTCAAGGGAACTGGCATTCTAATGAATTCCTTAGGCCTGATTTTCAGAGCTATTAAGTGCACCTCTGATCACAAGTGCAGTGGGAGATACTGACAGATATTCAGTCTTATCTTACCTAGATAGGCAGGTTGTATACATACTCCATTTGAAATATTCCCACCCAAGTGGGAAGGAAGCAAGACAGATCAGCCTGAATTAGGATGAAGATGGCAGGGTGACAATGCAACTTCTTATCTACCTGAAGCAAGCTACTTCAAAATTATGTGAAAAAAAAAAAATCTTAAAATATGTAAACCTTTGCATAAAACACGGATATATAATACCAATAGATAATAACAGATTAAAAAAATGAGTTTTGGGGATAATGAAAGGACACATTTTACAATTTATATACAGTTGCACATATTTTCAAAGTGTTCTGGTTTTTGGTGGAATATAAAGTCTCTCCTGGAATTCAGAGAACCTGTCTCCTCCTGTACTAGAACAAACAGGTAATTTAGAATAATTTGATCATTTTTGACACATTCCTCCTGGTATTGCCTAGAAAAAGTGTAGACAAATTTAAAATCTTGTTGGCAAAAAGGTATATTCCTTATGGGCTCACCACCTGTTTATTGGTGCCTGGCCAGTCCCTGACCAGCCATCAGCCGTTCCCAGCCAACTCCCCCCAGTTTCTGCATTGGACATGACATTCCATGGCCTGGAATATCCCTTTGGCCAGGCTGGATCGTTGTCCTGGCCAGGCTTCCTCTGGGTTCCTTGTTCACCTTCCCACAGGCAGAGCATGGGAAACTGAAAAGCTGCAACTACAAAGCTAAAACCACTCAGCAACAACTAAAACATCAGTGTCCTACCAGTGTTATCCCCATTCTAAATCAAAAATAAAACATGGTAAGAGATGCTAGGAAGAGAATTAACTCTCTCCCAGCTGCAGCCAGGCCAAGCTGTATCTCTCACTATAATATATTACATCCCTTCTTCTCACAGGTTACTCCTCTTCCTCTCCCTTTGGCCATTTGGCAGCTGCAGCAGAGGGAAAGTTTTGTGCAAAGAAAAATACCTGGTGCTTTGCACTGGGAAAGAAGGCAATGCATCAGCCTGGGATGGAAAAAGGGAGCTTCATAGTGGAGGAGCAGCAACTGAGAGCCCCCGGCCCCAAGTGCTCTGATTTTCCTTTAAGTGGAGTTTGATGAAACAGAAATCCTGCTCAGAGCTGTTCATCACAGCTGGAGAGAACAATTAAACATGAGCCTCCTAGATGTTTAGTCAACAGGGAGCTGTCTGTCTAACATGGCTCTAACTGAGAAATATGAGATCTCAGAGCCCTAAATACAGATCTATTCAGGATATGGAACACCAGGACAGTCTGACATTTGATGAAGACAGAACCTATAAAAGTTCATCATTTAAATGAAGATCTGGACATTTAAAGACAATAACTAACTTATCTGAAGGTCTAAAAGTTATCTAAATAGGAGAGATACAGGTGTTGTGTGTGTCCTATCCCTCCCCCATCCCTCAGTATCTCCTACAGAAAAAACAAGAGATACGAATCAGGGACACAATGACAATTAGCCTCCTAATTAAAGAATAAGCAAAAGGCTAGGCTGTAAAGCAAGTTATTCCTGGTAGGATATTCCCAGTTGTTCCTCAGTCTAAATAAGACTGTTTTCTCCTCAAATGTCACAGCATATTAAGTGCCAGGAGAGAATTATTTCAGCATATGATGAACAAAACAACACAACCCCAAGGAATGAAGTCACAAAGCTGTCCATGAAGTGAATTGCAGCTCGAATTCCAGATAATTAGGAGTCGAGACTCCTACAGTATGAATCCTGCTGCAGAGGCAAACCCCACGATGTTTAATACCTTTCTCATTTGTTTTCGCATACTCAAACTATTGGCAAGTGAAGGTCAAACAACTTCTCCAAGTATCCTCAGCAATGTAAGAAAACTGGGCACCTCCAAAACTTTGCAGTCCAGGTTTGCAGGATCAGGATTTCTCTGAGCACAGCCCCATCTATACAGGGGAAAGGAAGGCCAAGGGAGAGCCAACACTTCTGGTGCTGCCCATCCTTGTGTTTTTCTTTTCCTGATGCAAAACCATTCCCAGGCCTTGCTCTGACAACACTCAGCTGTTTATCTCCACAGCCTTTCATCTCGATGGTTCTGTGCTTCAGGATGTCCATGTGAGCACAAGTCACAGACCCTGGCTCCTGTCAAACCCTGCTGAGCTGCTCTGTACCTGCACCAGGGCTTCCAACTGCAGCTTCTAAACCCACCCACCAGTTTTGCAAAGAGTCATTCCTGCATGGTTTGAAATGATCTTTAGCATGCTGATGTTCAATATTCACATTATTGCTGCACAGGAGCTTATGAAAACTATTAGTTATGATGCTTAACTTCTGTGTGAGAAGAAATTAACATTCCCTTTAGGAGGAGTGAATGGGCCATAGAGCTACTAAAGGCCTGACTATAACATTTTCTATATGTTTATTGATCTAAGGCCAACAAACTACAACTCACTTGACATGCCAGGGTTTATTTATTTATTTAATAGCACGCTTGTGTCACAATTATTTCCACAATGTATTTTCAGACATGCTAATCCCTTCATGATCATGGTTAATCATGACATGGCTAAGTCCTCAAGTAGTCCAAGCAACAGATAAAGTTACTTTAGATGACAAATTAGGAACAAAAGTCCTCTCTTTAAATGCACCAAAATAGACCACAAGCACATTTGTTTCTCTCACTGATCATTAATTCAGACTAAATATAATATGAATGCTAATTAAAATTTTGTTGGTCTTCACTGCTTTCTGACAGCAAAACCACAGAGCCAATGGTTGCACTGAACTAATTTCACTGACAAATGCTTGGCATCACAGTCTGTTGAAACTTCAGATTTAGTGAAAAACTAACAGTATTTTGATCAATTCTGAAATATGCCCAAATACTTAATTTTTCAAAGCATCTGTTACACACAACTCTTCAAACACTAAATATTTCAATGCCTTTTGTTCTTCTGTTGAAAAACTCCAATTTATAATATTCAAAATCTCACCCAACATCCAGAGAAATATAGAAGACAGAAGTGAAAATTATTCTGCTAGATTATCCTTAAAACTAAAGACACCAAAATGCCTACTTATCTTTTACTACAGTTTTACTTATCTGAGGTAAAAGAGAGGGAATTATTGATTATTATTTATATACAAACAGGAAATTATGAAGTTAGTTAATTGCATCCTCATTTCACTGTTTCGGATCTACACTGCCAGCTCCCAGGCAGAAGTCTGAGGGAGCCAATATTGTGATTTTTGGCAGAAAATGAACAGGTGTGTTTTTGCATGTGGGCCTAGCCAAGAGGCAGGGGCTCGTGGGTGGCCCATGGCAAGAGCCAAGGCCCGGGGAGTGGACACCACCCTTGCAGTTTTGGTGTCTGTCCCAGGATGCAGCGGCCTCGACACCGTGGCCAGTCCCAAGGCTGCACACGGGAGTTCTGAGCAGGAGGCTCAGCTTTCCCTCCAAAGAGAAGCTACAGCAACTTTTGAAGTTCTAAGGACGGCACCAACCCGTGTCTCTCACATCACTTTAAACGTGCTTTGCTGAAGATAACACAAGAAAGCCTCCTGGGGCTGTGTAGTCTCCTGTGGGATTATTATTCAGCAGCAAATGCTTGCTTGGATCCTACTGTGCTCTATTCTAAATCAGTACAAGTATCTGCTAGCTGACACCTCCTGAAAACTGACTGCATTTTAGGGGACAGTCTGGGCTGTAAATTATTTATCCTGACTTACACTGCTTGCCTTTCTATGCTCAGAAAGAGCTAGAATGGCCAGACCCTCATGACTTGTTGCATGACTGGATTTAAGATTATCTCAGTGTCTTGGCTTCATATCTATTATCTTTTTCTCTAGTCAGAAGTATTTCAAAGAAAAAAAGAAAAAGGATTTTCAATTTTAAAGAAAGTATTTCCTTTATGTATTAATAACACCTTAGTAAAATTATATTTTCTATGCAGGTTTCACCTTATTCACAAGAATAAACAAGTTTTTAAAAATTTAAAAAAATAATTAATTTCTAAATTATTTTTTCCGTTCCTGCTTATATTGATTAAATCCCAGAGTATTGTGATAACTTAGAAATAAAAGAAGCATTTCTGATCTTACTAAACCTCCAAACAATTGTACATGTCCTCTGTGGCCAACCATTATAAAAACTCTTTTTGTTTTTTGAATTGGCTTCTGGTTTTTGGTAGGTTATTTGTTTTGTTGTTGTTGTTTTTTCAGGGTTTTTTTTTCTCTTTTTTTGGAATTATTTTTGGTTGGTTGGTTTTGGGGTTTTTAACCTTTTTTTTTTGTTTGGTTGGGGTTTTTTTGGGTTTCTTTTTGGTTTTGTTTGTTTGTTTTGTGGGTTTTTTTTTTCATTTTGTTGGTTTGGTTTTGGTTTATTTGTTTTTTTTTTGTTGGTTTGGTTTTTTTTTTTTTGTTGGTTTGGGGTTTTGTTTGGTTTTCTTTGGCTTTTTTTGTTTGTTTTTTTGGTGTTTTGTTTTTTCTTTGGTTTTGTTTGTTTGTTTTTTTAGTTAAGTTTTGAGACAACCAAATAGACAGAGTTCAGTGAACAACTGAGGTCGCTGCTGAGCCTTTGGCTCCTTTTCAGTGCCACATTATCCTGGTACTTGGTTTGGTGTTTGATTCCAACCTCCCAGGTCCTCAGCCTTTCCTCCAGTCCCTTCAGCATCTCCACAGCCTCCTCTGGCCCCACTCCAGGAGCTCCCTGACCCTCCTGTCCTGAGGACCCAGCGCTGGACACAGCACCCCAGAGGTGCCTCCCAGGCTGGGCACAGGGGCAGGATCCCTCCCTGACCTGCTGCCAATCCTCTCCCTAAGTCTGATACCATTAAATCTCCATCAGGCAGAAAAATCTCAAATAACTCCCTCTCCACCAGGCATTTTGATAAGTTAGCACAGCAGTCCATAAACATGTTTCATATTAGTAAAACAAATTCCTGTTTGCAGCCAAACGTGGCAGCGCATCAGCGCATATTGCTGCGAGATGGCCTTTACCAAGGCAATAATAAATCACAAACACCCTTAATAGGATAATACTACCATGAATGTGGAAAGAAAAAAGCATCTGTAACCCACAGATTAAAAAAGGCAGCATATTTAATATAAAACAATGTAATGTAATGCCAACAGGAGACGAGAAGATTACAAATTTCTTCAATTAGTCATACAGCCAAACCATGAATACAAATACTCACTATCAGCACTCTGATACAGAAAGCACACCAGAAAATAGGTCAAAATATAGCATATCAGGACTGCTCAAACAAATGACAGTCATGTGAAGATAATGTTTTGGTTTTGGTTTTTACTTTTTAATATACTATCAGATGTTGAGTTCTGGCTGTATTTATCAAATATCTTTGCTATTCATTACATCCCTTTAAGGATTAGGCTGTCATGAGCTTGATTCTTCTAAGACACCTAAAAGGTTACCCCCCATTTGCCTTTTTGTTTGGGGGTGGGGAAAGAATAAGATAAGACATCTCATAAACTACCTGGATAGAAAGACCCTTCAGGAGAAAAATAGTTTCATTTAATTGTTAGACTCTGATTGGCAACTAAAAAAAATAAAAATATCTCTCTATATCTATCTATTTATCTCATAGTCTGAGCATCATCTTACCTAAGGAAACACTCTCTTTTTCCAATCTGACCCATTACTTCATGTCCCTTGGGTTTCCATACCATGCAGTGGCCAAGTGTAGGAAGTTCCAAGGGTAAATGTGTTTGATTTAGTGAACTCACTGATTGGGACCAGCTTTTTGATCCATCTAATTGACCTCCAGCTTTGTGTCATGGCTGCTCACTCTACTTTCAGGGATCATGAATTTCCTGTGCTTTAAGGCTCATGAAGAAGTACAATCCTGTGAATCAAAAACTGTCAAACATTCTTACCAAAACTGTTCACTGACATAAATCAAAAGGGAAAGATCAACTCCAGACCATCAAAGACTGAAGTACCACCCCATGAAAGCAAACCCAGTGAGCTCCTGCCAGCTACAGCATCTTTCAATTTGTCCTGCTCTCGCACCAAAGAGCTCAGGAACAATATTCAAGATGCAAAGTGCATGCAAGGGAGTGATTCTGACTGCAAACTACACCTCTGCAAAGGGAACTTCAGCCCACACCATCTATTCTCTATCGCAAACTAAACCATCAGTAATTTTTAAAAATACTCAGGCACCAGCAGCTTGAACCCCAGCTGGTATTTTAGTGACAACTGATAATTATAAACCTCTGCCTTTCTGTCAGAAGGGCTTGAAGGACTTTGCTGTACCAACAGAGCAGCACCTGCCTGCTCAGGGGGCAGCTTTGGCACTCCTGAAACCAATAATTCAACAATTTTTCACCCTCACTCTTCTCAGCAGTTGCTGCTAATGAAAATGATAACCAAGAGACCTATGCAAAGTTACAATGAGGAACCAGGATAACAGTAAAAATTTCAATATTCAAGCTGTGTAAGATCATTTTGATTCAATTCATTTGCAGATTATTTTAGAATAAAAAAATAAATAAAAAGAAGAAAGCTTGTGGCTTAAAATTCATTGTGCACCAAAAGTTTCAGCAGTTACCTTGTGGCATAGCTATGGAACTAAGGGGAGGTCACAATCAATGTTTTTAAATTTTACCTCAATACTACCAACATTCATTCTTGGTACTTATGCTTCAAAACATCATGTCTTTAAAATCCTTGTTTTATACATTTTCATTTAAGTCAGCCCAGGTAAGAAAGAAAACATTAAACACAGATCTTTAAAAAGGAGCTTTCCTTCAGTCCAAGACCCTGCATTTTAATGCAGGCTGTTTTTGTCTACTGTACAATCAATCTAATTTATATAAACTTTTACTTCTTCAGTTTAACAGATCATTTTCCACCCATAACCTTCAGTTGTATTTCCAAAAATCAGATAAATAATATCTCTGTCTTTACTTAAAAATGCTTTAATTAATACTTAAAAAAACTTTCTTATCCAAGAAATGTAACATCAACTGGACACATTATTTTTGTAAACCCATCAATTTTATGCTTTTTCTCATTTATGCATTTGCATTATGTATTTCCATCTTTCAGTTGTTAGTACTCGAATTTGATATGCAATTAACAATTTCATAGTCAAATCTCTCTGGATTTGGGAAATACTTAGAATTTTATGTGATAAATTTTCCGAGCCCCTGAGCAGTGGTTCTGCATTACAGGTGTTGGTATTTTTCTCTGTCATACCAACCAGCCAATTTGTCCAGTATTCAAAATCACAAGCAGTACTGAAAATTGGAATTTTTCCTGTTTAATCTTTTTACATGTAGTACTGTTTTCTCCAAATACCTCCAAGACAGTCTGATGATTAGCACACATCAAATGCATTGCTGACTATTACCAAAAATAGGGCTCCTTTCAACATGCTGAAGGCAACTGTTGCTGACAGAAATTAAGTAGCTGTTTTAATCTTTGTGATATCTTCCATATTTCAAGAGCTACAGCCCAGTGGAGTTTTTAGTTGCCCTTTTCCAATCTTTCCGCCACCCACCCCAATTCCTATTTATGCCTGATTATAGAGATGCTTCATACTCAGTCCTGATCTAAAGCCCTTAAAAGAAATTCTCTTAATTTAGTCTTTTTTTTTTTAACTGATTAATTTGAAATATCATAACATGTGATTTAGAAATGTCTGGGAAGAAACACTATTTATAGATGTTATCCCTAATAACGCTCTGAAGTGCTGCTTTTCGTCTTTGGTTCTTGCAGTTCTTCAGCTGTGAAAAATTTCTTTCTCTAAAATATTATAGAGCCTCAGAAGTGTAAGTGCAGAATAAAAGGCAGACACTACTCTCAATTTCCAGACACTTTACCCTGGAATGCTGCAGTTACAGGACTCACACACAACATGATTCACTCTGTGCTCCAGGAAGAAAATGGAAGTGACTTGAGGTAGATCAGAATTAGTGATTCTCTAAAGAATTTTCTCTACCCTCTCCTTTGAGAAAAGGTTTATTTTAGTAAAGGCTGAAGCTCACTTGGAAGAATAGGAGCAGCTTTTTCCTCTGAAGGAGCTCATCCCCCAGCTAAACAGCAACACAAATCCATCGTGACTGCTATGAATTGCTTCTCAGCATTGATTCACTGGCTGCTGACCATTTTATAAAGTGGGCAGCCTGAATTCTGCAGACCAGATTGGGAGCAAAAGTGTTCTTAACGGAGGATTAATATTGACATGGATTTCTGCCATAATAACAAAAGCAGGGGAACACACTTAGTTCATATAAATGATCACTTCATTATCCAAATTTGTGTCTTCCGATATTTCCTCAGAAAATGCTGCACAATGGCCTCCGAGTTCCTGAAGAACTCTATTTGTTCTTTTATTGAAATGTTGCCATCAGAAAGCATCGTTTGTTCCCATCCATAATTCAGAGCTTCCTTCAGAAAAGGCAGGAGCTGACTGTTCAAATATATTGAAACTATCATAGCCTGCAGCACCTGCTGCAATGCATTATTGATACTCAGCAGTGGCACTGACGCATTTCTGGGAGCATCTGCTTTCCTCTGGATGGGACAGCTCCAAAAGGAAATACATTTCCTGTGGACTTCCTTTTTCTGATACTTTCCCAAGATCTTCAAAAGAGCGACCTCTGGACAGTTCTAAGTTAGAGCATCTTAAGGAAGCCTCTACACTTTCTTTTGCTAACACTATTTTGTAATTTTTTTTTTCCCCCTACAACCCATCTTTTCCTTCACTCTGCAGGGAAATGGAGCTGATTTAGAGGGAGGAAGGAAAGCTGGCAGATTTGTGCCCTCACTTGGTGCACTCAGGGCCCTGGCAAAGCTCCTCTAATTCCATGATTAGACACTACTTATGGTAAGGTTTCTATCAGCCCTATCCAGCCTCTCTGAGATCAGCACAGTTTGTCACAGCCTGGTGCTGAAATTCCAGGGTTGCAGGTTCAGTCCCCATAAGGCCCACCCAATAAACACTGGGACTTGATGGTCTTTTTGGGTCCTCTCCAGCTCAGAATCTTCTGTGATTCTCTGAGGCCTGGCCTAGTGTCCCCTGTTTTGGAAGTGGTCAGTCAAAAAAGTGCTTTATTTTGGGACAAAAAGGACTTTTCCTTCTGGCTAAATAAGAATCCAGCATGATTTTCCTCACAAGATAAAGCTCAGCTCTTTGCTGATTGAGAACTGCCTACCCTGTTCAAAAGCAGTTCAGGTTCCTGACAAAAGATGAAGTGCAGGGCTGGATCTCATCAAGACTTCATCCAAAGGAATTTTGCTGGCAACCTTCAGTCCTTTAGATTATATCACTTCTGACATCAACATCACAACAGAAATAGGCAGGAGTAGAAATGGAGAGGAATGAATCTACAATATGTAATTTATTGCTGCAATCTTCAGATCCCAAGTGAGTTAATTTTAAAAAGCTGTCAGGTAATTATTTTGTGCTTTGGGTTTTTTCCTTCTTGACTGGAACAATGAATCATTAAATAAGTGAGAGCTGAAGACACCATGCTGAGGAGAACCGTCTAGCATCAGTAAGCAGAGAAAAATCTGATTCTGATAGCAGCCTCATCAGTTACTACATAATTTAAATGGAAGTTGGATAATCCTAAAGGCTTTTAGAATCTCATCTAAGCAGTGCTATTACTCATTCTCAAAACATTTTATTGCAAGAAGACCTCTTTTTATGCTCTCAGATAAATTTAACAGGATCCCTGTAATTTTATTTTTATGTAAATATGTACACCCCATATATAATAAAATGGTTTACTGCTGAGCATTTAAAGCACAGGCTTCTACAGTTCTTTTTACATGGAATATGAGCCCTCAAATAAAACCTAGACCCATGCACTACTTTTAGTTTGGACAGATCCACTTCTCTCTCCTGCTTCCTAATCAAGCAATAATTACCATTTACAAAATTCATACTGTGTGACCTATCAGCTTTCTGATTAAAGTACATCCAATCACTTGACAAGTAAATCTAATTCTGCAATATTCTCCCAAGCTTTCCATTTCTATGGAAAGGCATGACGTCTCAACCACGTGAAACCAAATACAGCCAGAAAGAATTCTGATTCTTTTTCAATAAGTACCACACAAGAGTTTGCAATGAGCAGTTATGGTGCAGAATTTTGTGGCCTTAGGACATCCATGGCACAGAGATACTGGGCCAGTTCAGGGTAAAAAAAATCTGCTGAAGGTAGCACCGTAAGAGAGATCTCTAAATAAAGGTGAAGAGTAGTCTACCAGTTCCTGAGGTACTCAGGAAATCCTCAATTGGTCATTTAATCCCTTTAGTTCCTGCCATTGTGGTGCTGCCAGGCAAACCTGGTGCCAGCAATCTGGTCAATGGCCACAAACCAGATGCTTGGAATAAATGAGCAGAAGAGAACCTGTGGATAAAGCATCCTTCCAGACCCAGCCTTGCACAAAATAAAAGTAATTTTGTTAAATTTCTCCATTTATATTTTCTAAACCCATTCTTGTTCAGAAATATCCACAGAAGCACCTTCACATCTAATTATTGTTATGTGTATGTTTCCTGCTCGTTTCCATAAAACTGCTCATTATTTTTCATTAGCGAATGGAACCAGAAACAAATTTAAAGCAGAGAGTTCACTTGTCTCCTAAAAGTTGGCAGTACAAAATGAAGCAACCTCTCTATGTGTGTTAATCATTTATCTCAGGGCATTATGCCACATGATTGGAGAATAGTCATAATCTCAGCATTCTTTAGCTACAGCACGTGTATCTTCATCCATAGCAAAATAATTATGAAGAAAGATTAAGTACTCAAATTACCTTTTTTCCCCCCTCCATTACTCTATCTCCAACCTCTCTCTCTTTTTTTTTAATATTGTTAGAGTTGCATATGGGGTATATAATTTTTATCTGGTATTTAAATGTATTTGTAGTATCAGTTTTCATTTATTTGTTTTTATGATTAGGGAGTTATTTCACCAGCCTGTTTTCTTTCCATTTTCTAGTCAAACAGCAGCTTTTATAAGACAGTATTCTAAATGGAAAAAAATCAGTACAATACATCACTCATCTCAGGGAGACAGAAAGAGAATATGGGGCTTACATCACAAGAGAAAGGAATATTTTTATTTTCCTTTTCCGACAACAGACTTTCAAATGAGTAAGTTTCATTCAGCTGCCTGTTGTGAAATTCCCTGGCCATTTTCTCTAATGCCCTGTAATCCACTTTGTGCATAACATCTGGAATCCCAGAATGGCAAACACGGAGCCTTGCAAGCGTAGGAAAACCTGAGAGATCAAAGTGCTCCTCGTGCAGATCCTCCCATGAAACGTGGGCAGCACCAACACAGCAGCGCGTGCGTGTCAGGATTGAACAACACAATCAAAGAAACAAGGAACTCTGTTTGAGAGATGGGAGTTTAAAACCCTCCTCTGGTCACCCCTGAGGAGCCCATCAACCCAGCAGCCAAGCAAAGAATATTTTGGGGGTTTTTGATTACATATTTATATGTATTACTAATCATCTCTAGGGTTATTTTTAACTTTTGCAGGACTGTTTCAAAACTCATTAGTTCAGTGGTCAGATTCCAGCCCAACAAGTCCTAAATGATACCATGAAAGAACTGTGAAAGTTTTGGGAAGGGAAATGTGTGTCTGAGGACCTTTTAAATGGCTCTGGAAGAAAGAAAAGAGAAAAGAAACAGAATTCCAGCCCTGAACTGCAACTCTGTGATGTTCTAATTATCCAGAGTTATCCTGGTTTTGCCATTGATGGCTTTTTGAACAATACATATCACACAAATCATGTATGCTTGGTCACCCACGACTTCTAAAATATGAATTATTAAATCTGAAATTGCCAGAAAATCTTCCTCCCCTTGCAGTCTCTGCAATCTCTTATTCCTTCAGTTTAAAGTAATTGTTATTTTCCCTGCAGTTCTTTTTCACAACTGATTTGCAGATGGGCTGACTGTAGTTTGAGGAGCTACACTACACTAGAAAACAAAGTATTTTTGGAAGAGTTTCTATGCAAATCTATAAAACCTAGAAAGAAAACAAACACAAAAAACCCAACAACCCCCTCTCCAACTATTTTCTATGATAAAGACATCTGTGCCAGAGCAATCTCTGCACAAGCAAGCAACTAAGTAAGCCCTGCCCTGCAAACCTCTAAACCTCTGCTATCTCCAGGAGCAGTGACAGCAACACAAGACAGCAATATCTGTACTTAATTCCACCTTCCTGCTTCAGGCTACACAGACAACAGGTAGTCCCCAGGTTCCTATTTATGTTTTCCTTAGGAACTGACAACCATTAATAATTCATTCCCTAAATCATATTTGGGTGTCACCATGAGTGATGTCACCTTCAGAAGCACAACGGTGAGCGACTTCCATCCCATCCTTGGCAAGGCCTCATTCTGTCTTGGTTTGCACTCGTGATGAGCTGTCAAACCCAATTTCCTGCCAGCTCCTTGTCAGAGCTGTGCTTGATGTCAGATATCAAACAACGCCCTTGACGCCTTTCCCTTCGCGCTCCCTCCGCCTTCCGGGGCTGCGAGGGAGAGGGTGACATTTGTGGGTCTGCATCAAACAAAGAGAGCTAATCCACCAACTGCTTTTTAAACAATCTGTTTACAAACGAATCCCAAATGATTAAGTCCTAAATAAATCTGCAAACAGCAGAAATTTCTGCTCTTTCTGCCCTTGGACTGCTTTCCGTCTACTTTCCTGGTAATCAGCGGCGGTTTTGTTCTGATTATAAGTTATCAAATGCGATCATTTTGCATATAAATTCCTCTCTACTTTTAAATTTAAATATACTTTAAATGGTGTAGTCAGTGAAGCAGACTCCTACATTTGCCATCAGTACTGCTGACAAAAAACCTCTTTTAGAATAGCAGTCTGACATATTTTCTAGAAAGTGAAAGTACACTTTATGAAAAGTGCACTTTTCCATGAATTATGACAACATCCTTATAATACTCCAACTAATTCCATCCTCTCTGAAGCATGACCAAGACATACCATTAAAAAAACCCCAGCAGCCCTACCTTATAGTCAAGATGCCCAAGGGGACATATTAATCCTACAAACAAAAGCACCCTGTGTCTGTGAAACACTCTTTTCAGCCCACTCTTGTGAGGTACAGACCTGCCTAAGGAAGTTCCCATAGAAAAATGGGATATACACAACTCACCTGTGCCCTGCAAAGCTCTGTGTCCACTGTTTCCAGATTTCTTTTGTTCCATTTTCCAGGATATAAATTGTTATTGTGTTGTTTCTGCATTTACCTAAGCTTTTATAAGAATCTAGGAAAAGATGCTAAAAATCCCCAAGAAAACACTAAACCATGTTATTTTGTGCACTCTCCATTAATGTTACTTAAGATTAGCGAAAGAAGTTGAGATGCATTAATTTTTAAGTGTATTTAGGGATTTTTTAAAATCAAATTAGTGAATCCATTTCTCCTACCATTGATTTACAAAAAGAACAAAAAATCAAGTAAAAAGCTTTTCAAATTTCCCATAATTAGCTGAAAACACCAGCTTCATAGTAAATGTATATTTAGGAATGAAACAGGAGTAGAGGCAAAGGTCTCCAAAATGTACAAGAATTCTTAATTTCAGAGCCATTAAAAATTTTTCTGTTGAAGGTTTGATCCCTTTGGCTCCCTCTGCTCCATGACCTCGTGGTAACTATAAAAATGCAGCAGCACACTCCTCCCTCACTGCACCCACCCCAAGGCCAGGCTGCACTTGCACAGAAGAGCTCCCAAAGAACCAACCCAAGACCAGCAGGAGAGAGAACAGTTGTTTGGGATAATGGAGCAGGAACAATGATGTGAGCACACATCTCCCTGCAACTGCAGCAGGAGAGCTCTGCCAGAGATGGGCTGTGATGGGAACTTTGTTCTGGCCCCAAGACTCGTGTTCTCCTTTTATTTGCATCTACATAGGTGAAGGGACTTTGATGTCTACAAGAAAGTTCTGAGAGGGCAAGACTGTTTTAAATAGGGAGGGGAAGAAGTGAGTCAGCCCTGACCCTACGACTCCTCTGTGCAGAGCTGATCCCTCAACAGGCAGTAAAACAGCCACTGATTAAAAAAGAAGAGCATTATAAAAGACAGTGCAAAAAGGAAAGAATGAGGACTCAATGGCTTTAGGTGCAGATCTTTCTCGATTCTGATGGCTGGAACAAAGGAGGTATGACCAGAAATTTCACTCACAGAGGACTCCTTTGTAACATATTGCAGCACTGGAACTGCCCAAATGTCTCGACAGCATTGTACTGGCACAGATTTGACAGCACAGAGCAGACTCACAACTTTACTTCCAGGGAAGCTGTGGCAACTCACACTGGCTGAGAACTCAGCCCAATTTTAGAAGACTTTCAATGAATCACTTCTAATACAGTGCAGATGTAGCAGATGTATCTCTGCAGGATTTCAGACCAGACTTTGGGTATAGAGAATTAGTTACATTTCATAATGACATTATTTCCAGATGTCTGAAAGAGATCAGAAGAAAACTAACATCTGTTGAGGGACCAAAAATACTGTGTACTTTTAAATATGCAGCAAGAAAGATATCAAGTTTCAGAAAAGGAAACAATTCCTAGGAAAGCTCTGGTAATAAAATACACAAGATTGTCAAGAAAATGTTTCTAGCACAAATTTGTTCCACACTTGAGAGGCAAGTATAAAGTTTCCTTTAAAAATTAGGTTAGAGAGCAATATTACCTATGAATCAAAATCCTAGCACAGAGCCAGCACTCTCTACTTCTAAAACACACTGAGGAATTGGTACCAAATCACCATTTAAGTCACCAATGCTTTACTTGTTAAGCTGAACCAGGATAAAATTTTTAAAATTGCTGTCTGCTTTCCAAACCCCAATATTTAGCATGCCACAGTTCCTGCCCTCTGTTTGCAAGACATTGATCATGTTATTGAAATGCTGATTCTCATCGTTTCAGTTCTGGATCACAGAAATCCACCAGTTTTGTGCCACAGCTCCCAGTCACACAAACCACATCTCATGAGGTCTGAACTTACATCTGAGTCTTGCTTCTGCTACAAACCCTGGCCTCCTGAACAAGTTATTTTCATTTCAAAAAAAACGCTTTTATAGCTTCCAATGAAGATGATTTGGACAGATATCCTGAAGAATCTGGGATATGTCCTTATTTGCACGCTGCTGCTGGCATTTTATAATAGCAATAAACAAACATCTATGTAAAATCACTTCCCTGAACACCTGGAATGAGACTGGGATACAACAGGATAAGGACACAAAAAACCCTTCCCCTTTCAATGAGAGCCATTACAGGCAAAACCAAGAATCTCCTCACCCAGATAACCAAGCATCAAAATGGAATTTTGTCCTCTGCTGCACTTGTAGGACCATGCTCAGGACAATGCTGATCACTCCACTTGTCTGAGACAACTGGCACTCAAAATGCATTTGGAAACCAAACAACAAAACATAAAACCCCCCAAGAAGTCTAATTATAAGGTAACAATACAATTCTCTTGGAGTTCGTTTACAGATAGATCCAGAGTACTAAAAAATAGGCTAAGTCAAGTTTTCCTGTGGAAGAGAATCCTATTAAGTTAATTATTAAGGAGTCTTTCATACTTTCATGCCTACACTGTGCTAATAAGAACTGGTTTCATGTAGTAACTCCAGAGGGAGTCACATGCTGACAACAGCTAAAAGCTTCATAAATACCAGTGGTAACACTTCCCAGCTGCATTTTTTGATCTGAAACAGCTCAGAAGTGCAGGAAAACCATAACGGATGTGCACTAGGAAAGTTTGGGGGTAAGATCAGAAGCAATGTTTTTCTTCAAGTGAGACTAAACAAGAGTCAAATACTGGATGTAACTTCTACATTGTACACAACTTTATTGTGAATTCTCTAAACAAAATCTAACAAGCTTTGGCTTTTTATTAATCTTATTTCCAGATGATGCCCCCAAGCTGTTTCTGGGTGGCCTTTGCTGCAGAGATTTTGAGGCTTGAAAAGTTCTCCTAGGTATGTCCAATATAAGCTTTAAGGAAATAACCAGCTGACATATTTTAAGAGGTGACCTAATTCAAGATCCCTTGTGAACCATTAATTAATTCATCATGTTGATTTATTCCATCCATTGCCTGCTTTGTCTATTCCCATTACTTCCTAAGAAAATTAAAAATTCCTTTAATTATTAAAGACCAAAGAAGACTTATGAAGCCTTTAATTTATGAAACTATTTCTCATGGATTACAAATACATCACACACAAGTGACTTCTCTATAAAAGTCCAACAGCAAGATAATGTTCTAGAATGATCCTCTCAAAGACTGCCTGAGCAGTCTCTGTTACTGATTCACACCAGCGTTCATGAGATGCCAGCTGCAGCTTTCTCCTCTGACTACAGCTGAGAAATCAAGTTTATTCCACAGCCCCGTGATGTTTTAAACAAGGTCCAGCATGTTGTAGAAGGAAATAGCTATTTCTGACTTTTCACATGATATATTACTAACACTTCAAGGAAACAACTTTATGAGCAGGCTGAGTTTTGAAAGCACAACTCACATCTGCTGCTCGTGTTCCCAAACTCAGCATGTTCCAAATTTCATTCGCTTGGACAGCAAGTGCAGTTTGAGGGGTCTCTCAACGGAGTGTAAATGGGTCTGGGGTTTCCCTGAGCTGCTTGTGAAAAGCTCCCAGAGGTGAAGAATTTAATTCTTCTGGTATGGCAGCTGCTTCTGGGCGAGAGGAGATTAGAAACCCAGGGCAGGGCAGCAGAACCCACATGGGCTACAGCAGCTTGTTTTATTTTCCTGAATGTCTCTGTGTAGACAAGCATTGCAAAAAAGATCTACTCTGAATTTACCCAGCTGTGAGCCTTCAAATCCCAAGATTAATAAGATTTAAACTTTATAAAGTAGTTACAGTAAACAGCTACCATTTTTTCATTAAATTACTCTTTTGCTGGTTCAACACATTCTCTTTTCATATGGCAAATATTACACCTGAGATAAATTTCAGATCAAGGGTGTTATGTCTTTTTTTTTTTTTTTTTAAGAAAAAACCAAAATGCTCAATAGAGTAAGTGATGGTCAACAACATTCCCTCAGTTTGGCTTAAGGTGGCTTTCCTCTGCTCTTCAAATTTGGATTCAGACACTTTGATTATAGAAGCCACAGCAACCCAAAAATTGAGGTACCATTATAAATGGAGAGACTCAGACTACCATGAAATCAGGTAAAGTTTCTGGAAAACTGAAAGAAAGCTAATATTCATCAGAGAGTTTGTTTTAATGTACAACAAAGTTTACACAAGTGAGCTAATTTTTTAAAAGATCCGGAAAACCCCAGTGCTCTTTTCCCTTACAGTTCCCATGGCACTTAAATGCTGAAAGTTAATGAAATATTTGTGGTTTAAGATTGTGTGTATATATATATCTATGTATAGAGAGATATATATATGTATATTTATCTACATTTTCCCACCCAAGTTAACATGAGATGAATCTGTGTGGATTGAAATTAAATTTGGGGTTCAAAATAACATTAATACCTCCATACAACCTCCCTTATTTGAAATAACAAGCATTGCTTAGAGACTGTTTGTTCAACTTTTCTCTCACTTTTGCAAAACCTGACAGCTGCTATCAATAAATGAGGTATTCTCGCAAGATATCAGGCAGATTTCTTTTGTACAGCTGCCTTTGGGCTGGGTTTCAGATATTCCAGGCCACCTCCTGGACTAGGGAAGTATTAAATAAGAGATGTGTGTAGAATAAACCCTTCTGTGACCCATAATCACATCCAAGATTTTAGATCATCCATTTCCCATCATATTCACTTCAGACCAACCTGCAACGCTACAGATGTGGGGGTTTCATTGTCAAACACTGACATTCATTTTAATAACTTCCAAATTATGCTCTTGATTCTCAGGGAAAAGGAATAATGCTCCCAAGCCTTACTCAGTTATTGTTAATTTAGAGCCAGAGTAAATCTTTTTAGCATGGAAATGGATGTCTGCATTTTTGTTTTATTACACATATTAAAAATTGAAAATATCATGATCTGTTCCAAGATTTTATCTGGAACATCTTCAAAAGTCTGTTCTTTGGTGGAATTAGTTCTAAAGCTTCCCAATGACTTTAAGTTTGTTTTTCCCCTGCGTGCCATGCTGGCACTCTGCCATCCTTTCCAGTGTGGGTTTTTTTCCAGCTTTGCTTTTTCAGGCAAAATAGAGAGACGTGAATGTGAAAAAAGCAAACAAATCCTTTTTATCCAAAGCTGCATTTTGAAGCACACAAAAGGAATTAAAAAGTCATAGCCCTAAACATTAATCAACAACCTTCTGAATAACTAGAGCTTAGATTCACTGGGTTCAAATGCACTCTCCAAGTAGTTGTGATGCCTTTTCCTGGTCTTAAAATCAAGAGTCATACACGGTTAGAAGGGGAAAAGGGATTTTACCTTGGTGTTTATTTTAAGGATCCTTAGGTGCACATGTCCAGGTCATATGCACCGAGATGCACCCCACTGAGTCTATCTCTATCCCTGTTTCTCCATTCCCCCCTCCCCAACATTGGGTGTAACATTATAGGTTTTACTAATTAGCAGATCTATCAAAGATTCCCCAATGAGAGGCTCAAGTGAGCCCCCCTCCCCAAGGAGCCTTCCCCTGGATGGTTCTATCTTGGTTTACAGGATGTGTTCTGGAGAGGACCTTGGGCTCTGGGGCACACTGATCCCTGGCTACAAAGCTTCTAAAATGTTGAGTCTCTCAGCTTGACAAACAAGTCCAAGAATGTAGGCAAAAAGCACTGAGAACACAGAAGTTGTAAAAAGGTATAACAGGGGTATAAAAGAAAAGGCAAAAATCTTCATGGCATCAGTTGCAGGTTGCCACTCTTGGCCTTTTCTCTGCCAGACTGACAGAAGTCACCTTCTTGGTTTTATTTTAACTTGTTTTATCATTACTTTGTGCGTCTTTGCCTTGCTGCTCATGATACAAGCCACGCTCAACCCAAGCAATACAGGAGTCCTTCACAGCCACAAACATTTGTAATAACTATCCAAGGACACAAAAATAGCAAAATTTCAATCCCAGTGGTAAAAATTTCCACCATTTCTCAATATTTCAGCTGGAGTCTGGAAGGAGCTGAGGGACAAAAATAGAGGTTTAGACTGAAAACACCTCAATATGAACATCCACAGCAAAACCAGAAAGAATTAAAAGCCATTTCCTTGTTCTGCACAGCACTGTGTCATATGACATTATTTGATTAAGCAGGAAATCTGCATCCCTAAAAGGGAAAAGCAGAAGGCAGTACAAATATAAAGTTATGCTGAATATATTGAAAGTGCTTTGAACTTGTAGAGATCTCCTCTTGAATTCAGTTTTGTCCAGGCTCCCAGGGAAGTGCTTTGCCATGAGCTGAAAGAGCCTGGGACAGATTAGACTTTTGTATAAGATCTAATAACAAAGTCTTTGGAGAGTCCCCCTGTCACATTCCAAAGCGTAAAAGCAAACTAAATAAATAGAAGATATTTTCTTGAGATATTTAAAAATGTTATTTTCTTCTAAAATGGTTCTGCTTCAATAAAAAAAGATCATAAGTAAGCTGAGATTTTGCATACAGCTATGAACAGAGCTGTTGAGCTCTTAAATATAACAAAAAATGGATCTGCTAAGATACTGGAGCTCCATTGTTCTGTGTAAAACCTCAGGAGCATATTAACAGCTAAAATGTGTTCAAACCAACTGCACCTCAGAGCACTTAATTTCTCCTTTACTGACACCTTTGAAACGTCTCCCTGAATTGTTTAATTTTATTTATTTAAGAGAGCACCAGAAGGAGATAAATCAGCAAAAAACTGTGGCAGGTGACAACAAAAACTTTACCTATTGAAGTTTATAATAAATTTGCTTTTCATTGCACCTTTCTCAAAATTGCACGAGAGAATTTTGTGTTCATGGATCACCATGGCTCATCCTGGCAATTAGAATTCAGTCATGATGAAAAAGAGAAAAGGGCTTGTATTGAACCCCTCCTCCTGTAAGGGTGGCACCCAGAAAAGGACAGTGGGGTTTGGCAGGTGGAAAGGGTCCCCTTATTTTAGGATTGTCTCCAGCAGTGCTTTTATTTTGCAAAAGCAGCTCTCTCTTGTCAATCCCTTCTGTGCCTCTCTTTGATGCTGCTAAGTTCATGCAAAATTTCGTGACTGTTCCGATGCTCACAGGAGGAGGCATCAGGTTCCTTCCTAGATGTGAAAATATTTGCTCAAATACTTTTGCCTTCACAGGGATAATTTGAAACAGTTTGGCAGCGTGAAATACCCCCTGCCACAGCTGGAAGCTGAACAGGTCATTGACACAATGCATTGATTTCCACGTCTTAATTTTTGCAGATATTGTGATTCCTCAAAGTCCAGACCAACTTGTTGAAAAATACAACTGATTTTAAAAGTTTTTTTGAAATCTAGGTGCCTCAGGAACTTGGTGCAGGTTGAAATTATGTTAATATCTCAGTAAGTATTTCCATTGTGTCTTTTTTTTTTCTTCAGATCTTCAAAATCAAAACAATGTTATAATTTTTTGGCAGTTAAAATAAGTTTGTGAAGTTTTTTTGAAGTATTTGTATCATTGTCTACATTCAATTACTAATTTCAATTTCACAGGGCAAAATAAACATCATAATTTAACAGAACCTGGGAAACAATTTTGAATGCCTACTAATACAATTAATGCCTACTAATACAATTAATTACTAATACTAATTTACTTTCCAAATCAAACACACCAACTTCAAGTGCAATATGGAAATGAAAATCTCATTATTTTAGTTATCTGGGAGAAAGAGATTGATTTGACACAATTTTTTTTCAAAATACCTCAAACTGATGAAAAATTACAATTATAATTATGGAAAATCAAGATCTGTGAACTTAGAACTGAGATTTTCACTGACTGAAAATTAATGCCTTTTATTTATTCTAAAAACAGCCTCCTGCTTGCTTCATGCATGCACCTCAATTCTAGCATTTAGTTCCATAACCATATTCCACAAACCTGTCTGGAGTTTTTAGACTCTCCTTGGAAAGCTGCTGCAGCATCTCCTTAATTGTTTTAATCACTTTCATCCATGCCTTTTCTAATTTGATTACACATTCTTGAAATGCAGCAAACAAAACTGCACGTGGTGCTGTAAATTTGGGAGTGACAAGGTTTTATACAGCACTAAAGCAGTGGATTTTAGGCTTGGAGAGTCACATGCCACATTGTGGGGGAATGCACAACGGATCAGGAGAAAAAGGAACAGGAATAAATAGAGTTTCATCCATTAAAATGACTCCCCTATAACCATGTCTGATGATCTTTTGTAAATAATCACCACGTCACAAGTAACGTGCAAAAGATATGCAGATTTCAGTGGAGGTTACTAAAAAATGAGATATTAGAGCAGAAATACTCTGAAACAAAGGGAAAGATAAAGAAGCTGCATCACCATGGCCAAAGTCAGCATTTGGGAGGTACCAACACAGCCTCAGACAGAAACTCTTATGAGCTCAGAAGCTGAGAACTCAGGTAAAACTACAAAGTCACCTCTAAATCCTGCCTTTAAGTAAAGATCAGACAGGAGAGAGAGACCTTGCCAAAACCTGAGAATTCCTCCTCATCTTTTAAGGCTGCAGCATCTCTCACAAGTGATTTCTTCAGGCAGTACCTACAAATCCTGACTTCAAACCCTTGGATCCCAGAGCACTTCAAACCCCACATTAACCTTGCTTTGCCTCCAACAGAGAGCAGGCAGACAAACAATGCAGCAGCAAAGTCCTGCAAGCCCTTTACAAGGTGTGCAAACACCACCATGAAATTTGTCCTCAGCACATTAAAGAGAGGAGCAAGATGCACAGAAGTCTTCAGGGCTGGCTTTTCTTCACAGCTCTGCAAATGCCATGTGCTCTTTTTAAGATTGTGCTCCTAAACTGTGATTGAGTGTGGCAGAGTCCATGAGGACATCGAGCATCTTTAGGGAGTATTCAATTTCAAATTTAAAAAAAAACGAGTAAATAACTGTGTCTCAGCCAATACCAAATTGTAAAGACAAGGATATGGTGTTGGTAAGCAAAAGGTGAGATGCTGACCCCTTCAAATTATTAGGAATTTAAGCAAAATATTTGAGAAGATCTTGCAGGAGTTTCTGTAGGAATCTCACAGATATTTCAGGACTTTTAGCTGTGCTAGACAAATTCATGGGTAGGATAAGGCTGAATTTTATGATACGCCTTGAGATAAAAATCACATTGTAAATAGCAGAAATATTTCTCTTCATCTCTCCTTAGCTTAGGAATTTCTGTTGGAGCACAGGCTTCTGTAGGACTGCAGAAGAGCTTTGGAGGAGCAGAGAAGCAGCTCAGGCTCCCCCAGTCAGCAGCAATTACCACAGCAGCCATGGAACCTCAAAGCTGAGGATCAGAACAGGCAATTTTAAAAATTAGGGTACGTTTTGACTTTTCCTGAAATAATCCCCAGGTGCCTGAGTGCATGCACAAGCTTCCTCAGCTGCATTAATAGCACACAACTCATCCTCATCAGTGAGACCTGGAATTGGCAGAGCAGAGAACCTTCCCCTGCTCTTGATTTCTGTTCAAGATAAAGTGTCAGCACCTCCAAAAATGACCATTCCTGTTTTCCCAGCAGATGTCATTGGATTTACAGTTTTTCATGAATAAAAGCAGCTTAATTTGCCTCTTCCAGCATGCCCTGACTGGAATGTAACAGACCCACAGACAGAAACTATGCAGATCACTTGAAATTAGATGTATTCTGCCCCTAAGCAACTATTTATGACATTTGAGCTTATGGTCAGCTCTACAAAGCTGGTAACTCATCCAAGTTCAGCCATTCTGCAATGACAGAAATCATAAAATATAAAATATTTGTCCATCATAGGAATTTTACATTTTATAGTTAATGTTTTTCTAGCTTAGCAATTCATTTTGCTGATTAAAAAAAATTCTTATTGGTCTGGTAAAAGTTAAATAAAATCCAGAATTAAGTATTTAAAATATGAGTCCCTAAGACCTTAATTTGTATTAATGCTCCCTTCTTAAAGTTTTTGACAGAATTCCATTCATAATGAAATGTTCAGAGGTAATTATTTCTCTTTCTTCTGTGTGAATTATGAGAATTATTTATATACTCAATCTTAATATCACAGCTTCATTGCCTAATAGGAAAAATCCACAGGATATGAATCATTCTGAGAAAGAATTAAAATTTTTTTCTTCTGTTTTAAATAAAAAAAAAAATAAAAAAGAGAGAGAAAGATGAAAAGATTTCTAATGACATAAAATTCACAGTGCTGCAGGCTCTGCTTGCAAATCAGAGCTTTCCCTACGTAACCCAAAGCTCCTGGTTCCTCCTCCAGTCTCCTTGCCTGCAAAGCTATAAACTGCAATGCTGGAATGATTAGTTAATGAAATGGTGGGGTGATAATGAGGCTATCAGAAATGTAAGTTAAATTATTAATTAAAAAAGGTAAAGAATAAGTAATGAGAGCAGCAAGGTACAGGGACCTTTTTGTACCAGGATGGTCCAGAGCCAGGAGCTGGTGGGGTTCAGCCCCTGGTCCTGTGCTAATGGAATTCCTGACATTACAAATCCATCCAGCTGACAGTTGTTCTCCCTCATAAAATAATGGGCTGTGCACGAAGCTTATTACAAATTGCAGATAAGCTGTAAAAGCCATAAAAATTTCTACTGACATTTATTGCCAGCAAGTAGCTCGAGGATGTTGATATATATTGATAACAGTCTGCTTTGTGACATTTTCAAAGTTTACTCCTAATTCACTTGCAGAATATGCAAATATATTTTTTTTTCTCCAAGTCATTAAGTCTCTGCAATATCCACCTGTATTTTTAATGAGTTTTTACCTGTTTAACAGATATTCTTCTATGTGTTTTATAGGCTTATCCTCCCCAAAATAGCTTTTCCAATGAGAAAAAAGGTACATTCTCACAAACTTCCGAGTTAATAACTGCAACAAGTGTTTACAGATAGTTTTTATGGTAAGCAATAAATAGGTGTTACTACATAAAAACACCTTGAGACAGAAGAGAATTGTATGTGCACCACTACACATATTTGTATATGTGCTTGCAGATAGTTGTGATATTTTTTAAACAACATCATGACAAGCTCTGAACACCTTTTACAAATATTTATGGCTAAAAATGTGCTTTATTCCTTCTGAGCTTTCAAACAAAGAGACTGAACAAAGGTGTTTAAGTATCATTAAAAATACTAGGGCAAAGTTTTATCTGTGCCACACATGAAAATTCTGCATTTACAATGGGTCTCATTGTACTAATCCAGTCACAGGTTTATTATCTACTATTCCTTTAGGAAATGTCACAAATCCACAGAATGTCCTTGAGCTTTAAATCTTGCATTTTGATCTTTGATTGAACAGATAAAAGATATAAACCTACATTTATCCAGGCAATTCCTCAGTGACTATACATCTGTAATAGCCCTGAAATAACTTATTCTAGTCAGCACATTTTATAAATTAAGATCAGTAGCTTTTATTTCAAAAGCCTTGTTTTAGGCATAGAGACAAAAATATTTGGTCTCAGAATATTCACTGGGGTTCCACATTTCATTTCAGAAACCCGCAGCACACACCTGGAATGTTTGCCAGCTGTTTATTTCCAAACACCGACATAATGCCCCCAAATTGTATTTTCTGATCACCAACTGCATCTGTTGAGCTCTAGAAGATGGAGAACTGGCTGAGCAGCAAATGTATATTTAAAACAAAGACTCCTGAGGTAATAATCAGTTGAAACTAGAGACAATGAAACCTACAGTGTTGCAACATGAAATATAATATATCTATAAGGTTTTGTGCAGCATCTTATTAAAAAATTGATTTCCTATCCGTTATTTATATTCCATGTGACACTGGTGTGTAACAAAAACTGAGGGAGAAGAGTTTGGTCCCATAAATCCAGAAGGGCAAAATAAGAAATCCTGTTACCTGCAACCTTGTCTCTCCAGAAAAATCACTCTGTGCCAGACCAAAGGACCAAATATATTTGTACAAGGTTCCTTTTTGCAATAAATGTATTAGCAATGCTATAAAGAAACCTTCCTCTGGGAAGAACAGCTAAAAGTTGAATACTGACTAGATTCAGAGGGAAACACAAGTCACTCAGCACCATCAAATCTGCATTAATTAGGACCTTTTAGTACTTAGCCCCACTGGGAGCCATCAAACACTTTTGCTACTTATAATCCAAAAGAAAAATCCAGTAAAACGAGTATTGGTACAAAGAAAGGAAAATGAAAACAGAGCACTCTGCCCCAAATGAATTAGCCCCAGATTCAGAAAACCAAGCTGCAATTTAGGACAGCACCGAGAAGCAAAGTGTTGCTTTGAACTCCCCCGTCCAGGAGAGGCAACAGGTCCTAGGAATTGCAAATAGGCCAGACTAAAATGGTTTAGAACGTTAATAGAGATAAGAATTATGTATTTGCTTTGCTTTTGATTTCAATCTTGTCATAAAAATCCTGACACTGAATATTGCCCAGCAAGGCCTTTCCTTGATGATAAAGCCAGCCTGGAGCTGGGGACTAGGCCAAACATGTAAAACAACAAAAATAAACCTCCACAATATATAATTTCAATGGAAAACATGAACAAAAGAGAGCAAAAAATGCTAGTTTCTGTGATAGAGGTGAACATTTGTTGCAGTAAATTGCTGGGGCTTTCAAAGCAGCAATTTTCAGGCTACAGAAGAACAATGTCGTGCTCTTTCAGACACAAGTGTTGGTGAAAAAAAGCCTTTCTTGCCAAGAGAGAAATGCTTTGTTTGGAGGCAGGGGAGTCATCCCCAGCCCTCAGGCACCAGCTGACACTGCTCTGGGAGACTGCTTACTCTGAATGCAGTTGTGCACTCACAGATACAGCCATTCCTGGCTTTAATTGTTTGCTTTTCCACCTTGCACACCCAGAAAAGGGCATCACTGAGAATCAAGCCTGAAAAAGTATTTACATCTTGAAGGTGCAGTTTTAAAATATTACTTTCAAGAAAACTTCCCCGTTATTTCACTTTTTTTCTTTTAAAATACTGCATTTTTAAGTTTTCTCCCTCCTCTATCCATAACTGATTCTATTTTATTTACGTGTGTAAAGAATCTGATACAAACACCTCTGTGGCTGTTTGAATATTATGAGGAGAACTTACTTCCCAATCCCCAGTTTAGTAAATTAGTAATTCTTGAGATCTGACTAAAGTTCTTAAAAGTAAGGGTGAAGAGGATGTAAAATTAATGCCATGGCCAAAAATACCACTAATTGCTTAAGAGCAGTATCTTACTGTCAAGAGTCAAAGCCTTAGAAACTGAGCACCTTACACTAACAAAAGGAATTCTGATGTCCAGAATTTTACTCAAAACTCTAGGAAATTTTGAGCTCTGTCTTCACCTGGCTCTCAAACATTTGAACTCCATTAACTCAATAGTGAGACCCATTAAACCAAAGACAACCTGAAGTGGATCACACATCTACAACTCCTCCTTCTTCATCCCGTTAGGTTTCTCATGCCTGTTCCTAAATTCATACAAATTACAGCAAATCAACACCTTTTTTTTAAACTGGTATCCAAGGAAAGTTAAATACACACAGAATATTTCTACATCACCTTTTTCTTATTTTTCTCAAACTAGTTGTTGGAATACGCAGTGAAGAGAGGAAAGTTTGTTATTTCAATAAAATTCTGTTTTAAACTAGTAAGCTTAATAAAGCTACTTTCTAATTTGAAATGTCAAAAGCTTATAATGCCCATCTTTCATAGCAATTAGATCAGAGAAAAGCAATTGTCCCACGCTTTCTTAATTTGAAAGATGTTGTGTTTTAAGTGAAAGACTCGCAGAAGAAACTTTCTTATTGGATAGTCCCTGACACCTTGAAATTACTGTCCTAATTCAAGGGACTACATAGCACATCTGAATTTTATTGGGGTTGGATTTTCAAAGGTTAGTGTTGTCACAAGAGGAAAAAAAACCTTTCTTCCTCAGGTCAAATAGGAACTTAGGCCATAATGTGATATAATACACAATATACAACAATAGTTTGAAGGATTCCAGGTTGTTCATTCTTTGCTCTGCTTCTGCAGACTTTGCTAAAGCCACATAAAATTGCTTGTGGGTATTTTATAATATTTACTGCTGCCACTAAAGAGCACAGAAAGAGTTTTTAGCAAGAGACCAGCGCTAATTCTTTGATTACAGAGTTGTGTGTTTCAGAAAGTTTTCAGCCTAAGGTCATGGGAAGAATTCATATCCAGACTACAGAGAAACTCAGTAGCAGGATGGGACCAAAGAGCCAATATTTGCAAACAGCCCTGGCAGTCCTAGCCTGGCTATCAGGCCCCATAAATTCAGCTGTGCTCTGCAGGCAATCAGCAGGACAGGCACCCTCTGAGGGTCTGGGGTTTTATGGGCAGCAGTAATGGAGATTAAGTAGCTCCTCTCTCCCCACTGCCTCTGTCCTGAATCACTGCCCCAGCACTGGTAACAAGGTGGCTGGGGGACACTCCACACAGCCAGCAGCTGGGTCAGGTCATTAGGCACGCTTTGGTTTGGGTTTCACTTGGGGACTTTCTTTAAAATATGATTATATTCCAGAAATAAAAAGTGTTGCACAGATGTGGAATTCAGTAACTGCTTCCTGCCCATCTGAATCCTTGTCCTAATTCCCGTGGCCAAGTGCCACCCACCCCACAAACTGCTGTAGGATTTGGGGTACCTGCAGTTCTTCCTCTCAAGACCCTGTTGTCATGTGCTCCACACAATCTGTACATCAGGAGACCAAAATATTCAGCTCATGCACTCAACATATAGTTAGGAGTTCTGTCTCAGGAACTGGAATAATTAAAGCTGGAAGTACTTGCTTGTATACTTATCTCAGCTGACAAATATTGAATTCCTCATTTTCCTAGTCTTTAACTTCAGATATGTGTGAAATGAACGAAGAAATAAACCTTTCTTTAATTTAAACATTAGGTTGATTGTGGAGAGTGCATTGATTGTACTGAGGTCTTAATTAAAAATTACATTGTGTAGTGTAAGCCCAGACATGGTTTGAAAAAAAACCAAGGAAGTTTAAGCCACCTTGTAGAGCAAATGCACAGTGAAGTCCTTACCCCATTGTCTGAGGTCAAATGCAGAGAAATCACGGGTCAAGCATCACACATTCCTCTTAAATCAAATGTATCAATACAAAAAAAAAAGTTCATTTTCCATGGGTCTGGTTCAATGTAATTTTGAGGCAAATCCACCCTTTTTTCCCTTCACATTCATTATCAAATATAGAGCTGCCATATTTGCCTTTTTTCTTTTTAGAATCGTGCCTTATTCTATTATTTTAGCATTAGCTCTGATATTTGATTATAAGCCTCTTTTTTCCATTTATGATGATAAAAGATTGCCAAAGCAGAGGAATTATGTACCTTGGGTAATGAGAGCTGGCTTTCCTCAGCAGAATGTCACCCCATTGCAATTTTTAAAGCAGAATCAGTGTATTTTGGGTTCTGACTGGAACTCTAAATAGATCTCAAAACATATCCAACAAAACAACGGAAAGAATGAAAATTTAAAGGAAAAGCAAAGCCCAACACAATACACATAAGGGAATTTGTAAACCTGTGCTTTTTGCCCATAGACCAGCAAAACTGGAAAAGTAGCGGCAAATGATATTTGTTCTTTCTATCTGAGATCTAATCTTCCAAATTATTTCTGTTTTAAGCTCTTTGACAGCTGAAGAGCCAAGCAGAAGGCTCCTGGGCAGGTACCAGTGCACTACGGTGTTTGGAGAGGAGGGGAGGTTGTGTTTCTAAAGTAACCACAGAACACACAGATTGCACTATTCCTGTATTTTTTTTTTTTTTCCAGCTTTTTCATTAAGGTGTTTAAGGCTCTCTGCACCTATTGAGATGAATTTAAAAGAAACACAAAGACAGTAGAGTTGGTAAAAGGGTGCTGCTACTGATGAAGTGTAGCAGTGAGCAGCGCTTTGTGAAGGTTTAGTCTTATTTTTATTCTGTGCAGAATACACAAAAGGTCAAAATGAATTGCCTCGAGGCATATCAGTAGCACAAACTGTGTGCCTCCTGTTGCCCAGACATCACAGAGGTTTCTGAGTTAGTCTGTTTAAGAACTGAGCACCGACTCCGACTTTAGAAAACCTACACGGTGGGATTGTTGCCCCAACAGGCAGAGGACAAGCCTAAAATGCAGCTTTTCCCTGCACATCATACTGGTTTGTAATGGTGGTCATGAGCAGTTGCAAACTCTCCAAAGATGTGCCCCAGTTCGATGCTAAAAGCTCAAAAATATTTTTCTTAGTTGTTCTATGCATTATGTGTGTTAGAGCACTTCGATTTTAGAACTGCTGTGTCTATCACCACATTGATAGCACAGAGACAGGCTAAAGCACTACTGCATTGTTTCTTTGAAATTGAATTTATTTAGTGAGGACAGAGACCAGAGGAAATTGGAAATGCTGGTTATAGAGCCACTCCACAATACTTTTAAACGTCTCACCCTCATTGAAGAAAAGATGTAGTCAGGTGGAATTAATGCACAGCATTAATAACAATGCGGATTTGTAAAAGGGAAGATGCAGGAGAAAGGACCTCCATTCATTTCCTTTTATAATGTCTTCAGTTGGGAAGTGTGGTATTTTTTTATTTCAGTGATAAATCTAGAAACACTTAAGCTATTACAAAGAATTACATCTTACTGATGAAATGCTGCAGAGCTGTTCTATTGCAGTCTAATGGGAAAAGGACACAGTGAATAATAAGAAATTATATCAAGACAAACATCTTAATGAGCTAGATTCTATTATAATTCTATTGTAAATTCTGTAGCACTATTACAAACTGTTCCATTTAACATAGGAGTTCAAAATACAGTCATCCAGTAAGCATCTTCTACAATATTTCAAAATGTAGAACCCTAATCCTATTACCCTTAAATTCTCATTGACTGTAGAAAGAAACCCAGTATGAAAATCAGCTTTGATTATTCTTTGTACCTTTACCTCTGGGAGATGAGGAGCATCTGGGAATCTGCAATGCATAACAAAAATTAACTCCCATTCACCTCATTTCCCTACTTCACTTTGCCCCATCCCTTCTTAGCAATCAGCAATAAAAACCTGTGGAAGATGGGAATATCTTAAGCACTAAATTGTTGAGATTTTTCTGGAGCTTTTCATTTGAGCAATCAGTATCTCTGCCTGTCTCTTGGCCAAAGGTTTGACAGACTTATTTCCATGCCTGAATTTTGTTAAAATTTCCAGTATTCAGAAATGCCTATGACACTGAGCATCTGGAAGAGGAGGAATAAACAGCTCATTATGTAAGACAATTATAAAGAACAGGGGAAATTTCCTGGTCCCCAACAGTAAAGGACAATGACTGCTGCAATTTATCCAATTTCTAAACCTGCTCAATAAGAGGTGAACAAGTCAGCTTTTTATAAAAATTATGAAAAACTTTTTTTTGGTGAATGATTTTCAGGAATTTTTTATATTTCTTTGCAATGATTTTTTCCAAGCCTTATTTTGCATTCTGTCCTAGTATTATGTCTATAAACCCCTTCCACCAGCCAAACTACCTGAAGCAAACCAGCTGGCAGGAACACTACACTTGCTTTTTTTTCTTCTAGCCCCACTTCTGATATCACACAAGCAACAGAAAGGATAATCTCCACACAGCTGTGTTCCAGCTAACCCAGCTCAACAGTTTGTTGATAAGTATTTAATATAAGCTGACTGATGTGCTAAGGAAAAGACTGAACAGCAAAACTATCACCAAGTCTGGCTCCTCTTTTCTCTCACCCTAAACTGTGCTGCTAAAGCCATGTTATTTCAGTTAAAATACTTGTAGATGTCTGGGAATCTGATTTAAATCCACTGATTATTTTTTAATTCATGGTAAAAGAAAAAGACCTCTGTGTCAGATCCAGTGCTACCGTCTATGAACCCCAAGGGGACCAGAGATTGCTCCTAAACCTAAGACAAACCTGATTTCACTTTTTGTGTCTGCATGTGCTCCTTAAAGATTTCTTTAAAACCTTTTTCTTTCCTTAAAAATATTAATTTTTAATCTCAGAAATGAATGCCCTGTCAGAGTCAAGTTAAACACCACTTATTTTCACACAGAAGCCCTTCAGAGTGTTCCAAGGATTGTTCTGAGGAATCCCACAGACCTTCACCTGGCAGCCAGTGCTTTCCAGGTGCGTGGGCCAAAGGAGGCTCAGCTCCAGCAGAGCCCCCAGGCCCTCAGGTTTGTGGATGTCAGTGTTAACCCCTCTCCCTGTCAGCCAGAACTCTGCCTCCAACTCAAGAAAAACAGATCTATCCTAAGCCTTTCTACTTATTCTTTGGAATAAAGATACTGCCACACTAAGCACGACAACCATCCTCTTATCTGTCTCTTTTCTACTTAATTTGTGAAGTATGGAAGATAGAATGGTTTGGGTTGGAAGGGACCTTAAAGCCCAGCCAGTCCCACCCCCTGCCATGGGCAGGGACACCTTCTGCTATACCAGGGTGCTCCAAGCCCTGGCCAGCCTGTCCTTGGACACTGCCAGGGATCCAGGGGCAGCCACAGCTTCTCTGGGCACCCTGTGCCAGGGCCACCCTCACAGGGAACAATTTTTTCCCTAGCAGCCAATCTAACCCTGCTCTCTGTCAGGTTGAAGACATTCCCCCCTCATCCTGTCCCTCCAGACTCTCACAGTCTCTCTCCGTCTTTCCTGTAACTCCCTTCAGGGGCTAGAAAGCTGCACTTGGCTCAACCCCAAAGCCTAAGTTTAATTTCAGTAATAAAACCTGCTATCTTTAGCTCCTAACCCAGTTTCAAGCAGAAAGAGCGTGTGTATGTGAGAGACAGAAACAAATGCTCTTTTCAGGTCTGTCTCCTCCTTGCATTTACACCATCGCAGGGGGAGGTCTGCTTCTCTGAAGCATCCTCATTTCCTCAGCATGAGGTTACAGAGTGCTAATTTTAAATATTGAACTCCATTAACTAAGTAAAATAATTTTAAGAACAGTCTGTGGTCTAGGCAGGCAAAAAAAGTTGCATTTTTTTTGTTCTTGACAGACTAGAGCAGTCCCAGAATAAGCAGATACTGTTCTCTAGTACAGGTAACATCTCTACATGTTTGCTTTCTTCTAAGACTTAAAATCCAAAACCAAAAATCTTTCTGATTATCAACAAAATATTTTAACATCTCACAGTCCTTGGGTCAGCAGCAAATTTGGCTACAGATGAATTTATAGCAGAGCAAGGCTAAACAAAGGATGAGTCTTCCCAAAAGCTGATTGCTCTTTTGAGCAAACCAGACCTCACAGACACAGCAGGTGTTCTGGCAAGAGAACAAGGGAATTTTGGTTCAAGAAAGAAGCCTGGAGAGTAAAATCCCCATGTCCTTGTGTCCCCTTTCAAGAAGTGGTTGAGAGGCCACAATACCAGAATATACGTTATTCATCAAATATATTTTTGTTTTAAACTCCACCATTGAAATGATGATATTTAATAATGATTCACTTCAGCAACATATTAATTCTTACTAAATGTATCTTATACATACATAGAACATTTTAGTTGCATTTTGGAGCTTTGTCCCAGTAGCAGGGAAGGTTTCCATGTGCACACACAACCTGTGGGCCAGCACCTGTCCCTGGCTGACAAATCAGACCTCAAGTATTGGGAAAATTTGTGGTCTAAGACAAGGCCAGGGTCTGGAACAAAAGCGCTGCTTTCAGATTCCTACTGCATCATTTGGATTAATATTTAATAAATTCAGCACCTTAGGATTTGGTAAACAATTCTGTTACTTGTGGGTAGAGAAATGATGACCCTGATTGCTATTTGGTTAAAAAGGGTTCATCTG
Source organism: Aphelocoma coerulescens (assembly GCF_041296385.1). NCBI lineage: Eukaryota > Metazoa > Chordata > Aves > Passeriformes > Corvidae > Aphelocoma > Aphelocoma coerulescens. Next base: position 3,631,345 of record NC_091018.1, on the reverse strand, counting down.
AGCTCCACATGGTACAGAGATGCCTCAAAGGTGGATATTTCACTTCACACTGCAGATCAATACAGAAAACATCCACAGCTGGGAGAGGAGGGTTTCCAGTAAATCCTGTCATCTTTGAGTGACCTCAAGCAAGCAAGAAAAAAAAAAATAAAGAAGGAATTAAAGTTGATCTTCATCACCAAACTCTGAGTGATAAAGTCAGCTTTGATCTCTCAAAACTGCAGGTCTGTTACCAGATTTGCAACTGTGAAGGCAATCGTGTGTCACCACATGGCCTGGCAGAGACAGGCACAGTGCAGGGCTGAGTGAGGGAACACATTTCTGTGGAAACTTTCACAGCTCTCATCTGTGGATGGCAATGAATTCTAGGAGCAAATCTAGAGAAGCAAGGCAGGCGTTAGGAAACGGACACGATGCCATGAAGAGTTTTGCCTTTTCTTTTATATCCCTGTTATACCTTTATACAACTTCTGTATTCCTAGTGCTTTTTGCCTACATTCTTGGACTTGTTTGTCAAGCTGAGAGACTCAACATTTTAGAAGCTTCGTAGCCAGGGATCAGTGTGCCCCAGAGCCCAAGGTCCTCTCCAGAACACATTCTGTAAACCAAGATAGAACCATCCAGGGGAAGGTTCCTTGGGGAGGGGGGCTCACTTGAGCCTCTCATTGGGGAATCTTTGATAGATCTGCTAATTAGTAACACCTGTAATGTTACACCCAATATTTTGGGGTGGTTATATTCGGCAGGGTGCATCTCGATGCATATGACCTGGACATGTGCACCTAAGGATCCTTAAAATAAACACCAAGGTAAAATCCCTTTTCCCCTTCTAACTGTGTCTGACTCTTGATTTTAAGACCAGGACAAGGCATCAGACACAGAAGACAAACTGGTCCTTTCTTTATGATGAAAAAAAATCTTAATAGAGAAAACCAAGAAACAGCACCTGGCTGAGAGGATAAATGTAACCTCAACAGAGACTTCCCCACTGGAACAGAGACTGGATGAGGAGGATCAGGCGCCTCATTCACACAGTATCTTTTTTTATTCTCTGAAGACATTAAAAGACTTTCTTATTGAAAGCAGATATTTGCCCCTGCCATCAGCACAAAAGTAAAGTAAGAAAGGTGTGAAATTCCAGAAATTTCATTTTCAGCTACCAAAAAAACCCAGGGAAACACTGAAAGGTCCAAAAGACAGCAGCAACATTGACTTCCAGTGCTTTGTTTTAATTGTGGGGTGTCTTTATGGAGGCAGGGTTATGTGTTGCAAAAGTAGGATTTGGGGTTGTGAGTTTAAAGGGTTTTTTTGGCTCAGCATTTTTGGTGAAATATGAAACTCTACAAAAATTATCTTTTTTCCTGAGTCCTACTCATTTTTTATATGGAATACAGAATGTGCTGGAAAGCTTGGAGTACACATCAAACCAGATTTTATCCTTTCTTATCAATGCCATGATTTTTTTTTTTTCTCTTTTTTTTTGAGAGCTGTTGTCATTTTAACATTCATAGAAACATCAAATACTGGTTTGATACTTTGTTAGGGTTGTTTTATTCAATAACATTGTTATCCAGGTAGTGATGTACAGAAATCAATACCACAGAGTGGAGGTGTTAAACAGGAAATTGTTCGATCAAACAGAATATTTCATTACCTTTCCCAGATGCATGTTTTTGTTTTGTTTTTAATCTGCTCCACTAATGACCAAAAATATCAGAAACACAGTCTGTGGCTTGAATTTTAAAATGCAATTATCAAAGAGTGCTTTCTTGAACATCATTATTTCCCTGTACTTTGTAGGAATTTGCAGCCTGTCACGTCTGTGGATTAAATATTTTCCAATATGCAAGGTGAATCAGGGAATTACTATTAAAGTAAACAAAAAAAAAATCCTGAATTTTCTTTAAGAGGATTTTGACATCCTCCATCCATTCCTGCACCAATGTTTCTGCCTTCAGAAGTCTGGAGAAAATAGACTCAAAACCACTGTAAAATTTACCTGTAAACAGGCCCACGAGGAAAGTAAATAATCTGATTTCTCTGCCCCAAAATTTCAACTCTAAAGCAAAGTAAAACTGGTGACCTCTGGAAGCACGAGGTGATGACAGGCAGGGAAAGCCAAACCTCCAGTGACAACAGTTTGAAGTCACAATCCTGTCTGACCACAGCTACAGTTTTGTGAACTGATGTATTTTTACACCCAGAAACAGAGTGTAATAAGTGTCCAAGATGCATTCAGAGGCCTGATCTGTAGTAAGTTTTTACTATCTTTAATGTAAATACTGAAAAAAGAGAACTCTTAGGGAAAATTTCCTTGAGGGGAAAAGAAAAAAAAAAAGAGATAGAAGAAGACATGGGCCTTCTAGGCTATTTTTTATTCTCCAGCTAACTAGAAGCCAGTCTCAATGAAAGTTTCTCCCCTAGAAAGCACCAATTACAACAGAGTAACTACAGTTACTGTCAAACCACAGCAGTGCAGAACTCTTGGCTCCTGCATATTATCATTTCTTAGAAATTCTATTGCACTTTTTAACTTTTCAGTGAGTTTAAATGCCTAAGTTAGATTATATGAATAATGTAGGATTGCTAAATTGTCCTCCTCTCTATACTGACTGGAGAGGAAATCTAAATGAATTACACATCAGTGATTTATCTAGAGACCATGGTCTGAATATCCAACCATTTATGTTCTACTTTGGTTCATAAAGATGTGAGATTGTCTGATTTTAGTCTGTTAGGCCATGGAGAACTACATCCTGAGGAAATTCTGCCCTTATTTTCACCACAGAAACTGATTGAAAGCTCAGTGAAAGCACATGGATGTTTAAACATGACCTTCTTTGACTGCTCCAGTTCTCAAATATTTACTTACAGAGCACAACATCCACGTGCCCTCAGGCTGGGAGGGGACCCTAAGGAGATAGGCATAAATTCAAATACACATTGTCCTTATGGGAGGAAGTAGAACAGCAAGGCAGAACTACCCAGAATCATTGGTGCCAAGGGTGATGGAAGGCCAGGCACTGTCTGGGGCTGTGTGTGTGCAGCTGGCAGGGGCTGCACAGCTCCCAGGAGGGAGGATGCCCACCAGGGGTTATTGCAAGGAGGCACCAGGGCAGTGCCAGGCAGCGCCTCAGAGCAGGGGCTGGCAGATCTCTGCCACACAGCCCTGCAGCCCAAGCTACCAAGCAGATGCACTTTTGATGTGTCATCAGATTCTCTTTTGCATTTACTCATTGGAGATCAAAGCATTGACACGGGGGATGAAAAATTGCTGGATCTGCTCTATCACAGGGGTTCTTTGATCAGAAGCTACATTTAAAAAAAAAAAAATCAATTTCTTTACTATGCCTCAGTGCACTTATTGGATCCAAAAATCTCTAGATGGATGCTTTGCCAAGTCCCACAAGCAGTGTTGAATCCTTGCTTGCACCTTGATTAGATTTTCTCTGGACATTGCCGTGGAATCACTGACTATGAAAGCAGCTGCTGCTGTAATCTAAATTTGCAAAGGTGGTAAATCTGGTGTCTGTAAAACAACACCGAGTCACAAGAATTCTTCAGCCTGCTTCTGTAGCTCTGTGCAAATTCCAGAGTTAATATTACCACCTTCTAGTCTGCAGTGGTCAAACATTGGAATTATAGCAGAATGAATTGTGAGGCAAATTTTCCAGTGCTCCACTCAGCTAATGCCTAAAGATGGGCAACACATTCTTCTAGAAATCCCAAGTTATTAAAATTTCTGTTAGCAGATATCTGCTTTAAAGCAGACAGGGTCAACAGGAGGAAATGCTGCCTGCCCTTCAAGAGACCCTAATCACTAATTCCTACCTTGTGTTTCAGCCAAGGTGGTTCAATGGTAACGGCAAAAATACCAGTAACAGTCTTTGCAAATTCCCAACTTAAAATTTAAATTTCAATTCTGTTCCAAACCTACTTACTTCTACAAGATCAGCAAGAATTGGGATACAACATTTAAAGGAAAAAGAGAAATTAAAGTCACTAATAGCAGCTTCCCCCCTCCATTGCCCCAGTCACAGCCTTAGGATGTAGCATGAGAGGTAAAATTATTGGCAAAGTTTCATTGTTTTTTTAAACTTATGTGACAAAACACAAGCTGTGATTCTTGATGCTCCCCTTACACTGGCTGTATTTTCAGTAATAATCCCTCTTGCTGTGCTAAATACAAGAGAGGTTTAGCAGCACACTCTCCTCAATATTGGCCAGCAAGTAAAAATTTTATTCACAATATGCAAAAAGAAGTGAGGCAGCATCCTCCTGGTTTATCTTTTGTGTTTCAAGCCCAGCACATCTTTCTGTTACAACTGCAGTTGCTCAGGAGTGCTGTACAAGCTCCAAAACACCAGAGCTGTGCTGAGGCACCAGCAGCAGCCATGGCCAGTGGGCAAGCTGGGACCTGGAGCCCACAATAAACAGCTCTCAGGAATTAAACAGCTCAATTCTGACATTCATCTCCTCCAAGAGAAAAAAATACACAACAAACAGTTGCAGCTGTACAGGGCAGAAAAGGAACTTCTGCCTTGCTGCTTTACACTCCTTGGGAGCCTCTCACACCCCGAAGGGCTGCTGGCAAAGGGGCACAGACTGAGGAATTTGACTTCCCCTCCGAGTGCTAAACACAGGGATGAAGCTGTGTAAATCAATTTTTATCACTCCCCCACCACAGATATTCTCTCAGATTATTCAGCTCCTGCACAAGTACCAAGCTCACAGAGATTATTTTAAGGTCAGAGGTCTGTAGGTGGGGTGAAGGAAGGAGTTCAGAGAGACCCTGCCTTGGAATTCGTGCATCTCAGTTTTACATCGTTGTGCTAACATTATTCCCAAAGCACAGCACAGAAGTCAGTCAAACCTTTTTCCCCTAATGGGCCCCCACCCCTTGATTTTTCCCTCCTCTCAAGCACACCAAATCTCAGATTTTGGTAGCCAAGTACTTTTAGTTGCAGGAAGTGCAGCCATTTTTATCTTGGTCCCTCACCCCTTTAATCTTTTATTTTTCCTCCAGATCTGTGACTCAGGAGAGTCCTTTCATTAAGCAGTGCTTAGATGTAGGTGGCTTAGTGCTTAACAAGTAAATTCATGGTGGTGGTGTGATCTGTACCACTGATCAATAAAAGAACAAGTGAATCTTTATTAATAAACCCTGGTGCATCTCTGAAAGTACTTCAAACCAGGATCAAACTGTATGGTATTGACAATTCCAGCATATCCCACTCTGTCAGACACTGAACTGAGTTCTAAAGGGACCTGGCTTCACTATCACAGGTTCCATCAAGATTACAGCATTAACATCCTAATTTTTGCTTACCTCAAACTCCCACTGCATTGCTGTTGCATGGGAAAGATCAATACAATACTGTTAGAATAGTTTTAAGGCAATTATACTTCTTATGCTAATAACTGCCTGATATTTTACTTCTTAAAGGGAAGTTTCATACAATCACAGAGTGGTTTGGACTAGAAGGGGCCTTAAAGACCATCTTGTTTCAACTCCCTGCCATGGGCAGGGACAGTTTCTGCCAGACCAGGCTGCTCAAAACCCTACCCAGGGGTGCTGTTTCTTCCAGTTCCTCACTCTTTTCCCCTCCTAATAACAATTTCATCACTCTTACCATGCTTCTGAGTCACACCAACCAAACCTAAAGCCTTTCAAAGCCTCAAGCACACACAATGCCGCTGTGCAAATAAAACATTCACAGCTTTCCTCCCTTTGGCTTCTATTCTACTGCTCTTTGGCTCTTTATGGTCATGATCACAATGTTGAGAGAGAGACAAGCTAAGAGAAAAGAAAGGCAGGAATCCTGTTGTATTTAACTCTAAACCCCACAGAAATTATTGCTTTCCTGACAGAGGTGACAAGCCACTGTGTCCAGCATATTAGCATTTACAAAATATTTTACTTTTTTAGGACACTGTGTCTGTTTGAGTGGCAAGGAAAGACATAAATTCAGAAACTTGTCTCCTTCTCTTCAATACTGAGTGGTGTCTAAGTTCTAAATTGACACAGGTTTATAAAGTCAGCAGACAAAAGGCCAAGCTGGTGCACATGCAGCAGGCAAATAAAGCCAATGGGATTGTCTGAATACAAGTGTGACTGTGTTCAGTGGTGGCATTAATAACAACTGTAATATGGTGTTTAGAAAATGTAAGAGGATTTGAGACTACATCCAAATATTTAATATCAATTTTAATCCAGATGGCAAACAACACAGAAAATGATAAAAATAAATCTAAACTGATGCTCAGGGTACAGGCACCCTTAGATGAGTTCCAGCTGTTCAGCTGTTGCAGTTTTATACTCCTTTGAAACACTCCTGCCTATGAAGAACATGGACCACGTGGCTTTTTATTGTCAGGTAGGTGCTGCAAATTTCTATGAAGCTGTTTAATGTGTCATAATTTAAAAGAAAATACAGCCACAAATGCACAGAACACAGGCACTAAAAGTCCAACAGCAGTGAAATGACACGTGCCATTGCTGACTTCATTATGTTCTCCTGTTGCAAATTCCACGTGGGTCATGAACCAGATCTGGGCACGTTAGCAGTGCACAAGGCTGAACTTCCTAAGTTGTCTAAGCAGTCTTCTATTCCTAATTCAGGGCTAAAAAAAGTGTTTAATCATTTATGAGGAACAGAGCAGCTCTAACAGGGGAAGCTACCAGCAAGAAGCCTCGTTCATCCTGAAATAAGCAACAATAAAGTGTTTGTGAAACCCTCCTGGGAAATGCTCAGGTTCGAGGCAGAGAAGTGACACAGACTCACGCATGAGATACTCCACTGGAATGCAAGAATATTCATCATAAATAGCAGTAAAGACACCCATCTTTCAAACTGCCAACTGCTATTCAAAAAATATTTATCTTTGCCACTATCAGTGACTTTCCAAAGCAAAGCACCATATTATCAGATCCAGCACAAAAAGATGCAGCTCTGTATATGTTAAGTAAATTCGATAACAGTAATGAAAGGACTCTCTCTTATCCCATCACTATTTATACTTTATAATTGTCAAGACATGCACAAAGTAGCAGAAAACCCCCTTTACTTACATAGTGTCCAAGCCTTCACAGTACCTTAAGTATTTGTGTAAGATTTTACAGTTGACAGCAAATTCTAACAAAACTGGGGTGTTTTTTTTTTTTTTTTTTGGTTTTTTGTTTGTTTGTTTGTTTGTTTTGTTTTGTTTTTGTTTTTGTTTGTTTTTTTTTGTGGGAACTCAAGGTCGTCTTTCCACATTTTGAAACTCTGTTGTATCTTCAGTGGTTGTGAAACTATAGTATATATATATATTTATATATATGAGATGCATTTGGAAGGAATGGTGCTTTCTAAGGACCAGTTTTTAGTTTAGAGACTCTCATGAGGCTTTGACTTTGAAGCTTTCATGTCATCCTGGTGTGAAGCACGTGTAAGAAACATCTTATCTGCAATCAGTATTATTTTATTGTTTAACTCTTCACCTTGTCTTTTATTCCATTTGGAACAAATATGTCCCCAGGGAAAAGGCTTTGATAGATAAAAGTAATTATTTAATTTCATCAAGCAAAGCAATCTTTGGACAAAGTGGAAGTGGCACAGGCAATATTATATTTCAGTAAATACTATCATCTTACTCACAATGAAATAATCCTTTCAAGAATAATTCAGATCAATGTTAATATGAATATTACTGCACAAGCTCCAGGTAGCCTGAGACCCAAAAAGAAGAAATGTGTCACCAAGCTAGAAATGACATATTTGTAAATGGCCCAAAAAAACTAGCAAGCAATATGTCCATTATTTGTGAATTGTAGACACAGAACACGTGTACAGAATAAATAGAATCTTCCTAAAGGCTGCAATACTTAAACAAAATCTGGGATTGACCTAGCCTGGCTGTTAACATATGAAGGTGTGATACATTAGGCTTTAATTTCTAGGAAGACCATCAACAGAAATAACTGCAGCCAGTCAATTCCCCCAGGAACCCTTTCCAGCAGGTGTGCAGGGGAATATGAAGACCCAGGGCCCCTTCCACTCCCCTGGGAATGCACTGAGCTGAGGTGCCCGGGGCACCCCGGCCCTGCTCTCGTCCTTCCCATGCTGCTGGAAACAGTTTGGGTTTTATGTGGAGGCAGCACAGGCCAGGCTCACTCAGTCCCTGCTCAACAGATGGTGTTGACACACCATATTATGAGAACATGCTCACAAAGCCACAGCAGCTGCCACCCCTGAGCAGGATTTTCAGCCATCCCCTTCTCTCATATACATTCCTCCAAAGTCCATAAACTGTTTAAAACTCAGCATTCGTACCCAGAAAAAAACCAGTATTTTTGTATCCATATCTAACACTCTTCAGAGAGGGATACAGACATTTTTTGTTAAAGATGTTTTAAATATTTTGATAAGTCTAATTGAAAGTATCACAACTTTTCTTGTTGTTCCCTTACCTTGGCAAGTTTTTCCCCATCCTAATCTTAGCACAAGTTCTATGAATCAAGAACAGCTGCCCTACAGCAGTGAATCACACAAGTAAAAGTGGTACTAAACCCCCCCCCAAGATTTAGTTGTGTGGTTTGTGTTATTTCAAGCAAGAATGTGAATATTTGAGCAACGTGTAAAATGAATTAAAGAAAAACAAGAGCACCAAACAGCTGAAAAAATCTAAAGTGAATCTGAAAAGAATCTAAACTCTTCTAATAGAAACACTTTCGCCAGCATTTTGTAAGGACACAAATGTTTATTTGGTTTTAGGTTTAAAAGGCTGCCATCATCATCACCATCATCATCTCAAGAGCATGTACAGAAGCAAACAAACAGAAATCTCAGTTCTCTAATGCCTGCGTGATGCACTTTAGAATCACAGAGCACTAAGTATGCAGGAGATCTACCAATATCTAATTCTAATAAAGATAATAGGGAAGCAATGAGGCTTAATGGTTTCAATAGATATAAAACAACAATCTCTAAGGATGGAAATAGCATCACTGTCTTGGTTTTAAACCATTTGGTTTGTAGGTAAACATTTCTGTTGCAATTACAGAGGAAAAGGGGAGCAGCAGAGGACAGGAGTTGCAGCAGCCTCATCCACTGCAGCACATCATCAGTGGTGTGGGGAGAGACTCATCCCATTTCACATCCTCAGCCATATACCTCTATAGTCCTCGTTTTTATGATTTTTGAGGTTCAAGCCCATTTTTTGGTACACAGCAGGAGATGTATCTGCATTAGAAAGGTGGTCGTGGTTCTGTAATTACAAAATGCTCACTGGCAAGAAAAGCTGAGAGACTGTTGTGGTAACAAGGTTATAGCACACACACCATATCCAGCTCTATTCCTGGATAACTTCAGCTAATTCCTGGCAACTTCCATGGGAATTGTACGTGCACACACAGTTCCTTACAGCTTCCATATGTCTGGGAACTCTGATGAGCAGAAGCCACAGTTTCCTCTCAGTCCTCAGCTTCTCAAGATTGTCATCACTGAAACAGTGTATTTCTGAGACACTGGGGAAGTTCTGCAGCCATAATATAACATCATAGGCAGATTCATAATGGGAGTCCTGTGGTTACTCAGATTTGGGAAAATTCTACTGTGCCCTTTCATTTCAAAACAATTCTCAGGCTTGGCTCTGCACTTTCTGGCCATACCCGTCACAGTTCAATGAGTTACAGCACAGTAGGTCTTATGAATAAAAACCTCAGTTATAAACATTTTCTGCTGTGCAAGAGTTTGTTTTTATGATCTAGACACTCCTTTTAGACACAATTTATATAAAAAATAGCAGTTATTTTTAATATTATTTATATTACAACTCCCACCTATTCTATTTTTTTGCTTCCCAACTCACCTATAAACTAGGATTTTTTCCCCACATAAAATTCTAAGATTCCCTCTCTGGGATGCCTGTTCCTACTGGCCATCATTTTAATGATATATAATAGTAACCTGTCTTGAGAGAAGGGTCCCTAATGATATATAACACCATAATAGGTTCTCACAGCACACTGATGACAGGTTGCAGCGATCCATCATCAGAGAAACAGTCAGCAAGATGAGGAGTTTGGGGGATACACATGAGCAGAGTACAAGCATAAAGAAAATATGAAATAGAACCACAAAGCCAGGTCTGGTGCTTCTGTCATCTGTGGCTGAAGGCATCCCCAGAGGCAGAGCTTTAAACATCCCATGAATTCTGGAACAGCCCTAAGTGACAGACTATTGCTGATAAGAAAAGCCCAGCAACCAAAATAATTCCTTCTTGGTAGCACCAATGAGTTAATTCTCTTCTGTTCCTATTAAGGAAGCAACTTTCACTCACCAGCACACACAACATATTTTCAAGTGCAAGAATTCTGATGAAGTGCTTGGGTTATGTGCAGGAAGGTAAACACAGAGGTTTTTAGTCATTCTACCTAAAAACTGAAGCCAGAGCAAGCAGGAAAATTAGCAAGGGGAAGATTGAAAACAAAGTAGGGGCTTTCATAGTACACATGAGAAGCCAGAAACTGCTGCAATGATCCAGGACATGAGGCTTGCAGAAGGAATTAATCTAATTCTGCAGAATATGAAACAGAGTTCTCAACTGATCTATGTTCCACTGTTACTAAGAATATGCAAATTTCTGCAGTATCTTAAGGTGAGAAGCAATAAATACATCAGCAAGAAGAAAGCAATCAGAAAAACATACTATTTATAGAGAAGTGTGTATTTACAGACACAAACTCGTGCATGCTATACACAGACATTTAATCATGAAGAGACTTAGACAAACAGAAGCCATACTCTTATCTGAAGGGACACAGCCCTGCTAAAACCTGGGATCTCACACTGCTTTGTTTTAACCAACAGGAAACATTCCTATAACTCTACCTGGATTTCCCCATTACGGATCCCCACACTTCCAAAGAGAGGCAAATACCTCAATTACTTGCAAACAGAGAAGTCAAAAGCTCATCATCTCACTGAATCAGGGGAGCATTATTTAGACATCTCTCAAAAGAGAATATATTTTATGTTCTGTTTTTGATTAAGAACGATTTGTTTTCACATGGAATGGACTTTCTCTACTGACACTGAATGTGGATTGTATTAACCAACAAAGAGCATTTTTTTCCTTTTTTCTCTTTGGGAGCAGAAGGAGTAAAGGAAATCAACAAATCTACAAGACACAATGACCCAATTCTGTGATTTCAGAGTAAAATTTTTTGCAAAGCCATTTTTACTACTAATGATAATGATCCTTTTCCTGTGATTTTCTGCTCTAGTTGCATAATGAAAGTTGGTGTTGATATGACTCTCCCTGCATAGATCTGATTTCAGAAGAAAAATTTAAGGACTTAAAAGTGATCTCTTTTTCAAAGAAAATCATCATTCACCATTCTGTCTGAAGTTAAAGACCTGCAGGTAACTCAACTAAAATTAGTTTTTATTGAAGAAAGGTATCTAAATATCTTCCTTTCTCACACTGTTTCTACCACCTTCATAAGCTTGCACTAGGCAAACCATTATGATGAAAATTTGAGATATCATTTCAAATTAAAAACTAATTATCAGTGAAGATCAACATCTAGCTACTAGAATATTTCATTTTGTGCTTATTTCTTGAAAGCATTTGATTTTAGTACACCAAAAGTACAGAAAAGTACAGGATATTGTCTTTGATGTAGGAAATTCTTTTCTTCCAGTTAATTTTCTCTCTGTGTCTCTTTATTGTTCTTCTACTTAAGGATGACTTCACTTATCAACTGTTTTGTTTTCATTTCTATAAGTTATCTTATATCTATATCTTTAACAGTACACTGTTCCAGATGCATTGGCAAATCACTGGCAGAAGGAGCAACTAATTTTGATTTAAGTTCCTTTTTCTGTCCTTCATCTAAATAACATGTGCCAATAGTCTTCCTTATTTGACCTACACTAAAAGCACAGACTATTTAATAGCTAATTTATTAATATATTGTTGTATCATTGTTGAACAATATTATTTCCCTAAACAAGTTGGTTCCATTCACAATCCAGATTCAGAAGTTATCAGGACTTGAAGGAAAATTATGTTATCAAAAATTAGATATCTCAAAATATTGATTTATTTGAAGTCAGAATAAGTTTCATTGTTGGACCAATTTTTGTCTTTAATAAAATGATTTCCCCCTCCCACTGTTGCTAACTTCTTAATCAAATCTAAAGATCTCTGTCTAGATGTCAATATTATTTCTGTTCTCTCACTTCCACAGTCACACTTTATTCCTGTAGAGCCATAATTTCTAGTTTCTCAGAGAGTACCTGGAAACACAATTTTCAAGGTCCAAAAGGAAGAATTCTGTGAAATGCCCAAAAGTCTCACACCACATCACACCCAAGTAAATTTCTTTTCCAAATATATAGTACTTAGTAGTGCTTAGTATCCTAATGTATTCTAAAGAATGTAAATTGAAATATAATAGAAATTAGGAATAAATCCAGCAATTGGTCTTTTCAATTCAGCTGGTTATATTATTCACTGATTATTTTTTCACGTTTGTGAAAAAACTTTACATTTCTAACTTAACACACCATAATATAACATCAGACTTCATTAAATTCATCATTGCCAGAAGAGACACAACTCTGCTACCCCGAAGAGTTGGAAAAACTAAAGTCCATCTTTAGACCACCAGAACAGGGTCCACACAATCTAAATCCAAACTCTCCATCCACCCTGCACTGAATCTGCTGGGCAAACACATCTCTCTGACAACAGCACTACACTAAAAGCTGTACCTTCCACAACATCTTTGGAAGAGTTGTAAAGGAATATTATAAAATATTTATGGTTTTTATTTTTGTTTGGGTTTTTTTTTTTAGTAAAACAGTATAGAGAGAATTCCAGGAAAATATTTTTTTCAGAAAAACAACGAAAACTCATTTCCACAAATACTTCATTTATACTTCCAAGTATATTTCCAAGGCAATTAAAGCTCTTTGTGTGCTGGAACAGAGCAACAGATAAATGAAGAGACACCTCTGCCTTACCTGAGCCAGGATGTGGACACAGCACCCTCGGGTTATGACACAGAAATTTGCCCCAAAGTTCCTGAACAAGAGCTGGCTCCCACCCAGCTGCCTGGCAGCACCTCTGAAGACAAATCCTAAGGATTAGAAGAGGAGGAAAAAACTGCATTTAAAAAAGTCAGGCTGTTAAGGCCATCCAACAGTCTTTAATCCAAGGTGCCATAATTTTGAGGAGCTAAAAATATCTGGCATTTCACCTATTCCAGTGATATCACAGCATTTTAAAAAAGATGGGATTATTAGATGAGCCTGGAATTTCAGCAGGCCAAGCACAACCCAAGGCTTTCCATACTGTTTTGGAAACAAGAACTTCTATCACACACACTAATGCAACTTTGGGTTTTTTCCTTTGTGAATCCCTTTGCATTCCAGAAACTTCACGAGAATTCCAAGCTTTTTAAAAATCGTGAAGAATCTTGCCAAATAAACCATCATAAATTAGCCAAAGAATCATTCGAACTTGTCAAAGAATTATAGTTCTTCCACTTTTTCCTACTTTTCAGGTTTCTGGCACTATCAGAAACCCAGACTTCCTAAAATGCTCACATCTGTGAGTAATTAATTATTTGTTGCCCTTTCCAGAGGATTTGGCCTTTGGTGAGTTAAATTTCACTTATGAGTATTGTGAAACATATGAACATAATGAGAAGCTGTTCTTTATCAGCCAAGTATCATTCTTCTACTGATGACTAAAATATTTTGCCTCATGAAACCAAAACCAAACACACATTTTATGAATTTGATAAAACAGATCTTATTTAAAAGCCATTTCACACACTAATCACATGAACAGATTTATTTTAAAATCTATTAACACAAAGGAAAATTCGTTAAAATAAATTTTGTCTACAGGAGTTCCTTAAAAAAGTGTTTAAGCATTTAGATAGAAAACCAACACAGACTGTATACATCAGAAAACAATTGTTCAGCTGACTAGTTTTATGACAGTGAATCTTGTTTAAGTTGAATTATTAACTATAACTTGTTAAAACTACCAAGAGCAGCCTTCAGTCAAAGAAGAATCTCTTTGTGGACCATTACTGCTCCTGGTGTAGCAAAAACCAGGCAGAATAAAAACAACGTGGTTGTGACTAATTCCTTGCCTGATTTTTTTCTCCTCTAACACCAAAGCAAAGAGGCTGCTCTCATCTACCCCCCAGTTAATTTGGGGTATTAAATGAACAAATAATAAACACTACAAACTGCTGTGAGATAGTGCAGCTACACTTAAGAATATAGTGACAAGTTGAAAACCTAAAAGTATTGTGGTTCCTATATTTCCACATTTCTCTAATTTCCAGGGCAGCTTTGTTGTGGATAAACAAGTTTATTTTCTTAAACAGATAAAAAAAATGTAGTCCCACATTTTCCCTGCTTACCTTTGAGAAGGCCCAAAAGGACAATTGAGCTGCCTGTTCACAGCCCACCAGTGTCAAATTAAAAATACACTCCACAGTTACAAAAGGGTGTTTATGGTCTACCAGGTTATCTTTGATTTATACCACTGTGGCCACTTTCCAGCTCTAACAAATTACTTCCACCTACCAACAACACCAAGCATGTTTTCCCACAGGGGACAACACTTTAAACACTTGACCTCTAAATTTGACAGTATTTGCACTGCACATTGTTATCTTCCAAGAGAAAGCATGGCTTTCTCTTTTTCTACCACCTGTTTAAAGAAAAAGGGATATATATTAAAATATCTGGGGTTATTTTGTGGTTTGTTTTTTTTTTTGTTTCATTCCACAAAACAGAATGAAAGTGAAGGAATTTTGTATTCAGATGAAGTCAAAGTTTAGAGAATTTAAATGTTCACAGAGAAATGTTACATAGTCCAATTATGACTCAGATTTCATAGAAATCTTCCTTCACTTCTATTCTTGCTCTGGCCTAGAATTCAACCTGAATATTTCACAGCAGAATCTGGTTCTGGAGCCCAGGATGATTTCCTTGGTAATAGCACTGCCATGTTTCCATTTCCTGTGATATGACAGCCTAAAAGGCGGAAAAAAGGGAAGTTCTGAACCTGAGAAGCCTTTGGTTTAGACTCAGATTTTGACAGAGTGTTCAAGGCACATTTCACATTGCTGGACTGGTTTGTTTGATAAGGATATCCCTCAGCACAGAAAAAGACCAAGTCATAAAAGAAAATAGTTTCTCTCATCCTTCCTGGCTTATCTCTTCATCCTCCTTTCAGCACACGGCACGGGATGTTTGCTTTGTGCCTGGGATACTCCGTGAGCTGCAGGGACATCCAGTCCCCATGGCTGTCAGAAATTAGTGTCCATTTACCCTCAAGAGCTCAGCTAAACTTTTCTGTGGGATTGTGGAGTTGAATCTGTCACTCTCCTCCTAATCTTTCCCAGCACTACACAGAAATTTAATGAGACAATGCCCAATTTAACAAATGACAGCTCTGCTGTTTGCACTCTCTGGTTGCAAAGACTTTTTCTCTCCACCAGGTGCTGGGGAAGGTATGAGGGTGTGCAACACACACTGGGAACTAAAAAAATTCCCTAAATGGGGTTGTGGGGTGGAAAAAGTAAAATATCTCACGGGGGGGCGGGGGGGAATAAGGTTTTTTTTCTTTTCATTAAAAACTTTGGCTTAAAAAAATCCAACCAAACCCTCAGAGTGAACTGGAAGTCTCCAGGGTGTTCTTCCTTATGTTTAGAAGTGTTGGAGTTCATGATGGAGCAGTCCAGACTGTTTGCCCTGATTCATTTAAAGCTTTGTGGCTGCAGACAAATCCCTGCCCAGATCTCCCAGCCATCCCCTGGCCACACCAGGGTTCTAAGGTGCACCAAAAAACCTCTTTTTTTTTCATCTCAAAGGTTTTATCCAACTACATTAGGCAGTCACTCATTTCATGAGTGTGGAAGTAATGGAAATGGAATGTATTCCTTCCCTGGAGCACTTCCCTGGTGTTTGTGTGGAGTTCATTAAACCTGAGGAGGTTCTTTGCCCTGGTGTGAATTCACACCTGAATTCATGCCCAGCTCCACAGGTAGCCTGACTGACCCAGTCAAGTGTGCACCTAAAGTTTTCCCTGCCTCTGCTTTTGGGGTGGTTTGGTTGTTTTCTTAGGTTTTTTTTTTTTTTTGGTTGTTTGTTGTTTGTTTTTTTTTTTTAATAGTATCAGATTTAACTAGAACTTCTACTCAGAGGGTGGGGTCTGCTTCTCTGAGTCAGTGCATCAGCAAAGAAAAGCTTCTCTACAAATGAGAGAGACACTGAAAGCAGAATTCAGGAAAATCATCCTGCCTCTTAATTAAAACACAATTGTTCTGTGGGCATCAGAATCATGGGAGCATATTGCCCATAAAATAGCTATTTTCTCATGTCTGAATGAAAACTGTTTAAATATCAATGGACAGAGAAATAAAAACTACATTGGTTTCATGTGTGCCTGTCTTTGATGAGAGCTTGAATGAAACCATCTCAGGAAGGAATTAAAAACTGATGTGGATGCACAAATGTATCCATTTTATAAAAGTGTTAAATAAGCATTAATACACTTTTTAACTACTGGGAATCTCCCATGTGTATGTACATATGTCAGAATTGATTGTCTTTGAGATTAGAACTTAATTACAGAAAAAATATATCTTAAGATATAAGTTAACATTAAATGTTAATGACCATTAACATTTTTCAGCTATTTCAAGCCTTCTGTCTAAAACTCAAATTATGGACAATAAGAAGCTGTTATACCTTTCCTGAAAGGGACCTGAATAAAGATATTTTTGACTTCTTGTTTCTCCTTATTACATGTTGCTTTCAAATATTTGTGAATTTATATTTACATAAACAGGCCGGAACAAGTTGAAGTAAATAATTGGAGTGGTAGCAAAATATGTTCTGTGAAATCCAAATTATACTCTTCGTAGTCTTAATTTAATTTCAGGAAGTCACCCAGAAGGTGTCTTAAAAACCCCATTATCTAAAGTTGTTTATATGAACAATTTCTGCTGTAATAACTTGAATTTAGGAAAAAAAATAAAGAAAAAAAATAGAAATCAAAGTCAGGAGAAATAGATCTTGCTCAGTCTTTATCATTATGGGAAACATTTTAGTTGCTTCCCAGGGTTCAAATAGCTGTAGATATTTAATTAAAGAGCTAGAAAAAAAGATTTATTCCCTTTACTTAGTCACTGCATCTGTCAGTAGGGAGGTAGACAATCAGCCTCTAAGTTTCTAGGTAACATCTCATTTCAGCTAGAAGACAAATAGGAATGAAAGATATTTAATACTACATAGACACAGTGAGAAAATCCCATAATGAAAAGGATGCTGGGATTTGGGATGTTAACACGTGAAATATGTGCAGTGAAAGCTTCTCAGTTTGCAATCTCCTCAGTAAGAGACTGAGCCATGCAGCATTTCATCTCTGGGGAGGGTTTGCTCTGATTAGTATAATAATATTAGGTCATGCAAATAGAGTTTGGTATAGAAGACAAAGATGACAATATCTGCAAAGAATAATTTCCATAATGTTCTCAGGGTCTGGATTTTTTCCTCTCCTTTCCTCATTCACATGACACACTACCATAAATATTGCACACAAATGATAACACTATATTTTCTAAATTATTGAAATGAAACTTTGTGGAATTCTTAAATTCTAATACATTTAACCTACTTCAATTTACAGCAGACACTTCAGCATATCTGTGATGAAATCCTCCAGCAAACCTGTTAGTTCAGTGCCAGTTGAGTTTAAACCGAACTCGGAAGAGGTGCCAAGGAACACACACTCCTCAATTCTCAGCTGCCTTCCAACTGAAGCAGTCAAGTTCCTCCACAGCCTTCTCTTGTTCAACCCCCTAATTGCCAAAATGAAGTGAAAGTAGATCTAGAGTGACTAATTATGCCCTGCCTGTAATGTCAGCACACAACTGGCAGTGTCTTTGTGGGCGCTGGGTGCTGCTCCGACAGCATCTGCGTCCAACAAGAAATTGTGCCACATGTCCTGGGCAGACAGTGGCTTACATAACACTCCAGTTTAACTCTTCTTCCCTGTCTTCACAAGCCATAATCCACGTGAAGGAGTTCGAGAAATAAGCCTCATCTGCAGGAGTTCATTATAAATAGCTCCTTTATGGCTCATGCCTTGCTGCAGCACACAGACCCCCCGACTTCAGCAAGCAGCTGAGGGGATGGGTGAGCTGCAGATGACTCTCAGCAGCAATTTCTGTGATTGCTAACCTAGATCATAATCAGACACCAGAAGCACCAGGGCCTGAAACAATTTCCCATCTATTACCTGTGCGTTGTAGCAGCTCTCCATCACAGGGTGTCACAGTGACACACGGGATGCATGGCGGGAGAATGAGAATAAGCTTAATCAACCTATTTTCATTTCCTGCACAAAACATTTAGTTTCAAATACTCAAGACAGCTAGAGCTAAAAGGCTGGCTTGCTGAAATCATCTAAGGTGGTAAATATCTTCCAAATCCACTTTCTTCTACCCCCTGCTTTCCTCTCACACTTTTTTAGGCAAAGCTTTTTTCCTTTTACCATCGGAGGAAACCATTTTCTTGTTCTGCTTTGACATATTGATGTTCCAATAGGTGCTATTTTCATAAAAACCTTCGTCTTTGCTTCCTCTTTACCACCTCTGAGTTCCACACCCAGAGAGCCCAGGCTGCTCTTTTTGCAGGATTTACTTCCATTCCTTCTTGATGAGAGGAATAGTGATAATGCTTTAGTAGTATTAGTTATTTTGATAATATCTATGAATTTGGGTTTTATTCTATACTAAGCACTGCTTTCCACTTGTTTGAGTTTTGGTTTATATCTCTGTATTTGAAACTTTTAAATTCCACATCAGAGTCTCACAGTAACTGAAAAGAGATCTGGTCAATCAACCTCCCACTAAAGAGGGATTCTCTGGAAAACTCCTTCTGGTAATTCCTACCAGGAACCAGCCATGCAGAACTGAGCATCTTTAAAGAGTGGAAATTCCTCTGAATGCATTTTGGGGGCAAATGGGAGTTTTCCAGTAGAGTCATGGCAGAAGTTCCTGCTATTCCCACTATCCATGGGAGCATAGCTGCACATGTGTCTGATACAGAAAGACATCACAGAAGGGAGGTAGAAATGGTTGATGCCTGGATTGCTGCAATATCAATTAATGCAGAAGGGCATTAATTAATCAATGTTTTTCCCATCACCAGGCAGCTGCAAGTTTCCTCTGTGGATTCTCCACTGGTGAAGGACTAGGAATGCCCATTAGGTTTTTCTCCACTGGAATGATAAGTGGCTCATCTGTTGTTCTCCCCTCAACCCCCCCCCCAGTCCTGGCAACTTTTCCTAATGGAACTCTCAGCAATTCTTTGAGATTTTGGCAAAGGTCTTTCTGATTGCTACAAATGTCTGTGGAGAGAACACAGAGGGATGTGCAGGCAAACCCCTTGAACAGACAAGGGTAAGGTCCAGCCCAAAGAGTGGATATTTACATTCCCCACGTAGGAAGGAAACAACAACATTAGGCTAAAATTATAAGAATCAAATATTCCTTGCTGAGCGTATTCAAGACAAGCTCAAACTGAGCACTGTGGTATTAGAGAGAAATTCCAGCTAAGAAATGCACATAAACATTATTTCTTCTCTTCCTTTCTTTCTCTTGCCTTCTTTTTCTCTCTTTGTGTCTCCTTCTGAAAGCACAATGTGGAATTTGTGCGTGTTTGATGGTTTTTGTTCTCCAGCTCCATAACAACATGAAAACTCCCTCTGAACATTTAAATATTCTACTTTAGTAGCTGGGTCCAAATCTGAATACATATCTATGGCTTGGCCCCCTGCTGCTTAAAGTAATTTGCACTCACATCAAATTGTGACCCCCAGAAATAGAAGTATTTATATTGAAAGAGAACTGAATATTTACAAGGGTATTGTTACAAACCAGAAAATTATGATATAAATATGATTACACTGTGTAAGTCAGATAAAATCTACACAATCCTTTTCTTTAAAGAAAACCAAAATGATTTTGTTTCTGAAGTAGACATAAAAAGAATTTCAATAACATTGTATTTTCAGACCTTATTGTTAAAGGATCCAAGGAAAGTTTTTCCCTGGTTCTAGCATTTTCTTTATAAAAGCTGTATTTCAGACAAAGTCAGCTTGGGTCATTTAAAGTCCCCACAAGGGACTGATACTTTGTGAATGGTATTTTGAATGTTTCTGATATCCCAGTTTTTGTGATCCCAGTGTGTCTTTATTTTCTGAACAATTCAGTTATTCTCTCATGCTCTGACCCTATTATGATATTGTTTTTCCCTTCTCTTCACTACCCTGCTCTGTGAGAAAGCTCTCTATAAATTTGATATAAATATAGCTCACGTACAATATCTATAACTTAGTCAACTTCACAAGGCATAAAAATAGCAATTTCTTTTTCTTTACTCCTCAGTTCTTACTTTTGTAAAATATTATCCACTCACTATGAATTCCCCTACAGCAAAATGAAAATATCCCAACCAAACCCAACAGAAAAAACAAACAAGCCCTTGAAATCCGTTCTATCCACACCAACTGTAGGATAACTTTTTTGTGTCCTGGGTCAGCTTGTGCTCTTTCATATAATGCATCAATTTAAATGCAGATGGCCAAGGAGAAAATATATTTCTGCTCACACTGCTCATGTCCCCAGCATCCAGAGATGGATGTGCCAATGGGAGCCCAGAGCAGGGTGCTCAGAGCTCCACCCAAGCTGGCCTTGAACACAGATATTATAAATGCTTCTCTTATGTGCTGGCACAAAACCAGGATTCTGTAGCACCTTGGGTGTGGTGAGTACTCTCCTGCCATGCATTTACTGAGAGCATAACTGCACTGCCACAGCCGAGCCCGGGCAGTGCCTCTCTCTGGCAGATTTTCATTCATTCCCTGTCTCTCTTTTCAGCAATATACATTTCAGCCTCCCAAGGGTTTTGCCAGAACTCCTTGATCTGCACACCCTTCTCTTGCACTCCTTGGGTGCAACTCATCATTGTGACATGATGGACAGAGGAGAGACACACAGATCTCACCAGAAACCCAAAATATGTATTTGCAGTGATCCCAGACACAGCTGTGAGCAAAGCTGCTTATAGGACTGCACTATTCTATGGCTAAGAGGTCAAACAAAACTTGAAGAATTCCAAGATAGTCTTGATGAGATAGCTTCTCCATAGCCTTATCCTGGTGGTTGTCCCACTTGGAGAGGGAATTTAACCTTCAGAAAGACCTGACAGGTAAGATGCAGCAGGGCTGAACACCAGTGGCACTGTTGGACCTATTGTGAGTGCATTAGCATTTGCAGCAACTCTCTCCCATGTCAGGAGGCAGATGACAACAACCCCAAGGCATTAACAGTCTAAATTAGACAGACAATGTGGCTGAAAAATTGAATATCTTACATAAAACAGGGGAGGTCAAAACTCAGCATGGTGATGATAAGTTATCTCTCTTGGCTGGTAGACTTCATGGAAGAAATAAGTTTATGTATGGGCTGCCTCCTCTAATTCTGAATTCTCAGAGTTTAGGAGTGATTGTTTATCTGCTAACAGCCTGCAGGGATTTGGTAAAATAGCTACAGCATAAAACTGAAAAATAATTGAAATAAATAAAGTGCTACCTGGCACCATCCTTGTTTATTCTGTGCATCTGATATTAACATTCGGATGTCTTATGCTCGTAATACATAATAAGAAATGAAAATGTCATAAAATCAATACCTTCTAACAGCAGAGGGAAATGTCACAAATTATCCCATTCTCATTATAGTTCTCAGACAGTAATTTTACAAGCCTCCAAGGGATTAGGAAAGCTGAGCATATTTTTGCTCTACCCTCAGATGTCAGTTTTATTGTACATGATCTAGGCAGGGAAGGTTCTCTGCTCCAGAAGTTAGAAATCAATTGTTTTGCCAATGAGATTCTTTTGCAAGGCTGTTAGCTGCCTTTGTAAGTGTGAAACTACCAAATTCTGTGTCCCTGCTTAAAATACTTTGCAACACAAAATTACACTCTAGCCCCTTTGTGGTACAGACTCCTGCTGGGTGCACGTAAGGAACGGAGAGCTGCGTTCCTAATAAATAAACTTTGCACTTTCCTAAGAAAAGAGATTTATGAAATCTGCTCTGTATATTTAATTACTCTCCCATGTTTTCCTAGGAGGGATGTTTAATGAGGGATTAGGGTCTGCTTGACCCTGCCTAGGCAAGAATGAGCCTGGAGGAACCAGTCTGTCATAATCCCAATGATGGCATTTGCAAACCTTGTTCGAGTGCAGTGGATGCTCCACATAGGTTAAGGTGAAGCTCAGCCTTGTGGTGTCATCTGTGCATATTTCACCAAGCTGATCCACTTTACTACTGACCCTAAACCTCTGATCAATCAACCTGCAAATGTGGTAGCCCATACTCAAACTGCTCTGGAGGCAACCAGGCACAAACCACCGAGAGTTCCAGGATCTGCTGTCACCCACCACAGGCAGAGCCAAGCCCACCTGCACCACTTGGCTTGCAGCACACACTTACTCCTTGCAGCACATCATAAAACCACATGAGGCCCTTCATGTCACAGCAGCCAGACCACAAGATATTGTCACAGAATATCCTGAGTGGGAAGGGGTGCATTGGGATCGAAGTCCATCCCCTGGCCCCAGGCAGGACAGCCCCTGGAGTCCCCACCACGTGCCTGAGAGTGCTGCCCAAATACTTCTGGATCCCTGCCAGGTTCAGGATTCTGAATTTTACATTACATTGAGAAATCTGAGGAAAGATATTTTGTGGGAGTCAAATGGATGTTTTGGGAACACCCCACACATTGAGGATTCTTGGACCCAGAAAGGGGAGTCATACCAAAAAAAAACCCAAACACCACACAAAATGCCACCAGCAAGAGCAGAGGACCCAGGCTTTGGGGATAGCTCCAGTTATGGATATACATAAAATAGAAAATGTCATTGCAGTGGTCTGGAAAAGGATAATGCCTTCTACCTAAACCCAAAATGTCTTTCATTGTGAAATGTCCCCACTTTCGACAGAGATTGCAAAGCAGGAAATTTTGCCAATACAAATGTTATCCCAGACCTTCCCAGCAGAATACAAACTACTATGCAATAGCCAGAGCTAAAGGAATATAGCTCATACAAATATGACAAGGCTCTGATTTTTAATGGAATCTCTTTCACAACAAAATTTCAACCAGAGAATTTAGTACTTATTTGATTGTAGGACTCTGGAAGTTCAGATGGTTACATAGTATTTAAAAAAAAAAAAAAAAAAAAAAAAAAAAAAGTGGCTGGGATCAAAGCCTCTCTGCAAGGAAAAGGCTCAATGTGTTACTACAGAGATAATTCACAATTTATCTGAGACCTCTAAGTACCTCTGAAGCTCAACACAGCATATCATTCCTTTGAAAAGCCCAGTTTTCAAATAAAGGCTATATTAATAAAATATACATTAGATTATATAACTTAAAAAAAATAACACTGAAGTGCTTTGGAAACTGGAGCCAAATTCAATACCAAGTCCTTACTGTGAGTTATCCATTTGTTACAAAGGCTTAGAATTTTAACTATGGAATGAGCAGCAAAGGGCAATTAATTAAATAATGTTTCAGTATTTAATGGACTCATTTGTCAGCACAGAATTTTGTGGAACCAAATTCTAATCTCAGCCCACCAACTCTGAGGCCTTAAGATGAAAAAATCATAGTCAATATCCTGCACTTCAAATATGAGAACAAAGAATAAACTCTCCCCCTGCACTCAAAGTGAGACTCCCCAGTCCTCAAAGTAAAAAAAAAAAAACACTTTTTCCAATAACAGATGTGAAAAAAATATTCATCAATCCTTTCTAATGTTATACATTTTGAATGCACAAAAGAGAAACGTGTTAGCTAAACAGAGATAACTACAGTAGCGAGCAGAATGGCTGACAAGACGAATATCAGATGAAAATGACAGCTGTTACAATTAAATTCAATATTTATGTTTTCCTAGTTGAAAATGACATCTTATTTAAAAACAAAACTCTCTCACCATCTGAGGAAAAAAGCAAACAACTGCCTTTTTTTTTTGTTTGTTTTTACTTTAAAAGAAATATTGTAGGAAAAGCTCTTCTCAAGTTTAGAGTCTTCTTTTTTTTATTGGCTCCAGATCCCTCACTTTTGTTTCAATTTCCACATGAGTTCTTTCAAGGCTTGTGTGTTTGCAAGGATTTACATGTCACTCTACATAAAAAAGGCCAAGTGCCCTCCAATATAGACCCACATTTTTTTGCTGAGAGATGATTGTGTGTTACTGAAATCAGTGCAGCAGCAAACCCAGCCTTAGATGCTGCCAGAATTTTTGTGTAGGTACCTTCTATTGAGTATTTAATCTATCAAAACCTTCCTGGGGAGTGGTGCAGAGGAGAACAGGACACATTCCTCTCTCTCATTATGGCTATCTCGTAGATGCAGAGGAGCAGAGTCCAGACCACCCCACAGTTTTGCCACTGGCTTTAATTTCACACGCTGTTCTTGCCCTCCAGTCCTGCTGCTGGAAGAGCTGGTCCTGTTGATGTGATTAGAGGGATATGGCACATAACAAAGCTGGCTTGCACTACAAGGGCATTTTTATGCCATAAATTCCTTCCAAGTGTGGCAGAGCTACCTCAGGGCAACACTGTTCCATCCTTCAGGACTGCTGGATTTTTAAAAATATATATATATTTTTCTTTAATCTCAAGGTTTGTGTTGCTTAGTGACTTTTTTTCCTCTCAGGCACTTGGCAGCACATCAGCTCCAGAAATCATACCATTTTCCTGACCTTTAGACTCTAAACTAAGTAAAGTTTGAATCTCTTGGTTTTCTCATTTTTTGTATTAGTTTCTTTCCCTTCTTTTGATCGTATTAGAGCTATTAGAGTTTTCCTTTCACACTATAACCCCTGGATTTATCAAATTAAATGCTATTTGGAGGGTTTGGGATTTGTGTTCTGAGTCTTGTTGTTGAAATATTCCAGCTGAAAGCTCAGCTATGAATCATTAGGAATCACTTAAGTCTTAATGATGTCAAGCAATTAATGAACAAATAGATTCATCACAAGATTCGAAGAGATGCACACAGTAATAATAAGGAAAATGTGCTTTCCTCAAAGTAGAAGGACTTGATATCCCAAAAGTGACTTTGAATAAGCTTGTCATTGTTTCCACTGGTTTTGCTTTTGAATATGACTTCTGCTACCCATTAAAATATGTAATTAGTGTTTATTTTCAACACCACTGACACCTGTAGAACATGGACAGACTGGATGTGCAATTATGTCAACGCTGTGCAGTGACCTTGAATTGTGAGAGAGCCAGCTGCCAGAAAAAGAAATGTTTAATTTCATTGACTCATTAAATTAAAATCATTTTTAGCAAAAATAATCATGGATGAATTGCCATATGTTCTTGAAACTTAGGAGAATGGGGAGATTTTTAAATAATCAGAGTGCAGAGCTGTTCTTTCGAACTAAAATGTTTTCAGCATTTCTATTTCAGCTACATTTACAACCCAGTTGAACATAAAGTTCTGAAACAGCAGGAAAAATTAAGTAAAGGAATGAATGATGCTGGGAGTTGCATGCTGTTCACCAAGAGATATAAGTGAGAAGTCTGTAGATGAATAAAATATTAAAATACTAATGTAACTCTGTAAGAAAAACTTAACAGATTGCAGAAATAATCGTGATTTTTTTTTTTTTTTTTTTACACTGATGATGTTTCTCTGAATCAAATGTAATGAGAGTTTTAGAGTTGAATAAGATTCAAAATGGAAAGATAAGCAACAGAATCTGGTGCAAGAGACTTACAAGATCTTGTTTGGAAGAAAATCCAGATGAACAGGGGCACCATCTGTTCTCTTCCAGTTGTTCCTGCATTCATCACTACACAAATTATGGCCACTGAGGCACAGATACACCAATCACAGCACACAGACCTGGAGAAATGGGGCACCTTTGGCCCAAACCAGAATGTTTCTCTGTGCACAGTTCCTCCTTTTTCTCCTCTGCCCATCTTCCTCTGAATCTTCTAAAACACATAAATACATTCACTGGATTTAAGTGATTCACTGTAACATTATTTCTGCATTTCTATCAAAGTGAGTTCAGATAATGGTGGTGAGACTGAGACTGCAACTTAAATTATAGAAGTCTGGTGAAACTTAGATAACAAAAAATGAAAAGCTCACCCCAGGAAGAGACTTTTTGAGATAAAAAGTTATATCAAATAGACAAAGAGACTTTCTGAAAGTTCAGCAATTTCTTCTGCCTTTACTGCCCACCTAAGTTATTCTTTCTTTTGCATTAATTAATATCATAAGCAACTATATTGTACCAACAGCTAGGACACAGCCAACTCTATTTTGAGTTCTGTATTCAAATATTTTTAGTTTTTCTTCATCCAAGGAAAAATTAGTGATCTGTAATTAGCAAAGATCCCTGAAAACCTGTCACAATGCTCTTTTAAAGGAATACCAAAGAGGTGACTTGTCTTGTTGTTAAATTTTGTGTCACTGTTGATGTCTTAAGGAAAACTTAAATCCAGATCCTAGATTCACCCCAATCAGAATAATTTCTGATCACAATCTCTCTCTGAACGTGACTGAGGACTGCTTCTGCTCTTATTCTGAGACACTTCACTGGATGTCTCTTAAGAAGCAACAGCAAGATCTCTTTGTCACTTCCCGAAGAGCAGCTCCTGAAGCCAGGCAGTGCCCCCCGAGCACAGACATCTCTGCTAATCAGTGCTGAACTTTAGGGGAAGTGATTTGTTTTGTTTCATCCAAACCCCCGCGGTTTGAGGAAGCGCAGCTGTTACAGGCTCGGTTTGCACACCCATTGTTCCTTTGAAGGGAATCTCTGGGACTGCCCATTGATCTCCTGCTTTTTGTTGGGATCACTGAAAGTTTTCCAGAGCTCATTGCAAGTCATGTTGCTAGCTGATTTCTGATAAAACAAAACTGCCGCGAGCTGCACTGGGGAAAAAGAGAATAGGTGATAAAGAGAATATTATGTTTCATTAGATGGTAAGAAGATATGTCAGCTTCAAAGATGAAACCAAGATCATTATGTGAGCTCCTTTTGTTAAATAAATGATGCTTAGAAGAACAGAAATGGGAATCAGAACTTAAAAGTAGATAGTATAAAAATGTGGTAATTTGTTACAGAGATATATTATACAAAACTCTATATTATTTATTTCTTTAAAAACCTCAAACTGGGTAAATGGGATATTTTGGAAAAAAAAATAAATTGTGCTTTCTAGATTGAAGTCCATGTGCTGATTATTGGCCTGAGCTCCTTTGATCTACCTTCATCCTCAGCCAGCACCTTTTTTTTAAAGTCAGAAGTTATCAGCTTCAGCTACATTGCTGTATGGATTTTTAATTTCTTTCTCAAAAGAAAAGATTGCCTACACAGATATTTGCAAAACAGCATACAATTTGAAGCTGACCTATCAACAGTTTCTTCTCTCTCATTGTGTTGGGAGTTTCTGGCAGAGTGAGGGACTCAGGAAAGCAATGCCTGAACATAAGGAAGCTCAGCAAATCCACAAAGTTCTTTTAACAAAGTTTAGCAAGTCTTGCTATGAGTTAATACAAAACTATGTATGTTGTATATGCACATTGCTGTACATGCAAATATACAGGTAAAATATTAAACAATCATGAAAGCAGCACCTGGGCACTGAAGTGTTTCATTTAAGAGAAGCTTGTTGCATGAATTAGTTTCTAAAATATAAAATTGGTATTTAAAATGCCAACAATCTTCAGAACTCCAGGATGCTGAAGCCAGAGCTGTGTCCCTGCAGCACAGGGAAGGCGAAGGCAGGAACTCACTTAGCCATACTGACAAAAACAACCAGTGATTTTTTTTCCTGCTGAGCCCTGTATGAGCTGGAAGGATGAGAGTGTCCCCAATTAATTTTGTCCTTCGTTCCCTGACAGAAGGTCCCACACTCTCATTCCAGCTGATCAGCTGCCTAATGTTGCACATCAGAACCTGCAGCAGCCATTAGCACCAGGGAGGGCCTCAAATAGCTTTGGTCAATCAATGTAAAACATGACCAAATATTAATTACTGCATTTAGCCTGCCTAAAACCTACTAAACTCTGAGGAAAAAATGGTATTTTGCTGCTATTATTGATGTGCTGGTTTAGAGATCTCCAAGGCGAACGCAGTGATTTTAAAACCAGATTGAATTCTTGTCCACAACACCACAGCATTTTAAATATCCCAGATTTATCTTTTGGGGAATGGATTCACCTAAAATATAAACCCACAAATGTGCCCTCAATCACTTCAAAATTATTTTTAAAAGCATCTTGAAAATCAAGTTATAACCTACCAGATTTCCTGTTAGAACAAATCCAAACTAAACCCCAGAAGCACAACAGAAATCAGAACAAGCCTGTAGAAAGAAAAGGTTCAGTAGAGCAAAGCTTAATCTAAAGAAGTATCTGTTTACCCTGACAGTTTCCTTCTTCCCTTGCTGTGTTTTCTTCTATTTTCTATTATTTTAGAAACTCTTTCTGTCTTGTCAGAAAAACTACTCATATCAAAGCTGTATTTCTGTGCCTGCATATTCCTGTCTAGTTATATTTGGTACCTCTCCATATGACAGCTTGTGTTTCATCATTATTAAAAATGCAACAAAAATTCTAAATTACTTAATTAGTTCTTGCTGAAACTCAGTATAGAATTTTATTGTATTTGAGAGTCACACATCTCAAACTCAGCACCATTCTGCACCAAGTTTGGCAAGTGGGAAAATGGGATCACCTCTTCTCACCTTTGCAGTAATTATCTTCTGTTTAATACCATCTAATCCCCAGGAAGGTTTTTAATAGTTTCCTGTTTTATTTGGAGACAGGTACAGGCAATTAGCAGTATAACTGTACCTTGATTTCTTTCCCATGTTGGCCAAAAGTTCCAGGGAAAACACATACAAAAAAAAATGTTACCTGAAACCAGGCAATTTCTGCAATTTCTGTTGGGTAATGATGCCCTGAGCAAATGCCCCAAATTATTCAGAACTTGGGATCTAAAGATTAAGAGGAAAAACTGAATGTAAAGTGCTGATAAACTGCAAAAAACTGAACAGCCAAAGGATTTTTTTCCCTCTGATGCAAGATATGTAAGGGCAAATTTTGTAAATTTTTCTTGAATTGAAGAAGAGAATGGAAGGTGAAGAAGCTGGGATAATTCTTGGTGCCTGCAAACTCCTAAATACCATCCAGTTCAGCACAGCCAATTCACTCTGTGAGCCCTGAATAATACACATAACAGCTGTAATATAGAAAAATCCACAGTATGTAACAAAGGCAACAGAACTACATTTGAAACCTTTATCTACAAGTGCCAGGGATTTCACAGAGTTGAAACAGAGCAATAGTTTTTAAAAAGGATTTCTTACTGGTTGTGAAATACTCACAGAAATCATGATAATTTTAGAACAAATCATCCCTTAAAAAAAATTAATCACAACCAAAAATATGTTAGGCTTATTTCTGTTTTATGGGCTTGACTGGGTAGATAATGTAGGTTGAAAAAAAAATCCAAGCTGAAATCCTTGTTCATCCTCAACTCCCCACGTGGAAGAAAAAAAAGCCATAAAAGAGCTTAAAGCACTTAAAGTGTGACTTAGTCTGCTTTTAGGTATTTTAATTGTAATCCTTAAAACCTTGCTCAGCAGCTCTCTAGACACCTGAATTCAGAAGTCACTTTCCTAGGAAATTACAGTTTTGCTCCTGCAAATACCCGAAAAAATATCTGAGTCTGGAGCACCCTTGGCTCCTCAGTTCGTGCCAAATCCTTGGCGTGGCTGTTCCTGACCCAGTGAGGGGGCAGTGGGTGCACTGGCACAGGTTTTGCATCTGACTTTGCTAAAAACTGTCCTCCAGCCGAGTTTGAGCTGAATCTCCATCCCCACTCCAGCCTGGGAGGAGCCGAGCGTGCAGCTCCGGCAGTTTCTGCTCTCACACACGCGCCTTCCTGCTGAGCTGGAAATCTCTTCTGCAGCCAAAGAACGGCAAGAAAACACTGCTCCCACACACGATGTGGGCAGTATCTGGAGAAATGGGAGAGGTGTTTTTATCTCAGCTGATGAGGGTGCTTATCTCGGACTGAAAAGAGAAGCAGGACAGGAATAGATTGCTATGACACAGGCTAAGATGCTGTGTTCCACACATGGCTTTGGAAATATTGAAAAAACTCTAGCACAGATTCATGGTATCCTGCACATATTTCAGGGATATCTGGTGTGCAGAGAGAAATTAGAAACCCATGAGACAAGTGAAATGGAGAAGTCCCTTACCTGTTGTAATCTGTTAAGTCTTGCCCTTGTAAATTGACAGAAAACTCTTGTAAGGAGCTATTAATTTATTAAAAGTTAGCTAGTCCACAGCCTAGCTAGTCTAACTAAGAAAAGTCACTGGGCAAACTGCATTTCTCTGCTTTTGAGAAGCCAAAGGAAACAAAATCACTTCTCATAAACAATTCAGCAAGATCAGAACATTTTCCTGTTGCCTCAAGTTACCAACTGAGCAAAACTGCACCATGGCTTCTTTAACACATCTCAGTTCTGGTGCTTTTCTTCAGAAAACAACAGATAAGATGCATGTATCTTTTTCAGAAGCTGAATCTTATCATTTTTATAAGGTCAAAACTGATCACGGGAAATTGAAAACTCTGTGGAGGAAAATAAAAAACACTGTTGCAGGTGTGCTGATTCTAATGTAGGTTTTGTTTGGTTCTTGGTTTTTGTTATTTCAGAATTGATTGGACTTTCTCCTAATACTTTATTCTTAAAAATGTAACCTTTTTCTTTAGAGTTGTTACTGTTTGAATTGCTTGATATCTTACAAACCACACTCAGATTTTTTTATAAATAGAGAGAATGTTATCTAACTCTGAGCCCTGTAATGCTGCTGATACAAAATATCTTCACTCCTAAAGCTGGATGAGACTCAGGATTATAATTTTCTCCAAAGTTTATCAAAAAACAAAGAATATTTTAAACTTTTTTGACTGAGCTTTATTGTTTCTCTGCTTTTTTTCCTCTTCACTACTTCAAAAATTACTCTGCTGTGATAGGACTTCAGTTTTCTGCAAAATGGGTTTGCTATATATATCCTGCAAAACTATTTACATTCATTTATAATCAGTGAGGACACTTGATAAGTGTCTTTCCCTTACAATCAAGAACCATGCATTTTCCCCAGAATTGCAGTGGCTGTTTGGATATCTTTTTTAAACCATGTTTCAGTCACATTATTTGAACCAATACAGATAAACTCCTGACCCTAATGTATTTGAACATGCATCAGTTACCAGAGACAGAAGAACACACAGTGCTTCAGCAAAAAAAAAAAAAAACCAAAATAGACAAATAACCATCAATAATTAAATGCTTCTAACTTTCAATGGAGTGCTTGCTTTTCCTTTTATAAATACAAATTAACCTTGTGGAA
The DNA here is from genome assembly GCF_041296385.1 of Aphelocoma coerulescens. NCBI lineage: Eukaryota > Metazoa > Chordata > Aves > Passeriformes > Corvidae > Aphelocoma > Aphelocoma coerulescens. The sequence goes on along the minus strand of NC_091018.1, from coordinate 3,599,792 downwards.
TGGACTATCATCTTTTCATCTTAGGATCAGGTCTGCAGAGCGAGGATCTGATGCCATTTTCCAGCACCTAAAGAGATCGTAGGGAACTGAGCACATCCTATGAGACATCCTTTGAGACAACTGAGCACATCCTATACCCCTTTGAGACAACAAAAACTGCTCGACCTAATTTAATGTCCATTTCTTACCCCCCTCCATAATTCTGTCCAAGGAGTGTGAACTAACAGAAAGGGTATTTATAATGGATGATAAAGTGATGATCAATACTCATGCAAAATTTAGCATCTGATTTAAAACTGTTTGATAGAATGCAAAAAAAAGGTGAATAATACATGAAGTTCCTCTTCCATGAGTGCTGCTTCACACCCTCCAAGATGTAAAACCTGTTCATTTAAAGCATAACCCACAAGTATTGCAAAGATTTTAGCCTTAGAGCTCAGATAAAGTGAGAAACCAGCCAGCCCAGGAGCAGAGTTAAAAAGAATTAGAATCCCACACCAGAAGGAAAACTGTTTATGCTCTTCCATGCTAAACCCTTGACAGGAGTGGTTTTAAATCCATAGCATGGGGAACAGGCAGCACTGAGCACAGCAATCCTGCTCTCCTGCAGGTTCTGAAATTATTAATGAGCTGCAGGACCCAATCTGTTATTGAATTAATTATAATTAATCAAATTTTCCTAACTCCAGTGAAAGACAACCAATGTCTGGATGGGCACAGCTGTTTATCACTTTGATGTGCAGTTTGGGTTTTCTACTCCTTTGGGACATCCATCTGACCCAATCCAAGTCAATCAACCATTAGATAGATTTTTTTTTAGTTATTTTCTTCAGTTACTGAAGAGAAACAAACCTCTCTAGAAGCCAGGCTTTCTCTCTGCATTAGATTATTCATTTTGAACCCTTTGGGATGAGTTATCTTCTAGATTTTCATCAGTTCTACATTAGATATTAAGAATGAATTCAGACAACAATCTCATACTAGTTCATATTATTTGTATGAGATGAGATCTGAAACAAACAGTATTTGTTGAGCTATTTTAAACAAAACCTTTTCTCACACTTTAAAATTAAAAATAAACTGCATTCAGTATAAATTTCACAATATTTATACAACATCAATTGTATAATTCCAGGGTTTTTTTTCTCCCTTTTCACATTCATTTATGAACATCAATCATTTGAAATACATGAAGTAAAAATAAAACAAATGAGACAAAAAGGGAACTAGTCTTGATTTAAACACTGCCTTGAGAAAGATCCTCCAACAGTCACAGCCTGTGTCAGAAAAGACATCCTGTAAGTGGTTTTTCAGGTTAGACAGAATAAGTCCATTTTATCCTTTCGATATAATGCTATTTCTTCCAATAATGATAGCTGTGGCAATTTTTATCTTCCATCCTGTTATTGAAGGAGGATTAAGATATTTCTAATGTCATATGAGTACTCTTTGGGAAAGAGTGATGGTTATTAAAAAAAAGTGCTCTAAATTTAGATGATTCAAAGGTGTCAGGATCCACATCTAACAGACAAATTTAGCAGGCAAGGACTGGGGGATGCTGAGCTGCTACTGGTCCAGACATCTCCTCAGATGGGAGCAATTTTCTTTGAGGACAGAAAAAAGAAATAATCATGGAACAAAAGTACCACAGAATATTGACCTTCAGCTCTCTGTCGGCTTTGGTTGATTGGATGAATATAGTCCAGGAAAGGTTTAACAAAATCTTACACTCCATCTTCTTTACCACAGGGAAGACAGTGAAGTGATAATGGCACCATTTTACCAATTTTTGCAGTTGCAATCAGTTGTTCACTTTTTGTTTTGGTATGGAAATAGAACGGGCTTTTTGGTTTTAGTTTTTAATTTGCTTTTTTCTTCCTTACAGATTAATTTAGTTCAAGTGAAAGCTGGTCCATCTTCCTGAAACTGGAGACCACTACAATGGGCTAAACCCTAAGTTGCTTGGTACTTCAAATGCCAAATAAATGGCATTTGTATGGCTCCAGTGAACGTTGCGCTGCCTGCCAGCGCCACCGCTCAGCTTTCACCGATGTAAATCATTTCCTGAGAAGCTGCTGAGACATTCAATTGTCTTCTGAAAGCTGGGAGGTGCGTCTTGCAGAGGTGAGAAGCGCAAGGTTGCTGTGAGCGCGCACCGAGCGCGCTCCGAGCGCCGCGCTTCCCCCGAGGACGGAGCGCAGAGCCTTTGCCATGGCTCAAAGCCGGGGAGAAGGGCAGCGGCATTCCCGGAGCGTCTCCTCCCGAGCTGAAAGCCAACAGGAGGCTGCAAGAGGTGTGAACAGCTTCGCTCGGCTGCTCAAGGAGGGATCCTCGGGCATTAGCAGCCGCAGTTTGCTTCTCATAGCGTCTATTCGATTGTAGGAGAGCAGCAGGGAGAGGCGCCGGGGTCTCGAGGGCAGCGTTTGTCCTGCATGTTTAACAGCTTTGGGCTGAGCCCGACGTTTCTAGAGAGGTACAATTCTCTTTGAGCTCGATGTCTTGAGCAAGGGCTCAGGACTGGACTCTGCACCAATATTGGTTTTAAGCTCTTGCACCTGGAGCTTCTCTCCGCTGCCCCAAAGCAGCACCAGTGGGATTTTCACATAGCCCACGATGCACTCCCATTTACAATAAAGTGCTGCCAACGGCCTCTAAAAATAAACCAACCCCCCATCAGGTCATACACAGCTTGCTAATCACAGAAGAACACCCAAAGACCCACAGAAATTTCTGTTTCACTAGCACAGAATAATGGAATATCAACAGTCACAGCATAAATATGTGCATAATGACGCTTTATCTTTTGTGTACAGCAAGGCCCCGTTCGTTATCTCTTCACAAACAGTTCTGATTATGCAGTCTGACTAATGCATTTCTCTAGCAATGCTGCAACAGATTTGCAGGCAGAAGTGTGGGTATGTTGCAGAAAGAGAATCTCTCAGGCTCTTTCAAATGCAAAAGATTCACTTCAATTCACCAGAAGCAGCTAACTCAGGTTTAATAAACACTTAGGCACCAGAGCACTAGGTTCAGTTCAAGTTCTCTGCTGCTACAGCCTGAAATATTTATAGCTTGTATTCAGAATTTTCCCCACATTTATATCCTGCTATTTGAAAGATGTTTGCATTTTCAAAGAAAAGAGTTCTACCTGTGTTGAAGAGCTATTCAACACATAAAAGAATAAATTCCCCAAGCTGCTGCTAGAAATATGACTGACAGAAGAACAAGTACAGTCTGGAAATCTAAAGAGGCAAATTTTCATAGAACTATTCAAGTAGCAAAATTAGTGACTAGAACTATATATATATTTATTTTTTACAGAGATAATCTTTGCAAACTTTTCTTAGCTACAGCTGAAATAGCAGAATACCAAGAAAATAGAGGTATATAGGATTGATAATGTATCATTAGCTTATTTAAAACCAGATTTTTTCAAATAGTACGTGTGGCTCAGATGAACTGAAAATTTGAATTCATGCTAATACTTTCTACTTGTAAAATTTTAGATATTATACATTGAGATTTGCAATGCAAACTCAGGCTTTCAAAACAATAGAGATATGGTTAAAAAAAAAAACCAACCCAAAACCCAAGATTTACCCTCTCGTATCCCTCATTCACCAAAAATTTGCCTTGAAATGACTTTCTGGCAGTGATAGAATCAACACAAGCATGGGACTATAATCATACACAAGCAATTCTGGCAGATATGAAGCCTTTCCTTTCTCCATCTCTCTTCTCCCCTACAGCAGCCTCTCTTCTCCTCAGTATTCATTTGATTTCCCCACATCCTCTGTTAATTACAGCTCTCCATTGCACATTGTTTCTTTTACCCTCCCAACCATACAAACCCATAAATGTCTTCCACATTTCTCCCTCCCCACTGTCCCTACAATTTGATTGGAAGCATTCATCCCACAAGGAAAAAAAAAAAAGAAAATAATAAAAAAAATCAATCTCATCAGAACCTTTTATTCCTTCTCTACTGAAATCAACCTGAATTTCTCCAGAGCCTCTCAATTTCTTTAAGAAGTTTTGTCTTTTCCCAGCTAAATTGGCATTTATTACTTGTTTCCTGGTTTTCAAATAACCACATGACACCTGAATTTAGCTAATAAATAGTATTTGAACTTAAGTTAAATAGGGGGAAACACCTTGTATAAATATCTGTTTTCTGTAGTCTTTTGATGGGTTTGATTTGAACTATTTTATCACACTGCAGGAATGAGAAATCCTGAAAAAATCAAATATTTTATTTTGTAAGACAGTTGCAAAAGTGGGCTTGATGATTTTGTCCCATCTCCAGGATAATGGAGCTGCACTCTACATTTAATATAAACTACATTTTTAAAGGAATTATAGAGTGTCCATGAAATTGCAGCTTATTAATCAAATTCATTTGTTAACCCCCTTTTACTAAGCAGTGTTTGTTAGTCAGTGTGAGGGAACAGGGCCACATTGTTAAACCCCATTTTAAAAAGTGAATGTTTTCAAAACAATATTTGATTTAGTAAGAGGAATCCTCATCAATCCATCAGGACATTTCCTGTGTAATCAGAATTCCAAGCTAAAGGAAGTGGGAACTAAAATCTAAAGGAAAAGGTGAGAAGTAAACCTTCATGAAAGAATATTTTATGTGATGTGAACATCAACATCTTCAGCCTGGCACACCTTGTTGTTCACACCTTTTTACGTGGGTTTAGGGCTGTGCCCCACAGATTCCCCTGTAAGGAGCAAAGTCCTTTGCAAGGGCTGCCTGTGCTGGGGGACCATTTATCATCCTTTTTCCTTCCCTGCTCTTCTCTGGAAGGGAAGAGTTCTGGCTGGAGGACAAGAGGAACAAAAGCAGGAGGCTCCAGAGATCTCCCTGCTCCCTCCAAAAGCTGCTCTGCATTTCCTTTGTTCTTTCACTCATCCCGCTCCCTTTCTCCCCTCCAGGGAGGAGCCACGAGCTGCAGGAGCAGATGTTTCTAATTTCATCAGACACTTCACACTGATACTCAGAGCTTTACTTCCCAGTTAAGCAATGGGAAGGGCTGGTGTATCTCACAGGAGCAGCAGGACTCTCTAGAGGGGCTGATATATATAAATATACATGTTTAACAAACCAAAAATGTCATAGCCTACAGTACAATATAAATAGCAAAATCAGTGCCACAGACTACTTATGAAGTATGTCATCAAAAACATGAAGCTAAGTAAGATATTAATTCATTCTTCTAGAAACAAAAGTAAAATTGAAATTTACTCTATGAATCCTTTGTGTAAAACTCTCACGTAGCTTCAAAATGTCCTTCTCCAAACAAATGCTAAGAACTTTTAAAACAGATTTTCTAAAGCAATAAGTACAAAGAAGTTCGCTCCATTTTGAACCCCAATTCCATTTCCCCTCTAATTTATCTTTCTTCACCTACTTCTTTATTCCTCATGGTCCCAATTACTGAGTTTTTCCTAAAAGTTGTTAATCCAGAAAAACACACAAGGAAAACCTACCCCCTAACTTACAAGTGCACCCAGCTGGAAATTGTCAGCTTTAAAAGACAAAAAACAAATCCAAATATTAACTTTCTGTTTTCCTGTAGGATTTAGTCTATCCTGAGCAGTGACATTATAGGATAAACACAGCAGGGTTCTGGTCCTGCTTAGTCAGCCCTAGCAGAGAACACTCACTCAGACTCCAGAAGTCTTTAGAAAAAAATACAGCTTAATGAAATCAGAGTCTTAAAAGCTGAGGAAATGCCCATCTTCTTATAAATCAGGGTTTCTACAGAAAGGCAGACTTTCATTAATTTTAAATGGGAATAAGAGCTCATTGTCTAGATATATATATATATATATATATATATGTTAAAAAAAATACCTGAAAAAGGATCATTTCAAACTTACTTGTACTGAAGCTGTAGGATGTACCTTCCTCCCCATTCCCCCTCCATGAGGACTTTTTTATGGGATTGAGCAGGTGTTTGTGGTTGGGTTGGAGACCCTCAGGTGAGGGGAATATTGTTGTGCTGTTGTAAAACAAGTGCAATCACGGAGATTGTGAGAGTCTGCAGCTCCCAGGAACTGCAATCTAATAATTCTTGAAATTAACATAATTACTCCAAATTTAAAAGCATAAAAATAATATTACACTGGCAAATAGGTGACCCGGCAAAATTAAAAGAAAACCTGCATGGAGCTACTTTGAATAAAGTCAATAATAAAAGAGATTTCTCAAAAAAACTTCCCTAAGCCATCTAGCCTCCCTAGTTAACTTAATTGTTGGAGCAGATGTGGAGAAATATCATTAGAAAAAAGAAAAGAGAACACTTTAGACAGGTCTTCTTTCTCTTTTCTGATTTTTTTTTTTTCTCTTTTTTTAATCTACAATTGTCTAGCTCTAAGAATGAATTCAGATGGTAGAAGGCTTTTCATTTCTTTGACAATATAGCTAAATGAAACAGATTAATATCCTACAAATAAAATAAATAAAGTAAAATAAAATGCCTTGCCAGCCATCTCTGAATTGCTGTAAGTAGAAATCTCGGAAGCTGCAGTGAGCTTTCCACTCTAAGCTGAAATATTTAGTTTTAGTTTGTATTTTCAAGCATCAGATCTCGTGATAAAATTTCTTACGAGAGAAATAATCTGGATCCCTTCTGACAAGGAACAAACAGACACAGAACATGGTATCACATCCCAAAGGGATGACAAATTTATTCTCTGTATATTTCTTGCCTTAATTTAATTCTATCAAGAATTGCAATTTCCAAATCATTTATCCGAACAGATAAGTTAATAAAAAACATACATAAAGTAAAATTAATATAATAAAGCCTTTCTAAAACCAAAAAAAAAAAAAAAAAAGGCTGTATAATTTTATCTCGTGTTTAATACCTTTTGTATGCCAGAGCAAAGCAATGGAATGGGCTCTGGGGGAAAAAACAACAGTGTGAATAAAACATCCTGAATATGAGAAAAGGCCATTGAGCCTAAAGAGAATTGGCTCATAATGCTCGTGCTCCCCCAGGATGGTGCCTGATTGCCTCCTGAATGACTGCAGCCTCTTCTCCTGGCCCGTGGCACCAGCCCAGCCTGCTCAGAGTGAGCAGGGCACGGCTCAGATGTTCTGAAACTCTCATTCCTCGCCCCCCATTCACACCCTGATCCCTCCAGTTTTCCATGTGGTTACACTGGCCAAGGGTGTTCCTTGTACAGATACTACTTAGGCTTTAACAAACTTCCCTTGTCTTCTTATTTTCTATCCAGCTCTATTGAAAGTTCATGCTGTCATTATTTTCCCCTCTAAATTTTGTCCATCTGCTTGAATAATTGCACCAAGTTCTCTTTCCTGGGGTCGTGATGGGCCTTGACTCCCCTTCAGCTCTCCTTAGGTCCTGCTGGAACTAGAACTGGAATAATCCCAATGTCTGGGAGCGTAACAGGAAATTAGGGATTGTATTTAGTGTATTCCTGAGTGCCTGTAGGTTCATAACACTGAAATACAGTTAAATCACCAGGTTTTAGCAGATATATCACCACAAGAAAAGGAGCTGGTACATTTCCCCATCTTCATGGCATAAATTACTTTCTTCTGAGTGAGCACATACTTGTGCAGCTTCTTCTTTATTTTATAATAACTCATTTGTAGAGCTAAGTCTGAAATGGTCAAAACATTGCACATAAATATAAGGGAGATACATAAAATTACTTTTCCCTATCTGCTTCAGCTGGGAATTTCATGCCAATCTACTGCTAGCCAATATCCTCCCACAGATTGCATTTGTGGTAAAGTGGATCTTATATTTCCACAGCTGCAATAAATTGGTTTTGTCCAAGCCATTTTCTATATCTTTAAACTCTCCCTAAACATCCCAACCAACTACATCTGTGGTTTTCCTTTGCAATTTAAAAAAATAAAAAAAAGAGAAGATCTGAGTAACAGTTTGAACTAAAAAAAGGACTGAATTTTAATCTAAACAGGTGTTTTTTGAATTATAAACTGTGAAAGAAAACTTAGCAATGTAATTAAATCCAAATTATCCAATTTCATGCCTATTAATACTATGAAGTTGAATTGTTTCTTAATCTACTTTGAAGGGTTGTTTTGATATTCAAATTGCCACTACAGAAAAAATGTGGGTGTTTAGTAAGATATCAAGTGGACTTCTGCTGAGCTACCAGATTTCCCAGGCATCTTGTCCCTGTGGATGTGGAATACTCAGCATTTTGTAGGGAGCTTGGATGGCTGGAAGTATTTCTCAGCCGATGAGACTTTAATGAAAATAATAAATATTTAGAACATGCACATAGAAAGAATTTTTATAAATATAGCCCAGTGATTAAAGGCAAGCTGGAGGTGCTTATTTGACAACTGAAAACTTCCTGCTCTGTGTGCAGCCTCTGGAAGTCAGACATGGCTCTAATAGCAAGAGTCTTTGGATTATTTCATAAATAGCAGTGGGTAAATAGGCTGCAATACCAGGTTTTTTACATTTTTAATTGTGAAGTTTAACTTAACATTAAACAAGACATTAAAAAATGTCTTGAAAGAGAAACAATTGGATAAAATTTCTGAAAGACACAAAGATTTTATGGCCTTTGGCCATATTACATTAAACTTTCTCATAGCAAACATAATGCAATGAGTCCCCCTGTGCAACCACAAACATCCAAGGTAATAAGGGATGGGGTGCAGGAACTCTGACCTCCTTTTAAGCTCAATTATCCTTAATTTGCTAAATAATTAAATTGTTCACCTTCATACATCTTGAAAATCCTGTATAATAAACAAATTGCTTTTTACCTACAGCACCCACCACTGACAATGATCTGTGATCGCTTTACATAAGCACCTCAACACCAGCACACGTCTTCTCTGTGCAGGAAATTCTACATGTGTTACAAAAACCTGGCACAGCAATTTTAATTCTTAAAATCTGATATTTTTTTCCTACAGGAGAAGCAAATTTTCCGCTGTAAAATGAAAGATGCTGCAAGAGTGAGATCCATCATCTTGGTACGCTACATGTGACTATGATTAACTTCTGAGTTAGTTTAAGATTTGCAGTTTGAGATAAGTGCAATACCCTTATCTGCAGGTTATATCTAGTACTTCTATTAAAGAATTCAGTCAGCTCAGCACCTCCTAAAAGGTAAGCCAAAATTTACATTCTCAACTGGGGTATGTATAAGGCAAGCAAATACCCTTGTCTGAATAATTTGACTTTTTGTTCTTCATTTTTCAAGTCTCAAAAGTTATTCAAATTCTATTTATCTTCAGAATATCCATCTGGATAGGTAAAATATAAAGGTTTAATTTATTGTGCTCTCATTTCACAACAGTACCAAAGCTGACAGTACTGGAGAAGCACAAGTCTGGAGCAGATGAGCAAGTAGGAAAAGTAAAGATTTATTGCTTTAACCAAAGTTAGAGTTATGAGGTTAAAAAGAGAATAATGGAGCATGAACAGAGCCACACAGGGAGAAAAAAGTTACATGGTAAGTTCTCAACATCCTCTGAAAGTGATGCTGTCATTTCTACTGTCATTGTTTGATGTGTGACTGAGGGCACAAGGCAGGCAGGGAATATCAGGCCACACCTTTGCTCCCCTTGGCCCTTGGAGATCATCAGCACCAACAATTCCATGTACACAGTGAAATTGTAGGATCCTGGTGCTGCTCAGAACAGTTCTTCTGTTGCATAAATTCCCAGATGAAAACCAGCTTACTCCTGATTTACAACTCTTTATCAGTATGCCTCCCATTTATACCTACATTGAAATTAATCAAAGTCCATATTTTTAGAAATTACTTTGCTTGACAGCCAAAAAAACCCATCCTGATAAAAGCCACTCCTGGCACAAAGTGCTGCCACAGGAGAAATGAAATACAGAGGGATAGAGAGACAAACCACTGTTGTCAGGCTGGACCTAATACCTCCATAATTAGTCTGTTCCAGTGGCAATTAATACCACTGCTATATCACTGATATAATTTCTAGCCTCTGGACTATTTAAATCCTCCTTGGATTTACAGAGAAAGCCCAGCATTGTTGTAAGTTAAACTAGATTCAGGTTTACCTCTTTCTGAGTTTTGACTGCAGCAGAGTTTGAAATACTGTCTCAGTGATTCCAGGATGCTTGGCTGGCTTTGGAAATCACCCAGGTGCCACTGAATCAAATGGGAGCTGTGCACTTGGACACATTTGCACAGAGGCACTCGGGGAGCTGTATAAAATATGTTTTGAATGGAAACAAGATGCCCAAATGCCTTGTATAACTCAGCTGGAGGCATCTTTCAAAGTTGTGGGCTCCCAGCTACATCAAAGCAGTCTGGCAAAATTTACTGGCTGGTGAACAATACCCACACCTTAGCTAAGGTGCATTATTTCAAATTTCACATCTCTGGGAAGTGTACTGGGAGGGGGGGACCTTTGGGTGACCTGGGCCAGATGCAGGTGAAGGATGCTGAGTGCTCCTGGTGACTCCCAAGGACAGGAGCCCCTCTCCTGATCCATCTGCAGCATTCTCCACATTCCATCTCCCTTACTCCCACCCCAAGGCTTAATGGTTTTACATGGCCTATGTTTCAATAGGAAAAAAGGAGCTTCTGAGAAATGAACAAGTGAAGATCTACAGCACATTGTCTTGAACGAGATAAATTTCATTGAGCTTAGCAGAATTACAGCACTGCAGACACCTGGGGAATATATTCAAACGTACTGCAGGTTATGTTATAAAAGCTGGATTTAAAATTCTTCAGAGATGAAAATGTTTCTACTTAGTGAATAGCAGCTGCTCTAAATTAATCTATATTGATTAAATTTCCTCTTGCTTCACAAAAAAAAAAAAAATCTTTTAATTTAGAACATCACTGTAACATCTCAATTGAAACAATTGCAAGATGAAAGCAACCACATGATGTCAGCAAATATTATCCCCTCCCCAAATCACACTGAAATTAGTCTTCTAGAAACCCAAATATTCTCTCTCCATCACTTCCTCTGGTGGCTTTCGATATTCTCTGATCTATATCCCCAAAGCCAAATCTATTTTCAGTTTTGTTATCCCTGTGATACACAGCCCTTCTAGCCCACTTTTCATCTTTTCCATTTCCCACACCCCATTCTTCTTCAGTTTGCTTTTTTGTAAGGTTCAAAAGAAGGCACCAGATGAGTTGTGCCCACCATAAATAATGCAATGGATTATTCAGGATGCAGTCAGAGCACACTGCAGGTAAATGATGGATGTTCCTGCCCACCCTGAGCTGGAAATGTGTCTAACAGGCCACAGAATCTGGGCCAGGGCTGCTGAACCCAGGCTGACACAGTCAGACCCTCAGCATGCAGGGACTGTTCGCATCTCCAGGCTGAGCTGCTGGATAAAACACTCAGCAAAATGACCCTAAGAGTAGATTTATTTTATTTTTAGAAGTTGTTTTAACAACTGGAACAAAGCGTGTCAGCACAGAAATTATTTTGACTGTAGCCTAATGGAAAGCTAACAGGCAGCTGCTTATGTGTTCAAACAGTTTATACTTTTGATGGCTTCTAAAAGGTATTTTGGACTTTTTATTATGTTTGGTTTTTAAAGAGGTCTGCTCACCTGAGTAAAGCAAAGAGGATTTGGCTGCTCATTTCTTAGGCCCTCAGAATGGTTCTGCAGCAGGACGAGTCTTCATCCTACAAAACCGAGGCATTTTCATCTAGAACTGAATTATCCTCTTTGTATATTCATATTCATATGCTTTTGTTTACACATAAAATAGCACTTTGAAATTAAAGATGTTGATTATTCTCGTTTTACATTCAGATGTTCTTAATGTTTTATTTTACAGTATCTTGGGCGAGTTGATGTATATATTCTAAATGTGAAATAAATCAACAAGCAGACTTGCAGAGTTTTCTTTTTATTGCTTTTTGCTTTTATTTGTTGCTATTTTGCTGTGTATAATTCTGTATATCTGACACCAAACTGTACTTGATGTCTCTTTGAAGCTTTAATCGTCATCTTTTTTCCCTCTGGTTTTTCTGTATTTCATACAGAGTTCATTTTTCTAAACCAGTAACTCCCACTTGCTGAATTTAATATTGTTTTCTAGAAACATAAAAACATGTCCCAGTTACCCCCTTTCAACAATATACAGTGCTATTTTCCTATCATCTGCAATAAAACACTGAGAGATAACACATAAATAATTACATTAACACTAAACGTGTTCATTAAGTGCCTCATTCTGAAAATGTGTTACAGCTGGGCTCTTATACTTGGCTGGAAATCAAATAATCCAGGGCCAGCAGAAAATAAATAGCTGACTCTGATATGATACTTGGATAAATTATTCCAGGCTAATTTCTGGACTATTTATGTGACTGAGATGAGTGAGGCAAAGTCCTCACTCACTGAACTCAGCCCCAGTGGAACCAAAGCTTCATTCCTCGTGCTTAAGTCAGGTGTGTAGTGCAGAGTATTCAAAGTGTTGTGGGAAATGGGAAATGGTACCATTGGTGAAGAACTGAATGGTCAGAGAGGACAACAGCAGCAGCTTCTGTACGTCCTGGGACAGCTGACAGACTGTATTACATAATGCAGGGTAGCACTTCCCTTGCAGCTGAATTTTCTGCCTAAAACCAAGTGCTGATAAAAACTCATCCCTTTTAGTCCTGCACTGTCACTTGGGCTGTTGGAGCAGCAGTGAAAATCACTCTGCACTGTGGCAATTTGTAACTTATTTACCTAAGACTTTACAGCTCAGTGCACTGTTTAGGTTTTAAAACTAAGAAAGCTTCACAATGATTTTCCAGTTTAAGACACTTACAGTAGAATAAGAATGCTTAAAGAAGGGGCCAAATTCCAGAGAGACCTCTCTTCCAGAGAGGTGGAGGGAAAATTATCTAGAGGCTTCCAAGATTGTGACTGTAATATTTAGTTTGCTTATTTCTGACTTTGTTGGCAGGTGCAATACAGTCAATGCTGTTCTTAGATCACTGCTTTTAACCAGTTCTTTGTCTAATCCCAATCTACATTTTTTATATTTTTGCAGTTCTGTTATCACTTCTGCCTTTCAGATTATAGTCCTGTAGTTCCTTCTCGGCCTACTTACTAGTCAAATTGAATAATTTATTAATTATTTCTTCTTTCAGAAGGCATCATAGTTCCAGTGTTGGAGTGTACCCTAAACTCTGAAGCATCAGATACAGGATAATTCTCATATTTTAGCCTTTGTGCACTATATAGAGCCATCTAATTAATGTTTCCATGGGTCTAGATTTGTTTGTAGCTTTTGTATATTGCATAATTAGTAAGTTGGGGGCTCATTTCTTATTCATCTTACTCTAATTTTAGTATGATTTATTTAATTGGCATCAATGCTGTTACTTCCTCACATATCAATATTAAACTCTGTATTATTAATACATATATAAATATTGCAAGGATTATTTAATGCATCCAGGGCCGATTTCAGATATGTGCTTCTCATTTGCATGAGAGAAAAATCACTCCTCAAGTGCTTTCAGCATCTCTGTTTTTATTGCTTTAAGGTGAAAAGATTGTGTTGTGTTTGTGAGTTTATTTCTCCCATTAAAAAGATCACTTGGTATTAAAGAAAAAAAACAAAGCCACCCCAAAACTGTATTTCTTAATGGGATGAACTCACATAAACAATTTGTTTCATTAGGCATACGTGTTACTAGATCACTGGAGATATTAAAGCATCTAAATCAATTTCTTAAGCAATTCCACATCATATCCTCTTTCAAACCTTAGTGCTTCACTAAATTAAGTCTGAGAGCACAAAGCTGAGGGGTAGATTCTAATAACACACAAATGCTTCTGCACTCTGTTACTCTATCAATTTGTGTCTCCAGGGCTGTGGCATTTTGTTTTCTGATTGCCTTTATTTACTGTATCTTTTTAGATACATAATCAGGGCAGATCTACTGGTTACAATAAAAAGCTTTATCAATGTTTTCTACAGAAATTCTACCCTAAAAATAACAGCATATAAATAGAATTTTAATCTCTGCTGTGATGTTTGTACACATTTATCTTTCTTTTCTTTCATACCCCTAATTAGTTGCAGTTATCTTAGTTTCAGTAAGTAGACAAGTGATAATTATAAGAATTCATAGCCTGATTCTAATCTAACATTTGTCAGTTTTACACCAGGTTGCATCACTGACATTCCCAGCATTAATTCAGGAGGCCAAGATCAGGAATTTATTGCTTAATCTACATCACTATCTCAACTTCCACATTTAAAAAAAAATTATAGATATTTCTTTGAACTAAAGAGATGTAAAATCATCTTTCCTGTTTTAGAATAACATCATTGCCCACTTTGTTGTTCAATTTTAGTTATGCTGAGTATAATTAATGAGCTTTCAGTGTGTTCAGGAGAAGATCCCCTCTGTGATGTCTGTTCCTGTAAATTATCCAGTGCCAGGAAAAGCTGCCCAGCCTTGAGGTCAAGTGGCATGGCCTGTTCATAAAAGTCTTTCTCCCTACCACTCCTCTATGCATGATCATATTCAAACTGCTCTTTGGGATCAACCTCTGGCCTGTGCTAATCCACCCAATTGTTCACATGAGGTTTTTTTGAGACTTCCTCTTGGTGCAGGTCACCACAGAGCAGGCAGCTCCAGCTGCCTGAGCCTGTCCTGGTGGGTTGGTTTAGCACCATGGATAGAAGCTGCAAACCAAAAATGCAGGTGCAAAAACTCCATGGGAGCCACAGAAAATGTCAGAAATAGCCCTTAGATCACATAAATGAAGTTCCATTGAGTTCATTCTAGCCTCCAGCCCTAAGGATGATATAAATACTTCTACTTTCCAGAAAATTGAGAACTTGCATATTTATTTCTTCCTTCTCACCCCACATTTATCCCTGTGCTGCTAAAACCTCTTTGGCCCCTTCTGAATATCCTTGTATAAAATAACAAAAAGTCAAAAATAGATCCAAAGTCTCTTTGTCTCAGGGAACCTCGTGCATTGAGACCTATAGAGGTTGTTGAAAAAGTTGCTTGGTTTGCAAAGTTCCAATCTCTTTTCCTTTCAGTTTTGGTTTATGCAGGTATCTTTCAAGACCTCTGTCACATCCTCTTGGGGAGAGAGAGGCAAAGGGAGATGATGGGCAGGTCACATTGCTCTGGGTCTGAGATTTATGGCTCGACTTGTTAAATTTCACTCTGGGAGTCTGCCTTCCAACGCTGCATTTTTGCTTTGTACTCTTTTAAACTCTTTTAAACTCTTTGTCTTCTGTCTGCAAAATTCAAATTTCCTGTTAAAAAAAAAAAAAAAAAGAAGAAAAGGAAAAAGAAAGAAAGAAAAGAGATAAGCTTCCCATTTTCCTCCCACCAGCACTGATTTAGCATGTCATGAAGGATTATTTTTTCTCACCTTTGGAAGAAGGCTGAATGACCAGAGATGAAGAAAAAGTCATTAATTCTTAAAGGCCAATCACCCTCTGGCAATTCCATCATTTATTGCTCTTCCTTATTTCTCTCTGCTCGCTCTTTTGTGTGGTTTCCTCTCTTGCTTTTTTAACTCCTTTCCTGTCCATTGCTTGGGTTAAAACCAAACCAAAACAAAACCCAACATACTCATACAAAAGCTCTCTGCCTTCTGTAAAATACAAATCTATGATTTACACAGAATAAAATCATAGAAATTATATTGTGTAACAGAGCCCTCAGAGCACTTACAGGAAATTGAATTTTGTAACAGTGCTGTTGGTGCAAAGGCTGCAGCTTTTTTCTCATGTTTGAACCACAGCAAGGAAGTGAACAGCCTAAAACTTGACACTCCTTAAACATCCACCACCAGCCTTTCCTTCAGGAATGGCATCATCTGGTTTGGTGTCCCAGGTGTCCTGTCAGTCACATTCCCCACGGCAAGGGCAGCACTGCTGGCTGAATGTGCTGGGCAAGGGGGGCACAGGGACTGCTGTCCTGCCAGGGCCTGTCCCTCACTGACGTGGCACAAACGGGGGTTCAGCAGCCAGGACCTGCCAGCCAGGTCTGTTCTGTGCCCCCCAACAGTGCTGGGTTAAAGGCTGGACTCAATGGTCTTAGGGGCCTTTTCCAAATTTAATGATTCTCTGATTATACTAATAAGGTCACTGATGAGCTAAAGATTCCCATTTATGCTAATCCAGAAGGATATAGCTATTCTTTTCCCTTTCTCCTTTCCTGTTACCACTGTAATTAATTAATTAATTAATTAATTAATCCCAGGATTGCTATCCACTTGATTTAGATAAACCCAGGAAGCCTCCTTAACTTTCTTCCTCCTTCCCTCCACAACAAAGATTATGGGGTTGAAAGCTTGTATTCCTCAACATTTTTATCCTAAGCAGAGCTGAAATGTCCCAGGGCCACATCAGAACAGAATCTGTGCTTTCAGAAGGGTGCTCACAGTGTTGGTTTTATCACTATTTTGCAAGGCTACAACAGGGTCACGTGTACTGGGATTAAGTGGTGACAACACATTTAATCTATTTTTGAATGATAATTTTGAACTTTCTTTAGCCCCTTCACAGCCAACACAAGCTCAGGTGCACCCAGACTTGTGGGTTTTATCCATGGGCAGGTTCTCACCAGCTTCCAAGGGGTTTGTGTCCCATATTTGTTCCACCTGCTTTGGGAACAGTTTCTGCCCTTCACTGAGATGGCAGAGGAATATTTTTGGTGTTTTGAGCAAACACTGGCTCCCAGTCAGACAAAGCTCCTGCTCATTTCCCCTCTGGAAATGATAAAGGGGGGAAATGATGCCATGAAGATTTTTGCCTTTTCTTTTATACCCCTGTTATACCTTTTTATAACTTCTGTATTCCTAGTGCTTTTTGCCTACATTCTTGGACTTGTTTGTCAAGCTGAGAGACTCAACATTTCAGAAGCTTTGTAGCCAGGGATCAGTGTGCCCCAGAGCCCAAGGTCCTCTCCAGAACACATTCTGTAAACCAAGATAGAACCATCCAGGGGAAGGTTCCTTGGGGAGGGGGGCTCACTTGAGCCTCTCATTGGGGAATCTTTGATGGATCTGCTAATTAGTAACACCAATAATGTTATACCCGATCTTTTGGGGTGGTTATATTCGGCAGGGTGCATTTCAGTGCGTATGACCTGGACGTGTGCACCTAAGGATCCTTAAAATAAACACCAAGGTAAAATCCCTTTTCCCCTTCTAACCGTGTATGACTCTTGATTTTAAGACCAGGAAGAGGCACCAACATGACAGCAGCTCTGTACCTGGGAGCAAGTCAAAGCCATTTCTTGGGGAATTCTACACTTCCTGCTTTCTGAAGGAATAAACACTTCAAATCTCCTCCTGCTCTATGAAATACACACAACCAGGCAGTCACAACACTTGGTTAAAGTGCCACTAAAGGCAGTTTTCATTCTTAAGCAAATCTTGATGCCGAAGGCAGATACTAAAGGGAATTAAATATTTTCTTTAACAGAATTCCATTTGACAGTTTCCCCCCGTCATTTCACATAAGACAGTTCAAGTGTGCTAACTAAATTGATTTATATTTTTACATTAGGATCTTCTAATCATTTATTCTCTGTTGTCAGTTTATAAACTTTTTTTTGATATTAACATTCTATCCATAAAGTTTTAACCACTCACTCCCAACTCATATTTAGTACTGAAAACACTTCCAAAAGACTTTTCAGATGTTAAATAAGTTACTTCAATATAAAAAGTACTTAGTAGGAAAAATATTCAGTGGTTTGAACTGCCCCTGTTACCCACTAACCACTACAGGTTTAAGAATTCATACTAACAGCTCCAACAGTCGCCTCTCCTACATTTCCACAATAAGGAATTCAGTCCATATCAGCTCTCCGACAGACAGAGCACATGCAAATCTATCATAACTGAAAAATACCTCATTTGTTCAACCTGTCAGGTGAACAAGAAGCTTTATGAAACCATTCTCTAATTGTTATTGTTTAATCTATTAAAACTGCTGTGTCAAGGCACTTCTTTTTTCCCCGACAATAAGAAGCACTGAAATATTGGTTTTTGGTTACTTCTCAGTGGATTGGCTTTCAGGGAAACACTTGATATTTCTTCTGTTATTAATTTCTGAAACAGGAGGGACTATTAATTATGCATTTGTTTTACATCAGAATATGCATTAAACACTATTTTTTGGTAAAAAAGGCAAAAACTGGCAGACAAATAACTCATAAATGACACTAATGAGCACTGGGAGATGGAGTGGAAAGGCTTTAAATGTGTCCCATTATTTAGCAGGAAAATTAAGAGCACAGCTCTACCATGGCATTTTATTACAGAAATAGGTAAGATCCCATCTTATTGCAAGCAGGTGTTGTAATGAAACAAAGGGGGATCATTTTTATGATGTTCCTCTGGTCCAAAGAAAGATTGTAAATTTATATTTTGCTCCCTAAATTTGCAAAAGTAACCACAGAGATCTTTGGAAACAAAGGGAACAGCAAAATACAATGTGTAAAACCAGTTCATTCAGGTGACCCCAGAAGAAAAAAACCACATTTGTTCTCCCTAAATCTTATAAAAATAATTTGATATCTCACAGATAATGGTTGGTGTAAGTAAACTCATTTCAGATGGAACTTACTGTACACAAATGGCATCACAATTCCATATAAACTACACATCTGACCAGATTATTTACAGTAAAAACAGGCTTTCTGCTATTTTAATTCCTTACAAAGGTGCAATCCTCCATAAATGTTGCCACTAAACTTTTCTGACATATCTGAAATAATTTTGTGATTTTTTCATTAGTATTTGATATCAAGTGTTGCATAACACAAATAACCCCATGTTAATCTACAAAAGATCTGGCATTAAATTGAACCAGTATTTGAAATGATGTAATTGTAAGAAGATTTTTGGCTAATATTCACTGATTATAGACTTCAAGAATGTATACAGAACCCACACAGTAGAAAAATATAATATTTGATTACCCAGACTACAGGCTGTGCTTTTTTCATCTGTCACTGTAGAAAAAACATGCTAGTGAAATTGAGAAGCCAAATTTTTGGAGGTTGGGTCTTTCTATTTTAAGATGGAGATAAAAAGGCACTTCAGGTTAAAATAAATGAATATAGGTATAAAAGAATTTAATTTCTGACTTCCAAATATAACATCTTGGAGAAAGTTGTCCAGGAAGAGGAAATCCTTTGTGTCCAGAAAATTTTCCAATCCTTTTTTTCCAAATAAGCAGTATTTTCATGTGGCACAGAGACACTAAACCTCATCTTTCCCAGGCAGCCACTTAGAACAGACTAAAGTTTCAAGGTCATTCCAAGCAATTAATCAAAAATAAGCCTGTCTCAGCCTAAAGACACTAAGCAAGGTCCATGAGATTTATGCCAACAGTTTGGGCTAAAATTAAACAGAAATACAAATGGTATCATCTCATTCCAGCCCTGTGGAGTGAAAGAGCTTTGAACCCTGGTGGTGGCAACAATTTTACAAATCCTTTTGAGAAAGCTGAACCTGTACTTGTTATCACTTTTCAGGGTTTGTGGTTTTCCTTTGCTGCTGCTGAATCATCCAGGGTCAGTAACTACTGATGGACAGCCAGAAAGATTGTACAGGGTACCAAAAGCACTAATAACTGTACAAAGGGCTGGATATCATCAAACCCCAGAAAACTTTGTGAACCTGCCAAGCACAGATTCAGAGGTCCCTGACAGTTTCCTCTTTTTTCTATTTTCCTTTTTGCACAGAGTTTGAGATTCGTTACACTCAAAATCTGAGGAAGTTAGGTGGGGAGATGAAAAAAGGAGCAAGATACAGAACGAAAGAAGTGTGGAAATTGAAATTTAAAGCATAGCTAATGTCATTTGGCTGATTTTGCTGCAAACCTATGGGGGAAAGGAAAGAAAGAGCGAAGTTCTGCAATATATGAGAAACTGCTTCTCGAGATGGTCTTGATTTTCTACTCCCCTGCATGGTGAACGCTCTATAGTTGAAAGAGCTTGAAATTAATCATCTTTATATAGAGATTAAAGAAGAAGTGATGAAGCATGATAACCTCCAACTTCTTGTGCTTCTCTTCATACTTGGGGAAATCTCTACTACAAAGGCTGCAGAGATGGGGGAAGTTCCAGTGGATCCAACACTTCCCCTTTCATCTTGCGTTTCAAACAGAGATTATGGTGTCATATTTGCCCACTTCTTCCTCTTACACTCACTGTAATTATTGCTCCTGATTGTCAGCTTAGTTTCTGTTAATGTTGCACAGGAAAGCCTGCCAGTGGCTTGACTATTTCAGATGTGGAACATCCGAGCTGGGATGGAAAAGGCACAAGGATTTTGTTAACTATGGAAAAGTTTTGGTCGGTTTGAAACTGTTTTACACTTTATGCCTCTTTACAGACTTAACTTCTCCAAGTCATTTCAGCATGACAGATGCTGGTCTAGGAGGTACTGTAATAGAAGAATTTTAAACATTTTCCTGGTTTTTGGAGCAGAATTTCCCCTGCAGCCCATGTAGAGAGCGCAGAGGAGCAGGTATTTCCCTGCAGCCCGTGGGGTCTATTCTGCCTGTGATGGCAATTGGTGAATAATCAGCTCATGATCTTCTGATTTTTCCTTTTCTCCCCATCCTGCTGAGGAGGAAGACTGGGAGCAGCCCAGGCCAACCTACCACACCTTCCCTTTCTTTACTGCCCTGGCAAACTGCTCCATCTTGATAAATTCACATTGCTTCTAAACAATAACCTTATTTTTCACTTGATAGATCCCAATGAGCTCTTATTTTCAGCTGTTTGTTGCTTGCAGATCCTCAGACCATGAGGAGAAGCTTTTACCTGTTGAAGCTGAAAGAACCCAGGGCTGTGGCTCTTAATTCTGCTTTGTCACTCACTACACAAAGAAACAAATATCTCCTATTTAAATCTTATGAACATCATGAATACATGTGTTTGACACCCCAGATTTAGGGTGAGTTTTGGAGAACCTTGCACCTTTAACTGTTATAATATAAATTCATCATGCCATGCCATTTGAAAGCTTGAAACTGTAATAACTGAGGAGAAATTTTATTGTTTAATAATTGCAGTTAATTTCTTGCTTCATACTTTATTGCACACTGTCTTCTCTCTGTATCCATTAAACTTGTTGTGAGCCACAGAGAAAATATTTTTGTCTGTGGGGAATAGAGTAGTCTCAATTTTTACACTTATTAAATTACCACATATCTGATGTAGTCATTTATTCTTAAAGTAATACTTAGCAATAATGACTTTTTACTAATAAACACCTAATGATTACCTGAATTAGAAAATTATCCAAATTATCCAGCCTTGGTAGTACAGTAAATTTGCTGGAAGGCATTAACCATTTAAAGCATCAAAACATAATAGAAAACTGACTGGTGGTTTCTGCAATCCCTATTTTTCATGAAGTCCACACAAGTGGACTAAATTTTCTAACTATCCTATAGGAAGAATATTATGGTTCTGGATTAACCAGGTTTGTGTAAATTACTGAGAATGATTTGCTACTTAATTTGCACTTAACTTCTTTGATTTCCCAAGAGTTTAACCTTTCTTTTCTTACTCATAGTTTGAATTCTTCCAGTTCTTCTATGACAAGGTCAAACTATACCAAAGTGGCAAGTGAGGATGGGTATGATTCAAAAGACTGAATTATCAGAAAGATGTATAAAAATATGCACATTACACACAAGGAAAACAAGGATGAACACAATCTTATACTTCAGTGTATGGTAACTATTTGAAAATAAAAAATGCATATTACAGAAACCTGAGGAAATCAAATAGTCAGAACTGACTCCCACAGTTACCCAACATTAAAGCCCAATTCATTAGCAGGTTCCTCAGCTGTGGCTCATTTCAAACTTCTTTTTCTCCACATCCTCCTTCCATATCAGTGCCATTATTCCAGCTGATTTATGCACTGAGGAGACACACTTCATCAGGTTAGATTAATTCCCCAGCTATTATAGGCAGATCCTGGCTCTGTGCATACCAGAGAGCCAGCTAAGGTTGGCATCTGACATGACAGAGATTAAATCTCTGGACTTCAGCACACATTTTATTCCATGGTCAGAGACAGAGGAAGAGCACACACATAAAACCTCAGGTCCTACACTCACATAAGCAAATCAGAGTTTTCTTTGGCTTCAGTTTAATGAGAATTGAAATTCCTAGTCTGTATGAACAAGGAGGAAGGGAATAAAGGGAGTAACTTCTCATGCTGCCTCTGAAATCTACAACACACAAGAGACAGGGCACTAAAAAATCCAATATTTATCCAGTATTAGAAGAGAACACGTGATCAGTTTCTGGTTTAAAATGGAATTCTGAAACTGTGCTCATTTGTATCCTTGTTAATGTTTTAATCCTCATTTTGCATTATTTCTCTCTGTGGTTGGCAGAATCCTTGATGCACAAAAATGGCACATAATGTGTTCTGTAATACTCTATTTCTGCAATATTCTGTTTCAGAGGGTCCTGGTTAGGTTTGGGTATAAATGAGTGCCATCAGTGGGTTAAAAGAGTGTTAGCAATGGAACCAGAAGAAATATGTTTGAAAACACTGAACTTCATTCTTTGGCTTCCACCCTGTCACAAGGGCGACTGTCTGGAAGTGTTTTGGGCAAATTCATATTTTACCACAACACCAACAGGACCTGCTGACAGAGTTCAGTGTTTCTAACAGCTTTGAACTTTGTTCTTATGTTTAGATTTCAGTACATTAACATCCCTGAGGTTAATGGATTTCCAAAATAAAATGCTAAAATTGCAATTTGGTCTTATTCAGTCTGAGGGTGTTAATTCTGCACTGAATTCCTCCATCTTCACTGATCAAGAACAGAGCTGCTCTCTCCAAATAAACCCCTCATCACTCTAGTCCAAGATGCTAGAAATTATGTATTTTACACAGAAATCCCCCATATTTTCTTGCATTCTTTAAAGTTTTAGTGTAATGGCTGTGTTTACTACAAATTTAATAAATCTGACTGGGTTTTTTTCCTTCAGTTTCCCTAGATCTCTGACATTACCTTTTATCTACAGAATTCCCTCAGGAATGCTCACAAGTCACCAGTTAAGAGTCCACACCAAATCTCCTCGCTGCTGCTTCATTCTCTGTTATTCTCATGTGCATACATTTGATAATTCCTTTTCTCACTCTGTCCTAAGCTTTCTCATTTTCACTCCTCAGGGGGTTCCTCCCTCCCCCTATCTTTAGGAAATCAGTTTGGTATTATACAAATAGATCCTCTGTGATTGCCACAATCATGGGTGCAAAGCTCATTTTCCAGTTTGTCCAGGTTTCTTTAGTATACAGTGTATTTGAGTCTTTTCCAGCATTTTCCCATATTTCCAACAGTGGGAAGGGATTTGCTTCCAGCTGTTCTTTTTCTTTGATTAGTCACTCCACACCTTCTAACTCTTGATTAGCAAGAGCAGTTTCACTATCACCCCTTTCAGTAAACCATTAAAAACTAAATAGAAGCATCAAGATAGAAATATTTGCAATATTTACTAGTGAGACAAGAGCCTTTTACTCTCTGCTCTCTATTTTTTTTTTTTTTATGGCCATCACACAGCAGCTTAGGAAAAGGGTTTTTTATTTAATTACATATTTTAATATATCTTGTAGAAAGCAGAGCTTGGAAGAAAGTTGGCAGGCATAAAAGAATCACTTACAAAATGAGAGAGAACTGCCACAGCTTGGGTGAATTTAGCCACAACCAAAAGCAACTGCAGGATGTTTGAGAAGAAAATATGGCCAAAATTATTTTTAAACACTGCATTTTTTTTGTGATTTGAGTAAGACAGAGTGTGTGGAAGATGGAGTTTTATGTGATCTCCTACTGGGAACAGCCCCATGCAAAGCTGCCCAGTGCTTTGAGAAGTGTATAAATAGGGTGACAGGTTACAGCTAAATTTAAGAGACAAAATGTCAACTTAAGCTTAATGCTTTAAATCTCATTACTTACAAGATTTTTGTGTGATACATCCATAGCTGAGATCAATGGAAATTGAGAGTTCCCTCATTACAGAAGAGGAATTGCTCTTGGTATAACATTTTTCATTAAAATCTCCCTAAACTGGAGTGTGTATCCTTCCCAACTGCTTTGCCAGAATATTTATGACACCCCAGTTGAGCTATGGTTATTGTTGTTTTTTGCCCACAACTTGTGTTGAGAATAAAAAATGAGGAGTTTACACTCTCCCATGACTATTTTTCTGGAATTCTCTTCAGTGTTCAGTAATTCCAATCCTATGAAAAAAGACAATTTGAGGGCATTCTTAAAACTGCTGCTGGTTCACCTGAAGTTTACAGGAAGGGAGGCTACACATAGGGCAGTACAGCATACCAGAAAGTGGCATTATACAGGGATTTGTACCAGAAAAGCCCATGGAAACAGAAATGCTGCAGTCCCCAAGCCTGAAGTGCTGACCTCTTCTCCCATTTCCAGCAGACTGGAAGATGGTGACTCTGGGTCAACTTATATTTTTATATGTGCTAAAGAAGAGGATTGTAAGCGTGCCTGGGGCACTGCATACAGACATTTTTATAAATTAAAAAAGTCTCTAAGTATGAAGTGTTTATCAGCTCTTCCTGTTTGACAGCACAATATTCTTTTTGGGATTCACTAAATGAATTTTCTCACCTTCTCTCTTGCTAAAATAAACTGCTCTTTACACCTACTACACAATTTCCTCTCCTCTTAAATGGTTTCACACAGCTTGATGTGGTTCTCTCCCAGCCCGAAGCCAGGCCCTTTCCTCACTGTGTGCACTCACCCAGTGCCTGCTGCAGCTTCTCACACCCCCCTCCTCTTTGGGGTTGCTGTTTCACCAAGCACGGGGCATCACCAACCCTTGGAGTTTGTCATTTCCCATTTAATTGGCCTTGATTCCAGCATCTTCTGCCATTAGGACGCAGAATTTCCCTGTTTGTATTATCTTCACTGCCTAAAAGCTCTGACCTGCTGCTTCCCAGTCTGTCAACACTCGCTGCAATCAGGAGTAAAGTCTGTCTACACTCACTCCTACCCCTGGTAAATCAGGAGTAGCACAGAGTTCATTTCCAGGAATCAGCCACAATCAGCTTTCATGGTAATATTTACCCATAAAATTTACCCATACATTTTACAGGAATATTTACCCATAAAATTCTGAACTCAGATCCTTGCAGGAGTTTGCTGAGATTCCCCTGGATTATGGGCTTGGTGATGGGAGACAGAAGGTTTAATGCCTGAAGAAACAGAAGGGATGACACTTTGCTGCAAGCTTAAAATTGGGAAGTACTTGTGAACAAAACAAACCAACCCCCATGCTTCTCAATTTATCAATATTAGGACAAAAATGTAAATCAAATCCAGCTGGTCTTTGTATTTTATTTTGTTTGGTACAAATGCAGGAATTCACAATTGGTTTACAGGTAGTTGCCAGCTGTATTGGATCATTCTTATTTTCTACCTTTCTCAGTACTCAGCTATTTTTATAAGGTGCAGTGTCTCTAGAACATGAGATAGATATGTGTAATATCCCTCACTTGGATGGAGACTTGGTTGAAAAAAAAGGTTTAATAAAATAATGATAGGTCAGGGAGCAGCCACTGAAGCAGGCAAAGGTAAAAGGAAGTGAAAACTTCTTTAACTAAATTTTGCTGCCAAAGACAACATAAAATGTAACTGGGCTCTGAAAGATTTAGGGCTTGGCCCAGATTTTTAACCAATGCTCTGAAGAGAAACACTTAGAACAGCTTATTTATAATCTGTTTTTCATTTTCCCCACCCAAAATTTAATCAAACAGAATCTATAGCTTCCCCAAAAATCCAGAAGTTTTTTTAGTGATATTGAGCATCTAAAATCCTAGCTGAGGTCTGAAAGATCTCACAGCTGTATAAGTCCCCTGGATATTGTTACAAGCTTTTTTGGGGATTTGAAAATCTATGTTACGAATGAAAATTTAGATTTAATACGCTAAATCTTAAAACCGAAATCTTAATATAAAATTGTATCGAGTTTCACACTGTGTGCCTTTCTTGGCACTGGCTAACCAATTCCAAAAGTGATTTCTGGATAAGAATAGAATCAGCTTTTAGATATCTTGTATAATTGTGTGTTTCATTTGTCTACAGACACAATTTGACATTTCTTTTTGTATAAAGGCAGCAGAAGCTAAAAAGCTGTTGCACAAACGTCTGTGGGAAGACCAGAGTGCAACAAAGTGCTTTAATTTGCTCTCATTTTACACAGAAATATAAATAGATGAGAACTGTTTGAATAAACTGGATT
Source organism: Aphelocoma coerulescens (assembly GCF_041296385.1). Lineage (NCBI taxonomy): Eukaryota > Metazoa > Chordata > Aves > Passeriformes > Corvidae > Aphelocoma > Aphelocoma coerulescens. The sequence continues at coordinate 3,573,520 of NC_091018.1, read as the reverse complement.
TCAGACACTTATACACAAGACCAGCATGAATTAGTTCTTCAATGTTTTCAGGAGTAAAAACCATTATACTACTCAATTTTGCTACTCAATACAAACCATTTTATTACTCATTTCTGCCTTTTTCAGGCTCTATCATTGGGTGTTGAGTGGTTCAGGAAAGAAATTTATAATCTCAACATTTCACACATTTTTCTAAGACCAAATTTTAGAGAGAAAATATTTAAGAAAATTCCAAAACAAAAATTCATGTAAATACCTTTTAGAATTATTTTTGAAATTATATTTCCATCTTGGTAATTTAAAGACAGAAACTATTATTGATCAAAATATTATATTGAGTTTCAATGGGAAGAGTCTATTTAGAGCAGAACAACATAAAAGTTTTGAAGCAAATGGAAGTTTTCAAACTCTCTCTGAGTTTCAATACTCACCTTATTAAATCTCACATTAAGAGTTCAATTTCAGTAAATCTATTTTTTTTTTTTTTTTAATAATTAAAAGCAGTAGCTTTAATGGAAACTAATTTGAATTTCTAAAAATAACTGTTTCCATGAAATGACTATCAATCAATCAATCCCTGGGAGATAAGAGCCCTACTTTGTCCTGACAGCATTTCTGGGTTTGTGGTATCCTTGGCTGACTGACTTTGTTTCCTTAAAAAGCTGCTGGTCAGCTGTGGAAAAACCCTTTAAAACCAATATTTTCAGTATGTTGGCATCTTCAAAAGTTCAAATAGTGTTTTTCACCTGTCTGATTTTATTCATAACCACATTTACATGAAGGCACTAAAACCCTGACACCACAGTCTGTTCCAAATTATTCACATTACCCTGGCATCTTCTGCTTGGAAAGATCACAAATTACCTAATTTCTGGAAAAATCTTAAAGTGGAATCTTTACAGATAAAGTCTGGATACAATATTCAAAGAAAAACTGGACTCTGTACCTACCATAACAGATTATTTAATTTGCCTTTCCTGTTACAGGTTCCTGTGGAATGGACGAAAGTTGTCCTCGTTTTGTTTGGACACCAATTATTAATTTCCACAAAAGTACCTATAAGTCACCTGATGGTGAGGGCATTGGAAGAGTTCCTTAAGTGATCCTCAGAAAGAGCTTAACCAGGCAGGAAATCCACCAGGATGCCCTGGGTACATGAGATAACCACCCCCTCTTCTTCAGAGAAGTGGAAAGGGCATTTGCCAGGGCTTCAGCTCTCCAGTTACAGCTGCAGGTTTGTTTGTGATATCTACTGCTGGAAATGGAGTACACCTTACTGATATTCATAGCTGAAAATTTAATGGAAGCTAAAAACTAAAAGAAGGAAACCTTCCTTTCAGACGTTTTTTTGGACCTGGGTATAAATTACCTGCTCGAGGTAAGTGGAATTCACATTACTGTCTTCATTTTACTGTTTAAGTTGCAGGAGAGGGAAGAGTCTGACCCTGTCTGGGGCAAAAGGGGGTGACCTCAGTGAGTAATTTGATATTTTACAGCACAATTTACACAGAGTGATGTCTAAGGCAAATCCAAATGGTGATTTCATACCCAAATGGATGGAAAAAAGCTTAGGAGAGAGTCACAGGATGAGCTATAAAACTGAGGAATTCACTTTATAGGTGGGTCCTGAGTTAGGTGAAGGTCTGGCTGATCCACCCCTCTGTCTGTACAAGTGGGAGAGGGGCACCAAGGTCACCACCAGCAAAGCCAGGCTTCAGCTTGATTTCAGAACAGAGTTGCCCAGTGATAACAAAGATTTCCTGCAACTGCAGAAACCCCTTTTGTGTTAAAACTCAGAATCACATTAAGGGTCCTCTCAGTGTGAGATTCTCCCACCAGATGACATTAGATGTGCTTAATTGCTTGTGCCATATATGTCTGTATCAGAGGCAGCTCTGCAAGAAAAAATAAAAATAAAAGAGATCTGTGCAGAGGGGATAAGGCAGGGTAGTTTTGCTTCTTAAATTCAACTTCTGGACATGGTCCTTGGAGAATCTCAATAAAATGTTGTTGAATTTCTCAGAAGTAAAAAAAAAAATGGAAAATAATCAGACCCAGATAGAGATGGAGAGCTGCACATTAATGCTGTAATCCCAACAGTTATTAAAGTTTCTTAGCACTGGAGTCAGTCTGCTCCATCCTTTTATAAGTGTGTAGTAACTGAGTCTTGCTACAGACAAGACTATTATGTTTCAAATGCACAATATTTATTCTAATCAACATCAGCAGCCACACATTATTAAAGTGTTCCAGATTTAAACTGAATTAATTTGCTTAAAGCATCTTTTCCAAACAAAATATGGTTAAAATGAGTATTTGGCTTTGGGCTCTGTGTTTGGAAGGCTGCCAGAGACAGTAAAAAGGATTTCAGACTTTTCCATTTCATTTCCTTACCTCTAAACAGTATTTAAGGCCAGGCTCAAAATAAGGCATGAGATTTTGAGGGAAAATAATTTACTTTTATTTTTTAATTATGTTAAATCAAGGGCATACCTATTATTTTGAGTTTTCAAATAGTCTTTAGGGTCGTTAAATAGCTTAATTACAAGACTGGGCTGCTGAGGACACACTTGACTAAGAACAGACATGTTTGGTGTGAGGAAATGGTCGTGGCTTTATGACCTGTAAGAGCTCAGATGGGATAAAACCCAGCACAGCTCAGCTGAGAGCAGCTCTGGAGCCTGACCACACCTCGCCAGATGCCACAGAAACACAAACCCCCAGGGACCATCTCTAAGATCCCAATCCCACCATAAATCCCTGGGGAGTCTGACTGGATCAGGTCTCTGATACACAAAGCTTAATTTTTGTGCAGAAAGACACTCTCTGCTTGCTGAGGAATTTCCACCTGATTTGGCCCAAATTGTCTCTTGTTACTCAGAGGTCGAATGCTCCATTACATTCCTTATTTTCCCCCTGATCCTGGCACACTTCAGAACATCCCTCCCCACACGCACACAGCTGCTCTGCAGCTTCTGGTTTCTGCATGTGGAGCTGCAGAGATATCGGTCCAGACAATTCACACAATCTACACCCATTAAAAGCCAAATGAGGCCATAAATAATGCATGTAACACTAACTACCCTGTGCTTGGATGTGTGTATCTTGTAAGATCTGCCGCTGCATTTCACATACAAATGTATATTAGCCAGTTTTACAGGACAAATTGGGATGTATTCCTGATGGCATCTCCAAGAGCATTATCAAACTCCAGCTTATTATAATGAGATTCAGCTTGAGAAAAAGGAAAAGAATAAAAGAAAAATCGTGTTCTTGGCAATTACATTTATTAGAATAGTTTCTGCTCCTATCTGTGGTGACTAAAGACTTCATGCAGCTACTTTGCATAATGCCAGAAAGATTCTAATAATAATAACATTAATTTATTCACGTTAAGTAACATACTTCTGGTTCTATAATAATCAGGTAGTATCAGATATTAGGTGTTAAATCTGGGTAAATTTTAATGTAACAGCAATATTAGCTGTTACTGTCATGTATAGAATAAGCTTTGGTTCATTATGACTCTACTGAGACTAAAAAGATGTCAGATTCTTGTTTTAAAGAAAAAAAGCTTCAGAATAAATTTGTTACCTGATGCTGCAGTCAACAGCTGCGAAGAGCCAGAGAATCCCAAAGTTTTACTTATAAAGCAACCAAGTTTACTCAAAGAGTAGAACAAAAAATTTCTTCTTGGTGGTTCTCTCCTAAATTCTTCTCTGTCAGGAGAACTGTCCTCTTGCTTTCTCTCCCTGTCTTTTCCTAAAGACACAGGGAATGAAAAATGGCAGAGAAACTGAAGGGAAATCTGTCTTCATTTTCTGTGCACTGTGTGCTGGTGGCTTGGTGAGATCCTGAAAGGTGCCACCAGAGCCAACTCCCAACAGCCTTCACTTTACTGCCTTCTACTCATTCAGCTCTCATGAGCATGTCAAACACCTGCACAGGGCAGCTCTGCTGGGGATTTTTGTCCAAACTGAGGCAATAAAGCAAAGGAAATATATTAATGCTGAAGGTGTGAGACAAAGTCTGGGAAGTGAAGAACTCATCCTGGGTAAAAGTATTTTACATGGTACTTGATGGGCTTCTGTTGGACAAGATCAAGGAAAGGTTTGGCTTCTGAAAGTAATTTGGTTGATTTGTGTGGGATTTCAGAATGGAGCAGAGAAGTGGCAGATTCCTGCTTTTAACACAGAGTTAGGTAAGGTAAGGAGCTAGAGGCAGGAAAGAGTGAATGAGTTCCACGAGTACACCTTTGTGTTAGATTTTCAACACCGTTTTTGTTTGGGGTTTTGGTAAGTATTCAGTACCCAGTAATCAATCCAATACACACAGTAAAATGGTCAGCATAAAATCAGACAAAAGACCTCTCTCCTGATTTACAGGATACTACAAAAAGTCATTTCTTCCTCTGTAATAATACATTATTCACCTGCAGGGAAAATGTCCACACATAATCAAAGCCATTGACTGATGAACACCAGTAAATATGCATTTGCTAGGGGTAAGATCTCACACATCTTTTCCCTGGCCTCTCCTGGTAATAGTAAGAACTCCATGCACTTGAACAAAGCTGAAATGAGCCTATTTCAAGGAGATAATTAGTTGCCCTGTATTACTTTTTGGAGATCATTAGAGACCTATAATATCCTCAAGAACAAAAATGCAGTGAATTCCCTCTAAGGAAAACCCACATTGTTTCCAAGTACTGTTTGCAGCGGTAGAATATCTAATCTACCTTTTTTCAGCAATTAAAAGGTGGATGGAGCTTTGCAAATTACAAACTCGGGGAGTTTCCATGGTCTGGCAGACTCCTGTGATAACTTCCAGACCATTTACCCACTTCAGATTTAAATAAAATATGAGTTACAACCAAACACCTGAGCATACACTGAACTTATTCTATACAAAATGAAAACTAAAAAGGCCTTTTGGAGATTTAGAGCTAAGTGAACAATTGCTTATATGTAGTTACACAATGTTATTTACATAGTTCTGAGAATTTTTTACTCCAAGGTAAAAGGCTATATTAGAAATACAGATAAGAGGAAGATTTAGAACTTACTGAACTTTCATCTTTCAGAGTCCAAAATTTCTTGGTAAAAACACCATTCTTCTTGCTTTCAGGGGAAAAAAAAAATCCTTTACTTTTTAAATAAGGTAGTCAGAAAAACAGACGAGAAATGGGAGAGGAAAAAAATGCAAACAATTAAATGGATAAATTCTACCTGGTATAAAAGCTACATAATAAGTAACAAAGAGGGAACTTCCTTTTTAAAAAAAAAGTCAGAAAAGTTCTATTTAACTGTCTTCTAATGAAAATACCACAGGCTCTCCTTTTGATTCCTCATCACAGCAACTTCATTTGTAAAAGTCAAAAACTTATGGGTGAAACCACTTCAGAACACTGGAGGAAGATCCCTGTCCCTAAAGACACCTGGTCCCATGCATCCATGGCAGGAAAGGCTTCCAGTGATCCGTGGCCTTCACTCACACAGCCACAGCCAGCACTTTACTCCAGGAGTGCTCACTTTTTATTCCCCTGCCCATAAATCTGATGTAACACGTCAAGGATAGCCCAGAACGGGCTCTGAGTGTGGAGCTGTGTGAGAACCCCAAGGTCACTTCCCAACTCTCCCAGCTGGGATAACAAAGTGCACTCCCAGCACAGTAAATGGACCTGCTCACCCTCTGCTTTTAAGAAATACTTTAAACTAAACTACATTTCAGCTGTTTAAGCTTAATAAAAATACAGCACTAGTAATTTATTAGCTGTCACTTCCCTGTACGTAATGCTGACAAAAAGTCAAATTTAAGATGCTCTGCAAAAGAATTCTTTCCAGCTTGTATTTTAAAATTTAAATGACATATTCAGAGACCTTCAGTGCTGTATACCTTGGATCCAAGGCAGCAGTGCAATGGAAGTCAAATGCAGTGATTAAAAATACTCCAACAGAAAATCGAGTCCAGCTGTCAATACTTTTCAATAGAGATTTACATCAAGCCACTTTAAACTCTCATAATTCTTCAAGCACTCTGTTATAAATCAGATCAAAATGTATTCCTAGTCAAGTCCCCTTTTCCTATAACACTTGATGTGTCTGTTGGATGAATCTCAGAATTTATTTCCATAAAGTACTCCAAAAGTATGAGACTAAAGGTGGAAGAATAGGGAATGCACTGAAACTGCCAACTGCCCTGCAGGTGGGTCAGCTCCTTAGCCATGATGTTTTCTCTTGGCAGAGTAGGAAACATTTTGTTAGGAAGTATTAGATGAGAATGAACTCAATAGGTTGGCAGATCACTCCTCTCAGCTTTTACCAGACTATAAATGGGTTTGTGTAAACTGATTTGAATTCTGGGCCGGTGAACAGAAAAAGATTTCCAATGCCAGGCCACACTGAGGGGTTCATCTGATTTCCCAGACTGATTTAGAGAGAGGCTCTGGTGAGAGATTGTGAGAGCTAAGAGAATGTTTTATGGTTTTGACTTAGATCCTCCAGCCAGAATTCCCAGAATAGACTGGCTTTGTGTTATGATTTTTTAATGGAATTAGAGAGAATCTGCAGAAAACAAGTGAGAACTCTTTTGTTGCCTACTAAAACTGTAATTTAGGGGAGAAAAAACCAAAACCTGACACAAATCACATTTGCTCACTGTGAGCAGCAGAGCTGGGTGGGGAATGATGTTCCTGCACAGCTCTGGGTCCAAGGTGCACGTCCACAGCAGATTTGCATCTGCCATATACCAGTGAAACAGCAAATGAGGGCTTTGTAGATTTATCTGACATATCTCTGTGGTACCATAAAGGCACAGCTTGAGAAGGAGCATCTTTTTAAATCATGAGGGAGTTAGTTTATTCTTGTGTAAAGAAGAGTTTCTCATTCTATCCCTACCCCAGCAGTCATTGCAGTAAAAGCATATCCTAAAGTATTCCTTGCATCTCCGTAGGTTTCTTTAAATAAGAGGATTCTTTAGCACAAGGCAATATATCCTTTGGAAATGAAGTCAGCTTTAGATATGAGATAGTGGGGCCTGATGGGACGAGTTTCATCAGTTCAGAGCACTATTTATTTCTCCTGAAATATGATGCCACCAGGTACTGCACCTGCTCCTTGCATGTTGATAAACTGTTTAGCATTGCATGTGGAGGCAGGAATATTTACTGTTTCTGGTGGTAGGAAAACAGGAGGAGGCAAGCAGGGTGTTCAACTAACAGCAGCTTCTTTGTGAAATCTCAGTATCTTCCAAATGCAGGACCCTTGTTGTATCAAAATTACATATTGAGCAGGTGATCTTTCTGGGCTTCAGTTCAAAAAGCATCTTAAAATAAATTAGTAGGTATTTCTGTTAATATAATTAAGACAAAAGAGATGCAAAGTTATCCCTACTGCAGCCTTGAAATTCTTTTTCCATTCCATTTTGGCAAAACCCCCACTTCCCTCTGGTAGGAGACCAAGCTTGGAGAGTAAAGACAGCTTATTTTGTATGCACATCTGCAGAGGGAGGCAAAGAGTTCTTTGCTTCAGGTGGATAAATTGTCAACTTTCATGTCTGACAGATCATTTAATGCACAGTGAAACAACCATTGTGGCTATTCCTTGCTGCTAAATATATCAGCAAATGCTGTCTGTGGCAGAGAAGCAGTGAAGAAACACACACAGAGTGTGGGCAGATGTCCACAGTGCATTAAAAAGAAATCAGTGTCCTCTTAGATTTAAGGAAACAACTGTATTTACATGATTTACTGTAATTTACCTGATCCTTAGCAAGTTCTACCTTAATAAAGCTCATCTAATAACAGATGCATTTCTATTCTTTTTCATGCTTTAAGAGTCCATTTAGCTGTTGAATGAAGGGAAGAGCACTTAGAGGCGCAGTCACTGATGACAGACTATTGTTAAAAAGCCATCATATATTCAGATCCATCTGGTGCCATCCTGGGAGCAGCGTGTTACAAACTAATAAAAGTACTGCAGAGGTAGGGAAACCAGCTCAGAAAATATAAAAAAAAAAAAAAGCCCATTTTTTTAATATAGAAGAATTACACTGTTTTATGTCACAAGAAATACTTTTAAAAACACCATTTTGGCAAAATGATCTTGATTCCAAAAGGCTGCAGTCATATCCAGATTCATATTAGTAATTGCCTAAATATTCCATAAAGAATGATTACAAAAATATATCCTAGACAGTGCTTAGACATTTCTGAAAGGTGAGAACAAGCCTGAAATATGTTTTCACATTTCTGAAATGTAAGGCAATAATAAAAAAGATATAAATATGGAGTTAGTCATATTATTAGGACAATGAATACATTAGAAATAGTCTGACTGGTTATAATTATTTATTCATCCTATCATCTGTTAAATACTACTTCACTTTTTAACACTTCCTCAGGCATGTTGAGTGCAGCATTAGGTAGAAAGGAATCACAGTAGATTCCAGTCCATTTGGTTTTGCTGCTTTTTCTGTGTTGCTGACAGGCAGGAGCATGAATTCCACCCAGATTTGTGTAAAGCATTTGCCACCCTCCCTCATGGCATCATTGTCTCTAAACTGAGGAGACTGAGACCCAGCAAGGGGCACTGGCAGCCCAGAAAGCCAAAGGATCATGAGGGGTGGGGGCATTAAAAGAAGCGTGAGCAGCAGGGTGAGGGAAGGGATATTTCTCTCTACTCTGCTCCCATGAGACCCCACCTGGAGTCCTGTGTCCAGCCCTGAGGCTCCCAGCTGCAGAAGGACGTGGATGGAGCAGGTCTGGAGAATATCACAAAGATGCTCCGAGGGCTGCAGCACCTCTGCTCTGGAGCCAGGCTGGGAGAGCTGGGGATGTTCGCCTGGAGAAGACAAAAAGGCTGGGGAGAACTTTGAACTCCTTCCAGGGCTTAAAGGGGCTCTAAGAGAGCTGGAGAGGGACTTGGGACAAGGGGCTGGAGGCACAGGACGAGGGGGAATGGCTTCGAGCTGACAGCAGGCAGGGCTAGATGGGATATTGGGAAGGAATTGTTCCCTGTGAGGCCCTGGCACAGGGTGCCCAGAGCAGCTGGGGCTGCCCCTGGATCCCTGGCAGTGCCCAAGGCCAGGCTGGACATTGGGGCTTGGAGCAGTCTGGGACAGTGGGAGGTGTCCCTTTCCCTGGCAGGGGTGGCACTGGATGGGCTTTAAGGTCCCTTCCAACCCAAACCATTCTGTGGTAATTTTAACCGTTCTTATAAATCGCCTCAAAAATGTTGTTCTTCTAGCTCCAAGTTTTCCCAGCCATAAGCACTTCTTCCTCTCAGTGAAGAGAAGCAATCATGGAGAAAACACACAGCAAAATGTGAACCCAGCCGTGTAAAGCTTTGTTTTCCTCGCATTTGTTTGAATGGTTTATATTTAATTGATGAATCCCAGTGTGTGTGTCTGAATGACTTTCAGCTCCCCAGTGCCTCAATCAGCGCAGCGCAGACACACAAACCACAGGTGGGCTTCCTCACATTGCTCTGCTGATGGAGCTTCCCTCTTCATCTTAAATGACCACCTGAGCTGAATGTGATAGACATTTTTATCTGGGAGCTTATGCAGTCCTTGGCCTTTTCTGAGGCAAGCTGGCAGTGTCCTCCCTATGTACCACATACAAAGAGCAAAAGTTCAAAGTGTAATTCTTATTTATTTGGTTTCCCTTTTGGTTTTTTTTTGCACTGATTAATGACAGGTTCATAACTGAGCTCCAAGAAAGAGAAATTCTAAACATGAAATATGTAATATGAGAGTGAAAGGCTACAGATGTTTTCTGCCAAGACATATGGCTGGTAGAAAAAAAGCAAGATTGCTTTTACACATTTTATATGTAACTCTTCCTTTTAAATATGGCCTTATTACAAAATACACAAGGGCATTTGTGTTAGATACTGAGACATATGGCTGGTAAAAAAATATAAATCCATTAACAGATTTTGTATGCAATTTCACTCTTTTAAAATGATCCTAGACCTGAAAACATGATATCTTTCCTTTATTCTTTTCAGAGCAGTGATCAGAGGGAGAGGAGATTCATTAATATACACATTAGCATCAACAGGCAGGGAATGCAATCATTAGTGTCACGGCTCAGGTGTTTTGTGAGTGCAGCTGTAGGATCAAATCATATCACACTAATGTAAATTGCAATGAAGCTTTCCACTGGATTTTCCTATTATTTGAGTGTTAAACCTGTTTTGTCACAGATGTATGAAGGACACTGACAATAGTAAACCAACCTTCATTGCCATCATCATCATCTTCCCCTCCCCTTTTTTTTAATCAATAACCAAGCTGTCACAGCCTATTTACTGCAGGTTACCCGTTCTGGCAGAATGGATCCTTTGCAGTCAGAGCTGTAAAAAAAGGCATTTGACAGAAATATTAACTACTTAGGATTTTCTAGTAGAGCCACAGGCAATGAGGCAACAGCGACCCCCCCCCCCCCCCCCCAAAAAAAAAAAAAACAAAACAACAAAAAAACCAGGGAAGAAAATATTAAATCCTAATTGATTTACAAAGAACATTCTAAAAGCAGAATGATAAAAAAAGTCCTTAACTGACTTCAGAGTGAAACCTCACCATTTTGTGCTTAGAAAAGTATTGAGTATTTCTGGCCTAGTAGACTTAGTGCTGGTTTCTGTGCTTGATTTACTTGCTATTTGAATAAATGCTGTTTAATGCAATCATAAATTAACAAACGAAATCACACTATTTTAATGATGAGATCTAAGTATGCACATTCAAGAGTAAAACTTGGAGAAAAAACATTAGAGACCTACATTTGGAGTCATTGCTATTATATCACAACCTAACAAAATCTTTGAATCGTTCCATAAAAGATCTGTTCTGTGACAAAATTCTTTTCCCCCTTAGTCTGATTTTTCATCCACAGTCCAAAATTTCAGATACTCTTGGTGGTAGCTCCAATCAGAATTGGTACTAAACTTGCTTCCAGTACTTAAAAAAATACCTTAAGTTTCACGTGGTGTAGTGTGGAAACTAATATCAAAGTGCCTGAGCACCCTTGAAGTTTAAATGACCTCATTTACACATCTTGTTCTGACAGAATTATATATTTTCGTTCTGTCCCATGGGGAGAAAGTAGCTCACAATTTTGTCACTTGTGTATATCATATTAGCATACCAAAGGTTTACTCACAACGTGAAAACAGCCTCCTGTGTTTTTAGACCCTTCTGTTGAATGCTAAGTGTCTCCATAAATTGTTACCTGTACCCAATCATTTACCTGGCAATGAATCCATAGTTTAAAATTCTTGAGGTGCAGCACCATGTTCTGTCTTGAGTGACTACCTTGGCACATGGCACGTAAGAGTTCACAAATCTAAAAATTCAGAATTCCCCTTAGTGTCAAAGAAAAATCCAGACGTCGATGGAATGATTGAGCTGAGGAAATTCAGAAGTGTTTCATGACTGCTAATCAGAGACCTGGACTGGGAGAAGCCTGCACTGAGCTGAACCAAAACATGGCTCAGAAAGGCTCAAAGAGATGCAATTTTTTTAGGAATTCAGCACTAATAAGGATTATAGAAGGAAGGCCTATGTGTTTGCTAGCAAGGATTTAAGGGTATCAGATGGACACTGCAGCATCCCTGGCTGCAATCTCCTCTGACAACCAGAGAACTTCAGCAGGACAATGCTGGGAGCAAAACTGTCTGCACAAATGCTCAGGCAGCAAGGAAAACAAATGCAATCACAGGAGCACTGCAGGAGGTGAGAAAGATGGGAAGCATTCCAAGAAATCTTTTGAAAACCCACTGGTAAGAAGTAGGAAGAGCACTGACTCTAACACAAAAGGCTTTGTGGGTTGTGAAGGAACAGTTGCCTTAACAGAGGTAAAGCAGTAGAGAAAATCCACCTATGAGCAACCCCCAAACCTTACCATCAAATGGATCTTGGGAGGGTGAACAAATGGCCTGCACTTATCTAGGATCTCAGAGGAAGCCTGAGAAATGTCAGGTTCACAGACACAATGCCATTTATCTGCACCCTCTGTGGGGGGACGGTCCCAGTCTCAGAAGTTCCCAATCTCAGCTGGTTGAAGTTGAGTTCCAGCATCCAAACTAGGGCCTTCTCCAAACAGCTTTTCACACTATAATCACCAAGGAAGGTTCTGGAAGTTCCTTCTGGTCAGAGGTTGTGTTGATATTACAATGATATTAACAGCCCAAAACCAAAAGACTAAAATTCCACAACCAGATACGATGGTTTCTATTATTGAAGATGTATGAAAATCATTCTTCCCCTTTTATTGCTCTTACCAATAAATTCATGACCAGTTGGACCAAAAAGTACTCTTAAAATATAAGAAATATATTGGTGAATTTTCAGTGAGGTTTCTCTCAAACTTTTTTGCCTTCCTTCTTCAGAAAAAGCAGTGTTATCTGTTAACCTGCCAGACACAAGGGTCTAAAGGTTTCTTGAAAATTAGAGAGGCAAGAGACAAAGAGAAATGCCCAGATGAGGAGAAGGCTGTGTGGTCTGAGCTGTTGGAGATGCTCTCTCTCTAATGGCCCTGAGTAATTGCTGCCCACTCAGCACACACAGCTTGGGACCAGCACCTTGTGCAGTCAGGAGCTAAAATCACCGAGGGAGTAAGAGCAGGGGAAAAGCTGGATGCCCCTCTGCTGAGGGGAGGGAGTAGAGAGCATAAGCCTCAGCTCATAATTAACCAATTTTCGCTATTTCCTATTATTTGATCATTTTCTTCACTCTTCTTTTCCCTCAGTAACCATTAGCAGAGATATTAAGTGAAGAAACATTAAGCTAAATTGACCTTATACTAATTAAAATAATCCTTTTATTAATGCACAGACTTAGGGGAAAAATCCTGTATTTCAATGCAAAAGCTATTGGCCAAAAATATGCAAAACTATCATAGAGGTAACTTCAATAGTAACAATAAGGAACATGTAGCACTCTAAATACAGGCCAAATTCCCATTTGAGTGAGAAGGGTTTAACTTAAAATTCTTAAACACGCGACATAGCAATATGTTAGCTTTTTCACAGCAGCAATTCCAAAACCACAGGGTCATATGAGAATTTGCAGAAATGGTCCTTGCTTATTTGTTACAACACTTGTAGTAAAGTATCCTGGAAATGTCAGGTTCTCCCAGCATTAAATGTGAGTTATCTCTCACTGCAGTGCAGCTGTGAGGGAGAAGTGCTCTTTCCTTTCATGCCTGGGACTCACTGGCAGACAGACTCATTTCTCTTGTGAGCAGTACTGGGTTCTGGCTCTTCTGGACAATATTTCCCAACCATTGGGTTAAAATGCCCCACTCACAACTTCATTTTTCCCCTGCTTTTGCCTTTGCCTATTGTTGTCTCCAGGTCCCAAAGAGGAGTGTCAGAGTCTCTTAACTGGGAAGTCTGCTTTTGCTTTATGTTTGTTATTTAAGTCAAATTATCTCCTAAGGGAATTATTACTTGCCTCAGCTTTCTTGAGGTAGATTCAAGAATGATACAAAACATGATTTTTCCTGTGTCTATTGAATTTTTGAGGAATATGCATTTTCCTTTCATAGGGTGGATGAAGCTCTGCACACAATCCAGATCCTTTTCTCCTGTGATTTTCTCAGAGAGGCACTGCAATGTACCCATAGATGGACCTTTAGAGTTTTTGGTTAAAGGCTGGAGTAGAATGACTCATATTTCCATCCATGCAATAAGAAAATGTGTTCATTTGGAGGTAAAAAAAAAAAAATCAACTACAACTTAGTTTCCATGAAAACAATCTGCACAGCTTCGAGCTCTGGCATCAGTGAATGGCATTCGTATACATGAAATTAAAATCAATTCTTATAAAGTGCATGTATTGAATTAAAATGATCTTTCAAAGGAGCTGTCTAGTTCCCTGGCAGGATGGGAAATAAGAATTTGTCTTTGAGCATAAGAGATTCTGAGCTCGACCATCTCATCTGACTGTCACTCTTGCTATGGTAAAATCAAGTTTAATGTTTTTATTTCTGAGTTATAGAATGAATTTTTTTTTAATGCATTTCTGAGAGCGTGATAACAAATGAAAACATATAAATGAGAAAGGAGAGATAAAGAAATACAATATAACCCTGAAACAACAACAAGGGAACTGTGGCCATGTCAACACCATCCCCAATATTTCTTCACAAATGTGGGGTTTGCCTTCTTCAGGACAAGCCTTGCACCACCTTTGCCAGCTCAGAGAGATCCTTTTTCTCTTCTGAAGACAGGAGAGAAGGAAAAGGTTGGACTGGCAGTGACAATGCTGGCCAGGCTTTCAGGAAGGATTCATGTATTAAAAACTTTTTTTATTAAAAAGTCAGTTTCTGTGTCTCTTTTCTCTAGCCACCAATTCTGCCCAACATTCTTCTCAATGTTTTGTGCACAAAGAACCACCTAATAGTGCATCTTTGGAAACTGCACAACATGACAAAGCTCAGACTCCAGGAAGGGCTGCTAATGTAAAATAAAGAGTAAGCAATCATTATCCTTTAATCAGAAAAGTTTTGTTCCGTGTTAGATATGAATCAAATATAAAATCTATTCTCAATTACAGATCAAATCCTAGGCGAGGTTATTAATATGCAGATGATATTGTTATGGTAATATTTTGGGGTATAAATAATAGAAAAGCAATAATTCAGTACAGGCTGAAATGATGAAAGCACTTTCCAAATCCCATAAAAAAGCAGCACAAGTTTCCCCCAGGATCTGCTCTACATGGATTCCTCATGTACAGACTTCTTGCAGTCTATCCTGTGAGTCACAGGAGGTCATCGACAGTTCTGTGGATGTTAGATGTTGCCAAAAAGTTCACTTAAATCTGCTTTGTTCTGTCTACCTTCATTGAGAGCTTCAGTATTTCTGTCTCCTTCTGTAGAGTTTGATTTCAGAATTAAAGCAGCCCTGCAGCACCTCGGCCTCCAGTCGGTGTTTGCACCACTTCAGCACCTCCCCAGAGAAGATCTTAGGAGGAAGAGCTGCATTAGCTTCTTCAGGGAAAGCAGAACAACAACCCCTTCACATGGCTGGAGATTCTCTGGTCTCATTCCCCCAGTATCTTCCCATCTTGATTGTCCTCCACACGGCTGCACCCAAGGAACTGGGCCCTGATCTGCCCTCATTTCTGAGCACACCTCCCCTCTGCGTTTTCCCAACTGGAATAATGACAGTATCATAGGGGAGGAACCTCATTATCTGAAAAACTCTGCAGCAAGGTTTAGTGGACTTACCATGCCAACACATTTTTTAAAGGATATACAGTAACATATCTGCGCTTAAAATGAATTGACTTTGATATCATGTAACCAAGGAAACAGTGTCAAAAATAGATAAAATCATAGTTGATCCCAAACATCTAAAGTTCAGGCGTTTTGTTTTGAATAATCTTATTTATACACATGCCTTCAATACAGGCAATTCAAAATAAAAGCAGTGCAGCAACAAATATAAAGTGCTTGTGGTGACATGTTTTTGGTGAGCCAGAAGAGAGAGAGCACAGCTCACATGATAAGCACATAAATTCTGCTTAGTTTGTGTTATTCTCTGGCCACTCTGGGAAGTGTAAAAAGCAGACAATACTCTGACAACGACTAAAGTCATCCCAGTGCTTGAATTAAGTCACTTTTGGAAATAAACCTTTCCTTGGGAAGGCTCCCGGGCTGATCCTTTGCACAAGGAAAGCTTCCAGGGATGGAGCCTTTACATCAGCTCTGGGTGCTGGATGTGTGAACATCAGATTTCTTTTTAATGTTTGCATGACAATGGACTTAAAATATAACTTTAAAAAGGTTTCACTTTTCCTGAATGTTCCAAGGTTTTCCACCTCCTTAGGTCACGGACATGGATCTGCTTTTATTTAGCATAAATAAAGAAACAAGTCACCAGTATGGGGTCAGTACCCTGACTACAGAGAGAAATTTCTCAACTATTTAAAGGAAAATGAAACACTATTTAGGAGAAAAACACTCCAGAACCTGATTTAACAACATTATCAGTGCTTAACAGGCTCAGGATCATCTAATACTTCTCAAGGTAACATTTAAAAAGTCCAACCTTAAAGAATTTTTTTACCCTAACACAGGCAATCAACGGGTAACAACCAAACCAAGTAACTAACTAAGAGATTAAATGTTTTTTAAGTGAATATTCAGTGAATATTTAAATTAAAAAAGGTATTATGGATGCAAAGTAATGATTAAATGTAGAGCTTTTTCCTATCCTGGCAAAAATGGGTAAAAGATGTTTAGAAGATGTGTCAAGAATTTTTAACACAACATTCTGTATTAAAACCTTGCAGCAAGATACTAAAATTAAAAGATGAATTATAGTAGAGCCCTTTGTTTAAGGCTTTCAGGGAAAATGAGGTTTTACCAGAGTCCAAGGACAACATTGTCCCAGATTTGAAGAGGTTATCACTTGTGCCCTTGGAATTCATTGTTTGCTATTCAGGGCAAAGAATTCTGCAGAGAAGATTCTGATTTTTCCCAAGCCAATAAACAGTTAAAAAAAAAATTCCTTGTTTCTGGGGTGATTCCAGCAGTGGCCTTTGGTGCTCTTCAGCAGCACATTAAGTTGTTTCCAGGAAAGGGAAAAAGTTTTGAGGTTTGCCAGTTGTGGAAGAAAGTTTGTTAGCAAAGGTCAATGCAAGTCTAATCACTACTTAATTATTTTAATCTCTTCATTGAAACTGAAAACAAAGGGAGGATTTTCACCTTCTATAAAATGCTCATTAAAGGCTCATAAATAATTAAATCCAAAGAAGTTGAGTTTACAAACTCTTGCAGATGTGATAATGGAAATGAAAGAACAGAAATCGCTTCCAGCTTTTGGGTGGTATTTATATTTATTTTCAGTATTTATAACTAATAACATAGTTACAAAAATGTGTGGGTAGAAGTTTTTCTCTATTTTGTTTCCTAGTGTTTAGTTTCTAAATTAATAAATGCAAATTATGAAAAAATATTGAAACTTTGTAGCTGTCTGAAACTTCAAATATTGTTCTTCTCTAAAGTTCATATACACAAGGCAGAGCTTATTCTTCTTTCCTTCTCTCAGAAAATGCTGATAATTTCCTCATTCCTGCTCCTGCACGTGATTTTAATTTTTCTAAAAAAGTATTAAGCTATCACATCCAAGTATCCATAATTTAATATCTCTATTCTCATATTAGAAATCTGTATAGTGTAAAAACAGCTATGACAATATTTTATAGCTAATTGCAAATGCATATTTTCCACAACAGCCTAGAAACCAATTTATCCCTGGATATTTACAGATAATGGTGCCCCCCTCACTTCTTCCCAGTGAGCACAGGTTGGAATTCATTAAAGAAAACACAGGATCTGTTCTCAAAATTGAGTTAAGGATGGAAGAAATGTGTCCAATTCACTTTCTTTTTTCTTCTTTTGGCCATTCTAGTCCATCATGTTCCCCTGTATGATCTCTTGCTGTAACTCACAGTAAGTCAGGAATAAGATTTCATAAAATAGGAGGCACATCACACAATATTTTAAATAATACATTTTCTCACACTCAGCTTATTTTCAGGCAAATTCAGAAGGCAGGGTTAACTCCTTTTCTAAATGGGGTACCATGGATATATTAATAGTTTTATCTTTTTGGTTTTGAAGTGATTAAAAATAAACAGCAATATATTCAAAAAGTCAAACAATTCTTTTTACTTGCCATACTTAAAAGCAATTATCCAGCTTTTCATCAATGCTGCTGTGGGATTGAGATGCAGACTGGAAACTTTTGCCTCTGAGTTCCCACTGCTGCTGAATTTCAAGCAGTTACAGTAGATATTCTGAGCCAGCCCTGGCAGCAGTGGCAGAGGAAATACTGCAGCATTAGATTTCTGCAGCAATCAATGGCAGAGCACTGGCAGAATCCACCCTAAGGTAGTTTTGTTACCCAGCATAATAATTAAAGCTGTATTTTTAAAGCACTAACACAGGACAATGCTTTCTGGAATTATAAAATAACTGCAATCAGTGTACTTAATTAACCCTCTCCTGTTTCCCATTTTGCTCCATCTTTTGTTCTCATTAAGTGCTATCCTGACCTTTCAGTCTGTAAAAGTCAACAAAAGGCATTTCCTTTTTTATTAGGAGATTGATTGCAGGGCCCCTGAGAGCACAATGAAAAGGAGGAATTACCTAAGCTCAAAACCCATCAAGTTTGTTAGACAGCCACTGCCATTTGGCTCAATAATAACAGCAATGCTGACCTGATTCTCAGATGCAACAAAGAAAAATAAGCCAAAAAAAATTAATAAATGATGCTATAATTCAGAAAGAAATGCACACACTGTGAGAGAAAGTTTTCAATAATTCTACTTAGAGGTGAACATCCAGCTGGAAAAAGCTGCTGAAGGAAAGATTATAGGCAGCTGTTATAGTCCTACCTGAGAGAGCAGGAAAAAATGTTTCAATGTATAGGGCACCAGTAGACCTAAATTCAAATGTATTTTCAAAGCCACAGCACCTTGACTCCAGAGGCACAGCTCTGGTCAAGGTTTTATGGCAACCTCCTCTCCTGGGATGCTACTGATCAAGTGAGCAGATCCCAAAACTTATTCCTACCTATAACTCTGGAAATAATATATTGGAACTAGTGCAATAAAATCATAATTGGAGTCATCATAAATTGGCCACTGTCCCCAGCTAATACAAGGTTAGGCCTTTCAGAGATTTTTAAATATTTATTTATACAAGGACTTACTCACAACTGATCCATGAGAAGCCTGATTTGACTTTGAATCTTATTTGTGATACCCTCTTGTCCTTTACTCCAACTGGTCTACATGCTACTTATGAAACCCAGCTGAAAACCACCAAACAGATTTAATTATCAGTACAGGTCATGAACAGCTGCTGTTGAGGGTCAGAAGCACTTGAACAGCACAATATGGTCCACAGATGGATTTCACATTGTTTTTCTTTTATTTCTGAATGTCTAAAATGTCCTACACTTGTCTCTAATCATAAATAAAATGAAAAGGAAGGAAGTGGTCCATAATATAACAATCCTTAGCCTAATTCTTCTCATTAATCTGCCTTATAGGTTGTGGCATGCACTTGTTCCAGCCAGCGAAGGTTTAATAGCCCTGTTTCTTTTACCATCATCCATACACAAGCCTGTCGATCAGTGGCAATTATTACTTAATGAACACGTAATGATGGGTGAGCCCAGGGAGAAGGGAACAAATAAATCACTCATTAGAGCCCTGACTGTGAGCTCCCACTGTCTCCTCTCAGGGCTCTGTTGTGCAGCTTTGTTTAGCCAACATCTTCAGGAGCAATCAGCACCAGCGGGTGCTGCAGAGTGCTGCAAATCTTCAGTGACCTGGAGGATACTCAGCTTCAAAAGGAGATGTACACAAATGTGTTTTCAGCTTAATTGAAAACTCTCTTCTGAGCAGTTCTTTAAAAAAAAAAAAAAGCTCCCAGAGATGTTTGTTTTTTCCTGATTTTTCGAAACTGTTGTTTTTTTTTTTTTTTTTTTTTTTTTTTTTTTTTTTTTTTTACTTCTCCAATATCAGCAAAGTTACATTCTTATTCCAGTTTAAATAATAAATCCTTTCCAGAAGCTTTAACGTGGAATCCAGTGACTAAGCATGATGTTAACAGTGCTTCTATATTCATAGACCTACACAGGAAGGATTCATGGGGAGTTACATCAATCAATATTGTGCCAGTAAAACAGGTTCTATGTTTCACAGAAATGATGCTGGTATTTGCTTTTGAGATGCTAGTTCCTGCTCATCGAGCTCTGAAGTAAAATATTTTGCACCTTAGCAGCAATTACCAAAAGTTCTAGTCCAGCTTCCACATCAGTTTCTAATTTTTCTGTTTTTGAGACAATCCTGCCAAAGTTAAAGTGATGCGAGAAAGGAAATCAACAGCTGATAATCCACAGGCAAGTCAAATCAAATATTCTGGAAACAAAACCATGAATTGGGAATGCAGAGGTGTATTGACTTAAATTCTGCAGATTCCCCCTCATGCCCTTTTGAATTTTGATGTAAAATGGCTCCAGTGTCCTCTTTTTTCAATTGATGTTTGACTTTTTCAAATAACAGAGTCACAATAGGAAGATTTAAATGAAGTTATTTAGAACTTCTAAATCAAAGTGGGATTTCCTCACAAGATGCCATCATTTCCATGGGATGGAATGGAAACAGGTTATCACCATTGGAAAAACGAATTTTTACGTTTCTTTCTAAGGAAAGATCATTCCACAAGTCAGTTTCTGTACAGTTCTCCAAATTCTTTATGTTAACAATCCTTGATTTGCATAAAGGTCTTCCTAAAACCTTCACTTAAGAAAGCTCAGTTTGCTTTAAGATACAGTTTAGCAACTTTCTAAAAAAATGCTCCCAGAAGAGTATAAAGCTTCTAGAAACTCCCTGGGCAAATTTAAACAGGATGAATCCAGTAAAAAATGCAGGGAAAGGGTTACTTTCTCATTCAAGGAAGACTTATTTTCTGTGTTATGTATTCATTTATTTGCTTTCAGCCCTGAAAGAAATATTTCTACAAATTTAAGAGAACATTTTGACTATTCAAAGTCTCCTCCTAATTCAATGTAGCTTTTGCCAGGCATTAAACCTGTTAGACATTCAAATAACAGATTAACTGTAAAGCACTGCATAAACCCACTCCGTGTTTTCAAACATATCATTAAAGGAATGGCTTCTGGGGGGAGGAAAAAAAGAAAACCACAGAGATTTCTAAAGCTTTTCTGCCTTTAAGTAATAAGGAAAGAAAAAAAAAAAAAAGAAAGAAAAAGAACTATTTCAAGTCAAAGCAGGTAACTGTTCCAGGGCATTGCCTCACTGGAAGAGAATTTCAATACTTAATTGTAATTTCTATCAACAGAGAAAACTCATAATCATTCTTATCACCTAAAATAGCTTGTTAGACATGAAAAAAGCTTATTGCTGAAACAGACTGTATCTGGGCACGAATCATAAGCAGAAACGTGTTTTAATTACCTTTTCCAATATCTTCAACTAAAAGTTAATTTTAATGAGAAGAAATACTCATGTTGGCTTTTTTCCTTTCCATTTCCCATGGGTTTTGTTTGTTGTTTTGTGTCAAGCAGGCAAAGAGAGCTTTGGAGATGAGTTTGTCTATCAGAGCAACCCAGGATGGTTTAGAAATTGAGTTGATCCCTTTCTGAAAGTCATTTACAGCTCATACAGAGAAAAGCAGAGAAAGCCACCTGAATTCAGGGTCACACAGGCAGAAACACTGGGTGATGGACACTTTATAACTAACATGCTCCAAACCATAAAACCATTGGAAAAAAGTGAATTCCTTAAATCTTTCCACAGTTAAAGTATTGACTATGTCATCCTTGAGGACACTTGCACTTACCTAACAACAAAATTTAAATTGAGTTTGACAGATGGTGTTTACCAAGCTTTTTTTTTTCCTTCAACAAACAAACCAACAGAAAATAGCAACCAGCACAAGGATTTGTGTCTAGGATAAGCATGGGTGTCATTCCACCTTTGACTGAGGCACTGAGGTTGTGAATGAGTCCTTGACTCAGTGCCAACTGTAAACAATGGTTTTCAGAAAAGCAAAATATTTATCAGTTAAGATCCAGGATGCCAAATTATTCACAAACTCGAGAATAACTCAGTTTTGTTTTCTAAGGGGCTTGAACCAAAACAAATACCTTACAAACAATGAGGACAGAAAAAGGAGAGTAACACTCACATTACAGTATGGAAGTGTGCAAGAAGGAAACTCCATCAGAAATGATACCACTTATCAAAAGTTTGGATTTTTATCATTATCAAAATATTGGAAGGAAATCCTCAAAACTGCATGATATCTAAAAGATCCTGCTCAGACCTCCTGGCTGGTTCAGGCTGACAGCCTGGCTCTGCCCAAACACTCAGGATGCCCACTGGCTTTGCCCTGGGCATTTCTGAGGGACAAGAAGCACATGCTGCTGAGGATGGGCATGTTTGAAACATAAATACAGCATTAAAAGCCTGGTATTTCCCCTGAATTGTTGGAAGTTTCAAGCCAGTGGTTGTGGGGGAAGCCAGAGGAGCAAGGGAAATTTACTTTTGCCTTGTAAGATTTTGATGTTCCTGCACCCCTTAGTAGTGGGTTCCTTTTTTCTGCAAATACCCCAGAGTGCCTCAAAGTGATTATTACCTGAGCCCTCCCCAGCTGACATTAGCAGGGTGATCAGGAAGACTGCACTTGAGTAGAACAAAACTTTCTTTTTCAAAAATGATCTAATACTCATGATTTCTCTTGATTTTCTGTAATAAGACTTCTTTTTTTTTTTTTTCTTTTTTTTTTAGTATCTGCTGCTACTACGCTGGGAAGAAGAGCAATTTTGATGAGGAGCAACAGAAAAATTAAATTAGCACATTTCAAAGCCTTTGAAAGACAGTCTCAGAGGAACACAAAAAATGCCAAATGAGTGAGAAGTCTCATATTAACATAGGGATTTTTGATAGCTTTTGAAAAAAGCATATCTGAGTACTATCAAATATCTTTTATTGTTTTTCTTCTCATTCATATTTCCCAGTTTCTTTGCCCCCGCTTACCTAAACCTGTTCTTTGAGGTCGTATAAAGTTGTCAGACCATTTGTTAACAATACACCTTTGGAGATTTTCTTAGGTTTATGAAAGCAAAACAGCAAATAAAAATAAAAAAAAAAAAAAAAGAAAAATTAATTCTTTAAATAGCCAAGGACAGAGAAGAGAAGCTATGTTTAACCAAAGCTGTCTCAAAATCAAGGCAGGACACTAAAAATGCCAGCCAGTTACATATGCTCCACAGCTCCCTACTATATAAATCCTTAGCACTGCTGTGCTCCTTTCCTGGTGGATGTAGAAGTATTAGCTGCAATTTGTCACTGCGTTATGTCAGGGAGGGAAGGTTTGCTCTTAAAATGCCACTTGGAGAGTAAACAGCAGCCTGCAGAGCAGGATTTGTTTATATCACTTTGGGTACGATGAATAACACACTTAGAAAGATATATTGAATATGAAACATGGAAGTGTAAAAGTTGTGACTTGTGTTAAATATTCACTGCCATTGCTGCCAGAACTGGGGTATGGAGCTCGTGTATTTCAGGCAAAGCCAATACAGGTCACTGCTGTATATCCCAGCTAAAGCCTTCTGTGCATTGCTGTTTCTCCTTTTCCCTCCGCTTTCCACTCATCCAACATTTCTGTCCTCTACCCGGGAGTCACCACACCTCATCCAAGAGCTCTCTGCACTTCCCTGGAGTGATTCCTGCTGGATCGGTGGGTGTTTATCCACAGGTACAGAGACACCCACATGCCGAGGGCTGAGGCTCCACAGGCTGCTGAAGCAGAGAATTCTGCACAGATGATGAGTTCCATTAACACCGTCTGCTCTCCACCCACACAAAGGAGAAAACCCCTAAACACTGAGTGCTGAGCTGCCTGTAAGTAACACAAGAACGAAAATATTCAAGAGACACAAAGCATTCTCCCTCTAAGAAAACACAAAATAACACAATGTATCTTCCAGTGCACATCACAAGTGTCCTGGGACATGACTGGAGATGTCTCTGGAAGCACCAGAGTGGAAGAAGTTCCTCTAACGATGCAATAAAACTACAGCTGTACCACACCACAGTCAATAATTACCGGCATCTAAGGCTACAGGGGAATTCACTATAGATTCATATACATGTGAGGAAAAGCTGCTAATCCATAGAAACATAATGGCTGCACTGACCTTTCCTCACTGCTCCCTCACCTTCACAGGCTGTTGCAGGTCCACGTGATGCAGAGCAGAGCTGAGAGCAGCTGCTCCCCCACCTTCCCTGCATTTAAAGAGCCATTGGGCTCCCAGGAACAGCCCCTGGCCCCGGCATCACCTGGGCCAGATGCAGCCCCCTGCCCTTCCCC
Source organism: Aphelocoma coerulescens (assembly GCF_041296385.1). NCBI lineage: Eukaryota > Metazoa > Chordata > Aves > Passeriformes > Corvidae > Aphelocoma > Aphelocoma coerulescens. The sequence goes on along the minus strand of NC_091018.1, from coordinate 3,549,591 downwards.
TGGAGCCCGTGAGATTGTGCTCCATGCTAAAAAACCCAACAGGGCATTCAAAGTCTGAAATTTGCCCCAAATTTGGGTCTGCTCCCAGGGCAGTGCAGGGATGCAGCTGAGACCTTTAGTCAGGTGTTGGGAAGTGTTCCTGCATGCTGGAGTTCAGAGAGCAGAAAGCCAAGGGGAGGAGAAATGAAGGATACAATATAAGAAGAAAAGAAAACATCTTAAACTTTATAGAATGAGTTGCACAATGTGTTACTCCTTAAAAAAAAAGCTCTGGCTTCTCCTTGCTCATTCCCTGTGCTGAGGAGACTGGAAGCAGCTGCTGTCACATTCTGTACATCTGCAACATGCAGCAGTCCTTCCCTGAGAGTCTGGGAGGCTGCAGAGCACTTTTAAATGTATAAATTGCATTAAAATATCTGAAATATTATCATTGATTGGCAAATGACTTTAAACAGAAGGACATTAGGTTTAGATTAGATATCAGGAAGAAATTCTTCCCTGTGAGGGTGGGGAGGCCCTGGCACAGGGTGCCCAGAGCAGCTGTGGCTGCCCCTGGATCCCTGGAAGTGTCCAGGGCCAGGTTGGATGGGGCTTGGAGCAGCCTGGGACAGTGGAAGGTGTCCCTGCCCATGGCAGGGGGTGGAATGAGATGATCTTTAAGGTTCCTTCCAGCCAAGGCCATTCTATGATTCTATAAATCTAAATACTACTATAGAGAAGAGTTATTACCTTATCTAATGTAAATTCTGTTTTACAGGGCTTTATAGTGCATGGAAAGAGATGCAGATTTTGTTTCAAATTTAGTCATGTGTCCACCTGCAAGAATTAATTTTAGTGAGTCATTTGACAAAGACTAACTGAGCTAATCTACATTATACAAGAGCAAAGACCTAATGGAGTCTAAGACATGTTGTTGTGTATATTATCACATAAAACATCTTACACACAGATAATTCTTTAATGGGATTTAAATGTTCAGATTTTAGAGCCACTGGTTAGAGCTCAGCAAAGGCACTGCAGCATTCAAATCCCAGGAATAGCTGCTTTCACAACAGTGTTCCACTAACAGGTTTTGCACAAGATCGATTGTGTGCCTTGCTTATAGAAACCCAGTCCAAGCTCTGTGGAGTTAAGCTTTAATAGACAAAGGTCCTGTCCAATGCAAATGTAGCTCACAGGTTAGGTTCTAAGGTCTAACTGTACCTCTGCTCTTCCCAGCCAAGTTTATTATTTTATTGTACTTTCTATTGATTGTCCTCATCCCCCTATTGCCCGGCTGTGCTCAGGGCGTGGCGACAATTCGGGAGGATCGAGGATGCCGTGGGGAATCTGTGGGGATCCTGGTGGGGAGCAGGAGGAATTGCCAATGATGCCTACAAAAACACTTCTGCTTCGTTTTCCACTCAGAAATAAATGAATCATGGGATGCAAGCAGATCTTGGTGCCTTCTGCAAACTTACTCGTACCACATTAGAAACGTATATTTGATAATTCATCGTTTCACTAAGCAAAATAGGCGGTTAGGAATTTATTTTAAACTATGTTAATGCTTCCAGATAGCTCAGAAAGCACTGGCTGCTGTGCTCAGGGTTCTCCAAAAAATACAACTCAGCTTGGAAACCCTCCTCTGGACAGCTTGCTCTCCTTTATCCTGCATGGCTTTCCCGTGGATCACTGGGTATCACATCACCCAGCATTGCAGGTGGGCAGTGGATGTCACAGAGTCTCATGGATGCTGAGGTTGGAAGGGACCTGTGGAGATCATCTTCTCCAACCCAGGGTCACTTAGGTGTTAGACCACAGGTAAGATATTTAGCACACTGCTAGATACTTGAATAATTTTTTTAAAAGCTAGGATAAGTAAGTTGGAGGGGTTTAATGCTTAAATTAAACATTATTTTTCAGCTATAAGGCCTGCCATGAGTCTAGGTAGTGTGAATAAGAATATATCCCATATTAATATTCCACAATGCTGTGGCTCATTCTTATGACAAGGATTTTAATGTGAATAGAAAAGAAATCTAATTAAATCATTATTATAACAGTGTTTTAGTTAAGTCAGGTCCTTTTTTTAAGACTAAATGCCTGAGATTTAAGATTTAATTTTTTAAAATATAAACCTGCAAAAATTGATCTAATTGTCAATTAGTTTTACACTTTCTGAATTTATTCTACATAAATGCAATTTACCTTAATGTTTCTGTGCCACACATTTAGTTGTTTGGGTTTTTTTCTTGTTATGATGCAATATAAACATTTGAAGAAAGAATTTCTAAATCTTTTCTAACTGAATCCACGCTGTACCAAAATGCCCCAGTGTGGCTCTGACTACCCACTCCTAAGCCATGTACTGAGACCATGTCCAGAAGAGATCAGGCTGGAAATCTCTCCATTCCAAATCCAGGAATCCTTGCACAGGAGCTGTCCAGAGCCCGTGTGGGTGTTCCCAAGCCTCCAGCCTGAGCAGGGCATTACTGAAGTTGTAGCTCGAGCTCACAGTCCAAATCCACTGTGGCAGGGGGCCTTGTAATGGTATTTTTGAGCCTCAGATGAATTTATCCAAATGAAAGACTGCACAGTCCCCACGACCTGATGCACTTCTAAGCTCTGTTTCATTCTCTGCTCTGCCCAGGTCGAGTCTCACCTCCTGGTTTAATAGAATACACCCAGCAAGGGAGATGGTGCTCCATGGAGATGAGGCTGTAGTGTCAGGCAGCACCGTGAGCCTGAGCAGGAGAACAGAGCCTTTCAACTCCAGTCTGGCTGCTATTAAAATCAAACCAAAAAATGAGAGGCTTTTATCGTCATTCGGCCCAGAGTACCGGCTTAAAATAGAATCTAATTTTGGCTGGTATCAAATATTTTAACATTAAAGGTTCTATTAATACCATTCAATAATATATGCCTTTTTAACATAGAACACATAGGACAATTTTTGATTAAGATTAAAACTTCTCCATGAGAAATGACTTCATTCTGCCCTCTGATTAATATAACAGCCTATTTTTCATATGTTTAAATAAATAAGTATGAGTGTATCAAAGAGGCGAGCCTAACCAGGCAGGCTGTGAAAATATAGTGCTCAGGGAAGTCCATTAAACTTGAGCTGCAATTCCAGCCCCGTTGCTCCTGCATTTCTGCAGCAATACAGAAACTGTGGCACAGATCCTTCCCTGTGGAAGGAAGCCTTGCTCTGCACTAGCACAATGTCAAGGTTTCCATTCACAGCTTTAGCACCACGGCTACAATTTGTCCTTAGAAGAAAATTACCACCATGCACCTCTGCATCTATCATTTCATGGTGTTCTTCCCATTTTTGATTCAGCATTTATGAGCTTGCTTTTAGCTACGAGTTTATTATTATCCATTTATAGGAAGCCAGCTAGTAAATTATGTATTTGAAAGCCCTGCTGGCTGACATTTTTAAAGTTCATTGGATTTTTTTTTTTTTTCTTTTGCAGAGTAGAAATTTGTAGCAAACACTCAAGATCTGATAACTGATTCCCATTTAGATGTCATTGAGACATAAGTGCAATGTATTTTCATTAATATTTCATTGTGTAAGTGTTCCTTGCTCTGACATTGCCATCTTGTAGTTATTTGTCCCCCATCTAAAGAGCAACTTGTAATCAGATCGGTATATTGGACTTCATTATCTGTCACCACACATTCTTAGCACAGAGAATGTTATTAAGTTATAATTGCCTCTGTTTTTCCCTTACGGGAAGATGAAGAACAATAGACAACAATATATGGACTCATTAAGGATCAAAAAAACCCAGGTTGAAAACAGGCATAAAACTGTCAAATACATCAAGATTCTGGATTCAAAACTTTTATTTCCACTTGTGGTGGTTTTTTATAGCCTGATGTGCCCAGGACATTTAAGGAACTCATGGAAGATGAGCTCCTGACTGAGCAGCTGTGTGGTGCTGGCTGGGCTCAAACCATGACACCACTAAACACAGCCCATATTTAACTGATAAACAAAGACAAGGTGCATTTTGAAGGTAGCACAACATTTTGTGATTAATATGTGATTTTTTTATCAAAATACCATGTTTTTAAAACCAAATGTGACAACAGAAGATGCACATTAATTGAACAGCCACAAGTAGATGTCCTTTTTAAAAAAAAATGATCTAAAAAATTATTGGGTTTTCTTTTGGAATTGACATCAGTCTAACAAATAGAAAATAGATGGCAGTACCAGGTATTTCGAGTGAGATTACTTCAATATGTTATGTGAGAAATTGTTTAAACTGTAGGTTCCTGAACTGTTGCAATAATTAGAAATATAACTTGTAGGTGCAGATGTACATTTTTTTCCCATCCTCCATAAAACTGAGTTCTATTCTGTGTCACATGAGGGTAAATTACATAATCCAGAATTAAATGAGAAAGAAGAATCTCACTTTAAATAACTGAAATGGAAAGTAATACTTAAGAAGGTTTCTCAGTAAAAAGTTTCTGATTATCTGCCATTAAGAATTTTATAGGCAAAGAAAGAGAGCCTGTCACACTTCATCATGTCTGGGGCTGATTTTTTCTATTAAATTTCCCAGTGAAGCAGCAATTTGGTAGCAGTTAAAGGAAATTTTGAAGCTCAGTAACCAGGAGAAGACACAGACACTGCGCATCTTCCATGTTTCCCATTTCAATATTCAGGGTGATCTAAAGATGCTCCTGCTGCAGGAGCTGAGGAGACCAGGTGAGCATCCAGCAGCATCCTCCCATTATGAGCAGTGCAGAGCCCAGAGGGTCTCAAAGGGCAAACTGGGTCCATATCCTGTCTCATTTTCCTTCCCCAACAATTCAGGTTGCTCCCTCTGTGGAGAAGAAGAAGATATTGTAAAACAAGTTATGTTGATGCTTTGCCATCAGGAAATTTTAAATTTGCCATACAAATCCTGCACAGCTCCTGTATGGCTTCCTTAAGTCTTCAGAGAGGTACCCAGCCCCTAAATATATTGTATTATACTTCCACTTTATAGTGTGCTATAGATTTTTTGTATTAGCAATAACTAACTGCATTGTGAAAGTTATTGAGGGAACAGCTGCAGAATTTGAATCCTGTGTGGGAATGAATTGGTGCTTCTGGCACAGAGGAAGGAATAAAAAGTGTTTGGGGCCTCAGGGAAGGTTCTGTGAAAGAACAACACTAAAATAATTTCAGTTGTTACCTTTAGGTTTCAGTCCCAAGCCCAAGCTTTGCTCCTCTGAAGTAATGCTCCACATTGTCTGCAGGCTCCAACTGCTCCTTCTCTGAGGCTATATTTGCTCTGTTCTGATTTTCCCACCCCCCAAGGATCTGTACTAGATACTGCACAAATAGCTGGTGAGGTTTGGGCTGGATGGCCCCTGGTAGAACACACTTAATCCGACATGGACAGGAAACATCATGTCAAGTATCTCCGTTTGTTCTTATCACCACAGCAGGATCATCCACACTGAGGCTCATTTGACAAATGCCCACAAATACCTGTAAGGTAAAAAACAACCTGTGATAAGCAGAGACACAAAACCAGTGGTTGAGCCGTGTTGGGGATGCCAGAAGCAAATGGAATAGAAGAATTTACTATATTTCATAGAAAGCAAATGGTGTTCAGCTGTAATCATCACTAAAGCTGATATTACATTTACCCGTTTAAATCACAACCAACCCCGCTGAAATGAATGGCATAGAATGATCAATACAGAAGCAGAGTCAGCAAGAAGGAAATAATGATTACACCCACACAAGCTGAGATTTGTCTCTGTGCACAGAGCCACAGCATCTTCATTCTGCTACCACATATTGAAAAAAAGAAATATCCACTAGTAGTCAGAGTGTTTTGTTCTGTCACCAATAATCTACATCCACAATTACAGTCCAGCCTGTGTCCTCAGAGTCAGTGGATTGGATTCATAGGTAATAATGGAGTGTAAAATCACTTGTAGGAGTAAGATATACAAGATGAAAAATCATCTTTCTTAAGGCTCTTATACAACTCTATAAATAATATTGTAAATATGAATCAAATTAAGAATTATTTAAAGCAACTAAAATGAAAACCCTTGATGGTTACTTCTGTGTTCACTGCCTTTATTATACCTCAGTTCTTCCTTTTCCTTTTAAAAAGATCCTTATTTTGATAGGAACATCAGAAAGGACCCGAGACTCTCAGCTTCAATCAGGTCATTTTCTGCATGCAGTGGAAATGCCCATCCAGTGCTTCTCAGAAGGTGCAGAGTCCTTCAGATGCTGATTGTACAGCAGGTGGTTAATGGTGTTATGCTCCTTATTGGTACCATTCACTCTTTTGTCAAGTTCAGTACAGAAAAGAAGAAAGCAGATCCAAGTTACCACTTTGAACCATTTCTAATATCAGCGTTCAGACATTTTAGATAACCTTTTTTCTCTTTGAGAAGGGACATAACAATCATTGGTTCAGCTGGAGCTGAGCCACCCTCATAATTATAAGACAAAACATCACAAACCAATTGGCATTTCAGTGTAGCAGAATCCTAATTCTGGCATTCTGGAATGTTTCCTCGGAAATTGGATGCAATACTTCTGGGATCAGTTTATTAAATTTGTCCCACACAGACTCTGACCTTTCAAAACACAGAAAAGATCACGTGGCAAATCACTCTCAGGAGTGACTTTTATTTTGGCTCTGACCTCTCCCTCTGACCTTGGGAGAAATGCTTTATGTAGAGACAGCTGAACAGCTCTATTGCTTTTATGCTTTGAAATAGGAGAAACAACCATTCCTGAATATTCATACAGTTCTCTTAAAAAATATATGCAGAGCAGACATCTCTATTGCATGAGACGTCTATAGACTTGATCATTTACCATACAGGTCAGTGGAAAACATCCATAATTTAGATCCAATTTCCATCTTTTCCAGCCCAGAGAACACAACTTCTAACACTGACTTGTATTAAAAAGGGTAGAATATGAGATGCTATTGTTCATTTATAGGGCAGCAATTATGCATGGAACCATTTCACTGGAATTCTACATTTGTAACTTCTGCTTTCCTTCTCTTTAAATGTATTGATTTTATCAAGTATTACAAATGGACCCAACAGACTGCTGTGGTTAGGGCTGTACAGTTACTTGTGCAGCTTCTTTTGGATTCCTTGTAATGGTTACATTTTAATTATGGCAGCTGGAATTACCTTCCAGAAATCTCTCCCATGTTTTTGAAAGTCTGAGGTGATCTGTTTCCAGCAAGGAAAAGGAAATAATAACACGGAGTTAATTATATCAGGACATATGCAAGGTTTTCCCTTGGTCCTTAATTTGAAACAGAGCTGGAAAGTTGATGGGATGAATTGTAGTGCAGTGAAAGAGATTCCTGAATTTGTGTTTATGAGGAGACATTCACATTTTACATCTAAAAATCACAATTGTGCAATTGCTAATCTTTCATTTGGGGTTTCCTGGTAACATTGCAAACTCTGTCTACACTGAGCAGGAGCCAGAAGCCATCACACTCAAATGCCCATGAGACATTCAAGGCAGAAGATAAATGGATACACACATATACCAAGGGAAAATTGTGTATATATCTATATAGATATCTATAATCTTAATTTTCTTGCAATGATGTTAGGAAACCAAGTGTATTAATGAATAATAAAACCAGGAAAAAGTAACCCTAGGAAGAATAAGAAAGCATACTGGTTGTTTTGATGCAAGAACTGAAAAAAAGTTGTAAAATCACAAGATGGAGTCAAAAAATACAATTTATTCCAGCTATCAGAAGGCACCAGCAAACAAAATCACTGACAAATTAAACACAGCTCTTAAACAAAATTCTTGTATTACTTTGTCATCTCGAGAGACGTTTTTCTTATATGAGCAAAATTTTATGAAGATATTTTTGGTACATTGTCCACTGAACACCCAGAACAACACCCAGAATATGTTGAGAATGTATCAACACAACACCTGCAGAAAAATGTATCCTTTGCTCATCCTCACAGAAACCTCTTGCCTCTGCTAAGGTGGACATGCACAGAACACAACCATGAGGAAAGAACTGGACAGGAGCCACTCAGGGGTGAAGAGCAGTAAAATTCAGCTATTTTTATTGTGTCGGGGGCTTTGCCACTCAAATTTATGAAGGACTTTGAGTCCCACCATCCATCATAGACAAAGGCTGCAAAGACAGAAGATGGAACTGTGCTCTTCTGGAAAGCAGACACTCCAGCACAGCACATGGATTTTTTTTCCCTTGCATACAGATATTTCTGCTTTTTCCCCATCGTTGTAAGGATAATAATCTGTAGCTCCTTATCCCCATGTCTTCAAACCTGATTTTTAAAGGCTCCTTGACGTGGCATGGTTACACAGACACACACAGACTCCTCTTTGAGTGCATCTGTTCCAGCCAAAACAGTAATCACATGCATGCCAGAAGCCCACAAATAATCTCATCAATATATGTGAGTGCTCTCCTGTGCCTTTGTGTACATCTGTGCTTCAGCCCAGATCAGTCATTGCTTAGCAATGCTGCAAGGGTCAGATTTTATTTTTCCTTACCAAAAATTGTCATGCTGCAGACTGATCCAGGCATTCACATCTGATTCCTGAGTTGCTGGTCATGAGGAATCACAAGAGACATTTGTTTGATGGATAAATCCAAATATATTGGGAAAATGCACACTGTGAGCACGTTTCATTTGACTGTTTCCATCAGAGTCGGTGCCTTTTAATTAGGGGATGCCTGAACAAACACAGCAATGTTTGCTGGAGCTGATAGAAAAGATGGCTCTACCTGAAATACAATACTGCATCGAGTAATATTAGTGAAAAGCAAACATCCCAGCCTCTCTCTGTCCCTGCACTCAGCTTGCTGGGAGATGGAATTACGACTGCCACGATCTCTGCTTCAAAGAGAGAAGGAGAATAGGAGTGGGATCCTCTGAGCCCACACAGCTCAGCTGCTGCTGCTGCCTTTGCTGATGTGGACTCCCCAGTTTAGTTCAGCCTTGGCTCCAACCCACCTACATGCAAGGCTGCACTTCTGAGATGGGAAAAGTCCTACTAAGTACTGCGTTGATTGAAATTCCTGACTGGTCCTACGTGGAAATTACAGGTAGGTACATCCTTCAAAACCGAACTTGAAACAGACACAGTAATGTGAGAAAAGATGTGGGAATGGTGGACCCCTTAGACTTTGAGCACTATAGTACAAGCTGGCTTTAAATCAAGATATCATGTCAGATGGTGCTCATTTTTCTAAGCCTTCCACTCTCTAGGCTGTTGGATTTGCACTTTACTTTCTGTTATTACTTTTTTATTAGGAAAACTTAAATCCTGTTGAGAAGAGCTTATTTAGGTTGAGCTGTCGCCTTTAGCTTCAGAACATTAAGTCCTGACAAATGCTTCTTTTGAAGTCTGACACCTGTTTGTTTGGCATTTCCCACTTTCAGTAACTCACTAGACTATAATAATACCCAGCACAGCAGAAGTAAAGAGAATGAATTAAAGCAGAAATGCTTTCAGACGTGAAAGAGCAGTACAAAAGAACATCCCTTTGCTCAGGGTTCCTCAGTGGTTTTGAGAGGACCTCAGGAGAGCTCAGCTCCAAGCTGTATGCTTTTATTTTTTTGTAATGGCATTCTAATGCCCGTGAAACAACCCAGAGCACCAGCCCTAGAGACCTGAAAATTCTGTCTTAAAACAGCAGGAGAAAATGAGTTTCTTTGCAGACTCTTTTAGAAGTAGAGAGAAATATCCTTATTAGACCAAATATCAAGTGTCTGCTCCTTTTGTAACAGAAAAGTTGAAGGAGAATAAATATTCGGAGTTACCCGAGTTCATAAATACTCGGAGATGCCTTTTCCTGGTCTTAAAACCAAGAGTCAGACACGGTTAGAAGGCAAAAGGGATTTTACCTTGGTATTTATTTTAAGGATCCTTAGGTGCACACATCCAGGTCATATGCATCGAAATGCACCCTGCAATGCACACCCTTCAAAAGATCTGGTTATATTGGTCTTACATTATAGGTCTTATTAATTAGCATATCTATCAAAGATTCCCCAGTGAGAGCCTCCAATGAGCCCCCCTTTCACCAAGGAGCCTTCTCCTGGATGGTTCTATCTTGGTTTACAGAATGTGTTCTGGAGAGGACCTTGGGCTCTGGGGCACACTGATCCCTGGCTACGAAGCTTCTGAAATGCTGAGTCTCCTAGCTTGACAAACAAGTCCAAGAATGCAGGGAAAAAGCACAAAGAATACAGAAGTTGCATAAAGGTATAAAAGGGGGATAAAAGAACAGGCAAAAAAATCATCATGGCATCATTGGAGATGGGATTCTGTTAGATTTCCCTTGACATTTGGCTTCATGAGGATTTTGATGGTAAGTTCCTTCAGATAATGATTTATCAGTTGTGGGGGAGTCTACATTTAGATGAGAACCTGTAGCCCACTTAAATCAATGAAGAAAACTCTCACAAACTCTCCCTAATCTTAGAGCAGACCTGCAGGGCAGGACCCCAAATTTATTTACCTCTGCCATGTACTTAGACACCACACCTATGGTTTTTATTTTATTCACTGGAGTTTCAGGTCAGAATTTGCAACTGAAATTGAGTAATATGGTCATTAGGAACTGGGTACTTGAATTAATTCCTTCAAAAAATCCACCTCATCTGGATATTTCAAAACCAGCTTTTAATCTTACAAAATGGATTCTATACAAACAGTATTTTTTCTATGGCCAACAACACAGTCAGTCCCTGTTTTGAAAGATTCAGCATGATGGAATATATATTCAATTGTGTCCTGAAAACTGTAAGAATCTTAAACAAAACCTGTTAGATTTATTTCATTAAAGAGATGAGAAAAAATCCTTTCAAAACGAGATTGCAGGGAGCACTGCAATGATTCTTAAATTCTATACTAAAAAAGGGGCTAAAAAGTACAAAATCTATTTAGAATAGTTTCACACCACAGCAAACTTTTTAATCAAACTGAGTCTCCTTCAGGAGTGTATTTTTTCAGCAATTTTAAGCAGCGTTTATACCTGCTGGGGTTTTTGTCGGCAGGGCTCTACTCTTTTTAAGAGCACTCAGCACATTCTTTATAACATTGGTTTCATCTTTTCCCAAATTTGCTAATCTGAAATATCCCATACAAGGCTCTCCCTCAGAATGACATTTTGGTTAAAATTCCTCTCCAACACTTCAGGCGATTCCATAAATAAGATTAAAGAGCAAATGAATTTATGAAAAAGATGTACAAGTACTCAGAGGTGCAGAGCTGGGCTCCCCAGCCAGCTGTTTCAGAGGCAGCTCAGAGAAAACACAACTCCTCGTGGCAAGAGCTGTTCACACAGCCTTTGCATGGCAGATCCTTTAGTTACACATCGTTAATCAGCCAGGTTGTGCAGAAGGAAATAAGCAATAACCCTTATCCCTGTGCAGCTTTCCCACAGCAGCCACTGTGGCTGACGGAGAATGGGACCATCCCCTGCCCTGTGGCCTTGCTGCACCCATGGCAGTGGGGTCTCTGCTCTCCCTGGGTGCAGAACTGAGTGGGGTTCCTCCCTGGGTGGAAAAATGTTTGTTTTTTTTTTTTTTATTTTCACTCATGGGACCTCAAACATATCCACTGTGAGCCTGTTGGTGGCTCAGAGGGCTCCACGTGACAGATTTCCATCTGAAGCCTCCCACTCCACCACCTTTGAACAGGAACTTGTCAGCCCTAAGTTTTTGTGCCTATATATTTATACACATGGAAAGGTCACTGTTATTTATGTGGGTAGATGTGAAAAGTAAATTTTTGTGGTTGGTAGCGAGCAAATTTTAAAAAAAATTGTGATTAGAATATTATACAAACATATACACAGATTTATACACTCAGTGTATATATATATATATATAAGCTGAATATCAGATCTTCTAAACTATAGATATCTGAAAGCTTTATGTAAGTAAAATATATTATTATCCAAAATATATTATTATCTACCTGCAAACTATGACCTGTTGCAACTGCATTGTTGCAGGCAGGGCTGTAAGGCCAATTTCATTTTACGGGTGGGTGCTTCAACTTTTATTTAACATTGGCAGGTTTTAACTGGTGGGCTTAGATTTACATTGCTGGACAAAGGACTTAAAGCAAATTACTTCTCTTAATTAACTGAATGATCCATAATGCATTTCATGCCTGAACAAATATAATTGAAACAATTGAAATCATATTAGCAATGCAGAAAATAATCAAACTACTGGCTTAACTCTTGGTAAACACTGGTCACTTCTCTGATTTTGCAACAAAAATGAAACACCAGCAATGCAGTAAAGCATTAACATAAGTGTTGGTGGATTTACAGCCCAAAGTACTATTCTGTGTTTCAGCTCTGTAATTTCCCAGAAGAGAGGCCCAAAATCATACTCAAAACAAACAGCAATCATAACTAAGAGAGACATTCCTCTTACTCCAGCCCTTACCAGAAGACTTTGGAATACAAAATTATTAATCAAACATTAATCTTTTCGAGAGAAAAAATGATCGTGACTGAAAGAAGATAAACCAAAGACAAATAAGTAATTATGCTATTATTCAAAGGATAAAATAATGAAATGTAGATTGAAGAACTTCCACCCCTCTGTCAGAGTCAGGGTATGTACCACGTCCTTTCATTGTCAGAAGGTTTTGGTACCCACACACTTATTTCTTTGGACATCCATAAAGGTGTATGAGGCCTATAGCAGGCAGTGGGATCAGCAGGGAGCATGGCAGCCTGTGGAGGCAACCTGCATCCAGTAAGGTTTGGAAATTGTCAGAGCACGAAGAAGCTGCAACCAGCTGCAGTAAGTGCTGGCCAAGGAGAGGGAGGAGCAGAGCTGAGCTCTGCAGGAGCCAGGAGCAGGTCCTGACACAGGCATGGGATGCTCTGTGCACCAGGGGCTGGGGAGGGTCAGGCTTCCCACTCACAGCTGAAGGCAATGGGTTACTCACAGAATTCCAAAATGGTTTGGGTTGGAAGGAACCCTAAAGCCAATCCCATTCCACCCCCTGCCATGGGCAGGGACACCTTCCACTATCCCAGGCTGCTCCAAGCCCCATCCATCCTGGCCTTGGACACTTCCAGGGATGGGGCAGCCACAGCTTCTCTGGGAAACCCATTCCAGGGGCTCACAGGGAAGAATTTCTTCCTAATATTTACTGTAAACCTGCCCACTGTCAGCTTAAGGTCATTTCCTCCATCCTGTCACTCCAGGCCCTTGTTCCAAATCCCTCTCCAGCTCTCTTGGAGCCCCGTTAGGCACTGGAAGGTGCTCTAAGATCTCCCCAGATCCTTCTCTTCTCCAGGCTCTCATGACAAATTTTGCCAGGCTGGCTCTGTGCTCTAGCCCCGCAGAGCTCCTGGGGCTCCCAGCAAGGAGCTGCTCTTTGGGCACCAAGTGACTCCTGCAGTCCCTCAGCAGGAGCTGGAGCTGCTCTTTGGGCACCAAGTGACTCCTGCAGTCCCTCAGCAGGAGCTGGGGCTGCTCTTTGGGCACCAAGTGACTCCTGCAGTCCCTCAGCAGGAGCTGGGGCTGCTCTTTGGGCACCAAGTGACTCCTGCAGTCCTTCAGCAGGAGCTGGGGCTGCTCTTTGGGCACCAAGTGACTCCTGCAGTCCCTCAGCAGGAGCTGGGGCTGCTCTTTGGGCACCAAATGACTCCTGCAGTCCTTCAGCAGGAGCTGGGGCTGCTCTTTGGGCACCAAGTGACTCCTGCAGTCCTTCAGCAGGAGCTGGGGCTGCTCTTTGGGCACCAAGTGACTCCTGCAGTCCCTCAGCAGGAGCTGGGGCTGCTCTTTGGGCACCAAATGACTCCTGCAGTCCTTCAGCAGGAGCTGGGGCTGCTCTTTGGGCACCAAATGACTCCTGCAGTCCCTCAGCAGGAGCTGGGGCTGCTCTTTGGGCACCAAGTGACTCCTGCAGTCCCTCAGCAGGAGCTGGGGCTGCTCTTTGGGGTGAGAAGCTGCTTAGCTGTGTCTGGCTGTGGTGGGAAGCACTGTCTTCTGCTGAGTTCCTGAGGCCATTCAGAATACCATCATTCACCTAATGATTTAGAAATTACTTGGAACTGCTTCCTGTGGAAGAGAAAAGGCATGGAAAATCGGGATGTATGGCCTTTCCTCATTGCTTGGGAAGGCTGCAGGTGGACAGACAGCTGAGAGGGATGTCAGGGCTGGAGTTAGAGCTTGATGACCCTCGAAGGTGCAGGGGGAGACAGAACAGCACAAGCTCGAGGCAAAGGCCTTGAGGCACAGAATAAGATGAGGTGTAAAGCAGAGAAAGACAGCTGGGAGATAAGAGAGCAATTGTGGGTGATGTTCACCACAAGGAGTCATATCAGCTAGAAGGGAGTGGGATGTATTTTAAAATACTTTTGGAGCTGACACTATCTGTGAGGGCTAATGGGCAAGGCAGAAGGGGACTCAAATAGTAGAAATGCTTTTATCTCCTGCGACAAGTTTGTTTGAAGGTTTTTATAGATAAACGTGTCATTTCTGATTTTTTTGTGCATTATTTTTCAAGATTTTAAGTCTACAGAACACCTAAATAGGTTGCTGTTCATATGCATTATTCATGTTTACAATTTTATGTACCATTACTTCAGTGTATATGAGTTGTACAACCAGTATTAGCTTTCTGAACTGGTGGAAGGACTACATACAAATTCAGCAATAAGTCCATTTTGCATTATAGAAGGTTTCAAATATTTCACTTGCTAAAAACCATTCTATTAGTGAATGGGGATTATCACAGTATAACCAAAAAGAAAATTTAAAACACATATTGTGTGAAACTGTGAAATCTAAATCAACGTCACCCATAAGAAACCACAGAAGTTCAAATCAATTGATCCAAAAGTAGTTGAAAATGAGTGTCATACTTTGCCTATCACAATCATTTTCCTGATTCTTAGTTCTATTGCAGTATTTCGATGACATATAACTAGAGCTGAGTACTTTGTAATGAATAATTTATTTCATCAATTTTTCCTCTTTTTTTTTTTTTTCTGTGACATATCCATGAATAAACAGATCATGGTTTTCTTTATTCCTAATTCAAAGTTCTCTGACAGTTCCACCTCTACCAGCTTCCCTTTACAGTGCATAGATTGCCTCCATGTGCATTCCAGATTTTGAAGCTGAGGAAGGTTAGCATCAGAGCTCTGTGGTTTCCCTGTGCATGGTCATACCCCATTGTTCCTATTCCCCAGCTGGACTCTTCTGAAGTAATTGGGTGTGAATGTTCATGGAGAATAAATTAGTCTTGGCTTTTTCTGTGATCCTGAATGTAAAACCAACTCTCTCTGTGCATTGGCACCAATAAAACGTAGAAGAAACTCCACAAAAAGGCTGACACACAAAAGGCATGAGCACAGCTGAAAGGAATTCATTTAAAAATTCATATGAATATTCATAGGATTTTTTTTTTTCGAGTGTGTTCTCTAATTAAATGGTAGGAAAACAACTTTTTCTCTTAGTGGATTCAGCTTTGGACAGTTCACCTGTTCCTGATGTGGCCACTGGGAACATTTTAGTGGTTGAAAGGAAGGACAGGCTCGGGGCTCTTGTCATTCTGGAGTTCAGTCAGTCTTTTTCTGGCCCCAAGCCTAAAGACATCTCTTTTCTATATTAGAGCTGTGAAGCTTTTCGGAAGACTCATGCTGAAAGGCAAGGCTTGGCTGTTTCCTCACAGGGAGGAGGAGGGGAACACCCTTCCTTGTGTGAGCTAACACTGAGGCAGCATTTTGCTGCTGCAGAATCATCAGGCAATTAATTAATGCTGTGATTCTGGCAACTCTGTGTTTTGTGTGAAGCAGAGCTTTCCCCACTCCACACCGGGAGGCAGTGCTGAAATACATCCCTGACATCAGCCATGGAGGCACTCCCCATTCCCCACATCCCTGCCTGTCACTACCTGAGGGAAGAGGGGCAGCCCTTGACCGTTTTAACAGTTATCCCACTTTCAGTAGATGTCTAAGAGATTACAGGATTAAAAAATTCAAAATCCATACCAAGAGAGGTCTGTGCTACTCAATATAATATACCCTGAGCTCAGAGTAAGTCTAAAGAGAGAGAAAGCATCACAGCTGAGATAAAAATGTAAGTCAGAAGTTAAGTTCCACAAGCAAAGCGATGCTTAAGGCTGTTTTGCATTAGTACATTTGGAGCACATTGTTTCCTAATCTACTCCAAAGAAATGTTTAGGGATTTTATTAACATAAAACAAGATAGTGAGAGCAAATTTGATATCAATTAACATACTAATTAAATGTCACTTAGTAGTTTTAGCAATTACTTGATATTTAATTAACCACTTAAATACCTTGGGAGATCCAGATTATTGTACATGTAATCAGAGGGCAATTCTTCTGACCCTGTGGGTACATGCTGCATGTCAAGACATTCTGTAGATAGCAACAAAAATAACTTTCTGCACCCTGACCCCAGGTATGTCGAGCTGCTGTGTACCCAGGAGATTAATTGACTCACTTGAAAGAACTGAGTATCACTTAAAAACCTTCAACATACCTCAAGTGATTAGGGACCTACATAAACATCATGAACAACCTACCTATAAAATATCAATTATTTTCATTCAAGACGCATTTTAAATTCATACTGCAAAATTGTCTTGGCGTTTATGAAACTTCTATTCACCATCAGGAACCAGGAACTCTTTTTTTTTTTAGCAAAGAGTTACAAGGAAGAGCAAGGAGACAAATATTTTTAGCAAAAAGTTACTTAAAGAGGGTAAGTATGTACCTGACATCCTCTGGACTGTACTCACACAGAGGCGCCCATTTTTGCATTACGGAGATTTCCTGGTGAACCACTTCTGTACAGTTAGAGGGGAAAAAAAGAAGTTTTAACCCCTCACAAAACAGGGATGTGTCAATTTGTCCTCTTCTACAGCTAAGTGTCCTTCCTCCTACTTCTTTTGGAGCAGTCTTGATGTCGTTCAGCTCATGCTGGCAAATTGCACCAGGCTGCCACTGACTTCCCATGACAACCTGCAGCAGCGTCACACCTCAGCCACAGAATCAAAGATTCCCTCTTTTTCATATCTCCCACTTTTCTAAATGGACATTAACTACTCATAACTCTCATTTTTGGTCTCGTGCTTGTATACCCAGCAGCCTTCCCGCTGCTTTGATTATCTTCTCTATCGGTGTGATATTGATGCTTGCATTTCTGCCTGGGTGTGCCAATATGGAGAAACCAGGCAAAGGAACCTTTCTTTGCCTTTGTAGCTCTTTCCCATTTGCCTTAAAAGAAAACCAAACTTCACTCCTCTGTAAAAGAAACTTTGTGATTTTCAGTTATTTTTTCAGTTCTTGCCTCTGTCTCATTCTCATACTGATTAAAGCTTTTCATTTACAATGCACCTTCAGATCTCTCTGAAATCAGTGACCCATCCCTCTCACTCCACCAGAACCAATCTAAGTCTCTAATGGTCTCTTTGAAGTAGAAATAGAGAAGGAATCCTCCCTTCTCCCTGTTCACCTATCAGCCCCCTTGCACAGCTACTGACACGCCATTTATTAAAATCTTTTGCCTTTTGCTTTTGCGTCTCTGTCTCCCTTGGTTCTCCTGAATAAACTCTAATTAATCCTTCAAAAATTATTTATCAGACTTCTTTCATTTATGGGTGGCAATTGCATGGATTTCTTTCAAGTTCCTCTGGGGCCCTCTTTTGACATAGCCCATACCAAGGGGATTGAAAACTTGAATACTTCAGCCTTAAAAAGGATTTTTTTCTAATTTGAAGTGCATGAAGTGAGCTGATCTCAGTCACAGTTTACAAAGGATGTTTGTGTCCTTATTATAGTTTCTTAGAGTAGATTTAAAGGAAATAGAGGAGGTAGTCTGGCATTTTCTGAGCTCAATTCACACCCCCCCCCCCCCCCCCCAGAATTCAAAAAGAAAATTATATAAACAAATCATTGAAATCTTTATGTTCAGTGAGACTATATAAAAATAAGTGAAGTTCTGTTTCAAGGGTTAAAAAAGCCCAAGGGATTCCATCTGTAGTTTTTGGATTTAAAGTTCCACAGTAGTAAGTACAAGTTAACCAAATGTTTCGGGGTTTTTAAATATAAATTACTATCTTTTTATTAATGTAGTATTGTAATATACAGATTATAAAAAGCAAATTCCAAAACATGGATTTTTAAGCTGTTCTTGATGTAAATCAAAATTTGCATTGTTTGTACCCTGGTCTTGCTTCATCCTGAGCAAAGGAACAATGCTCTATGACCTGGCAGGAAATGCACTGATCAGGAGGCTCATTTATTTACGTCTTAAAAATATCAGTGTAGTGAAGAATAAAGAGAATAAACTTGTATGAACTCATTAAGAAGCTATCCATTGTTTACCCTGATTTGGTTTCATTTGTCTCGTTTTCCCTCGAGGGGATCCTGACACCGCTGCTGTAAGAGGAGTGACCGAAGCACTGATGAACTGTCCTCTTGGGAGGATATTTAAATTAAATGGTTTACATTTGGTGCTCTCCAGCACCAAACAGAAGATATTGGAAGCTCAAAATATCCAGTAGTAGCCCTAAGTAACATTGCTGTACTTTAGCATCTGAAAATTATGTATTTCTA
This sequence comes from Aphelocoma coerulescens, assembly GCF_041296385.1. Classification (NCBI taxonomy): domain Eukaryota; kingdom Metazoa; phylum Chordata; class Aves; order Passeriformes; family Corvidae; genus Aphelocoma; species Aphelocoma coerulescens. The sequence goes on along the minus strand of NC_091018.1, from coordinate 3,530,968 downwards.
CAAAGATAATTTGGGAACATATTTTCCCACTATTATCAATGTTGGGCAATATAAAAATATTCAGAAATTAGAAGCAAAAGCATAACTAGAAGAAAACAGTAGTTTGAGTAAAAAAAAACTAAACACCTCATTCTCACACTGCACTCTAGGGCATCACATTTCAAATTACTTTACGAACAAGATCCCTGTGACCACTGACAATTTCCTTGCATGGTTCTGTTGGCACAAGCACAGACCTGTGAGCACAATCAACCTCAAAAAAAATTCTCTTCTGTGATGCAAATATTTCCACCAGTATTTGTCAAAAATTTCTGGTCACTCAAGCTTTACCCCTATTCTATTGTTCACATGCCATGTCACCACACCTGAAATCCTGTATTCAGCACCTACAGCCATTTTCACATATCTCAAAAGTATTCATTTTAAAAATTGGATACTCACTTCATAAATTGAAAAAAAAAGAAATCTTTCACACAATTTAAGGCTGTTTTTGCCAGATACACTTTGCCATCAAAGCAATATTTATAGATAATAATATAAATCTAATGATTATTTATCTGAATACATCTCAATAGTGTTTAAACCTTTACTTATCAGTATGCCTATACTGTAAGGATATACTGGGAAAGAAGAAAAATTACATTAAAATTAGCACAGGGGTTGAGGATTTTGTCTGGAAGAAAGAAAAATTAGTCTTTAATCAAAAAAGGTGCAGTTACAAAAGGATTAATTTTGGATCAGAACATATCAGGAGTTAGATATTTTTCTGTCCCAGCTGAGAGCAGTAATTGGAAAATCACAGTTTACACAAAAAAATAATTATTTTCTTATGATCTGCCTTTCTTTCATGAAGTCTTGCATCTCCATCACTCAGTTACAATCTGAGAGATTAGGGACTCAATATAGACTAGATTAAAGGTCACCTATTATGACAGACAGGATTTAATTGCAATATTGACATAAATTCCTTACGAACGATAGGCTTAAAGCTGCTTGTACACATTCAGCATACTAAAAAGGGATGGAATATTCATTACTTGCACTATGGGAAAAAGTCTAGAAGGAGCCTAAAACCAGAGCAAAGCTCCTTTTTTAAAAGAAGAAAATTAGGAAATGTTGGTGGTTTAAAAATTGCAGATTAAATCTTATTCCATTACAGAGAGCAAAAGTTAGCTTGATTGCACTGCTGTAAGAACTTCCTCGGGGAAATTAAACTTGATAATCTCAAGGTGTTTCCCAGAAGACACCATGCATTTGGTAATGTTCATTATAGTCTGCAGAATACCAGCTAGAATTTAAAGTGAAGACTCCCAAGGTTTAATCAATATAGACATTCTAAATTGTTCACACTATCAAGCCCTGATTATGAAACAAAGATGCAGTGAGAAGGGAAGCCACAGCGCTTTAGGTGGATTTTTTTCTGTATTAACTGGTGGGCTCACAGCAAAAGGTGAACAGTGACAGCCAAATCTCCAAAACAATTTTGGTAGCAATGTCATCAGTGCTTTGTTGGGCCTCTGGGACTTCAACAGCTCTGCCTGGCTTCAGTGAATAATTCTTAAAACCAGGTAGCAGGAGAACACTTGTTACAAGATTTATAACCTATACATTTTACTTTTAAAAACAATTAAATATTTAGCTATTACAAAATGGATTTTAAATGTTTCCTTTAGAAGATCATGGAGAGTATGAAGGTTTCAATATAAAAAAAACCCAACAAACTCAATTAAAAATTAGCTGCCTGCTACCTCTCCATGTTTTAAAGCAAGAAATAAAAGGATATACAGCCTAAACTTATACTGGTGCTTGTTATCATCTGGTGATATGCTCATACCCAGTAAAGGACAGAAATGGCACATTAACAGTTCAAAGCACAAAGAAAATGAATCTTCAGTTGTGATTAAATGAGTTTGCAGCATCTGTGCCATCTTTAGACACGAGAAATTGCCAAATTTCCAATTGCAAAAATAATCCAGCAGATTTTGGAGCTGGTAAGGAAAAGCTGCCTAAGGACAAATGATTTTAGCTGAAGCCAAGGAGGACACTGACCCTCTTAAATCTTCAGTAACCTGGACAAAGATCAAGAAGGCTTTTTAGGACTAAGGGAAAGAGCTGGAATTTCAAACAAAGTGTGGCTGGAAATATTTTTTGAGTGAGCCAGAACAGGATTTATGGGTCTTGTCCATCTGCTGCTGGCTATATGGCATCTATTCAGCACAAAAGAGAGATGATGCCCCCTGATTTTATATGGGTACATATGTCTTCCCATTCCTTTGATAAACAAGGGATAATCAAGCTTGAAAATTCAAACAACTCCATCAATAAGAGCATAGGAGATGGATATAAATTAAATAAAAATTCTCAAGATCATTGTGATTAAAAAAAATTGTGTTTCAGAGCCATTAACTTTTTGAGGTTACTGGGTTCTAATGGGGACCAGGCTCTGCAGGTTTCATCCTATTTCAAAAAATTATTGCTCTTCTCTGCCATGCATCTGTCCTCCATGGTTCTGGTCTTTCCCTGACTCCTTAAGGAGGATCTGGAAAGTGAATTTGTCATTGGGTTTCAGGCCATGAGGATAATCTCCACTGTCTTCTGATGTGCTGGAAATAAAAGGTGTCCCTCCCTTTTGTGTTTGGGTACTTTTCCTGGGTGCTTAAAGGGAATTCATAATTTCAGTTTTAATAACTACATTACTCCTATTTTCTGAAGGAGCAATTTAGTAATTTTCATTTTAATTTAGGTAAAATATCTAGAAAGACTTAAAATGTATATTAAAACTTTATTATTTGGATGAAGCTGATGTTAATAATTTCCAAGACCTAGACCTTGCTTGTCCTTTTCCTGTGCCTTTGGATCAGAAAATTATGACTTGGATAATTAAGAAGTCTGAGGTACTTCAGAAAAGAAAGTATAAAATGTTCTGCTGAATCCTTCCTAGACAGCACAGTTGGAACTGGGGGTCATCGTGTTCAAGAAAAAATAAATTCTGCTGAGCTGGACTCAAGAATAAAGAAAAAGAAAATGAGTAACTGAACTTGAGGATCAGAAGGCAGGACTAGTTTTTGAACAGAGAATTAGTTTTCTGTGTCAGTGAAAAGATCCCACCTCATCTGGCAATTGGACTCCTTGGCCAGTGTTTCTTGGCTGAGCAACATTTTAATTGTCACTAAGAGAAGATGGATCTTAAATGTGGCTGGTGTGCACATCAGAATCAATGCAACAGAATTTTATAAGAAAATATTTGGTCTCTATGAATTAGAAAAGACCCGCCCCTCCCTTATTGAAGTTATAGTTAAACAGATAAAATAACAAAAATTCCGAGCTAATATCAGCCTCGTCCTTAGCTGATCTTTCATGCCGTGATTCCACAGCTCATTTGTAAATGTGACCTGATCTGACATCCTGATGGAAATTACTGTTAAACAGATTAAAAGTTATGTGGTAGCCTTATTTCTGTATGTGTCTGCTTTTCTTCTGTTTCCATTGCACCCAGAATATTATCTAACCATACCCTAGCACATTATCTTGCTTCTTACATTGGGGAGTGCAAACTGAGATTATAAACGATGACAGGTTGTTTAAAATATGAATGCAGTGAATTCTAAGCTTGCTTTATGATGAATAGCTTAGACATGGTCTTAGAGACTCTACATAAGTTACTAAGTTAGGCAATTACTCTTTTTAATCACTTTTAAGAATTGCTTGATAACTTAAAAAGCCATATAAAGCTAAGCACCTCAGTCAACCAGCACCTCATTGTGGATTCTGAAAGTACTGAGGGAACAACTGCGAGTGTATAGGTATGAAAACTAAAATCAATAACAGAATTAACTTATTGAAAAGGAATGTTTTATTCCATTTCCCTTCCAGATGAAGCTGTCAATACAATCCATGTAAAACAAAGTGCCACAGATCAGCAACCAGTGGAACTGGAATCTCCATAATCTCTACTGTACTGGGTTTGCAAGGTTTTGGTAGCAGGGGAACTCATAAATATCAGAATGTTCTGTTTCCAAGACTTTTATCCAGCTAGAAGTTCCAAGATTAAAGCTTTTAGAATTTAGTTAGCCAGTTTTAAAAGGGAACTGTAGATATACTCTGATGTGCCTTTGACCAATTCATCCCGAGTAATGGGAGAAAGTTCTGGTGTTCTGTAAATCTCAGTGCAGAAAAAGTATTATCAAGTGTGTCAAGTGCTGGAGTCTGTTACAGAAAAAAACAGACTTTTTTCTTTTTCAGTCAAAAAAATGAAACTATAAGTATATTTAGATAAACTCTTTATGTGTTTGTTATAAAAACTGTGTATATGAAAATGTACCACACACACAAATACTATTTATATAGACATGTACATAAATACACTTATATTTACTTTTGTGTACATGTACTTAAATATAAATACATTATTTAACATTTGCCTTGGAGGAGTTTTGCTAAAACAGCTTTGTCATCACATCTTTGACTCTTTCACCACACTGCACGTCTCTGGCAGGGCCGGGATTTGATTCTTAACAAGAAGCTGACTTCCTTTCAGTTGGGAAGTAGATGAAGGAATAAATAATTCACATTGTGTTTTCTTCGTGTTTGCTGATAACCCTGTCATTAGAGCTCATAAGATACTTTGAAGATTTCTTAAATATAAAACTTTAAACAAAGTTACCCCCTTTGTCTCTAATTGCCCAGTTGGAATGCAAGTCACTGTTAGGAGATGATCATCGCTGCCAGGCAGTGTAGGAGGCATTGTGAGAGAGCAGCTAGAGCTGAGAAAATGCAACTGGGTGGGTGGGGAGAATTAAATACTTGGTTTTGGTAGCAAACAGAGATGGGTGGGATTAGAACAGAGATATCTCAAGCACAATTTGTGATCAGAACGCTCTGCAAAAGTCTTGCAGAAGTGAAAATCTGAGTTAAGATCTGCTGAGAATTTTCTGTCAGCCTGTGTGTTAGCAGTCCACAAATGCTTTCTGCCTTAAACACTAACCCAGTAATTACTTCCAGAGCAGGGTCACATGGGAACCCATCTCCAAGAATAAACATTACTTACAGAGTAAGGAGGGATGAAATCAATGCTGAGATTTACATTGTCATCTTGAACTTTTAACTCCTCAGACATGTAGAACTTAAGGTTTAGCAAACACATCCAATATTAATTTCTGAATAAAATAAAGAATTTCTTCCTACAGGAAAAGGTGAAATAAATGAGTCAATGCCAAGCACACTCTCCACACACATATTGAGGTAGATAGAGGTAGATACATGATAGAGGTAGGAACATTCCTCGTTGGACTTCACGGTTAACTGGAAATGTTTTTAGTAACAGCACTGGTTAAAGCATCTTCAAAATTGGTAACATGTAAGAAAAATGAAACCAAAACTCATCCAAAGTTTCTTACCATTAGTCTGGGAGAAAAAAAAAAAAGGAAGTTGATTATTTCAGTACCTAACAAGTTGTGATCTGTTTAAAGCCTGCCTGTACAAGAGCATGGAAAAGCACTGTGACAGCAGCAGCCCTTTCCCATTTCAAAGGCACATGGAAGAAACAGTGGACAGGAAAGAATTCTTACATAAAAAATTGAATATCATGTAAAAAAAAAACCAACCCTTTTGAGTGGCTTATGGTTGTCTTTTTTTTACCTGGGCTGGTGTAAATTAGAAGCATTTCATTGAGTTCCACTGGTGTAAGATGAATGATCTAAGTGAACTAGCACAAACAAAAACAGTAAAAACATTGATATTTTCACTTTTACTACAAAGAAAAGACAAAACTATTTGATATATAAGAAAAATATGGGCCTAGGACTGCTCATTTTACCAATTTAAGCTCATAAATAACATCTTAAGCAATAGATCCACATACTGATTCAGGGAAGGGATTGAGGAATTGACTTGACTCTTAGAAAATTCTGTCGCTATTGGCATATTTAAATCCACCCCTCTGCAAGTCTGGCACTCCAGACACAAAACAACAATTGTGAGTGATTTCCTGAATGCAAGTCCATGGGAGGCTACAGAACTGCATTTGAACAGATTAAAAATAGCACATTGGTTTTCACAGCGAAACAATCCAGGAACCATTTTGGGGCCCTTGGACCGACAGGCACAGCTCATCTCCATTCAGCTGAGTCCTTCTCTTGCCAAAGCTGGGCAGTCCTACCACGGCTGCCTGGTAGGGGATGGTTCCTGGCCTGGGCTAGTCCCCAAACTGCTCAAGCGTGGTTGAGTGGCTGCTACTTAGGTCATGATGAGTGGAAAACTTGCCAGCACTTAACAATTGAACAGCATGAACGGAGAGCTCACAGGCTGCTGCGGATGGAAAGGCCAGCAAAGGCACCGTGATTTTAGGGATACCCAGCTTTTTCTCCAGGCTTTGGATCCAGTATGGACCTCAACCTGTCAGAAGAGCGCTTTAGATGTGAAGGTGAAACTTCAAATGCTCGTTATCCAATTTAGATAGGCCCAAAGGGAAAAAACAACCCCATCATTCTGCTGCAGCGAGCACAGGCCTTGCTAATTATTATGACTGACATATCATAATTCAATAACTGCCCTTCTACATAAAATCAACCCTTCACTATACAAAACCATCAGTCCGACCTACAAATGATTCCAGACTGTAAAAAGCTTCATTGCTGATCTAATTACGCTGTGCTCCTCACAGCTCTGGGAAGTGCAGAACAATCAGAGCACAGCAGGCACCAGCGCTGAATCCCCTCCCTCAGCACGGCCCCGCACGCTCCGATGGACAGGGAGAGCACCCTGGGGCAGCAGTGCAGCAGCTCCTCCGCCTGCTCTCAAAGGGAACCTGCTTTTAGGCCACTCTGTCTGCTTCATACCTGACTGGAACAACCCAAAGCAGCTGTAGGTGCAGCCCGGCGAGGTGGTGGAAGGGTCCAGAAGAGGCCCAGAAGCTGTGATGATGTAACACAGCTAAGGAAGGTGGCAAGTGGGATGTGTCACCTGTGTGCCCTGGTAGCCAGGAGGGACATCCATGTCTTGGGGGGCATCAGGAACAGCAGCACAGGATGGTCCAGGGAGGGGATTGTCCTGAACTGCCCTGCTCTGCACTGGGGTGGCCTCACCTCAAGTCCTGGGGGAAGTTTTGGGCACCAAAAAAAAAAAAAAAAAAAGATATAAAGGTGTTAGAGACCATCTAAAGGAGGGAAATGAGGATGGTGAAGGGCCTTGAGGGGAAGCCATGTGAGGAGCAGCTGAGGGTGCTCGGCTTGTTCAGCTGCAGAAGAGGAGATTGACAGGAGACTCATCACAGTTACAACTTCCTCGTGAGGGGAAGAGGAGGGGCAGCTCCAATCTCTGCTCTCTGTAACCAGTGACAGGACCTGAGGGAATGGCCTGAAGCTGTGTCAGGGGAGGGTTAGGTTGGATATTAGAAAAATGTTCCTCCTCCAGAGGGTGGCTGGGCACTGAACAGGCACCCCAGGGCAATGGTGACAGCACCAAACCTGCCAGAGCTCCAGGAGCATTTGGACAATGCTCTCACATGATGGGATTCCTGAGGTATCTTGTGCCAGGAGCTGGACTCGATGATCCTGATGGGTCCCTTCCAACTCAGGATATTCTGTGATTCTATGGAGATCAGAGGATAGAGCTGGAGATGCCAGCTGTGCACTGTGCAGGAGAGAAAATAATTAAATCACTTATGTAGAAGACCATAACAAGAAAGAGTAGAGGCAGAATGCAGAGCAAGGGGGTCGCAGAGACAGAGCTCATGTGACAAAGAAATTGGAAGAATTACAGCCAGAAGGAGGGGCAGACAAATGACAAGGAGTGAAACGAGAGAACAGAAAAAGTCTCTCCAGGGTAAAGGAAAGGAGACTTAACATGGTCAAGAGACAATGAAGAAAAAAAAAATGAATGAGCAAAAAATGAATGAGCTGAACAGAAGTTATGTTTTTGTAGAAGAAAGGCCAGGAAAAAGGAAGGGGAGAAAAAGCAGAGCAATTAATAAAAGGAATGAGACAGTAGGGATGAAGGGAGGAACATGAAAGTGACATAAAACAGCACAAGGCACACACGTTGGAAGAAACAAGCACTCTCTTATTTATTCATACCTCCATATTTTACGTTATCTTCCTAGCAAGTGTCCCAGAGCTCCATAGATAACTTATTTTGGGGGGGATGGAGGGCTGTGAAGCAGGGAACGGGCTGGCAGCATGGCAGTGGTGGTGGATTTACTTCAGCTCTTCTTTCTTCTTGAATTGCTGGACATATATTTATTGAAATTATTCAAGGCAGTGGCTGACACTTTTTCAGAAATATCAATACCTTATTTGGAATAGAGGTGAACATTTATTAAAAGAACGTCAACAAAACACAGAAAAAGACAAAACTAAACAAACCTGAGAAAATTCAGAGAGAGGTGAGGAAGGGATTGGTGTCACTTGTCAACCCTTACCGGCAGACTGCAAATATACGGCTCCTGTAGACCACCAAACACTTTTTGCTGTTTGAATGACCTGTGAAACAGAACTGGGATATGATTTCTCTTTCCTGAATACTGCATTAACACCTGATGAAAAAAATATAGAGGGAAATGAAAAAAGGCATCCATTTAAAAATAATCTAATCTAATTCTCAGATTGTTCAGATGTTTTACTGGCATTTTTAAGGCTCTGAAGAAACATCTAAGATTTTTAGTTCTCCCTTTTACCCCTTATCCTTTTACTAGTTTCTATCAGAATGATTTGTCAGAAAAAGAGAAAATTCTGTGAAAATAAGAGCAACACATCAGAAGGTTTTATATCTTATTGTTAATCACTCTGGCAGATGGACTTATAAACCCACAGACCATTTTGATGAAAAACAGAATTGAAAAATGTTATTAGCTTGGCCAGCAATAATCACCTACTAGTATTCATTGATATTAATTTTGGATTGATAGTTATGATTATTTCTACCTGTCCATTTCCAGGGCAGTTTTAGAATGCCGAGAGCACGGCTGCCAGGTTGCTGTGTCATCCAGTATCACATCCTGGGCTTTTATGGGATTCATTTTTCCTTCAGCAATTATTTACTCTTGATGCTTCATGCAGAAGCTTCTTGATTCTGTGCTGAGAATAAAAATACGGAATTTGTTCTCCAATTAGCAAACATTTTCAGCTGCAAAACTATCAAATCAATACCATATCCTCAGCAATCATTTCACTTACAAAAGTGTGATTTTTTTTTTTTCCAAGAGCTCTCAATGCCCATTTTTTGGCTAATTAACTGCCTGTCTGCCTTATCCAAGTGGCAGAGTTTAATTCCAAAATTAAAGACTGGAAAAACCCATGAAAAAGGTCTCCAAAAGCAAATGACTTACATTCAAACAAAAAAAAAAAACAACCAAAAAACAGTGCAGCCCTTTCTCCTATGAAAGATTTCTTGTGCAAATCAAAATTCAATGATTAAGAAAAATTTGTAGGACATTGCTCTGGTGATGTGCTGCTCTTTCATACTATCTGTCCTCACGTTGTCTCCCCTGAAGCACCTTGAATGAAGGCAATGAATAGCAGCAATTGTATATAATATATATATAATATAGATTAAGGTATGAGTATTGTGCTTGTTTATAATTACATGAAAAGGCTGCTCAGCCACAGCTGCCTCAGCAAACATTCTTATAGATTTTGATAGAGCTTTTATTCACTCCATCTGCTGGAAAGCAACTCGTTTTACTTGAATGAGGAGGTTCTATCCTTTAGCAGTCCTGATGCAGTGGCCAGTTGTTATTTTTATTCTGCAAGGAGCACAACACAGCCAGAACAGGAGTTAAGCCTTCTGCTGGTGGCTTAAATTAATTGCTACTAATGTCACATTTTGCAGTTTACAGCTCAGTTTGGTTGAATGAAGTGTTCTAAGCCCCACATTTTCACCCTGCCCGTGCACTGGTTGAGGATAGATTGCACGAATTCATGTAAGGGGAATCCATTAAGGATTACTACAGGCATGGATATGCACAGAAACACAACCCAGGGAACAACAACAGTCTGTGAGAGTAATAGAGGGAATGGCCACAGCTAGATTGCTCTCTGTCTGCTGATAGCATATCAAAGGGCTGCCTGAACAGATTGTGCTGTCTGGCCAAGAAGTTCCTGAGGCTTTTTAGATAACTTAGTGCACTACTCTGTGTTTTTGGCAGAATGATCTCTTCTACAGTAATGAGCTGTGCTTAGAAAGTAGCCTCTGTTTTGTTCAAGGATAAAATAAAGCTGTAGCTCCATTTGTATCCTTGTATTCTTTAAATTTTGCAGTTGTTTTTCCCCCAGTCTTGGTTACCAATAAGAAGAGCTTGGTCCAGATTTACAGTGGCATTTGAGCATCCAGCTTGGTGATGGATGATATTTTCAAAAGTGAATTACATGGATAATGCACTTAATTCTGAATAAACTCACTGGCCTAAACGTGGGATTTCTGATGATCCTGTCAGTATCTGTCAGTATCTATCTGGATCTTTGCATGCCTAAACATCTCTGTTGATCTAATCTTTCATTTAGGCTTTACTAGAAGCAGAAAATTCATTCCTCTGCAACTTTTCTGTTATCTCAAGGATGCAGTGAAATGTCCAACCCAATCTGAGAAATACACATACCAAGCAGCAGAGAAATCAACAAACCTTCCCAATCTGAAGTCTACCTCACTTAGGCACATCACTATCACTGGGCTAGAACATTTTTTTAAACTCAGGCATCTTTGGCTTCTGATTCCTTTTCCAGCTGGAGAAGAAAGCAAGCTGGAAAACATGCAGTAAAACATGGGAAGGGGGGTTGGAACTCAGTGATCTTTCAAGTCCTTCCCAACTCAAATTAGTCTCTGATTCTATGATTTAAACCCCCCTTTTTTTTTTGTTATAAAAATACACTCTTTTACCTTACTGGAAAATGACCATATATCACCCCATATATGACCATAATCATACTGTGATTCCATCACAGGATAAGTAATTTTACATGTCTTCACTCCAAAGGCACATAAATGGACACCTAGAAGTTCTGTATGGTTATTTCACTGAAACAACAGCATTTTGTAAAGCACGGGTTGAAATCACAGAGCCACAATCTGCACTTTCTTAGATGTCTGAACAAGGGGGAAGGGTGAGCTGCTTTCTTTGTAGGAAGATGATTAATGAATTGTTGACAGTAATAAAGAAGCAGACATCTTGGAAATATTATTATGGATCACATATCACGTCAAACAGCAAGTCTGCCTCCCTAAAACATTTTATTTGTTATATTGTGCAAATCGATTGTAATTTGCTACCGGCTTCTTTTCAAATACATTTCTTCATTGCTGCCTTGGTAAATAATAAATCACACTAACTATTACTTCAAAACTGAGTGTTCCAATTTAGTTATGAATGGCGAAAGTAGAGGTACTTCAGGGTATGAAATCTTTTAGCAGTTCATAGAAAAATTGCTTTTTAAGGATAACCACATCAAAAATCATTAGAGACAAACTAGACCATACTGGTACACGTGCCTCTGTGACTGAAGCAGCCTGGAAAACACTGACAAGGTTATGCTAAATCAAATATTTTCTTCGTATTTGTCTTCAGACATAAATCAGAAGTGTATGTATATATTTGCTTCTTCCAGATAACTAAGCTGTGCTTTGTATAACAAAACAGATTTGTTTCCATGCTCAACATGGACAAGTCATGCTTCTTGTATATGAAATAAACCTGAAGGAACAAAAATGATTCCACAAAGTTATTAGACTTTGATGGGTCAAGTACATCTCTGAAATCTAATGGATAATTTGCTTTGAGATGCACTATTCATTTTTGTTTTCTTGCCTATTTTTACAAGACATTAACTTCAAAACTCAACAAACATTTATGCATTCAAAACACACAGCCATAGAGAATTTTTATATGCTTTCCAGAGAAAATGTATAATATTCTTTAAGTGTTAGACTTCTCTTTAAAGCTACTTATCCTTTGGTTGGTTGGTTTCTTTTTTTAAATATTTTTTCCATTTTCTTAACTGAAACCGTTTTGGCAAATACCACCTAAACCAAAAAGCAAAACTCTGGTTGTAGGAACCCAGAGTGCAGAGAATATTTCTCTGCCTGTTTTGAAGGGTTTTATCCCCCTGGACAACACTGTTTTTGACCTTTGTCCTTGGAAAAAAACCTGCCCACTATCTGGGAAGAATTAGAAACTACACTGGTGTAAATTAGGTGATAGACTACTAGGCAAGATTGTCACAGGGTGAAAAATTTAGAGGTTTTGGGTTTGTTAATTATATTAAATAGATAAAAGCAAAAAACCATCAAAATGGAGGAGTGTTGCTGTTCTCCAAACCTCCTCCTCCTTCTTCTACTACTCCATATTCTGCAGAAAAAGTAGTTTGGGGTGACTGGGCGAAGAATTCCGCTGTTCCTGGCTGTGTTATTAAATATTTGGTAGAAAAGTAAAAATAATGCACATTTTTAGTAACCATTGGTTAATTTACCTTTAAAAAGGCCGTGTAATCTTGATAATTGGGCTTTCTCCTGCATTCCCTGCTTTGTGCTATGTCTGGGTCATGCTAGTAGCTCTATTTCTGTGATAAGACTTAATAAACAACTATCAGAAGCAGAAAAGGGTGAGAGTCCTGTTTGTCTCTCAAACTCCTGGCAAGGACTTTAAAAACTCTCTCCCATCAGGAGAGGCTTAATTACAGCATGGTCAGTGTCACTTGTAAGTATTGCAGATGGACTCTAGTGGCTAGAATCAGATGTGGTATTTATTTATAAATTATACTTTGGGTTTTTCCATTATTGCCTGAAAACTATCAATTCCTCTTTAATTCAAAATAAGTCCTGCCTCTGCCTTGGGTTTCCGGCAGGATTTCATAATCTCTCTGTTTATAAATCTTGGATGACAGTCCCAGAGGGTTTGGATGTGTTAATATCTAACTCCACACTGAGCCACAGACTTTACTAGAGATAAATAAAGATAAAATATAGATTAGGATGAGTCAGCAACTCAGCTCTACTGTCTGTGAAGAGTTTACTGGAGTTTATTGGGCCCTTCCTTCTGCATGTTCAGACAGCCTGCCTGAAGGAATTCTGCAGTTAAAGATATCCATGAAAAACATACCTCCATAAAATAAGGAATAATCCAAGCCATATTACATGGCTGCTCATCAGCTTCAGTTTTTAACCAAATAGGAATGCATTCCTGATTTTTTTCCATGCATCCACCTTTATCATTTTCCCATGAAGAGGCAGTTTAATAACAAGAACTTCCTGCTAAACCCTTGTATTCAGTTTAGAAATGTTCAAGAAGAAAACATGGAAACAGCAGTTGGGGGTGTAAAAAAACCAGACCTACAGATACATAATCACTATTCTGTGATCTGCTGTGCTCCTGACATACATTAGGGAGATCCCTTGGAGAATTCTGTCTCCGTTCATTATATCCCAAAAGAGTCTGGTTTCACTGACCTTGCTCTCAGTACAGTGCCTCATGTGCTACTGATTGAAGGAGTTTTATATAATGAGTAGCTGAAAAGGGGTGAAATTAGCCCACAGAGCCATAATATATAAAATGTTCTTTGCTCAACACTAATTAGTTTACTTGAATTTCGTCTGGTAGGTCTGGTCTCCAAGGTACAGAGAGTGCTTTTGATTTCACGTACCATAACATCAGACATTTAAGTTCTTTAGTTTCATATCCTGTTCTGGGGGTGGTAATTTTGTTTAAATAAAATCTTACTTCAGCAAATAAAAATGCATTTTTGTCAGTGTTAAAAGAAAAATAAAAGCAGCTCTTTTTACTGGGGACTTGGGGAGATAGATGATGAATTAGACTTTTTGATAACTGAAGATTAATATTAGTCTGCTTCCAATCAAAAACTTCAGCACTTGAATACTGAACACTTGAATAGGGATGCTCGTTGACACAGCCTCCAAGACAATACACCAAAATAGATACAGCTGCTGAAGTGGAAGTTGCTTTCAGCCAATGAATTTCCTGCTTGTCAGATTTGTATGCGTGTTTGAATGTGAGGGTAATGAAATAACATTATAGACTTCAGAACCAGGGCAGCCTTTATTCAGATAAGGTTATAAGCAAATATGGTTTAGAATGAGTGTCTGCTGAAGTAATAGAATCCATTGCCAGGAGTTTAACTGTTTGCTGCAACATTTAAACATGCACAGCAATGCAGATATGCACTTTGGGGTCATACAGAAAGAGTTTTGCACCTTGGGCAAATAAACACTGCTGAGGCCACAGGGGTCACCTTCAGACAGCTTAGTGTGAGTCCGAATAGACTTAACTCTTTATTCTCAGTGTTTCCTTTCATCTGGGAATTTTTCACATCTCAAAGTCAGTCAACAGTAAACAAAATTAAGGGAAAATTAATTGTCAAATCACAGTGAGACCCAAAGCCTGTTTCTCAAGATAATTAGCATGCAACACTGAGGCCAGACTATCACATACAAACTGATAAATCAACACCACACATTTCTAACTTAAACTGAACATTTCCGATGTAAAGTAGGGAAAATTTTCAAAATCACTGCACTGTGATGCAGATTTTAAATAATTAAAACTATACTAAGTAATAACTAAGAGTTTTGAAACACATGCAGTTGCTAAACTCTCCGGAGAGTTAATATTAATATTAATGCCACTCTGTAAAGCTGACATCTCTCATCTGGAGGAAATCCTCCTGTCAGAGCAGCATTTGTGGGATAAAATTTTTGAAAAGCCTTTAGACGCACCAATGAAAAGTCTCGTCCCACCAGTATCACCACACTATTCTACACAAATGGCACAAAAGCAGCTAAGTGGAGAGAGATGGATAACAGCAATGAGCTGCTCCCACTTGCTCCAAGCACAAAGCAAGCAAAGGACCATGTGCCTGAAAGAAATGGAGCAGTATCTTGCATTGGATCTGATGAAAATCCTGCAGCTGCAAATGCAAACTATCACAGGTTATTAAAATATTAAAGATAAAAGTGACCTTTGATTATTGGGGTTTGTAAATTTAGCTTTTTTTTTCATTCCAAATCAGAAAAAAAGAATTTTGAGCAATTCAAAATGAAATAGTAGATTAAATTAAAAGGAATAGCATGACCATGACAGAGCTACTGAAGATATTTATTCCATTACCATTTTCATTCTTCTAGAGAAGTTTTTTAGCATACTCTCAAAGGGCTGAGCTTGTGACCAAAATATTCAAAGCAAGGACCAGAAGTGCCCTGAAGAGTACTGAAGTCAGGGGATAATTTTTCTGAAGAACATGAGTAAACAGGAAAAGTGGAACAGCCACATTCAGGGAATAATTATTGCCTCTAGTATACTAAGTTATTCAGCATTAGGCTATTCAGCAGTAATTATACCACCCCTGGGCAAGGATGATTTAGTGCAGCACACTGGTGCAAGCTGCATAATTAAGAGAATGGGATCTGGCTACTATTTAACACACCTTTCCAAATGTTCATTGGATCCAGTTGGCAAGAGCCACGCTGGGCTGGATTGCAAGGGAAGGTGACCTTTCCAAATGTTCATTGGATCCAGTTGGCAAGAGCCACACTGGGCTGGATTGCAAGGGAAGGTGAGCAGTGTGGTTTGTACTACAACGCCTTGAGTGCCACAGCATTTAGCACTCTGCAGTCGGAAGGTCAAACTCTGCTCTCCTTTAACTCTGTGCAAGCCAACCAGCTCGCACAGAATTGCATGTGTCTAATTAAAAGCTGCATGTGGTCTGCTGGGCCACCCTCTGATGTTAATGCTTAATGCAGTTTAGCACATTTTGTTCTGGTTATGTTGAAATCGGGCAGAACAAAGCCATGGATAGGCTCTAAAATCAGCTATATTGCCCCATATGCTTGAATGGGAAAAAAGTAATTGTTTAACAGAAAGAAGAAACATTTTAGTGTTATAGATTAATTCCTTCCCCTGCAATGTACAAAGTTTATTAAGTATTGTTCCTTTTTCTCTGTTGCTCGCATTGTGGGATTCATAGGAATGGGGAGAAAGAACCTCTGCAATGGTTATCACATGGACACAAAACCACTCAGACTCCCTTTCTATCCACATTACTTACAGAATAGAAAATTAGAATGTAAAGAGACATGAAGCTGTTCCATAAGACTTAGAAAGTACCACAATATAAACAACCAGTTCAGCCACATCTGAGTTTCTGAGTTTACACCTCCCACAGAATCCATGCAGGGAAATTCTCACCATGGGGCTCTTTGTCCCTCAGCCTCAGTCAGCTCTGGGAGCACTTCACAAGAACAAGAGATTTGAAAGGCATCTGATGCAAGGCGATATCTAAACCACCATATTTGGGGATCTTTGCTATGGCAGGAATTCTTTCCCGAAGCCTCATCCCCACACATGGAAGACGATCAGCAAACATCTGACAGAGACAGCAGAATCTGGAGCGCCTCCAGCCTCGGGATCTGGCTCCCTGCCCCGGCTGCTTGGCTCTCTCCCTGACAGCTCCCATGACTTGCTTTACAAGCAGGAGCAGTGGCAGTTTGGAAAAGCCTCCAGGGGAGGTCATGGGGGGATTGGCTTGGCTCCTCCACATCATTTGTCTTGTCTGAAATTAATTTTGAGGAAGCTGTTCAGCATTGCTCAGGAATAAGATTATGTATTAGCAGGAGCCATTCATTTTCCTGCTTAGGGTAAGGTAACAGAATACAACATTCAAATGCCAGGATTTATGTCACTCTGGGGAAACATGTTCTGAGCAATTTGATTTTTTTTAACACTTCTCAGTTATCCTGTTTGATGCAGGCATCACAAAGAATGAAAGCCTATAGCTCAGTAAAGTAAAAATAAATAAATATAAGTTTTAGGGAGTTAGAATAAATGTAGGGAAACAACATTTTTTTTCTCGTCTTAAAAGTAAAATCAGTGGAATGTTAAATTTAAGCTTAATTTTACATTCTTTTACTACTTCTCAGAATTTACACATCTTTCAATAGGAAGAGTTGGCATTACCACTATTTTTGCATCTCTTACTATTTTGCAGCAATATGTCTCTGACTTACATTTGAAAAACACTAAAGGTACTTTGACTAAACTTATTTACAAAGCCACTGACTTAAATTAAATTCTTCAAGGTTAAGCCAAGTTCAAAGATGAGCTATAATCCCACAGCCCTCCACACATCATCTTCTATGAATTGTTTTGTTAACAAGACCCGCTCAGAATCAAACTGGGATTTTACCCATCTTTCACTGTTACCTTACCTCACTGTTATCAATCACTTATTGTGCATTTCTTCCTTTTGTCATGGGTTTTTTTTTTTCAGTTGCTTATCTCTCCTGGCCCATTGCAATTGATGGTAGATTGCTTTCTATGTTCTATTTTTTTTTATTATTATTTCTTTCCTGTGAAAGAAAATAGATTTTCCTGGGGAAAAAAATAAAACTGAAAAAAAAAAATTCAGATCAGAAAAATAAGCATCCAGATCATTCAATGGTGGGAGCCTGTGTCAACTAGAAACTCTTCCATTCACATGCTGCTTTTACAAATAACTCTTTTTCACATTGATTCAGGACAGAATTAAGAGCTTGGATATTTTCCTAAAAGATGTTAAACAAACTCTACGTTACAGGAGAGAGATGCTGTGCCTGCCCCGTGGGAGGCTGGGACAGCAGCTCTCAGATGGTGCTGCAGCCACAGATCCCTGTAACAGAAAGAACAACTGTTCAGAATTTCCCTTCCTCTTCCCTCTGCCCATTCCACATTCCTCTTCCCACCCACCAAGCAGAGGGACTCTGCTGGAGCCAGAGGTCCCCAAACTGGGTGGTGGTGGACTATTGGGGAATAGAATTATTTGGATCAATAAAAAAACTGTGCAAGCAATAAGGGCTGGAGGTTTTTTGGGCCTGTGGGTGTGAGAGACATTTTCCATGGGAAAGTCCCTGTGTGAAACTAAACAGTTTTGGCCTGAGAAAGAACAGGGAGTGAAGAACTTGCAGCTGTGCTATCCGGGCGTGATACGAGGGAGGTGAGCACGAAATTCTTTTGATCATAACAAGACTGTGGAAAACTGCCAATGTAGGTCCAATTATGTAGAAATAGAAATGTGTCTTGATAAGCTTTAAGCCACTTAGGAGCTAACAAGCTGGTATACTATATAAGTGCCTTTGGACTGCTAATAAACGGAGTTCATTTATCAACCATATTGGTTTTGGATTCTCTTTCTTGCTCCCCCCGCCGGGGATCCAGGCTCCTCGTCCCGCGTGGCTTCCAACAGTGGACCAGAACTGCAGGAGGGTGCAGCTGGTGCCTGTCTTTGCTTTAAACACTAAAGCAGGATGGTCAGAGGATGAGCACAGCAAGCAAGGCTGCAGGAAGGCCAGTGACAGGAACTTGTTCTGATTATCTGATTCTGAGTGGTGAACCAGGAAGGGATCAGGACACAGAGGTGTCCCAAGAGCCACGTACTCCACCAGGATACACCTGGGCAGTACACCCCATGCTGGAAGCAATCTCTGGTGTAAAGGCCAGGGAGGTGAGGAGGGAGAGGCAGAGCAAACTTGCTCTGAAAGCTATTTGCCACTCATGGATATGCTCAGCACAGACAGAAAACCATCATATGTTGACCGAAAAAGTCAGAAGTCACTTAAGGACACTGACTTTATGCAGTGAACAAAATAAGACGAGATTCTTTCATCACTCTTTGACTTCACTGATGAGTCAAAAATCAAGCTCTCATTTTTAACTGGTTGAAAACAAACTGTATAAGATACTGAAAAAGCTTCCAGAATTTACATCTGTTACCACAAATACAGATTAGATTCTGCCTCTGGGTGACCAGCCATAAGTTCTTCATGATTTGCTACACATGGGAGACTTTCAGCAACAGCCCACACACCCGGTCTCTACAGCATTTTGAAATTTTTAGGTCTCTGAGCCTGTTCATGCTTCTCCACAAGCACCTGTTAATTTGAAAAGCTGTATAATATAAAACAAAACAAATAGGAAAGGAAAGGAAAAAAACAAGCAGCTGCTTATAGCACTGGGGACAGCAACAAGGCTGAGCTGAAGAAGCAATCTTTATCTCAGGGAAAGGCAGTAATACTTCCAGCACACGCAGCAGCAGTGGTTTTCCTGCTGTAATGCATATTTGAACTGGCTCTTTTCCTGTTCTCATTTTTAGCTCAGAGACTAATGATCCTTGTTGCTAAGTCACATCAGTGCAACGCTATGAAAGGACAAGTTCCATTTAAATGAACGAGTCTATGTCGGCACACACAATTTTCATCTATGTTCCAAGGAATTATTTGGATCTGCAAACTTAAATAAAAGCTCACTCCTGGTCTTTTAGCAAGGCACATTTTGCTGGGAGCTTATGCTCCAAGTAACACTTACTGTCACTGCTCTCTCCTCTCTTGGAAAACAACGGATACTTAGAATTAGTTCAAAAAGCTGTGGGAATGTGCAATAAATTCACAACTCCAGGCTATGGCATATGTAGTGACACTATGCATTCAAGAAGCAGCTGCAATCAATATTTGTGATTTATATGCTGGAATTTAATGACCTCCTACATACTTATTCTCAAAGATTAATATAATTTTGACTCCAAACTCCCCACAGCCTCTGTGCACAGCAGTCTGTAACACAAGGGCTTTTCTTGCCACAAGTTGTACAGCAAATTTGAAGATGTTTCTCATCACTGTGGTGCAGATTATTGCAGCAGTTTCCACACTGGAAATGAGAGTGTTTGCTGGGACAGCTAGGGCAGGACTCACAGAAATTGTGGTGCTTCCTCTCAGAGAGGCACAAAGCTGCAGGCTGAATTGCTGGAAAGCCTCACTGACGCCCAGGTGTACAGGAAAAGAGGGGAGAAAGTGGCAGGCACCAACAGCAGAACACAAACACAGTTTCTGTGCTCCCTCCCAAAGAAACCAGTGCAAACAGAAAGTGACACAAGGAACTGGGCCTTTCACATAGAGCCTGCCCAGATGGAAGACTGCCAACTGCACAGGTCAAACATCAAAAGCAACGGGAGTACTCCCAACCTCTATCGAGCATCATGGAGAATCTTCTCTGGGAACTTCACATTCCACAAAGATCTCTGCTTTCACAGGCATTTACAATTTTCTTTCATGTTCCTTACAAATCTCCAGCACATTTTTACCATTTCCAGTTGAGCTTTTTATGTATTTGTTCTATCTTTTTTTTTTTTTTTTCTCGGAATATCAAGGAGAAATCACAAACTATCCTTCAAGGATGTCAAAGCTCCTGCCTTAAAATTAAATTCTATCCTATCCCAATCTGAACTAGAGTATTTCCTGAAACCTCAGTAGGCCCAGTCTAAACTAAGTGTTCACTCAGGAAAAAGAGAGGTATCCAAGCATCTGACTTTATAATGACTTTAACTACAACAATAGCTACCAAATTTGAATACCACATGTTCTGGCTTTATTTTGCCAGTGAAGACTATTTTGGCTTACAAAAGAATCTGAAGACTGTTCTGCTGTGGAGAGAGAGAAAAAGAGGGAGAGAAGTAAATACTAAAGATAGAAGAATAAAAATCCTTTGAAAGGGAATTGAGTTCTTGCCTACTGCTTAAGAAAAATGCACTATAAAGCAGCTATTGATTTTTCATTCAACAGCACTGAATGTTTTATTGAAAAGGAGCAACGCTCAGTAATTTGAATTTTCAATTAAGGTAGCACGTTCCTTGGACACATTTACTACTGCACTCCAGTGACATTTATTTGACTTTTAAAATCCCTCCACTATTGTATTCGTGTTTGTATAGATCAAACTCCCAATACAGAAAGTGCTCGGATTATAACACTGCTGATTATAGACATGTCTGCAAGGCTCTGTGGACAACCTAATGACTTTATTTATAGGTAGGACAATGTGCAGTCAGAGACAGCTTAAGTAAAATATGGCACCAGGAGAGAGCTGAAGCAGTTCAGCATTTCAGCTGAGAAATATTTACATTTTATTTATCTTTATGGACAGTATATAGATGCAGTGAATTTAGTTATTAAAAAAAAGTTTAAATTTTAGAGGATTGGGGCATCTTTACTGATTATAAAACTCATCAGCTATTTAAATGTATAAAAATTTCAGCTGTAAGACAGACTGCAGTATTTCTGAACTCTAAAGAGATAATGGTGGCTCATACTGGATTCCCTTCTGGAGAAAAATTGGCTGATAATCTAACAGCTTTCATGGAGAGCTTGAACTCCATGAGGTCAATTGACAAACTTTAGACTTCTAGAAATAGATTTAGTCTCTGCTAATCATAGGTGTTGTTCAAAAACCTAATCATCTACTCCTGCTAAGGGAGGGATTTGGATAATCCCTGGATATTTTACTAACCAAGGGAGACACAGCTCGGAGTCACCAGTAATTTATTTCCCCCAAATTACAGCAGAGATTGCACAAATTCCCACCAGTTCGTGGTGTGTTGTGTTTAAAATCTTGTTCCTTGCTCTTAAAATCTAGATATGAGCAAAAGAAACACACCTGATATGCAAAGCCAAGAAATTATTCTTATTTTAACCAAAGTCTAAGTCCAAAGATTTAGTCCAGTTGCAGTGATGCCAGCACATATATCTCAAAATAAATTAGGCTAAAATTATCCATTCAAATATGCTAAAATCAAGGCTTTTCTATGCTCTTGTGCCTGCCCTTGCCCATGTTTTATTTCTTCTCACCCCTGGAACTGCTCGAGGCTGCTCTTTGGAGAAGTGGTGGAGCTCCCCAGTACCTCTGCAAAACCGAGCCAGCCCAATATATTGTAGTGCTTGAGGTGCCTTGTTTCTGTGTGACCCTTTAATCAGGATGGACTCTACAGATGTACTCAGTGAAGTGCTCCCAGCCCTGCTATCATCTGACTAAGATTTCCTGTTGCAGCTAATGAGGTTCTGCTCCCACTTAATCTCTAAATATGGCACGGTTCACGCTTTTTAGTTTGCTTAATGACATGCTATTAATAAAGACATGACCTGAACAGCTACTTGCATTTATTGTCTTTTTTACCCCCAACATTTTTTAAAATTATGCTGAGGTAATTTAATTTTTTAAGATCATAAACTGTTGTTTTGTTTGACAAGTTGGACATAATCATCCAACACTCCCATGAAGGCACTCACCAAGGTCAGTGCATAAGCCAGCAATTTATCTGAAACATTTATCATGATATCGAAATGGCTTTGCTATTTTTTCAAGTTATTATTATTATCATTGCCTTATTGACAGAGCAGGATGCTAACCCACACTAAAGAAAGGTTCAGTCCTCTGTAATTATGTGTAGTTTCAAGCAATTTCAAGTTATTGAAAGCACAGAACTATGCTTAACTCTTGGTTGAACAGTACCTATGCTGAACAGAGCTACTCAATAGCTTGTTTTTCCCAATGACAAATGGCCTTAAAAGAGGTAGAGCAGCTCATGCCTTTCTCAAAACAAATTATAATTGGCATAAGCACAAGAACCAAAAGTTTTTGTTGGAGTTAATGAAACCACAACGCAATTCTCTGATCAAAATCATTAACTGGCAATCTTGGTGCAAATGAGATTTTTTTGTGGTTTTTGTGTGTGTAAGACTCAGATATTCAACAGCAGAGAATTAACTCTGCATCATTATTTTAAATTGAAGCCAAACAAGAAAAATATGTCAATTACCTTTAATTTCAAGCACAAGAAATCTTGTTTGTGTGAGTGAAATCAGAGCCCATTGACTTCTAATGGGATTTGAGTGTTTTATCTCTTTAGGCTTGATTTGGTTTTATCAATTTTTAAGTATGGGTTATTATTTTTGCTTCTAACAGACATCAAATTGCCCAAAGACTATTGTAGTTCTCTGCTCACAAAGCTCTGCTCTCTATTTCAAAACAGATGTTACAAAGGAGCAAAATACCTAAATTATGCTGGTATGGATGTTCTTTTTGGTTTCTCCTCTTAAGACTGACCAAACCCAACCAGCACAGCCTGGAGAGCACCCTGCCTTCTCCTCCCTCTCCCTCTGAGGGGATATTAACAAAAAAGTTGCTGAGAGGGGATTGTGATCCAACATCTTCATGTCAAGGAGAACTAGTCCCTGTGCAAATTCCTAAGGGATACAACAAGGAAGCAGCTGGCAGCTGAAGGGTGCATGGTCATAACCCTTGGTCCAGATAATTTCCTGTCCACCTCATCCATCAGAGAGAAAACCAAATTCTAAACACACTTTTAGATGTTCTCAACTCTGCATTAACCTCCTTACAAAACAACCCAGATACTTTCTACTCTCTCTACTGTACTTCTCTCCAAGCAGGAGATACAGCACTGAAACCTCCCAAAACAGAATGCAGAGAAAACTAAAAATCACTGCAACAGAAAACTGTCAAGCTTTAGAAATCAAACTTAAGAATTACATACATTCCATATGCTTACAAATGATCTTCATTAGCACCTAATTACAATTTAGTCCAATTAATCAGATGATCAACTGCATTGATTCTTATCAGCAGATTAACCCTCTTATAAAGTACTATGAAAATTTACAAGATTGAAGCTGACAATTCAAGTTATTTTCAGGTACTTTGTTCTCTGGTGAATAAATAAATAAATAAATAAATAGGACTAAATTTTGCTTTCCTGGTTAGGAAAAAAATGTTTTCACTGAAATAAGGAATGAATGCAGTTTATGATAGCATGGTTTGGCCTGCATAAATTTAAGTGTGAATTTGAGACTGCAGAGCCTCATTAAGTTTCAGAGATTTCACATGGGGTTCTACAAATGTAACAATGAGAGCTCCTTCTAAACAGAACTCGAACCATTGCTGCATGAAGCTGGAATGATCATAAATGACGAATGACTGAAGACAAAGACAAATGAGGGCATGCATGGAGCTCTGGATTTCTGTACGTTATGGTTGGATACTCCTCATCCTGATAAATCTTCTCTTCATCAATTTTAATGCTGGGAAGACTTGAGAATAAGAGATGAATCTGGCCTGAAGTTTACCTTTCTGAACTACTACAACTTTTACAAAATTCCTTGGTGACTTTTCTTGCTTTAAAGGTACCAGATGAAGCCAGAGATATTGGCTGATAAGTAAGCTAATTTTCAAAATCGACATTAAAGATAAAAAATTTACCATTATGAATAATATCAGGAGATTATTTAGTGCAGCTAAGAGCCTCTTCTTTATACATACATGGACAGTTAATAAAGGGGTCCTAAATTTTCTTTAAAGAAACCTGTAAGTGTTGATGGAGAATGATAGAGACCCCCTCATGCATTTTTCTAATCTATTTTATATATACATATATGCATACTCTTACATATACACATAAACATATGAATTAGACATAATCATCCTCTGATGTTCATTCTTACCTCCCAATGACAGTGGTGAGTTTTTTACTCCTTCTGCAGACACTGAAAGTTAAAAAATTCACTACTTCTATGATACCATAGAAAAGTGGATGCAAACAGTTAATCCAAGTGGATGCTATTGTTATCCTGAACTGAATATCGATCCTGATCTAATCCTGATCTCTCTACTGTATTTAGATTACTCTCTCTGGGATGAAACTATTGATATTGAACATGCAGAATGGAATAAATCCAAATATTTTAATCCTCCTTTAAATCCCACATTTGTTTACAACTTCACTTGGGAGAAAACTGAATCAAACCCGGGTACTAATTTCCTCTCCCAGCTCCCTCAGCCTTTCCTCATAAGGGAGATGTTTCAGCCCCTTCATCTTCTTTACCATCTTGCACTGGTTCCACTCCAGGACCTCCATGTCCCTTGTCCTGGGGAGCCCAGAAGTGGACACAGCACTCCAGATGTGCATGTGCCTCAAAGGGCTGACAAGAGGGGCAGGATGCCCTCCCTGAGCTGCTGGGAATGCTCTGCCTGCTGCAGCTGAGGTGATCAGGTGCTTAAAGCACCTCCCATATGAGAGCTCTTCCAGTACAAGAAATACAAACAATTCTATTTAAACATAAGAAAAAAGTAACTTCTTTAAGACCAGAGTGGTCAAGAAGTGGAGCAAATTGCCCGAAGAGGTCATGGAGGCTCCTTAAAGATATTCAAAATCCAGCTGGACAGTGTCCAGGAACATGCTCTGTTTGCTCCTGCTCTGAGCAGGGAGAGGAGACTGTACAGCTTGCAGAGCTCTGTGCCAGCCTCAGGGACTCTCTGATACAGCTTTTATTACCTGGGTTAAGGGAATGTCCTGTGTAAAAGCCCAGGAAACATTACCTTAAATCCTCTGCTGCTTTAGTGGCCAACCTTCATCTTCAAATTTTATTTCCAATAGTGTGCTAATGAGAAAACCACTAGTGGGAAGCAGCACTTGCTGCTAGATCTATTAAACATGATTAAAAGAAAGAGCCTGAAGTGCAATTAAGGTAAATATTTCATTGAGTTTTATTAATCTGCAGAGATTGTATCCAAAGCAGAGACACTGAAGTCTGAGAGTCATTGTGTTAAATCCCAAGAGAATGGGGCTGCCTGCTGTGGATGGAAGGTGGGACAGGGCTTTATTTGCAATACCTGAACAGACACCATTGCTTTAACATTTTTCAGTTTTTGCTACTACCATTACACAGGAAAATTATCCAAGTTTTTTAAAAAAGGGTAATAAACAGTATTTTGACTCATAAAGAACAGAATTAGGCAATACAGATATTGAAAGCATAAAATTGATTCTATGTTTCTCTGTTTAAAAAAAGAATGTGGAATAATAGGCAGACACTGAAGGGTTAAATTCTTTTGGACAGCGTAGACAACTTATTAACTTTTGAAAGTGGCAGAAACTGAATGCTTAAAAAATGAAAAACTGTTTTCAGTAACACAAGGTGTTTTAATTTAGATCATATGTCAATAACCTCCCAGATTTCCATTTTGGTCTGCTTTTGTTGCCTGCTTTCTTGGTTCTGTCTTATCTAACAGCTTGAGGAAATAACAATTTGTGTCACCGATTTACCTCTCAGTCTCTCTGACCATTTTCTCATTCAGATGCATTTTCTATTTCATCTCCTTGCCTCCAATTCACTAAAATAGAATGGAAATATGCAAGAAGTGATATTCAAAAATCAAAATATGATATACTATATAAATTTGTGGTAGCACAATGGCAAGGTAAACTGCAGTAGCAAGATAAGTACACTTCTTTTCTCATTGCCTCTTTTATGTAAAAAATGTAAGAGCTGAGATTCTTAATCGAGTGCTTCCAGAAATCAGGTGTTTGAAGTATCACACCACCTCCCACTCAAGTCATAAGAAAAAAAAAAAAAAAAAGAGAGAGAATTGGCAACAGATGTAAAAAGTTTGACCCTTACTAAAAAAAAAAAAAATTCAGGGTGCTTTTCACTGGTCTAACAACTTCAACAATTGTGATTTTAGGAATTGAGCATCACTGCCCATTCCTGCTGTCTCTCTATAAAACTGAGAAATTTATTAATTCCTGTGGAACAGCAATATTGTTCTAGAAACAGGGGATTAGTGGGAACTACAAAAGGGGGTGTTAATTCTATTGTCAACTTGGAAAAGCAAACTTCAGAAAACGTCCTCTAATGTTCCACTGGAAAAAAGCCCCTACATAAGATAGGAAATACATCAAGATGCAGATCAAACCCATCTGCACACCTCAGCCGTGCATTATTTGAAGTTGAGGCTGGTTTCAAGAAACTGCCTTGATCTTAGGGCCTCATAATCAAATGCATTGTCTGGTGCTGGAATGAAGCCAATCTGCTTTGAAAGGCCTTTGCTTCATCCCTCCAAAAGCACGAGAAAAAGGTATACAGGGAAAAAAGTCTGATCTGATCTTCATTTCTAAGTTCAGAACAAAGATATTATAAAGAAAGTCGCTTTTACCTTGCTGCATGCTGACAGAGGACTCAGAGGCACAGAGGAAAAAATACAGACTGGATTTCAAATTAAATGGAGAAGGAATAACCTTTGTGCATCTGTAGGCAACAGTGCACGTGGACAGAGGAGGACCTAAGTTCTTGAATTTCAGGTCTTGACTACAACAGTGGTTATTCAGATGGTTGATGATTTGGTGGCATTAGCAGCCTGTGGCCATGGCTAGTGTCCACTGCCCAGTACTGGCCACGAATCTCAAATGTCCCTGTCAGGCTTTCACACCCATTTTTCGGCCACCAGCATTACACTGCCACATAGAAAACCCCTTCTGGCTCTTCTACACTATATTTCAGCCATACTAGATTTCCTTAACAGTTTAGTGAACTCTCTGTACATGCTAACATGCATAAGTCTTTAAAAAATACAGCAGAAAGTCACAGAAATCAGTTGCTTGCTCAGACATCTCCTGTGAAACACTTTATTGTTCACAGAGATGAAAGATCTACACATGAAACAGCCATGGAAATAAAAGCATTTGGAATTTCACTTGTAATTTAAGTACAGTAAAAAAAAAAAAAAAAAACACAAAAGCTCAGAAAAAATACACTTAGTGATGCATACAGCCTTTAGTTCTGGTTGCATTTGACACTTCAGTCCCTGAACTCCACTTTCAACTGAATGAGAAACTTTCGTGCACTTCTTTGGGGATCACTCCTGCCAATCACTCACCATTAACATCCTGGTGTCTGAATGAATTTTCTATTTATTTTAGACTGTAATTAGACATTTTACAAATCAGACAGGTTTGTAAAATCAGATTTAGAGACCTGATCTCTAAAAAAAGAAGAAAAAAAAAAACCCAAACCAAAAGCAGTGACAGTCAGTAAAGTATAACTTAAAACTTCCTATTAAGTCTTGCCTTCCTCATCCTCCCTGACTCTCCTCTTGATAAAACAGTGTAATTAAGATTCAGATTTAAAAATTGAATATTAACACATAACTGCTGCCAATACTTTAAAATAGTGATAACAGTAATAACAATGAATGTGCTCAAGCTGTGGCATGCTCAAGTCCAAGTTCCTTGTGATGACCCTCAGCAGTGGAAGATCTGACCAGCAGGGCCTTGATGCATAAAATGTTGTAATCTTACAACATGAACAAGATCTTTAGAATCAGAACCCTCAAGTTCAATCTCTTGCATCTCAGAGCTCCTCTCCCCAGTTTATTAAAAATTCAAACTCCAGCTGTGGACTTGCTTTTGTAATCCATTGTCAGGGCACCACCCAGAGGACAGAAAGACAGAAGAGCAGAGCTTGCAAATGACCTCTTCCCCAAATAAAACACACTTTAATTACCAGCCTAATCACTTCCAACCTCTTTCCTAGATCTCTCTTCTACTGATGTTTTGTAACATCTTTGTGCGATCTAATGGAAGAGGAACATCTTTGAAATGTCAACTTTTAGTCTTTGATTTTTCAGAGAAAGGTAATTTCTTTCCTGAGAAGTCCTCACTTTTTTTTTTTTTTTCTAATATGCATGATATGATCAGAAAATAAGAAAAAAATGCATTAATTCTTTGAAAGAGAAGGTACAATCCTGCATTTGCAGAATGGATATGCAAGTCCCTTCCACTGTTCAACAGTGGAAGAATGAATCTATTCCCTGGTTGCATTTTTGATACAAACCTACATCCACCAGCCGGCCAAAGCAGATCCCAATCACATCTACCATAGGAGAAATTATTAAACCCTTTAATCATAAAGATTCTAACAGAAAAGGAAATGGATTAAATAAAAAATTGAAATGCTTGTGACATTAAAAAAAAACCCCTCTTTTGATGCAGTTTATGCATTATCAATATTCCTACCATAGTTGATACTTGAAATAGCTCATCACCACACTAAATAGAACACAATTTCTGCTCTACTAAGGTAAGCTAACAACCTTTTTGTTGTTTCATAGTCTCATTTTTTAACTCCACAGAGAAACACTGTTATTTAACACAAAACCAAAAAGCAGTGAACACTCCCTAAAGTTGGATCCCAAAGCAAACCCTAACGGCTGTGTCAAGTGGATTTTGTAATATCCTGTACTGAGGTTGAGCTCGGACTGCAGCCTTTTCCTCCACAGCACTATTTTGATACCAATCCAGACATATGTTCAGCCAATCAGTGGAAACATAGTGACTTTGAGTCAAAATAGTTTAAAAATGCCCAACAGATTAGAAATGCTATCAAGGAGAAGACGGCAGAAATCTCACAACCTTTGTTTCCATAGGAAACAAAGCTGAAAGCCAATTGCCTCAACACCCCAAATCTTTGACAACACTAAAACTCAGGTTTTTTTTCTGTGGATGAAGCAATTGTGATATTCAGTCCTTCTCAGTGACAGCACACGAGTCTGCCACTCACCAGAGTTCTGCTGGTTAACAGTAAAGATGTGTTCCAGCTGATAGGTTTCACTTCCCACAGACATTTTAATGGAAAAAAGCAACCAACAAGCCCTCAGAAGCTCCAAGTGGATACAAAGGAAACTCAAATGCATCTGAACAGCGAGAGCTTGCAGTCTAGATAAACAACATATGCTTTGTAATCAACAATATTTTTTGTAAAAAGAAGTAAACAGTCCTCAGTTTAGAGGTTTAATTAAAACCAGCCAGAGCATTTCACATTCTGATATAGAAAATCATGAAAATAAATTAAGGACACAAACAGTGCTAGTTTCTCATCTAAATTGCTCTATTTGTGTTTTATAATCATGGATGATTTTCTATACATTTTATTTTTCTTTCCTTTATGCATCTTCTAAAATGGAGTTATAGCAGCCCTTCCTTATCTTAAAACAAATAAACACCTTGTCAATAATTTCACATCATTCTCTTGATGTCTACACGACACATGATACAAAAAACCCCTGTATAATCTAGAGTTACACATTATTGCTGATTTCATGTTGGAGGGTACAATACAACTCAGTCTAAAGAGAGCAAACATTATTTGTGAGAGGTACGAATTTAGGTGACTCCTCATATTCATACCTAAGTGAGTGCACAACACTTTGCAACCTAGACTGTTATTACAGAGATATATTAGACATTTTTATTTGACATACCTCTAAAACAACCACTTCTCTTGGAGAATGGTGTAGAAAAACATTTGGGTGTTTATACCATCATTGTTCATTCCTCTACAAAGAGGAATCACTACTTGCACCTTTAAATTAGTTTTAAGTACACATGTTTATGTATAAACAAGTGGAAAAAGCTCAATGTAGAATCACAGCAGCTACATGAAATTACTGAACTTTTGTTTAAAATATTTCTAAGTGTAGCCTATTAATTTCTGCCACACTTTAGTTCCTGTGGTACTTCTTTGAGCCTTCGTTTGAGTCCACCTACCTTGTGGCAGCCTATTGATGCCTGGGTTTTAAGCACTTATTGCCTATAGGTTTCCTTCTTCAATAAATATATACAACCTCATGGGCTAATTCAGCCTAACCAGGGTCAAAACCCTTTAGGTATTTAACCTTTTTTAATTTAAAATACAGGACTTGAAAACCAAAGCACTACATTGAGGGTATACCTGTATAGCAGAGCGAAAGTTAACTTTAAATATCTTCCTTTGCCAAACTTAAATACTGGGATAAACTCACCATGTAAATATGATAATGAGTAAATTCTAACATATTCAGTCAAACATCTACGGAATTTTTTGTGTCTTGCTTAATTAGTTACAGTTACATGTGCTGCTGTCTCTCATTAACTTTATAATTCCTGGGCATGCATAGGTGGGTGCCTCACTAAATATTCTTTGATTAACGCACAGCACTCATATAATATATGCTAATTCCTATTTGCTAGGAATTTAATTATAAAACTTTGATAATCTGTTTTGATAAATTTAGTTTGGTGGAAAATGTGTGTTCCTAGAACAGGATCGTATTAAATTTGTTTTGCTTTTGATTTTTTAAGGCAGTTACCTGCTACCTGTTGGGATGGATTCTTTGCCTGCAGAACAGGCAAAGCCAAGTTCAGAGTGAGCACTGGGTAACCTCTGTCATGGTTTAAGGGCAGGTGGCAACTGGGCACCACAGAGCTCCTCATTTACCCTCCTCACTCCACCCCAGAGGAATGAGGGAGACCAACACAAGTAAAACTTGTAGGTTGAGATAAGAAGAGTTTAGTAATTGAAACAAAGTAAAATATTATAATGATAATAAATATTAATAAGGATAATAAAAAGGAAAAACAAAACAAACAAGTGATGCAGAATGCAACTGCTCCCATGCCCTGACAGATGCCAGAACCTGTCCCCAAACCCCAAGTGGCCCTTCTGGGTAAGCCCCCCAGTTTATACACTGGGCAGTGGTTTTATGGTGGGGAATATCCCTTTGGCCAGGTTGGGTCACCTGTCCCAGCTGTGCTCCCTCACAACATTTTCTGTGCAGCTCCTCACTGGCAGAACATGAGACACAGAAAAATTCTTGATTTAGGATAAACACAACAACAACCAAAACATCAGAGTGTTACTGACATCAGCCTCCTACTGAACCCAAAACACAGCCATGCCAGCTGCTGAGATGAGACTGACTCTACCCCACCCCAAACCAGGACATTCTTCTTCCTATTCTTCCCATTCCCAGCCAACTCTTCCCCACCCCAAACCAGGACATTCTTCTTCCTATTCTTCCCATTCCCAGCCAACTCTTCCCTTTATGAAGGTTTTGCTGAACCCTTCTGGCACAGGCAAAAAGACCTTAAGAGACACGGGAACAGTGGCAACATTCTCCTGTTGGGACTGAGATCTTTTGGAATTCTTGTGGAATTTAGGTTTCCACACTCCTTTCTTGGTTGGTATCTCTGACTGCCCTCCCTGTCTCCAGACCTAATTGTAAGTAAGTACATCTAAAGTTTGTCTGCTGCAATCTTTTATTTTCTTGTCTCTGGGAGCCCCACGAACAAGAACACCATTCCAGAGTCATCATGACAATACCCTTATTCCTTAAGAAATTAATTTGAATTCAATTCACAGCAACACACTGAATTGTAAAACTCATCTTAGATATAAAATTAATTTTACATGGGCATACAGAAGAATGATTGTCACTAGATAGCAATGTGAAGCCAGACCTGTATTTAAGCAAAGTTAATCTCTTGTACAAATGAAATGCTGCTTGCTTATTCAGTTTCCTTTAGCTAAATTCCTAAACTTCTAAGGACTTCAAAGAACTACACAGAAGTGAGATAAAGAGCTTATCTGCGTAATTCTTATGCTAATTCACAGAAGGTGTCTTGACTAAAAGGATGTCTACGTGCACGCTAAGGACTCGCTAATTCCCTTCTTCTAAACCCTAAGTTATTATACATGTATTTAATTGGAATATATCTGACTCTGCTTCCAGACAGTACCTGGTTCTGTATCCTGCTGTGAGCTGCTGACTCCCAGGCTGACCTGGCACTTTTTTGGGATGTGTAGAGATGGTTTTGAGCCAGGCTACCACCACAGTGCACAGGTGCAGAGCATGAAGTACAACTGCTCACACACTGGAGCTCGGTGTCCTGCCCAGCAGCACGAGATTAGGAGGTAAAGTACCATCAGCTGCTGCTCCTCATCCTAAAATCCAAAACTATTCATTTTCTCACCTCCCTTCCCCAGCCCTCCACTCCCACATCTCCAAGCTCTGATATTAGTCACTTTATCTTAGGATACAAACAAGGGAAAGTCCCAACATTAAACATCTCTGACATTACAATTTCCACACAATACCTTTGTAAACCTTTTAGTTCACAGAGTTCAAAGACAAACTGAATTGATTAACGTTTACAAAAGAGGTAGAGGCTTCCCAGGAAATTAAAATTGCTTTTAGTAGTATGGTTTTATCACCTATTTAAAAATATTTATCATTTTTAATTCTATTTCTGCAAGTAAAAAAGCACCCGTTATTCCAAAAATTGCCTCACATGCATCACACACACGCAGACCATTCTCCACCTAATCTAAAAAAAGTAGTACCACCATTTTAAATGCTTTTAAACAAATTTTATGCTGCAGTCTGAAGAAATTACAGTTTTTTTCTAAAGCTTTTTTTTTACTCTGTGCTCTTTGTTGTGTTTTTGGTTTTAACTGTTTGCTCTGTGTGCTGGTTTGCTAACAGTGAGTGTGCAAGTATATTCTCATTTCTAGAAAAGTGAATATTTGCAATAGCACTTCAGCTAAAAGATTGTTGCTGCCCACAAAGAAATCTACTAGTATCTTCACAGATTTTTTACATAAAAATAAACTAATTAGGTTATTTTTTTCTTAACAAAAATGGTACAGTACTGATTCACCTCCACAACAGCAGGAGGCTTTTCACTTTCAAAAAGGAAATGAACACAATACAAAGAAACATAATTTTCTTAGAAGTATAAAACAAGGCCTGAAAGGTCACTGCTTTCTACTTGATGCTAATTCTTCCTGGAATGACGTTGATTTATATGCACAGTAAATAACTCATTATGATAGCATCACTGGGCCAGCCACCACGCTATCGTTCATCACGAGCGCCAGTGACAGGACAAGGGGGATGGCTTCACACTGGCACAGAGCAGGTCTAGATGAGATGTCAGCAGGAAATTCTTCCCCGGGAGGGTGATGAGCAGAAGCTGCCAGAGCAGCTGTGGCTGCCCCTGGATCCCTGGCAGTGTCCAAGGCCAGGCTGGACAGGGCTTGGAGCACCCTGGGACAGTGGAAGGTGTCCCTGCCCATGGCAGGGGTGGCTCTGGATGGGCTTTAGGGTCCTTCCAGCCCAAACCATTCTGTGACTCCATGCTGTACTGCTAATTACTTCCTTTGATTTTTGGAAGATTTCTTTCTTTTTCCACTTTCTTTCTCTGTAAATATATACAGTCAGATTTTCCAGGATTCACTTTGAAGCAGCCCACCAAAACCAGGAATTGTTTTAATACAGTGATGGTCTATAGGTTTATTAGTAGCTCTGACAGAGGAACTGCTGAATCAAACTCAGCTGCAGATTCTGGCTAAGTCAAGCAGAACGTGTAGGTTGGTAACAATGTCTGCACCAATGGTAGATGAGTCTGTTCCCACAGGTCTGGCACAATAATAGAAGTGAATAATTCATATCATGTGGGAACAGACAATTACATTGCATATGCATCTGGAAAAGCAAAATACACAAAATAGGCTTGGTTTTATTCTCTTAGTCTCTTTCCTCCTGCTTTTTATCAGGGACTCCCTTTCTGCCCTTTGCAAACTCTCCTCACTTTGTGCCAATTTACACAATTACATGAATTTGAGCATGTAGTGAATGCACTTTGTTCTGTTTTTTTTTCAATCCAATCAAGACGATCTTTAAGGTCCCTTCCAACCCAAACTCTGCTGTGATTCTATGATCCTCTGCTACCACTTTCCCTCTCATGGAAAGAGAGGCAACTGGAATAGCAGAGGCCAGAATGAAGGAGCTGAAGGCAGCAGGTAGGAAATATTCCACCTTTATTTCCAAGTTGATCCAAAATGGGAGCCACTGAAGGAACGTGTTAGGATGTGGAATTGAAATCATTCCAAACCCAATCTGCAGCACTGCTCAGTACTGACACTGGCAATAGCAGCTTCTTAAAATATTTGCAAATTCTGTCCAGGGGATCTTTCAGAACAGAGCACAAAGTCACATTAAGTAATCATTCCAGCCAGATACTGAGCTGTATTGGGGCATACAGGCTGTCATTCATAGCTAAATTACACGTTCTATTTGGGAGCCTTTTTTAGCTTCCTGACGCACGTAATCGAGTGCAACTGATGAATTTTGTCTAACAGTTTATCCTTTAGCAGTGACACTGCAGTTCCTAATCATACACAGAGTGTGGTAGAGTTCTGATACTGCTCTTTTGAAAGTCAAAGGAAGTTTTAGCAGAGCTCTCAATTCCATTCCAACCTTAATTTTCTGCTTGCCACTGCACAACGCACACAGAAGCTGAGCCTCGAGTTGCAGCCACAGCCAAAATTCTGGCACAGCACTCGATGGAAATAGCAATTTAACCATGTTTTAGTGATGACCTTCAAAATTTAATTACAGATATAGCATGAAAACGATGAGCACTTGCTGTGCTTTACCTCTTCACTGTGAGAATAAAGAATGAAAAAACATATTTAGAACTGGTAAATATTCTTTTACCTTAAACAGCCTGGTATAACATATAGTTCCAAAGTCTTTTGCAGAAAGAACATCTTAGCAGACTTAGAAACAATTTAAACAGGAATTAGTAACAGAGATGAGGAGATCTATCCAACAACGTGAGTGATGTCACCCTTATCCTCAAACAATTTTTTTCCTGACTGTTAAGCTACAAACATAAACCAAACTTACTCCTCAGTTCTTAATAGGCATTAAGAAACACTATGTTGTTTTTGCCAACTTTCAGGCATCACTAACATCACTTTTATATAAAATATTTTTCTAATATACCCCTTGAATCTACGGGATAACATCTCAAACAAATGCAACAGCTCTGCTGGGGGGCTGAAGTTGTGGCTTTGAAGGAGCTCTGTAGGATAAAGACTTTTAGTGTCCCAGCACTGCATACAAACCCCATTTAGCTCTGCTGGACTGACAGTGCTCTAATTTCATTGACTCCAGAGCTACTAATGAGCTCCTGTCACAGAGGGGAAAATAAACACCTGCTAAACACAGAGAGACTCTTTTCTGCAGCTGTATTTCCTTACAGGGGATTGTGGTATCGACCAGACTGATGGAGCCGTTCCCTTGTTGGGGAGCACTGAAACAGGAGATATGGCCACATAAAGGAGCCTGTGATTAGGCCTGATAAATCCTTTCTGATGGCCTGGAGTTGGTTTGATGGTATCATCCAATTTCCAATGAGCGATGTCTACGCTGCAAAAAAATCTCTGTGAGAGCTGGGGCCGGTATTTGGGACTGTCAGCCAAAGGCAATGGTTCAGGGAACAGCTGTGGGAACACAACAAGCCTCTTAACTCCAGAGTAAAGTCAGGAAAATAAAATTTTTCTTAGTTTGCAGACAGAGCAGAAAGGAAAAAAAAATTATATATATGTATACCTGTATATATATATATATATATATATTTGAGACAAAGAAAACCAGATTTTATTTTTTCTGCTGACAGAAACAAACAACCCAAAACGTCTTTACTAAATAATGAAATATCCACCATTCCTTTGATAATTAACCCTCTTTAAATCCTAAATTACTCCATGTTTTAACTAAAGAATAAGGATTTTGACTGCAGCTATTTACTGAATTTAACCTACAAAGCTAAAATTATTAATCTCCATAATTAATCTATTTAGGGACCAATGTCCTGAAATGTGATGAAAAATTGCTGCTTTGGATTTTACCTTAGAGATGTTTAATCTTCACAGGGTTTTTTCCTGCATGAGCTGGGTGGCTTGGAAAGGCCTGTGGAGCTGCCAGCCTTGCTCTGTGTTATTTGAATAAAAACCATTTCACTCCTGAGTCTTTCAGCTAAACATGCAAAGAGGGAAAGTTTTGGAAGGGAAAGTCAGTATAAGTAACTGATTTATCTGGGTAGCAGCTTTCTCACAATGTTTTGACAGAAGTGTTCTCAGAAATGTCTATTTTTAGTCACACGTTCTGCAATCAATGTCTTTGTAAACGAAATAAAAATCAAGAAATTGCACAGATACCTCAGAAAAAAGGAGGATGCAAAGCCACAGGATGATTTCTCTGCCTGAGGGAAGCAGGAGCACTCCAAAGTTCAGAATGTATTATAATGTTAATAATTAGACTATTAAATGCCAGTAGTCTCAATGCAGAAAAATACAGGGGGTTTATTTGTTGGGGTTTTTAATTAGTAACTGCTGTGTCAGCACAAATGTTCAGGAAGATTATCCCATACCTTCTGTGGAGGAAGGTCCTAAACCTTAATGATTCCTCCACACCAGGAAACACCAAAAGGATATAAAGGCCTCTAAGTAATGATTTTCCCACATGCAGAAATGTGAAAAACGCTGTAAATTTTCTTATTCTACCTCAGTTTAAGAGGTGCATATAGCTTACAAGGTATACATGAGGTTCTGGTAGGATGCTGTTTGTACAGCAGCCCTGGGGCTCAGCCATAACTTAAACACATCTCCAGGGACCTTTAATCTTCATTCTGTGTTTTTTTCTAAAAACACTCAGTTGGGACAATAATTTCAAGATGAAAACTCGACTTTTTTCTGTCTTTGCTAATTTTATGCCATAATTTAGACTACACAAGTAGAGAAAATTCCATGCCTTCACTGACTGTGTACTGTATGTACTTTAAAAATCACTTTAAAATTAAATTTGTATAAAACAATATAAAGTTGTAAATAAATTGTAACCCTCTTTTTTCTTTTCCTGAGCTAATTTATTCTCCATAAATATTTTCCCTCTTTTTAAAAATGGATTTTCATATTGGCAGTATGAGACTTACAGCTTTGAGCAGCTAGGAAATGCAAAGTAAAAGAGCTATTTTTTCTATCTAAATTAAACTGGATTGTGTATTTTTGAGAAGATATAACTGTGATTTCTATATTATCTCACTGTACAAGTAAGCTGCAGTTTCTGCTCTCAAGAACATCAGCAAAGAGTGCTAAGAGCATCAGCAAGTCAGTCCAAGACTGTCTGTGGTTTGTAATCAATAATATTGGAGGAGGTGTCACCAACATGGGTGTACATAAAGAAACATATAAAAAATAATGTGTTTATATTATTATAGTGTACATAAAGAAATATATAAAAAATAATGTGTTTATGTTATTATAAACATATTGCCCAGTATGTTGCTGATAAAAGCAGTTTGATCCATGCCTGTCCAAAATCTATTTACATTTTAGATTTGGGGTTCTGCCTGATAAATTTTTAAAAATAGTCTAAAATTTTAAAACACACTCTGGGTAAATGTTAAAGGGAGATGCTAAACATACCAATAAACCCATCTCTGCTAAGGGACCTGTCAATCCAATTTCCCCCTAAACCAGGGAATATGCAATAACCCATCTTAAGATCCACTGCTGTGTCGGTTTCATTCAAGACAAAAGGAAAACAAGCACTGTATGATTAAACAGTAATTGAGACAAACAAGCAAAAGCTTGAAAGGCATCAGCCCACACAGGGAGCAAGGATTCATTAGAGTTTCCTCTGTAGGTGGGACAGGCAGTGCTGCCTGCTCTGCTCCAGAGCCCAGAGCAGAGTCCTGAGTGGCTGCTCCAGGGATTGATGTTCCTCAGGGTGAGAGCTCTGGTTGTTTAATCCCCTCGGATGCCCCACTCAGGCAGGAGGAAGGTGCTCATGAGCATCAGGAGTCACCAAGACCAAGGGCTCCGCCTGCTCCCCTCTCCCTGCCACACCCTGCTGCCCCTCCAGCAGCTGGAGCCAGCTCCTTAACAGGGACAGCACCAAACCAGCAGCCAAAAGACCAGAAAGAGGCACTTTCTGATGTAGAGAGAGCAATTTCCACCATGGAGTATCCGTGAGGTTTTGTACATAAACAAGAAACATGAATTGCACTTCTGGGAGGGCGAGACGGAATCGACGCTCGCTGGGCACACCTGGCCCAGGTTTGGGTCTTGCCTGGAGCACTGTTTAGCCAAGTATAAACAAATAACGTTGTCTTTGAATGATGTGACAGACTACAGGGGAGCTCCAGGTGGAATGAAACTGCTGCCACAATTTGTTCACCCCAGAAAAATCCATGTATTAGTAGGAAAAATAGCTTTTCTTTTGAAAGTGTCTGTCATCATCGTTATAGCAGCCATGATGCATGAGCAGCACTCTCCTCTCTGTTCTAGGAGCAGTGAGAACATATTAATAATGGTGGGGAAAAAGTCCCCCAAGTCCTTCTCAGCAGGGCTGCTCTTGAAATATTTGAAGTACCAAAATTACAGGAAGGCCACTTCAGCTCTTGAACCAGATGAAATCTGGAAAATGAATTCTAATACTTCCTAGCCATTCCTCAGCCCCCAGGAAGCTGGTTGCAAAGGCAATGTAAACAGAGCACACAGGACATTGCAAAACCAGCTCTGCTCCATTTCAGATTCTTGCAGAACTCTCTCCTGTCCTGGCACTGTGGCAGCTCAGTGTGCAGCCAGTGCCATTCTCACCACCTCAGCAGCAGCAGGGACTGCTGCAGGAGGAACAGAACTCATTACTTTCAGCCTCAAAGCAGCCCTGAAATAAAGGTTTTCTGTGCTTAGCTGTTTGTAAAGGACTCAGTGCATATTTGACATAAAGCTTTTGAAGTCACTGAAACTAACACGGTGAAAAATCCCTTTGTTGGGTTCGCCTGAACAGTGTTGGAGAGTTCAGAAGAAAATTGAATATGCAGATATTTTTACTAGTAAAAGGAGAGAATGTTCTCATAAGACAGAAAAAATCAAACTATTTCCTAATTTATGTATAGGAGTTTCTGTATTTTTATAACTAATAGAAGGGAGCCTTATAGATTGAGGAGAAACCACAAGAATTTTTAAAAGGTGTGTAGTAATGATAAGCTGAATTCAGCCACAGAAAATAGATGTCTCCTTCTCCTGTGATCCATAACATTAAATGTAATTGTGGAAATCTTTAGTATTAATTCATTAAAATAAAATAGAATTATTTTAATTAAAAAACCCTCTCTTGAGATTGCCAGCCTTAGTCAAATATATTGAGAACTCTTCTGAATTTCACTGTTCTCTAAGGCTATGATCTCTTTTTTCTTTTATTTCTTTAAAATTATATAGGCATAATTCTAATAGGTTTTTTTTCCACTTCTGTTGAACATAGCATAGTAACATGCTAAATATTTGTATTTTATGAAAAATGAATGTTCAACAAACAACAAACATGAAGAGAGCAACTTTTTACATGTTAGGTGTCTATCTGGCATGGGTTCATCTGAAAATGAACTGTCCTCTGGCCAAACTCACAGCTGCAGGCTGCAAAAGTATCAAATTCAGCTTTTTGAACAGATCTGTAGGAATAAAATGCAAAGTCAAAACCTCAGGTTTATTTAGCAACCATCAAGACCATCTAAAATAGAATGCACTCATGGGCTGAACCCTCCTGGTGCTGCAGAGATGGAGTCTCTGTGCTGCAGGTTGAATTTCAGATCTCGACAGGTGCTGGCCTGATTGAGCAGATGAACCACAGGGAAAATGTCAATTTACTCTCAGAGGTGGCTTTGTAAACTGGGCCAGTTTAAGATGAGTCAGGGAGTGGTCAAATAAGCAGTAAAATCACCAGGACTCAGAGCAGACTGTGGGAACCAGCTGAGGACAGAATTTCTTATCTAACCCCAAGCTGCAGCCAGAAGAGTTGATCTGGTTGCCCACAGAATTATGGTCTCTGCTATGGGTGCAGAGGCACTCATCCCATTCACATAGAACCTCAAGAAAATATCCTCTAATATCTTGCTGTAATGTTCAGTGCTAATTTTAATCTGCATTTAGGATAATAAAATTAAAATAATAGCAGAAGGTAATTAACCAACCAAAGGAGATTCCTACTTTTGCATAATAATATTATTAACTCTGCCTAAAAATATTATGACCTGTTATCAGATAGAGCTAATGCTAACATGTCTAACACAGCAAATGAACTCACCTTTTTAACAGTTCTCCTCTCCTTTGGATAAATGCTGGCATTAATTCATCACCATTTACAATAACTTCTGGCTTTAAATCAAAACTTGACTGTAAAATCATTTGAAAAGCCTGTGCATAGATCCCCTACAAGTACACCAACATTTCTCTAGGCATAGAGACAAAAATTTCATCTTGGGCAGAGAAGGTGACTGGTGGTGTTGGTTTGGGAGTGTTAAATAAACACTCAGCAAAAGAAAGGTCTTACCTCACACATGGCTGTCCACCTATTCAGCAAACCTGCAAGCAGAGTTTCAGGGAATAGTTTTATATGTTTGACTTTCTTAAAATTTATTTTTCCTTTTACAAGACAGTTCTCTTGTGAAATTTTGGATGATCAGTTGAAGCCTAAATGCCTGAGAGAGGAAAACCTCGAGCTGCCCCTGGACGTGAGCTGACCTGGGGCTCGAGGGAGCTCAAATGTTCACACTGGGACCCAGACTCTGAGCAGGCAGCAGTTCCAGAAAGAGCAATATCAAACCTCTTTATCTAATCATCCACTATTATTCACTGCTGCATTCTATTTCCTTCAAAACTCAGACATCCTAAAAGAAAAACCTCAAGGCTCCCATATGCTGCCTGCCCTCCCTCAACATGTTTTGCATTTGTGTTTGTTGTTTGGGGCTTTTTTTTTTGGTAAATTGAAAACCCCAGGAAATAAAGGAACTTCACATGCAAAAAATAAATTCAGATATCATGAAAAGTCCAACCAAATAAAAACAGTCTAGAAAACTCAGAGCTGCTACTGCATCTATCCTCAGAGTCCCCTGTTGTGGCAGAGCTCTGAAGGAGTCTCCAAACAGCGTGTGATTTTATAGACCATATGATCTGCAATATTTACCATGCATAATGGAAATAGATAAGGCAAAGCAAACAGCTTGAATTTTGTATTTCCTTGCTTTTTATTTAGTCTAGGTTGTTAGCACCATGTGAATACATATTTGGGAGTCTCTGTGTTTGTGTGTGTGTGCATATGTGTGTATATATAGGTATAAACAAACACACAGAGTCATTTCCCTGTATTTCTCACACATCAGAAAGAATACTTTCTGAGCAACCAGCTTTTAGTTCCTACAATTTCTCAGACAAAAAGAAAAGGCATTGTTTATTTTGGTCAGAATTGGAAAAGAAACACATTATGCTTGTTTTTTCAGCTTCTGTGTCCTCTTGCTGTCCCTACTCTGTGCTGCTTGTTTGTGGAGCTCTTCAGTTTTAATAACAACAGATGTCAACACCTTGACCATTGTTTTATAGCTTTAAAATGCACTGCTACAAAGCGTTCAGCATGTGAGACTAAATGGGAAATGCATTTGCTAACTGCACTTTTTTTATTTGGCAGTACATGAGGGAGCAGGGAACAGAGGCTCACGGGAGTTTTAAAGTAGAAGAAACATTCACACTGCATTGAAAATGTAAAGGCACACATTTGGAAGCAATTCCTCCACAAATAAAAATATGTGTGCAAGTCCTAGGTCATAGTGACAACATCTGGCTTGCTTGGCTGGACCTATATTTGAAACCCCTGGCAGGGGTGGGGCAGAGAATAAATATGAGTAATTCAATAGATCAAGACTTTCCTGCTCTCCCTGTGTTGACACTAATAGGGTCATTTGATTTTCTTTCACTATTTTAACTCTGGAAGTTTGTCCCCTCAAGCTTTCCCTTTGAAATCATTGCTCACTAGTATTTATTATATATACATCACCCAGTCTGCTTAAAATCTGCTCTCACCAATCTTTACTGTTCCACGTTTATCTACAGTTTTCTGCCAAAACAGTTGCATGAAAATCTTATTGCCATCTATAAGCTTGGGCTTTTTCTAGTTAGATCTCTCATTTCTTTATTTCAGTTTGATTTTTTGTAATTTGGAGCTCTTTTTCGTTTCTCTAATGTTTAAGAAGGGTTAGTCACGAGTTTATTATAACATATGTAAATTTGCTTATTTTTAGGAAATGTCCTTTAACACTCTGGGTTCCTTGTGCTAATAGCTGTGTTAATAAAATTATTATCTACAGTGAAGAAATTGCTTTCCATACATAGAAATTTAATGAGATGGAAATTTTCAGGAACTGAACTGATTCTCAGCAGTGCTTTGGTAGACTCTCATAACATCTGCCCATGTGCAGGCTGGAAATACTCAATGCTAGGAGAGATGTCATTAAATTAACTCTGCTTTTGTGTTCCACACACATGTGCTCCTCCCCTTAAAAAATTAACTTGGTTAGCTAAATGCTAAGGAATATCTCTGTTTACTGACCAGATCTTCTTTCCTCAGGCAAATTAGCTTTCAGGAACATTTCAGGGTCAGGTGTTTTTTATCGGTGTTATCTCCCTGGAGGAATAAAGCAGTGAGTCCATGGATCCATTACATCCCAGTTGTAAACAGGATCCCTTCACCAGAGACTGGGATCTCTCTTCTACCCCTCTTAGGAGGAATTTATTTAGCATTTTTTGGTATTATCTCCCACTATGAGACACACGAAACAACCTCCACATTGCACTTACCCTGCTTGGGCCCTTGTGCCCTTTCCTGCCCAGATGTGATTCCTGTCCCACAAAGGGGGATCCATCAAGGGATTCATGAGCATTTTGGGATGTAAATTGTGATACCTGGTGCTGCTTTCTTTCACTCTGTTTTCCCCTCAGTCCAAACAAGTGTGCTTCCCCAGGAACAACAGGGGGACTGACCAGCTTTGTTATGCAAACATTAAGAATAAAAATGTTCATCTCTTGTGTGTTCAGCCATACACAACATCCACACACAAAAATGCAAAGGCTGTAGAACAGGCACTAAGTAGCCTTTTGAGACCTGCTTTTATTACCAAATCAGTGGGAATTAGGAATGACAAAACTGAGTTTTGTCAGGAAAGCACAGACATCAAGAGA
Organism: Aphelocoma coerulescens; assembly: GCF_041296385.1. NCBI lineage: Eukaryota > Metazoa > Chordata > Aves > Passeriformes > Corvidae > Aphelocoma > Aphelocoma coerulescens. Next base: position 3,487,648 of record NC_091018.1, on the reverse strand, counting down.
ATGTACAGAATTTGGTATATAAGTGCATTTTAATTTCATTTTTGTGTATCACAGAGAGAAGCAAAGCTGCCCCCTGCCTTGTTTCTGTGTGCTGCCTTCATCAAGCTTCCATATATTAAGCCTGTCCTTGCTTTATTCCTAGCTGCTCCTTCTCTTCTCCAGACTCCATCTCCTGACATTCACCATTAAGGAACTCGCCATTCAAAGCAAAAGTAAGTGACTTTATTGTTTGATAGTAGATCCTAAGGAGCAAAGCCTCTAAAAGATTAAATATTTAATCCTTTGATCTGCTGTGCTGGCAACTGCCCTATCTATTTTATAAAGCAGGTTGACAAAAGCATTATGGGGCCTGGGATTTGTGTAATGAGGCAGTGTTAAACCTTGCTCTCCTCCGTGCCAAAAAAGCAGATTCACATTTTTCTGACACACAATATTCCTGCAGACTCACTATTAGTGGTACTTGGGACTCAGCTGAACATAGACGTTATTGCAAACAATATCATGGGATGATTTTTAATGAGGCAGACGAAGCCAAGTCACTGAATACACTCAGAATCAACCATAAACAAGTTCTTAAGAAGTGAGCAAGTCCATCAGACAGGAGGAGGTGTCCAGGTTGTACAGAGCAGATCGATGTCTCTCAGGGCAGGGAAAGGAAATCTGGTTACAGGAGAAGGTCGAACCTGGTATCGAGTGAGAGGGCAGAAGGGAATCAGGAAACTGCAATCCAACCCACAGAACTCATCTGGGAAGTTACCACAATAATCTATTAAGCACTTTGAACACACCTTGGCAAGGTTTTAACAGGAAAACAATAGCATCTGTTCACTATTTTGGGTTTATCTGTAGATAAAGGTGTTTTTATATTCTTAGATAAACCCTCAGTATCACCAAACCAAAGTTTAAGAAGGACAAACAGAACAATGGAAAAGTTTGAGGTATAGCCACCATGAAAATGTTGAAAGGACACCAGTCTCTTTGATCAAGAACACATAAGCATAAAAACAACCTTCCAGAATTTAAAATGCCCCCAGGTCTGTGGCTGATTGTCCCACGTATCAACCTTATTAAGACTGCACATAACCAGCTTTATTTGCACCAGGGCTAGGTGTTGGGGAAACCTTGCAGAGTTTGAGGGTTGGTAAGCCTTGGACTAAGTTACATAGAAAAACACCACCAAAACTACCACATTTTTTTGCCAAACAGCATATTGAGAGCTTTCAGCAATTATTTGGATAGAATAGATCTTCCTGCCCTCTGCCTCAGACAGACTAGTTACATTTTTCAGTACAATTCCAACTTAAATTTCTGTTGACTCTCCAGTAACTCTCTCAAAACAATGTCCTTGGGCAAGGATGTGACAAGAATTTAACACAGGCTCAAACCAGTGCTCCACACAGTTATGTTTCAGAGAATTCTAAGGGGAAAGCCCTGCCTCTCGAGCAGATTAAGGAATCTCTGGAAGGGATTAGCACTCCTCATTTTAACTTTAAAAATACTACATTACACACTGGCACAGTTGCAGCAGACAAGTAATCCTTTCCCTTCCTGAGGCACTCGCAGGAAGTCTTCATTTTTTGTTGAAAAGAATCAATACCGAAATGTGACCAAAATCTAAATTAGCACCTCTAATTTAGAAACAAAGCCAATCCATCAAAATTCACTAAGGAACAGAATTTTCTGCCTTTAAAAACTGGTATAGAGTTGTTTAAAAATACTCAGTTATTTAGAAGTGGTGGTCAAGGTGGAAACATCAACTTAATTTCAATTGAAATTTTCAGCCAAAGTTGGAAAGGCTAATGGTCAAATCTGTTTCTCTCTTTAAAAACAAAACAAGCAAACAAACAACCACAGAAAGCCTTACTCTGTAGTAACAAGATGGGACTCAAACTCAAAAATGACCTTTATGAAATTCTGTGAACATTCCTCCATTTTGGTGATCTTTGGTGAGAGCCACACACGTGCTGTCATTAAGAATGCAAGCAGCTCATGATTTAATCTCCTCTATTTCTTGTCCTGAGGGAGCTCAGATGTTGTACAAACCAGCAGCTACTCACACAATTTGGATTTCAATAGACTGGAGCCAAGTTACTTTCGGAAATGGAAATACAGAGAAGGTATCCAGTTGCATTTTTGCCTTTTTCATCCCCAAACAGACCTTAAACAGAGCCATAAGTGTTCTGAAGTGTGTAATCAATATAAAACCATGCACAACATTAATGGATGAAACTGAAACTGCAGATAGATCTAAAGAGCACTGGGCTTGCACAAGAATAGATGTTTTCAAAAAGGTTTCTGACCTACTTCACCAGAATTTCATTAGAAGGCTTGCAAGATTTTAATATCACCTCTGAAGAGGAAAACTCAAATTAATTCATCCTTTTTTTTATAATTAAACAGCTATATAACTTGTACATGCAGTAAAATGTGACCAAAACATTACAGCTGCCATCCCAGGATACAAAGAGGGAAGTGACCTCACTGAAATGGTTCTTGGGGAATAAATTCTCACAACAGGAGTTTAAGTTCTGCTGTGCCAAGAATGAGGCTAAAATCATAAACCCCTATATATCTTCAAATTATTTTTCCAATTATAAGAACAGGAAGATGGCTAAGTGTCGCAAATGGAAATAATCCAAGGCTTTCAAAGTTCAGGGCAAAAATATGACATTGATATGAGCTCTCACTTTTCCTTAAAAGGGAAGACCCACTTCAGTTTCTCAGACGTGCTAAGGTCAGTAGGTGAGAATGAAGATGACAATATAATTGCCTAAAAAAACTAGCTTTTACTTTTTACAGACAAAGGTAAGAAACATATTCTATCTGGGGAGCACTGAAATTTTAAATTTACAGGTAGACACTACCAGTCCCCCCATTTTTTTTTTTTTTTTCTGCTAACCAATCCTTTAAGTTTTCTCTTGAAACTTTCTCTGAGGAAGACACAAGGTAAAAGCATCCTTGCTCTTTCTCATGGTGCTCTCACAAATACATTAAAGTTCTTCAAAACAGGCAGAGTACACTGGGAGGAATCCAACACAACAACAGAATATCCTTCCCCAGTCCATCTGTCTGAGAGCACTCCACAAGATCCAACCTCTTATGGAAAGGAAGGAATTGAAAAACATTCTCTGTATACTAAAACAACAACCTTGTGTTCATCTATTTCCCTGCCAGTAACAATTTTGAGGTGCTTTAAGAACTTTATTCCTCACTTCAAAAATCTTTTCTAGAAGTTCTGTGGAAAATAAAATTGAGAACTCAGTAATGGAAAAACATTGAAATAGAAAATAGCTTTTAGTCAGAGAGGAAATCGATTGCAAACCAGCCCCAAGAACCAATGCCTGCTTGGTTTACTGCACAACGTGGTTAAAGAGCTGTCACTTACCAATTTATGCTTCCAACCTTCCTTCTATCTTCTCTATATTGCAGAAGTGACCAACAAAATAAGCAGGGAATTTATTTGAATTTGCACCTTTTTGCTGTGTCTCCAGCACCCAGGCCAGGCAATCTGCTGTCATTCCTTTGAAACCTTTTACCTCCTCTCAAATCTACCAGTGCCAGATACACTGGGCAGCAATTTTCTATTCAGACTGGGAAACCTTCTGAGGTGCCTCAAAAATTCTTCCTCATGGTGTAACCGAAGGAAAATCCCATAATAACACAGCAGAAAAGGAGAAATATTTAATATTAGAGGTGCTCTGCATGAACCCATCCACTGCTGATGGTCTGACATCAAAGAATGTCTCTCTTCCTACTGACGTTTAAGTCTGAAAGCCCAGGCACAAGTGGATTCACCACATCCTTAACAAACACACAACATTTTTATTTACCCATTGCACTTGGAGCATGTGCCATTATACAATCTTACAAGGATTGCAGTGTACTGCAGTGGGTCACAAAGAACATTGACCTTTTCCAGGTAAAATTTCATATTTCAAATTTTGGAGGGTGATTTCTGTTCTCAGAACCACATTCTTATGTAACAAATCATCATTGTAACTGTCTATATCCTTCCCAGGACTTCAAAATGCTCTTCCACTACAGGGGGCAGGAATGTAGTCAGTTCAGGATATATCTGTACTGTGATGCAACAAGTGTTGAAATGCCTCAATAATACATGCTGGAGTTAATTTATTCCAATTAATTGTGATGTGGTTTTGAGGTCCATTAACAGTTACTGCACATCCTAGTGAGCACACTCCAGTCTCATTTCAAACTGGGTATTTCTCTGCAGGGATGAGCAATGTGCTTATTCCCTCCAGTGCAAAAAAACAAGCAATGAAAATCCCAGAGAGAAGCTGATATAGATTTCTTCTTGGACTGAAAATATAAACATTGCTCCAGCTCCCTTCAAATGTTAGTCCTCTGGTATCCATGGAACTGTATCAGAGATGAGTTCAAAGTCTCACCTTTGCTTTCAAATTCAGATAATCCTATTAAACTAAAAGTATTTGGGCTGCAAAACAAAAATTCCATCATAAGACCAAAAAGAAAGTTTTTAGATGTGGTCAGAATGAACCTTAGATTGTTGTTGCAGAAAGAGGGGAGCTCATTAGAAGCAGCCCCAGGGCTCAGCAGTGAGAGTATTCACCTGCAGTGTGTGCACTTAAATCTCTGCTCTGCCTGTTTGAAGTGAGCACTACAAGTTGTCTTGTCCCCCAGACTTTGCCTTCACTCACAGAGTTGGTCTCTCTCACACAGTTGGAAGCTGAAGTGGCTCTTGGGGACACCTCGGTGGCCTCCTAAACCCTGACCCTGCTGCTCTGATGTGGCCACAGTCTGAGCATTGGCCTCCTCCTCTGGGGCCACAGGGACTCCATCCATGTCCCACTCTGATCACAAATGTGCTACTGGCCAGAGCTCCCTCAAGCAGACACATTTCCACAAGAAAAACAACTCCAGTCATTTTCCCCACACATTTTTCCCCTTAGCCCTGATCAGCCCAAACCAGTCTCTGGCTGGTTGTTCCCCCTGCACTTACAGCTCATTGAGATGTGCAGCAACAAATTTGGGTGGGTAAGAGCACAGAGCAGCCTTAATCCAGACATGCTCATGGCAGCAGGAATTCCTCAAAGCCTTCAAATTCTCCTGTTCATGCACTTCAGCACTTGTGAGAATATTCTGGCAAGCCTTGTTCATGAGCAGAGCCATGTCCAATGTCATCCCAAACTGGCCCAGTTTGTCTTTCTGCCCTTCAGCTGTTCCTGAAATCCAAGGGCATTTCCAGATCTTGTACAGGGTGCAGGTGCATCCATCAGGAGCACAGTGACAGCACAAGGAGTGGCAAAGGGAGATTAGAGAAGAACACAGGACACGATGGAAAGTAAATTCAAATCCATAGGAAAAAAATGGATAAGAGAGCTTCACACAGGCTTTTGTTTCACAAGTAATCACCTAATTTGCTTTCTGAGATCTATTTTACATATGCAGTTATGGGGTTTCCTCAATGAAAGGTTTCCAATAAGTCATGAAAAGTTCAGTATTTTACGACTTTTATTAGGCTTTAATTTAACTGAATGCTTCTCTGCACCCCCCTAATGACTCAAGGGAAATGAGGGGGTCTCTTGTAATCTATAACACACCTAATTCTTCTCTTTCCAATCCATCATCTTTAATTTTGCAATAAAAGTAATCATAGGTGTATTTTTTTAAGGGCTGCGTTGTTTTCCGATGCCTGCAAACAGGGATAACCTTGGGGAAATCTCTGAGCACACTCTGGATGTGCTTTGCAAGAGTGGCTCTGTTAAGTGGTTTCTTTGTCAGTCCTAGCACAAAATACTCTGGCCTGGTATTCTTAGTCTGGCTTGCAGACCTTCCTTGTGAATACAGATGACTGGGTCATGAAATTTAATTTAAATTATAGGGCTTTCAAACTAAATGGTAATCCATAAAGAAACAAACATTCAATCTGCAGCTGAGGATTTATCAAGCAAATGCTGTTCAAACTGTATATGAACTAATAAAACTCTGAGCTGCTCCCTTTAATTTATTTCATTTTGCTTGTGAAATCCATTTTACATTACACAGGTTACATAAGTGGGTACTAATGAAAAAAAGCCATTTCACAATCAAAACTAAGCCAGAGTCTTTTGAAAGCTTCACGTGTGCAATGCTGCAAAATGCAAAGCATATTCTGTTGGCAAATAGGTCGATGAAGTGTTACCATCCTGTTCTGGTGTGACTTTAACAAATTGCTTTAAACAATCACAGAAAACAATTGACTACTTCAAAATTCACGAATTCAGGAAAACATCTGCTTGGAACTTAAGCGTGCAGTTGTGATCACATCAGTGTGAAAATCTATCCCCCTCTCAAGGAGAAACTGAATTTGATAGAAAACACTCATATTTTTGACTGAAAGCTTAGTCTGTTTTTCCAGGACAAGAGAAGTATTTTTTATAAAAAAAGCAGAATACATTTGTGTGATTTGCATGTTCCATTACAAAGCTGTCTCATAAACCTAAAAGAGAACTCCAGAATTTTGTTACAAAGCTATTCTCTGGATTTCAAGAACTAATTATTTTTTTTGCTTTGGATATACATGAATATGAACTGAAGGCAGCTGAAAATTGGAAACTGTCATAGAGGTTTGGGAAGAGGTGACCTGACAGAGCCTCTGGCTGATCCAGAAAAATCAAAGACTAAACACAATTAAGAATATTCCTGGGTTGAAATCTACACTGCTTTGTGACTATAAATACACTACTTTTATAAGCATTTTTATTTGTTTTATAAATATTATGGTGTTGCCTTTCTAACTAGGCTATAAAGTAGCCACAATACTTTCAATAGATGTTGTTATATATTTTCAAACCTTAAAAAATGTGGATTTTTCCTTTGGGTTATTCTCAAGACATAGCACCTTCTTGGTGTTATCTTGTTTAGCATTTGTTTTACTGCTAAGAGTTATGCAGCTAATAAATAACCTTTGTCTTAGCCTTTCCTTTTCTCCCTCATAGAAAAATCAAAATAAATTCACCTTGCCCTTCTCCGAGGCTGAATAGCAGCAAATTAAAATGGGAGTATTTCCCTTGACAAATTTAATCCATCCATCTGTTCTAAACTTTTCTGTCAAAACCCCCAAAATATACCTGTGTTTTTCCTAATAACTAAGCACAGAGCAAAACCTGTGATGTGGAAATGAGCAGAAGATGACATTTGCCTGCTGGTCTAATGTGTATTAAGGTTTGACACTTGTCTATTTTATTTGTCAGCTCGGAAGTTATCTGGATTTGTTCAAAGATATTGCCACACTCCCAAACAGACAACATGTTCCTCTCTTTATCACGTCTGACACACAGTGTTAGGCAACAATAGGAAGAAAAATACTGCTGCTATTTTCAAACCTACTTAAATATCACTTCCTGCATTTCTGCCCAAAAGGCATGACAAGGTGAATTAATTTACTGGGCTTTGGAACCACCAAGTGTCCCCTGGTACTTGACTCAAGTATCATATATAACATTTTGTAGGGAATTTTAGAGTGGTACGAGGTTGCCACGTGTGTGAGAAGGAAAAGACCAAAAGGATGTCAGAGGGCAGCAATTTTTCTAACATCAGGCCTTGTTTTTCACACAAATGTTTGTGGTGGCCTCCAAATGTCGTTGCACTGAGTTTTCCTCTGATGAATTTGTAAGGAGAAGGGGATCCCAACTCTTCAGATGTCAAAGCCACCCAAGGTGCCTTCAGGAGGGATCATCCCCAGCCCTCCACCCTCCTCAGACACTGCTGAAACACCACTGCAGAGGGAACAGATTTGCCACCCTGAGAGCAAAAACTAAAGCTTTGATACAACTAAAGCAAGGGATCCAACTCCCACATCCTTGGGATGTGCCACCCGCCTCTCCCACTGGAGTTCTGTTATTCACAGGGCTCTGTCCTATGAACTCCCTGAAACAGGGGACTGAAGAATGGAAGATATCGGGTGAGATATGGAAATCACTTGCCAAGGGAATTGTGCTTCTCTCTGCCATTTACACTTTCACAGTTTCTTCTGTGTGCCCCCCTCCCACTTCTGCCTGGCTTCCTGATTTTAGCCCATGCATGCTGGGAGCTGGGCACTGTAGCACGCAATTTTTGGTTTGTAGAATTCATAGGAGAATAAACTCCGCAATTCTCTGTTAAAAAATGAGTGTTTTTCCGAGATCACGTTTAGTTTGGTACATTCCTGCCTTTTAAACAATGAAAGAAAGCCTGATTAAAATAAAAGGTCAAGGTCCAATCTTCACACAAGTCTTGGCAAGTGAGTGAAATAATCATAAATCCACAAGAAAACAAAGAAAACACTGAAGCCATCTGCTCCTGAGGGAGGTAGAGGAAGGAAATTCCATTTTGAACAATGTATGTAAGACCTGCACCATTCAATAGGATAACATGTAATTCCTGGATCCCTGGAGCTCCTTAGAAAGGCTTTATTGAGCAACCTTTCTCTATTGCTTCAAATGTCACAATATTTTATATGTGTGTGTATATATATATATATATATTCATATAAAAATGGTGCTCTTTTCCATTGTCCTTAAGCTCAAAGAGCAAAGAAACTTCTAATGTTACAAAATGTTTAATGTTTACAAAAATCATGAGCAACCCAGCCTGCCATAATTCAATAGAACTGTTTTTCTGGCAAAATCAAACTCTTTTAAGAGTGTTGGCAATGTAAGCACTAGATAATTACAGCAGTAGCAATCAATGACACATCAGTACCATTATTATATGCACCTTCAGCCTGCTCTGATAGGGAAGGTTCCTGATTTGATATTATTAAAATAACATTAACTCTCCCTGCCTGGGCGTATTTCACACTTCACACACATTTACTGGAGAATCTCAGCACCTTATAAAGTCATTTATAATTTAACTTCTCTGTGAGACACAAAAACTCTCTTAACCCCATTCCCACACAGAAGGCTGAGGGACGTGGAGAAAATTCACTTTCCAATTTCACACCCAAAATGGTTTCCGAGAGAAGGTGCAGAAGAGGCAAGCACGAGCCCCAGGTTGGTTCCACCCCTGCTGACCACCCTTTCTCACAGACCTGCCACTGAGATTATGAAAATTTGAAATATACTTCAAAATGTACTGTTGGCTTTTCAGAGTTCTTATGCAAGACTGGCATGAAAGAATATGAATTAGGACTGTTCCATAGTCCTATTTCTTATTCCTTTGGATATTTTTATTTGAATTAATTTCACAGTATAGCAGTATTTTGAGGACTATAATAAAGTGTTTGAACAGCTCTCACTTGTCCACTGGTGTTTGGGAGATGTAATTGTGCCTCAGTATTTTAGCAAGCAGACATTGCAATAGGGCCTTGTTTCCTCTTTAGGACTTAAATGTGTCTTCTCAGCTCCCCAGTTGTAGCTGAGCTCCAGATTCACATCTAAAATATTCGTAGTACAGACTAACACTGGGTTTGACTCCAGTTGTAATTTAGACAGCAATGGGGGAAATGAATGTACACATACATAGGAAAGGTATTAGTAGCAAATATATTCACCAAGGAGATTTGAAGAAATCAGAATCAGTGACAAATACTTGTGGAGCAGAAGTACAGGCTCTTAGGGCTTTTCAAACTCAGAATTACACAAACAAGTTTTCTCATTGCCATGGAACAGTAGGGACAAACTTTCAGAATGTAATCCTTTCCCCTTGCCCTCTCTGATAACTTATTCAGCATGATGGGGTGATCTGTCTTCTCCCTTCCCGAGTAATATTCATACCACAGTCACATTCTGTTCTGCAGGATGATCTGTGAGCACTGCTTGTCAAATGGGCATTTATTATTCAGCAGCAGTGCTGGCAGAATGGGTGCCCCACCTCTTCTCATTCTCAATTAGTCTTTACCTGCAAAGCTCTGACAGAAATGAACTTTATCCTATGGAAAAACGTTGTATTTAATCTCCAGATTTACAGCGTTTGACAATTCCCCCCTCAAAATTCTGTTCAAACACCACTTAGAACCATTTCTCCTACAGAAATTTCATCTTGGCCACCAAACTGAAAGTCAGGCAGTTGTCCTGCTTCACTGTCTGCCTGTGGATGTTAAGGACAAGAGATGTTAGGATCATCTCATGTCACCTGCTATAGAACATGGGTAAAAAAAATATTACCCATTTGTTCCTTGTAAACCCAGTGTATCTTCTGTGACTAAAACATATCAAATAGCTAAAGATAAAACACTCCAGAATAAAACCAAATACTCTAGTAGAGATGGCTGAGAGTATATGAGAAGCCAACATAATTCTCCTCCTACAGCCTTATTAAAGTTGTCTGTTATAGACAAGTGAAATGAGAGGATATAATTCCAGGAGTATAAATAGTCCTTCTGCTCTTACATCAATATTTTATGCTATTCATGGAGAATCAGTAAGGTATTATTAATTGCTTCTAGCAACACAGGTAAATTAAAGGCTGAGCTATTAACAACATTAAAACTTAAATATTAATTCCGAGAAGCCACAAAATGTACTAATGTCAGAGCTGAAAGTGGAAATGTTAAAAAAAAGAAAGGAGGTGTTGGCTTGTTTAGAAGCAAGGGCTGCACTGTGGTTTTAGGTGCAGCCTTGAACAAAAGACTCTGTGTAAACTGCAGCAGCCCAGAAATAGCTTTGGGAGACTTTGTGCCCCAGGCAAGTTCTACACTAAAAAGCCCTGGCAGAGCTGTGTAATGAAGTGTGGTTTGTGACCAAAGTGCCGGTGCTCTTTGGGTAGACAGGCACAGAGGAAGCACGGTGCTCCTGCTGCTCCTGTGCCCCGTGGGCAGGGACTGAGCAGTGCCCGGGGAGCCACCCTTATGTGAGCGTGGTTGGAGCTGTGTCAGCCCTGCCACAGCAGAGCACCCTGCCAGCACAGGGCACAGCTGCACCAAGGACTGCTCAGAATGCACACCTGGCTCCAAAGATGGCCAAACACAGGCATTAAAGGAATGGGCTGGTTTATAGTCCTTTCGTATCACCAGCAAAACTAGGGAATCACAGAATGGTTTGGGTTGGAAGGCCCTTAATGCCCATCCAGTGCCATCCCTGCCATGGGCAGGGACACCTTCCACCATCCCAGGCTGCTCCAAGCCCTGTCCAGTCTGGCCTTGGACACTGCCAGGGGCAGCCACAGCTTCTCTAGTCTGTAACCACAGCTTCTTCCTGTGCCAGTAGCCTCCTCTTCCAGGTCAGAGTCCTGGGACTACTTTCCCCCCAGCCTTGTCCACATTTGAGGGTGAACTGAAGGGTGCACCCTCAATTTGGGTATGCTAAGCCTGGGCATCAATGTCCATCATTTGGAATCCATGCTCTGTCTTTAGCACAGCTTGGAAGCTGGGAGCCAGTTAATGTCACACAACATTTTGTGCTTGGAAATGGACTTACAAACCCTGCAGGAAATGAAGCAGAACCAAACTGATTCTCTTTGCTTTTCCAGTGACTCACAGTGTGGCAGATACAGCACAGCAACTCAGTAGTGTCGTTTGCTATGGATTCAAATAATAATGAAAAAATTAAACAATTGGCAGATAAAAATTATTAAGTAGTTGAATAGCTCTGGGACTCGCCTATAGTGTCTGCCACAGCTACAGCTGAGTGCTAAATGCACATTTTTAAAAAACAATCTCGGGTAGAATTAGCTGTCTTTAAGTTTATTAATTACCTTTATGCTTGAAACAGTTGAACAGCTGATGACATAGCAATATGTGCATGATATGGCTAAAACTTCTGTGCTTTCACAGAACAACGTGCACATTCTATTTTATTATAATATACAATTTTACCTCCAATTAATATTTGGGACACAACTATTTGTATCTTCAAGGAGTACCAGTCTTACATCCTATCTAGGACAGATTTTGCCACCTCTCCCTAACATAAATAAGTTTCCTCTGAGAATCAGCTTATTTCTGTAGCAGCCCTGAACCACAGGAGTTATTTGATATGATTATGGAACCTTTAGCCAGCTTTATGAAACAAACAAAAAGTAGAGGTGTATTGGGAAAGAAGGGTTGAAGTGTTACCTGATCCACACATTCTCCCCACACCCACCTTCCATCCAGCAACGGAGTCTGGACACCCTGATTCACTACAGGCTACCCTGATGATTAGACCAGAATCACCCAATGAGGTGTCAGGGCACAAAAACAATGCATGAATTGAGCAGCCACAGGCATTCCATGTGGGTCATTTGAAAAAAATAACCAGGAATAACACAGGAGAAATGGAAAGCTCACTCTGTGTGCATACTTCTAAGTTCCAATGAATATTTCATTTCACAATAAATATTTCAAAGTATTAGCAACTGATGGATTTCTGATTTTTGTTAAGATACAAGCAACTTTTGAATCATACATGGTAAATACCTTTTTTATAGATTAGATTAAGGTTTATTTGGTAGAGAACAAGAGATATGTTGATATTATTCATGGATACAGGGGGGCAAACCACAAGAAAATAAGCACTGAGCCAGATGGCAGACATGTGGATTTCATCACCTAAACTTCAGCAGTGTGCCATGAACATTATTCAAAATAAGAAGACATGCTTTATGGTTACCTCAAAAGCATTCCAGAAGAAAAGACAAATAAACTTGTGCTTCATGGAGAGATTTGTGGAGCCTCTTCTGGGTTTCTGCATATCCGTACCTCTGTGAGCAGCTGATCAAAGTTAATGATAAATTAATCATGTGCTCTCTAAGATACATTTACAGGTGAAAAATGAGTGGCCCTTCATTCCCAGCTGCTCAAAATGAGCTATTGAGTTGCTGTTCCAGCAAAGCAACTTTCAAACAGCAACCAAGGTGAGATATATCAAAGTAGGTAAAAAAGACAAGGGAGGAAAAAAAAAAATTGATCCCTGTCCAAAGTAAATAAAAATCAAAGGCCTACTGTGACAAGGGGAAAAATAAATCAGATTGACATCTTATAGTGGAGTACAATTTTCTTGTAATATGTCTGTTTAAGCTAAGGCTATGACAAAACTGAAATGTTTATATGAAATCATGCAACTGTCACCAAGCTGTTCATTTTGATGGAAAGAACATGCAGTGCCTTTCATTCTAATATTTTCTAAATAGACTATTTCCATTTTTCAACTTGCCCCTTTTTTCCAATGCCAAAGTTCCCATCAGACTGCAACAGAATTTTTTTTTAAAGGCTGTCAATTTTAATTGCAGCCCTCTTTCACACTTATTTTTTGTACTCCATTTTTTTTTCCTAATGAAGCAATTAGTCACTGCTGAGGTCAGTTATAGTTGCTGCAGAGAGTTTTCTAGCATGTTCTCAAGCAGGTACGTAGGGAGGGTTATTGTCAGATAAAGTCATGTTGAAATAAACATCTCCCACCCATGCCAGAGGAATCAGTGCACACAACAAGCAAAGACCCTGCACCACCAATAGCTTTTATAAAGTTCCTTTTCAAGCTTCTTAATCAGAGAGAGGCAATTAGACAATATCCACACTTGCTTGTCCACTGTCATATCTCAGTATACCTCAAAAACCTGTTTGTATTGCCAAAGCTGTCTAAATTAACTAAAGTAATTAAAATTACTTTTCAATCCTTTTTTTTTGCCAAATATGTTCTGCCACACTAAAACATAAAACACAGCAGAAAAGCATCTTCTCAAAGACAAATGTAAAGCCACCAGAACCATGTTGGATAAGTGAAATAATTATTTGGAAACTTTAACAAATTAATTGCTTGAGGTTAATTTATGCCATTTGCAATGATCCAGAAATCAATTATGATGTGCAATCTTTACTAAGGTCTGTAGATTTTACAGGGGAGTAAGCAGGAAAGAAAAAAAAGAGAAAAAAAAACAAGTGTTACATAAGAAACACTGATAAACTGGTTCTGTTTGCTACATTTCTATAGTGCAGTAATATGAAATATTTTAGCATTGGCTGCAGAGACAGAAATGTTCAAATCCATTAGTACACAGTTTATGCTAATTCTGCTGAGGAAATCCCTGCTGAGACACCCACAAAATACCCACAGGTTCAAGGCCAGGCTGGAAGGAGCTTTGAGCAGCGTGGGCTGGTGGGAGATGTCCCTGCCCATGGCAGGCATTGGAACAAGGTGGTTTTTAAGGTCCCTTCCAACCCAAAGCATCCTAGGAGTCCATGGTTGTGTGAGGTTATTCACCAGAACTGTTCTTCCAGCCCGGTCTCACAGAAAGGTCCATACAGCATCATATTTCCACAGCCAGACAGGACAAATGGAAGCTGAACTGCTGTTTCTCAAACTGTTCACTTTTTTTTTTGATCTCTAAAACAATGGTAAAACAAGTTTCAGACCTGGTCATCTTTGGTGTGAAAGACAAAGTTCAAGCACATCCAAACACAGCCTTCAAACCCAGCCTTTCATTGTGCAGCACTGTAGTATTTTAGTAACTACCATCATTTTTTCCATGGCACAGCACAACCTGCCAGCCCGTGGTAGCTCCTGTCAATGACTCTGTACTTCAGAACAACAAATTCAGACCACACTCACACCACAGGGATGAGATCAATATAAAATCCCAATACCTTAGCTCTATGTATGTGGATAGCCCTATAAATTATTTCTCATTCTAGCAGCAGACCATTTCATTTAGAGGCTTTTCTCAGATTAGCAGGGTTCCAGCAAGTTCTGGTGCTGCTGCAATTTAGGCAAATAGTGCTTGTCAGGGGCAGACAGCTAATACAAGTTACATTAGCAAAGAGAAATAGACATGGGGTTCTTTTTCATTGCTGCTGATATTTTTGCATGAATGGCTGCTTTTCTGGGTTTCTGTTTAAATTTAAAAACCATCTGAGAGCTCTGTTGCCTGTGCTCTGTATCATTCTTACCCACAGGATAGGTAAAGACAGTAAACACCTGTAACAACCATTCTTTTTGAGCTCAGCAATTCCAGGCACCAAGAGAGATTAGGGAAAATAACTTTTTGCTGAAGTAAAAGTTCACATAGTCTTGGGCAATGTTTTCAGGTATTTGCCTTAACGCTGAAACATCTGTTGGCAGTAAACATCCACAACAAACGCCAGCTCTCAAAAAGAGATCCATGGAACCAAATCTTCTTCATATCTACCAAAATTTTTATTTTTCTTTAACCACTCTTTCCATTTCTTGTCACCTAAAAAGTATTGCTGTCAGGTGAGGTAAGGTCAGAAAGTTGTTGTAGCTCTTTCTGAGGATCAGTTGAGCACCATCAGCCCTGCCAGTCCTGGGAGATACCTTTGCTTCAGCTCTGACAAACTGCTCCTCAGCTTGCAGCTTGCCTCCTCCAGGCTAGATTTCTCTCTTCCTAAGATTTTCGGTATTAAAAACCCCCCAGGTAACTTTCTTCCTGTCTAATGACTAGTTGAGAGGATTCATAGTTACAGAAAATCAATGTTTTAAATGGTATTGAACAATGCTCTCAGAATCTCAAGGTGACTGGTTCAATCTTCCCTGATTAAACATGACACAGGATCATCAAAGTAAGCTGAAGAGTTGTTCTTTGCCTGTTTCTTTATGCCCTTTCAGACACAGCATCACATCAGCTCAACCAGGACCTCAGTCTGAGCTGCAAGAAGACAATGGGAGCATCACAATGGATTTTAAAAGAGTCGAAGGAATCAAATGTGTTTGGAGTCTGAGGATTAGCTATGGGAGGTAAAATTCTTCCAAACCACTCAACCATTTTGGAAGAAGTATATTTGAAAGCATAAAGTGTGCAATAAGATATAATATCCAACTCCTCACCTACCAAGCTCTGGGGTATTTTTCTGCAATCTACATAATCCAGCTAAACCAAAGTCTGAAGGGAGGAGCCAGGACTCCTATTAAGGGAGTGTCTTTGCCTTCAGGCTGCAGGACAGAGCAGGAAGCAGCAAAACTGGCCTGGGATTTTTAACTCTCCTGTGCAGTGAGTCCTTGAACACAGTTTTTGTGGGATGATTTTAGAAGCTGCCAGTAGAAAATGCCAGCCCCTGCAGGCAGAGTGAGGATTATCACGGGGTTTGCAGATCCTGGTCACTAAAGAACAGTGGCAGTGACACCTTTTTCACTGTCCTTTGTGGTTGCAGCTCAGAGGACAGCACTAAACCTCACTGAATCATTTCACAGAAATTATATTACTGCATTTTCTCAGGAAAAAGTTCTGATCTCCAGATACTAAGTGGACACAGGTGTCTTCAAATACCTTTCCCTGCACTGGATGTTTTGACTATCATTCTGTAGCATGACTTTTCACTGGCCAGTTGTCAAAGGACTCCAGATTTCTCCCCGAGGATATAAATACCAACAACTGAAGAACCCAGACATGTTATTTAATCTGTTTCTCTGTGTCTAAAGCATCAATGCTTTATTTTCTAGACAAATTTCCTAAGGAAATATGGCTGCTTTTAAGTCATTACAACATCAGTGACTGTACTGATTATTTAAATGTAAAAATACTTTTTCAAATAAAAATGACAGGCTGTCAAGTTCTCTGCTGATAAATGGTATTTTAAAAAACCAACATGAAAACAGCTACAGTTATAGGACATACCTTTTAATTCAAACTTCTGAGTTTTGTAGTTACAGCAGCATGTCTCTAATGCCTCAAGTAAAGAGGGATTTATCTGGCCAGCATAGAGAACTTGTGTGATGCAGTGAAGAAAGCTTCCATTATGTCCTACAGCTTTACTGAAAGCAATGTCTATAACCTTCAAAAGCTCTGAGCATGTCTTTTACATCTCCACCTTGAAAAGGTCATTCTTTTTCCATTTTTCTCTCTTATTTACCATTGCTTTCTTTTCAGTAGGCAAACATAACACCCATAAATGAGATGTACAGGCTTATGGAACAGAAGAAGCTCCAAGCAAGACACAGCTTTGAACTTCTGAACCTCGTGGTCTCATGAGCAGAAGCCAGGACTGGGCTAAGTTTACCCACATCACTCTGTCTAATTAATGAACTTCCCACCTGAAAGCTGCCTACTTCTCATAGAAAGGTTGGCAAGCATTTGGGAGGCAAAATATTTGTTCAGTCATATTCTCATGTAAAAAAAAATGGCCAGATACTTTCAAAATAGTTGAAAGAGCTGCTGTGATTACCTGTCCTAAAGGTCTCAGAAGGCAGCTGGAAAAACCACGTGAATGATGGAGGAAATCTTCTGTTTGAGGATATTTGTACCTGTTTTCCAGGAAAAGTACCTGCCCCTTTGTTGGGCTCTTCATAACTACTCCACCCCATTTCTGGGGGTGGCAGGAGTGTGTTTAATCAGGGAGCTGCTGGAAGGAATCCTCTGAGAGGCTCTGCCAAACAGCTCCAACCACTCTGAGGATATCAGAGTTTGAAAGGAAAAGGTGCCATGAGAACAAATCCATCCCTTCCATTAACTCAGGTTCCTCCAGCACAGCTAAAGATCCATGCCCTGACACATTAGACAAAGATGTTCCATTAGCCCAGAATAAAGTTCCTGAATATGTTTAGGAGAGGGGGAAGAAAAAGAAAAATAAACAAAATTCTTTTCTCTGCAGACAAATAGTTGTAGATTGCAACACTTGATGAAATGAAATAACCCCATCCTAAACAAAACAACCAAATACCCAGTTTCACTTCAAAGGTGACTCTGAAGCCTTCAAGTTGCAAGCAGAAAACCTCCTGAGATCAAGAAAGTCCACAGAGTATTAGGGACTACTTTTAGCAATGTTGGCAAATTACTTTTTGCATAAATGCAACCAGAGAAAAAAGCAAATGTTGTAAACATGAAACAAAGTGTTAGACATTTACCAGCTTGTTTGGTTGGGGTTTTTTAAATGAATGAAGGGTGAAACTCTGCCTCATCATTGCTGGATGGAAGAACTTGTTTGAACAGAATTAAAAGGCAGGAGAGTTAACATTACCAAGACCAAAACTCACTGAGAAATTTTGAATAGTTCAAAAGAAAAATGTGTTCATTTTATATTCTGTCATCTCAATACTTCCTCCTCTGCCTCGTGGAGGACCTGAGGACAAAGGCAGAGAATGAGAGGGGTGTGTAACACTCACAGGCACAATTTAAGATCAGTCAGAGCTGTGACTGACTCCCTTCAGCTCACGAGAAGCTGCATTGCCTCCTCTGGGGATGTTCCAGCAGGCAGGAAACGGGACAGAGCAGCCAAGGGTGTTTATGGCCTTTTCACTCACCCTTCCAGGTCACTGTTCCAGGAACTGGCCAGACATGAACCATTGGTCCTGCCCTGAAAGAATTCTCTTGAAAACACAAATTCTGAATAGAGCACTGCAAGTTTCAAAATGTTTTGTGATAAGGCACAAGAGTGGAAGGAGAGACATGAAATAATCTGAGAGGATGTTTCACATTATAACACCATCCCAAAATTTTAAAAAATCTAAATATAGTTCATTCAGCATTGCAAACTCCTATAACTCACTTATGGGCATCTTGTATCTTTCTCTATTGATCTGACCTCAAGCTTCAGATATAAAAAGCTTGGGAAACAAATGGGGACAAACTTATCCCTGGTGCAATCCTATTATCTGCAGATGAATTTAGGCTATTTTGTTAATCTCATTCCTACCTCTGCCTTTTTTCCCCCTAAATAAATTCTAAAATAATCAGTTTTACTGTTCCTTATTGCATCATGCAGTAGAAACATTGTAGATCTTATTTTCTTGATGGACATGAATGCAAAGGATTTTAAAATAGTGTGCAACTCTCTAAGTATTAATTCCATGTATGCATAGAGGAACAGGTATCAGTTTTATATTTTAAACTCTTATCCTACAATAGGCTTTGTGACAAGGCTTTTAAAGGCTTGTGGCAAATCAGAAGGAATATATTTTCTACTTTCATTTCAAGCATATCTGGAATTTAGCTTCTGTTTCCCCTCCATCTGGAACACAGATGAACCTCAATCAATCTCAAGTTTTCTTTAAGACAAAAGACACCTCTGTCCATTTTTCCAGGTGACTCTTTCTAGGATCCTTTCTATATTTGCACCTCTTGCCATGGGCTCCTTTCCTAAATCTGATAAGGCTAATTAGAGGTGGTCTCCCATGGACTTTTACCAACGGTGTTTTGTATCTAAAGCACTTTTTATCTCACCAAACCCTTTTATCAAACATGTTTATTGTTTAACACTTCAGGCAAAACTGTCTGAGGAACTTTCTAAAGCAAAGTGCAGGACTGGAGTAACACAAATGATCCCATTACCCACCTAATCCAGATCCACAGTCTTCACTAACAGCAGATATGTCCCAGATAAATGTGTATATGCACACTTATATACACTCAGTCCTTGCCTCTATATACAATCATCATTTATAAACCATCTAGCACAAAATAAATGGTCTGTATAGTAAGAGAACTCTTAGACACTACAGAAGTGCAAATAAATAGCAGCCCACACAAGCTAACTGAATAAATGCAAATTGTCATGAACACTCAGTGAAAAATAAAAACTTACATAACCTGCTCTGCTTAAAAATCTCTTTCAATTCTCATTTTTTATAATAACATATTTGTTGGCACCAAATATGCCACGTTGAGTTTCCTTGCTTTGGCATAGTAAGCATCACGTGGGCAATATGTAATGTTTGGCAGAATGCAGAAGTTTCCTCATCCTTTATGCCTACCCAACAGAAGACCTATTTTATATTATTTGGCATCACTAATTAAAGTTATAGTGCCCCAGACTCCAAAGAAGTTTAAATGATTAATATACTCTGATTACTTTTTCCATTTTTTTAACAACACCTTCCATTAGGAATTCTCCTAATAAAAAGAAAAAAAAACAAACCTGGTTTAGATTTAAATTGTACACTTTGCCCTAAAAGTTTTTTCACCTCAGCGATGCAATTGAAATGCTGAGGACTCTAAGGGTGTTCTTTCTCTTATGCAAGGCTGAGCCATCTTCAGCATTTATTAATAACTCTCTTAGAAAACTATTTATCTAGAAGAGATGAAGAATTTACTAAATCCAGACCAGACAATGCCTTAAAGGAGCACTTGCTAAAAACCCTTGCTGAACAAAGAAGATTGAAATTTAATGGTTTGAAACATTTTATCTGCTTTTTTTGTGCTGTAATATTACTGTCTCCCATCAGAATCTAAACACTGAGTAAAGAAAACAAGCTTTTCTCCTTTCTATTTTGACTCATTCCCCTCCATTTTGTTTCATTCCAGAACACTGACAATCAATTAATTCCAAATAAAAGACCAAAGAACTGGCTGCAGTATGCAGGTACCAGTAACTAGATTGATGAAAGGCCAGACCTATTGTTTCAAAGGAAACAAAAAATATTGAAACCAAAGGTGAACTGCACTTATTTGTCCTTGGCTACAGAAGGAAACCAGAAAAGGTCATAAACATGTGATGGTATTTGCCTACAGTACACCGGATTTTGAGCTCTGGCCTTAGAGAAGACACATGGCTAAAAATATCAAGCCACAAGTTTCTTGCAGCACAGCCTCGGTGCTACACACTGACAAGATAAAATATTATTTGTGAGCAGCCTGAATTTGATTTATCATTATAACAATGTAGGTCAACATTATAATTGTCTCATCTGGTTATACAAACTGGCACTGGGATGCAGGATGGATGCAGACCTTGCGACAGAGCTTTGCAATAGAGCTCCTTTGGGCAAAGGACAGAAAGAAAATGCTGAAAAATGTTTATCATACTGAAGTAAAACAAACATTATTTTTATAAAATAGTTGTTATTGGAACATATTAAAATCTTGGAGATTGGTTTGATTTTGCTGTAGGTAGAGCACATCACTTCACTGGAAATATGGCAACTGAATAAAGTATTTTCCCATCCAATATTTACATTACTGCTACAATAAGCAAAAAACACTAACTAGAACAACCCTATTCAAAGTGATGTGTGAGTGATGACTGGTTCTTTACACACACACACCAAGAAAAAATTTACTTTGGACCAAACCAAAACCCAACATTTCAAACAATTTCCTGACTGGTGTGAATAAACAAGGAGAGAGTGATGGACAACACCCCGGAGAACCAGGCCAGGAGTGGAGAGCAGAGCAGTGGAGCTGCAGTTTCCTCTCCACATTCCCCATAAACAGCCTTGCAGTTGTCTGTAAGAGCTGCCACCCTTTTATTCAGCACATCCTCCTGAGGAGCACCTAAAGCATTTGATGAAATTCTCCATCACACAAAGCAGGGTCTGTGCCTCCCAGTGAAGGATCACCCCGACAAATTATTGATTAATACCTGGCAGACACACTATAAATGAGGTACAATTTATCAGGACACAGTGACAGTCTTTGCTTTCTTGAAGCTCATCTTCTATTCACTCTTCTAACTTGCTTTTGGCTAAAGCAATTTCTTGAGTTCATCTTCAGCCAAGTGTCATCTGTTCTCTCCCATAATCGTTACCCTTCTCGCTAATTAGTAAGGTTTAGCTTCCTCCTGTTACACACTTAATTAACTTCTCCACCTTTGGAAAAGCAATTTCCCCCGAACGAATTACTATCATGACTGTTTCATACAATGAACTAGTTCTAAGTATAGTCTTCAAATGGAGCAACGCTGCTCAGACAGACACTGAGAGGTGCAGAGGACTTCCTGAAAGTGAATCGACTTCATAGGGATGGCAAAGATAACCATGATGAGGAAAAACTCAATCAGAAAACACTTATTCACTGTGCCTCCATCAGGAGGAAGAGACTGAGGAGAGAAAGAGATGAATAACAGCTATTGTGTGTGGCAAATGCTATTCTCTAACATTCATCCAGTGCCTTCCTCTTGTAATGGTTTTGGCTGCACAATAACAGCGAGGGAAAGAGAGCTCAGAGCTCCATTTGTCACCTGCTCCCTCCCAACAGGTACGTACCAATAACAACACTTCTGCTGAAAGGCTGTGCTTGATAGGCAAGACACAAAAAAAATGAGATGGCAACACAGCAATAGATAGAGATAAATCAAGTAGTCACAGCTTAAATGAATGGCAAATCACTGGTACAAAACAGAGTATCAGCCTCTGGTGCCCTCCCCCTCAAAGACACCCTGCCTACCAGGACATTCCTTCTTATGCCACCAAGAATTTAGTACACATATCAAGCTAGGTCTTCCTATCAGTCATTTCCTCTAAGTGCAAACCAGGAAAATCAAGTGTGTTCTACTGATGCAAATTTAAACAATGGTTTATGGAATCGCAGTGTCTGGCCCAGATTCTCTGCAATGTGTTCAAACTCCTACTTAAATGGGAAAAAACAGACCCACATTTATATGAGTTTCCTTTGTAGGACTATGCCCAGTTTCCCTCTCTCATTGCTGGCACCAGAAGCAGAAAGTCACTGAAATCAGAGCATGTGCAGATCATAAATGCCATGACTTCAGTATCAGCTTGTCAGAAAGACACCAGGCGTCCCTTCTTGTCAGTGGTGCTGTAAGGAAAGCACTCATGAGAAATGACAGAGGTTTTTAAATGTTGGGTCTATTTGGAGGAATTCACATAGACAAATCTTTGTCTTTGCTTTCATGCCAGCCAGGACTGTGGGTTTGGTTTGTGTCACACTCACCCACCTCCTGCATGGGGCCAATTTAATGCTAACAGTTTAGAGTAAATGGAGAAACATGATTGACATGATATCCTAATAATAAGTATCTTCTCAACAGGCATTAGGAGCAAATAAGGCATGCAAGGCCTCCTCGGGTGCACGTATTAGATCATCATTATGTTTATTTTCCATTGTTAGCACTTGTCATTCAGATGAGTTGGAAAACGATTGCTTCACAGAATTGGAAGGCTCATTGTGAGGAGACTATCAAAATGTTAAGTACCTGAAAGATATATTTTTTTTTTTTAGTAGTAGTAATCTGTTTTTTTACTTCCTTTTCTTCAAATTCAACATTTCTGGCCTGTTATATTGCTCCAATATCCATTGTTCTCTGGCTACTTGTGAAAAACAGGGTGTGGAGCGAGCGATGCACGCAGACATGAGGCGTAAATGCAGGTGGTCCTTGGACTCTTACACTACATAAGCCACATACAGAGTGTAATTACAACAGAGGTTATGAAAACAGTGATTATTTCACTCTTCTCATAGTCTTGCTTCCTCTTTTTCAAACATTCTGGAAAAAAAAAAAAAAAAAAGACTCATCAAAGTGCCTCCTCCCTGCTCTATGTCTGGGAAAATTGTTGCTATCTGTGATTTTGTCTACCCTCCTAATCTTCTCAAGAATCAAATAAGCTTTTCTTGGCTTTATATAACAAAAGGAAGAGCAATGCAGCATTTTTCAGATGATAAAGTATTAAGATTTTCAATAATTGAGGACTGAAAACCTTCCAACATCAAAAGCAGAACCTGTTATTTATCATGATTCACACAGGGGCTAAGACATCTAAATACCAAGGAGGTGAACAGTGCCTGAGGAGATCACACAAAACCCCTGGGGTTCATACATACAAAAATATTCCCATTTGATTTAGGAATTGCCTAACTTCAGATAGGTTTAAGCTGTGGAGGTTCTGTGGGATGTATCATAGATACTCTTTTTACCCTGTCACTGTCAGAGGCAGAATACTGGGGCCATCCTCCTGCTCTTACTGGTGTAACACATCCAGACTCAGAGCCTTTATCCCATAAATTGTTGGAATTAAAAATTAAAAGTCTTTCCAGTGGACATACTCTGGTTCAGCAACAAATGGTGAATTTTTTAGCTGCTAAACAGTATAAATTTAAATGTAGACTAAACAGGCACAGAAGCTTTATTAAACTGTGGGAAGAGGTATCCTCTGTGCCATTTCCACCAGAAACTCTGGCAAATGGGGGCTGTAATTGCTGCTCCCTTTTTCACCTCCTACCTGCAGATTAAGGCTGTGTTTGGGTGGAAATCACATTGTATCGGGGTAACTGCACACCCAGAAAAGGAGCAATGCATTTAAATTGCCCAATGTCTCGACAATATTTGTCCCTTTTCCCTTAAAAGCTGCTGGCTGATAAATGCTCTGACATCTCCCATGACACAAAAAACCCAAGACAGACAAGTCAAGACACACATTCAGCTTTTCAGCCTCCATGTAACTGTAAATGCCACAAATCAAGATACTCATCAGAAAATGAGTTTGGAGGTTTCAGAAAAGGAATCGCCGCAGTGAGCATCACAATAATAATTCCTGCATTCCTTCTCCTGTGACACAGGACTCTGACAGACTGTGGGGATCTAACAGGGAAGAGGTTGAGTCAGGGAGATCAGAAGATAACAGGAACATTTTGCATGGCAGTAGAATGCGAGCTACTGCATTCAATTATATTCTATATACAAATAATTATATTCTAACAACTTTAATTAAGGCAGTCAAAGTGTACAGCTTTCAACAAATAATAATTTCAAACAAAACCTTTATCTCTACAGCCATTTCCTCCCATTTGTCCTTTGGTTCATCCTTAACATTACTGATTTTCTAAATCCTAGGCAGGTAGAAATCACCTTGGTAAAAACCTAACCCTGGCAGACCTTTTCTTCCTGCAATGCCAGCCATTATATTTGATAAGTAACAACCCCCATATTTAATGAAAATAAGAGGCAGAAGCTCTGTTAAAGCAAATGTAAAACAAAATTAATACACACAAATGCCTTATTATTCTGTTCTAGTTGTCTCTTCTCCAGATATCAGGAAAAAGTGAAAAAAAAGTTGCCACTTATGAAGATCACATTTCTTTAAAAAGTTATGAGAATTCAAGTTACCTTTTTTTTCCCTTTTAATTAAAAAGATACATTAAAACACAAACCTAGAAACCTGAAGGTTTAATTAATCACATTGAGTTTAGCTAATGATCTTTTACAACTCACTTCGGGTCCCAGAGTGTCCCACAGCAAGCAAGAGGACTTTAATAAGATCCATATGGATCTCAAGATCGCCACTGAAGTTGTTCCAGAACATTATCAGAGACACAGATGGGATTTCTAGAAGATGTTACAAAATCCTTTCCCTCTGCAAACATCCCTTAGGGCATTTCCCAGCTGCAAAGTCTGTTCAGTAGCATGTCAGCCAGAGCTGGTCAAGTAGCAAATCACAGATTTGGGAATGTCCCCCTCCCCTTCCCAAATAAAAACATAAATTGTGCTGTGGCTCATGAGGTCATGGCACTTGTTACTGGCAAATATCCATATCCATAGAGGAGATTTTTGTATATTCCAAAGGTTTACTGGGATCTCTGTCTGAAAATTGGCCCTGCACTATTTCTCCTGTTTCTTATCCCAGACCTTGATCCATTTCTCTCTCCAGTCATTAAATATTAGCAGTGCAGGGCCATCAATTTCATGGCAGCTGTATGGCACAGAAATAGATCCAATGGTAAGGAAACCTCTTCTCAGTGGCAGAGAACCACTTATCTGGTCAATATTTGGTAATTCTCTCTATATATCATAGAAAGCCAAAGAGTTAATTTGTCAAGATGCTGGAAAATTCTCCATTTAACATAAAAGAAAACAGTTATTTGTGGACAACTTGCTAAGAGCTCCTTCCTCACCACCAACCAGAGGAGAGACAGTCCTAAAATTTAGATTCTCTTTTTGTGTACTAAATCACACAGCTTTAAGAATTTTTACAAATCATCTCACATAAAATGGTGAGAAAATTTTACCCAATCAGGCACAACATATAGGAACTGGGAAGAAGGAAAAAAACATATTAAAAAATAATATCCCCAAAGAGATACCTACACGATTTGTCTGAAAAATAGAGCAGCCTCTTCAAATTTATTACATTTGTCTTTGAGGACTGTTATTTGTAGGTCCCCTCCTCTTTGCTGCATGACTGAACATTCAAGAATGAGACCTTAAGACTCAAACATGACTTAACCTGATAAATTTCTAACTCAATTTACAGCAACGTCATGCATATGCTAAACCCCATCTAACATTAATATTTAATGAAGAAATAAACCTGCCACAAGAATAAATTTACAGCACATTTAGCACACAGCATTTTAGAGGTGTCTGTCGAGGAGGTTGTGCTGTCGAGACAAGGTTTTAAACTGCCAATAGTTTAAAAGTAGTAATTTTTCATTGCATTTCATTCGTAAGCTCTGCTCCTTTTAAGAGACTCCAGGCTGTCAAGGTTAATTGAACCCTCAGGGCCCTCAGAATGACTGCATTTGTTGGGGCTCTGCTGGCTCCAGGCTCAGCTCCCTGATTCCTTTGCTCTAAATCTTGTCTCCAATGATCTTCTTCATAAATATAATTTCAACTTTAATCTCAACAATTATGATCTGCTGATCTAATTCTCTGATTTTGCCCCGTGTCTATCTGGCCAGACTAAACTCCGTCTTTCGTGCATCTCATGATCAGCTTAAAACATCAAACTCAAATAATAAGGAGCAGAGGAATAGACAGCTGGAATTTTCCTCCTGTCTAGACAGCACGACCTCCACCTGCAAGTGACACATTCACTAAAACTCCACACCCAAACTTTCTGCCAGCAAACATTTCTCAGAGTGCTCCTCACAACAGCCCCAGAGCTATTTCAGAGCTCTTGGCTCGCCTGCCTCCTGTCCACCCGTGACCAATGTCTGGTGACTTCTTTCTCCCAAGTCCTTGTTTTGGGGGCACATCAGCAAAATCACTGTATTTTTAGGTCAGCATTGAAACCTGCTGCTTTCCCTTGCCAATCCCAGGGGAATTTTTGTCCTGTTTGGAAACCTGTGGTCATAAAGCTCATGGGTTTTACTAAAGCCAAGTGCTTTTATTCAGAGGTTGGAAGAAGTATCAAGGCAAAAAGATACAGGGAACAAACAGGCTTTGCTTGTACTTAGTCTCATCTAATTTTACGCTTCACTACAAACAAAATTAGCTACATTTCCCTGCTAAATTAGTCTAGCACCTCTAAACCAGCTTTAGTCTCCAAACAAGTGCAGGTGCTTCAGTGTGTTTAGAGGACAGATTTTCCCTTAGGAAAACTGACTATAACAGAACTTTAGCTTTCCTTCCAAAACAGAGCTGTTCAAAATTTAACTTATCAAGGTTTCTGTTGGAATTCTACTGGAATGGACAAATGTCTATTTGGGCTTCCTTTTGTCATTCAGAAAGGAACAAATTTTCCAGGATTGTTCTATTTTGTAGAATAAATTCCAACAGCTGATGAATTATGTCCAATGCCTTCTTTTTTCAGGGCTCAGGTATTCAGTCTCCTAAGGCAGGATGATGGTGACATCCTTAAAAAGGGCACATTTGCTTTCAAGTTAAAATTTTATATAAATAAATTCTGCTTTAAAAAGAGTCATAGCTGGAACATTCTAGATTGAGAGTTGAACTGAAAAGGGAAAAGAAAACCCTAGGCAGAATGATAGAGTCATTAGAGGTCTTTCTATGGACATAAGTGAGCTCAAGTGGGAGTCTAAAGTAGCAATCTCTACAACTTAACCACTCACAATCATTCCCATGAAATCAAAATATTAAGAACAGCTTCTAAATTCAGAAATAGTCAAGTACCTTATCAAAATGTATGAAAAATCAGTGAAACTAAGCCAAAGGAAAAACTTCCAAATTCACTTTTCTTGCCTTTGCATATTTACCCTTTCCAGCAGTCTGCAGGGGATTTTAATTTATGTGATTTTTGAAACTCAGGTAATGTTGTGATTGATGGGCTGGTGGAGTGATAAGGTCATAGATATGCCAGCTTGATAACAAAGTTAGGGAGAAACCCCACACTGGAAATCTGTACAACTCATGCTAGGCAATGAGTGATGCCAGGCTGTGCCATCACCTCTGTGGGTTCTGGTGGCTCAAGAACAGAAATGCAAATTAAACCCTTCCAGGCAAGCCAGCACATGGCCCTGTAGCATCTTTGCACCATTTTCTATTTCAAATGGGAGATATACAATCACCAATTTGCTTTAGTGTTTTAAATCATGACCGTCCTAATGCTGCAGCATCCTCGCAGAAGTGATTGAGTCTTTGGATTGTAGAAGAATAATTCTCAGAATGCAGGGTGTCTTGGGTCCCCTTTCCCCTCAGACAGTCCTTTTCTCACAAGGGATCAGGTATATTTTGGAGATGTCACCCATACAAAATGCCCACATTTCAGTATTTCCTCAGTTTTCTCAAATATTCATATTCTTTTAATCTTTTTCTTGCACTGAGAAGCACTCTAGCTAGTGCTGACAGAAATGTATTTTGCTCTACTTCAACTTTTCCTGATGAAAGTACTCCTTTCCTTTTCCCTGAGGAAATAGTCACTGGAAGGGAGCAGGATATTTATTCTAATGCAGGAAGGTATCAGCATATCTGTTTATAAAGCAGTTTCTTCCACTCTGCTTTGTGTCAGGACAGGAATGCTAAACTGCATCTCAATTACTAAACCTCAGTATGGAAGATTCATGCAGCCTCCTGAACCCAGAAAGGCTATCATAATTAACTCCTCAATAAAGCTGTAATTAATTATTGACAATTTAATGTCTCCACTTTTAACCTTAAATAACAGGCAGGAATTACTGGCTGTCATCTCTTCTTTAGCACTGCCAGCTGCAGCACAGGTGTTTTCAATCAGGTCACCCCAAATCCATCAGCCACTTACACCATCCACTCACACTGCAGCAGCACCTTTCCCTGCAGAATAGCGATGGAGTCTTCATTTGAATAATTTACGTCTGAGTTTTGTAATAGAAACTCATCATTTAGTAAAATGAGCTGCTAAACAGACCTTAGAAGCACATCATCCCCAGCATTTCCCACAGAAACGTGGTTCTGTGCTGCTTATAAAAACCCACAACTGTGATATCCAACATTAAACTGTAGCCACTGAATTGGATGCTCATCTACACCCTTTGCTGAGCTTTTCCTCTACAGCCACTTTGTGTTTTGAGCCTATCTATTAATTTATAAGGTGTCTGCTGTTGTAGATAGCTGTTAAATAGTTAATAGGGACCTACTGCACTTTGTCCAGCAGCAAAACTGCAGCCTGCCTAATAAAACCCTCCTGCAGTAAGTAATGATTCTCTCCTTTCACACTTCTCACACTGAATTCACAGTTGTATAGTTAAATATTTCACAGTGTACAGAAGAAAAAGGCTGTACAGCTTCTCCATGTAAATTACTTTTATACCACAAGGCTACAGAAAGTCTCCGAGCTGAATAGTCCTACCTGAGTATATATTTCAAATATATATGTTCAGATATTTTAAAATAAAAATAAAAAATAACTTCTCAATGCCAAGTATTGGCCAAGTTAAAATGATCTTTCCTGAGCACAGGTACTGTTGCTACAGGTGTGCCACCTAATGCCCAAGGAAAGCCTTGAACTGATCCAGCCCCTGGAAATCTCCTTCAAGACAAATCTTTTCACTGTGAAAAGTTGTTGCAGGAGTTGCTGGCAATGGACAGTGGAGAGAAACTCAAAGTGAAAAGGTTTCTCCTACTGCCACAATGGCCTTAGGGAGTGCTGAGAACAAACTTAATTACAGGAACAGTAATTTTGCAGGACAGCGGAGAAGAACCCAGGAGATCCAAAAGCCACAGGAGTAAAAGGTGCAAAGCCAAAGCAGGCTCACCTTCCTTCTTGGCTGTGTAATGTCCATTTCTGGCACCTCAGAGCACATTGACCCACACTGCCTGACACCAAAACTACCAAAGCCTACTTTCAAAAGTTGTCTGAGAGAAGAAACACAGATTTATAATTGGGGTTCAATGAGTTTAAGGAGTTTTCATCAGTCAAAACCTACTCTCTTTTTTTTCATAAACTACTTGTTTTATTGCTTTTATTCATAAAATTTGAACTGCCTTCGAAAGAACACAATTAGCACTTTAAGAGGAACAGGCTAAATTTTGTGCAAGTACAGACAATGACCACTGAGCTTTTAAGAATTTTCCATGACCCTTACATTACAGAAGGCACATAAATCACCAAAAATTATATTTGCCTGAAAAGTCTTTGCACAGCTCATAATTAACGAAGGAAGAATTAACAGAAATTTCATTTCACAACTCAT
The DNA here is from genome assembly GCF_041296385.1 of Aphelocoma coerulescens. Taxonomy (NCBI): domain Eukaryota; kingdom Metazoa; phylum Chordata; class Aves; order Passeriformes; family Corvidae; genus Aphelocoma; species Aphelocoma coerulescens. Next base: position 3,457,762 of record NC_091018.1, on the reverse strand, counting down.
AATCTCCAGTTTCAAGTTGCACATATATGTTAATGGCCCAAATGTCTTATTTCAGAAGTACTCACTCGGTGGATATCATGAGTGTACATCTAATTTTAAGTTCCAGTTCCTGTGTGGATCACTAGATGGCACATGCCCAACTTGGTGAACTGGTTTTATGCAGAAAAGATCTTTGCAAAGACTCTTCTGCAGCTAAGGAGTACCAGGAAAGTTAAGACACTGCTTTGCAATCTGCTAATTATCTGTCTATTCAATTCCTTATTTAGCATAAATGGTTTCAAAACAGATATGAAAACAAGGATGTCCAAAACAAGGAAGAGCTCTTATTATTTAAATGCAGCTGGGGAAAAAAATTTATAGGATGTCTTGAAGAGCTGCAATTTGCTTATAATTTCTGAGCCAGCTTTCTTGTCCTGATTGTGTATGTGTGTTTGAAGTACATTAAGTGGTTGAAATACAGAATGATTCACAAACTAACATTCTGTTTTATCTTTATTTTGGGAAATACATTTGATCTGTTGAAAGCCTTGGTTAGATATAAGAGGTTATAGAGACTTTTTTTTTATTATTATAGATACATTCTGTTTTTCGAATGGAAGGCAAAGTAGGCAAGTGAAGCCTTTCATTTAGTCAGAGCTGGGTCTGAAGTAGATAAAAGCATTTGGGGCTGAGTATAACCCCATTATTACACGTCATCTGTGAGTAGCCCTGATGTTCCTGCTTACCAAACAAGCCTTTTAAAATATAAGATACATTTTATGATGAATGCCTAGTAACAGACAAACTCCTTAGACAAGAGTGCTCAATTTCTCGTTGGCAGCTCTTTTCCTCTAAGTGTTTCTGGGTGATTTCAGTGATTGCCTCTATCAGGTGGCACATGGGGACAGGCACAGGCTGGCTCTGCTGTTCACAGGGACCATCCATGACCCTCAGCCCTCACCCCAGTGCAGTCTTTCAGCATTGTTCCATCCACATCAGCCTTATCAAACACCAGCAAGCCCATAGGTTTTCCACCAGACCTACACTTTGCTATTCAGCTCAGAGTTCTGCTGTTAACCTTCATCCAATGTGCACCGGGGCATGAAAGTTGCCCATGTGGTGAGCTGACAGCTGCACGTGCCAAATCCCTCTCTTTCCATGCAATCCAACACCAGCAGAGCTACAGGATGGGATTTCCACTTGCTCCATGCCCAGCTGGAACCAGCTGCAGTGCCAGCACAACAACCTCACAGTGGTCACTCTGGAAAAATCTGCTTTGAGGGCTGCTTGTGATCCCAGCACACTGCACGCTCTGGTCACAGGCAGGGCACAAGCAGAAATACTCTTCCATGGGCATGGCACGGCCCTGCTGGAAAAATGTGATGGCATAAATCTTTGGAGAAGCTGTTATAGATTCCTCAGAGGGTATATGGCTGAGATTTCTTTACTGAAGTCACAAGTTTCCTTTTGCTTGCACATATTCCCTAACACTTCCTGAAGTTTGTCACCTTCGGGCTTTCAGTGAACTCTGATTAAAATGAATTTGGCATCTCGTGCCTTTGATTTAATTCCTTTTATTTTTTCATGGGCATCTAGAAGTAAAGAGTGTGACATGGAAAAATAACAAAAAAAAAATAGAAAAAAAAAGAAAAAGAAAGAAGATAACTTTTTTTTTTTTTTTCAATCTACCCACTCACCCTCCCCCCAAAATCTAATGTGCAACATCAGACCAGCTTAGTGCTTTGAGAACTCCCCATACCCTCTGAAATGGAAGAGGCTGTACTCAATTTCTAAGAAGCTGAACCAGAATACAGCCTATACCAGTACAAAATTAAAACAAACATAATTTTTAAAGTTATTGCAACGTAAAACAGATTGTAGGGTGCATAGGAGGGAAGTGCCCTCCAATCCATCACACATTGCATGGGCCAGACTATATCCAGGCTGAATTATTTATGGCCATAAAGGAGGACTGTCCTTCTGCTTTGACCACTGGGGAACCAGTACAGCTGCACAGGTTGTCTGTGATTTTTAATCTATGAAATTAGATTATTTCCTTATATCTTAGAGATGAAACATAGAAGTCATCATGTAGAGCCCAAGGAAGAGTTTTTGCTTATCTCATATTAACTAAAAGGGGGAAGGCAGAGCTCAGGCACAGAATGGTGGCCAGACACACATTTTCTTACACTTGGTACCTTTGGGACCCCACACCCTGCTGCAGGGGATGGCAGATGCTGGTTTGGGTATCAAACCCTACACAGCACTCACAAACCTCAGTTATAAGGAGTTATAGCTCCTTCCACAGTCCCCCTGGTGCCCCTTGGAATCCAGCCCAGTGCTACTGGAAAGGATCCTGGGTATGAGCCACACATGCCTGCATATCTTCCTCTGACTTAAGAAAAAGTAAAATTTCTCAAGTGGGAGCAGAGGAGTGAAGTTCATAAAAAAAATTCACGAGGGGAGGCAAAGTGATGCAGTCACACAAGTTTTTGTGTGTGGCAGGCAGAGGAGAGAATGCAAACCTGGCTGATTGGGCTTAGCAAAGCCTCTCTTCTGAGGGAAGCCCTCTTAGGGCAAGCAGCCACTGCAGTCTCTTGTATGATAAAAATCAGCTGGCAAGAGTAAACCCCTAAATGTGGTTGTGCATGCTCAGTAACAGGCAAAAAGGCATTTTGGACAGGCTGGGATTATTTTTCATCTGAGCCCCAGACAGATCACTGGGCAGACAAACAATGACAACTCCTCCTCTTTCTGGCTGGGTCAGCTCCCGATCACCCCCAGAACTGTGGGGCTGCACTCACCAGGAGATTTAGGGCAGCAAATTCTCTTAATCTTCAGTTTGCCATCTACTGCCAGATAAATATTTACTGGGCTGGAGGGCTCCAGAGAGCAGCAATGTAATCTTGTTACTGTCTCTCCAAACTATTTGTACACCCACCAAACCCCCCCTCATTATCACACAGCTGCCAGGCTGATAACGCCCCTGGCACAGGTCAAGGTTTTGATAGCAGTGGTACATTAAACATCAAACATAAAAAGATATTAATTTTGAATGCAATTTGAGGCTGTTTTGAACTAATTCTTTGAACAAGCTTGTTTCACAGAGGAAATTAATGAAAAGTTAAAGGCTAAAACACAAAGCTACAGAAGAGACTTGTTATTTTCATTAATAAGTAAAATAAATACTCTGAAAAAGCCTTTCTTTATTTTTATTGCTCTCAATGCTTTTAAAAAGGCTTCTCACCTGACACACAAAGCTCCAATAGCACTAAATGCCCAGAAAACATGCACTCATTTTGTGCAAACCTGCAGGATGACATATTTACATTCATGTTAGGGGATGCAAACAAAGAAAAACTCAATTCCAGCAACATCAGATGCAAAGTTAAATGCCAAGAAAAATTATTCCAGGAGAAATAACACATTAAAGAAATAGAAAATTGGCATTTCAGTTATGCAGATGATTCAGTCTGCATTAGCTCCTCTCAAAATTCATATAATGGGTAAAACATCTGCATCCTCTGGACCCTTGCCTCCATTATTTTATGAGTCAGAAGAATGAGCAGGGAAGGAACCAGGATCAGAAAGACACAGAAGGAACTGTTCTCCAAAATGAGGCTCATTCACAGAAGTCAAAATGCTGTTCCACATTCCTGCTTATGTCATCCACATCTGTGGAGTTCAATTTTAACCTGGAATATGGCACAATATAAAACCTACTGATATTATTTTTTGGACTTCACTGAGGAAATCAAGGTAATGAGGAGAAAACCATAAAAAAGGCGTAGAGGAAATAGATGTCATGACCATTATGAAGAGAGGTGCACATCATTCTGTTCCTGTGACTGATCTATGAGTGAAATCCAATTTGCCTAGATTTCATTGTGCAAACCAGGTGAACAGAAAATAAATTTGTTCTAAAATAAATCAACTTTCCCATACTGGAGGAAAATCAAATTCAGAGCCAAAAATCAAGATTCAAAAAGCCTATACAGAAATAATAAAAAATGGGCAGACATAATCAAAATAAAGCTTGGGCTCATTCTGTTGCCACAGCTGTAAGGACATCTTTTAAAGCTGGTCCTCTTCTGCAGATCACAAAAAGGAAGGTGCCAGCCTTTGCATGCTACCAGAGGCTTGTTTTTTCTTAAGTGTTTGTTGTGCCTTGCAAGCCTAATGAATTATGTTTATAAAGGTTAATTAGCTTTCTCCTATAATTCTACTCGAATGCAAAACTATTGCATCTCAAACAAATAAGGGAATATACACCCAATTATTATTCCAAATGCAACTCAGTGGAATATTCCAAATATCTTCCTTCTTTTTCCTAGCAGACAGGCTGGAATGTTTTAACCCTCTCCTGCAAAACTGCTCCAATGCCATCCAGGCACTACCTAGGCAAGAGAGAAATCCTGATTTCTGGAATGACCAGCTGGGCAAACAAATATAAATATAAATCCCCATGGCCAGTATATTCCCCATACATAATAAAAAAACAACAAATTAAGAGGTACAGAATTATTCCTTATTTAAACCCAGTGACTCTGAACAGAAACTGCTCTTGCAGCCCGAGGTAGACTGGTCACAGTGCAGGAGCAACCAGAACAGAGGGGGAATCAATTTTTTGAAGGAAAGCTAAAACACAATATTCTAACAAAGGTCAGAGTTCAAGTTAACACCATTAACTGAAAGCATTAACCACTCAAAAATATCGAATTTTCACAGTCACCCCTGTTTTGAAGGATTATATTTTCTCTCTTAATAGAATAACCAGCGAAGTCCAACTTTTTGTTATTGTTACTTTCATAGAGAAAATTCTCTTTTTTCATGACTGGGTAAATTTTCTATATTTTTCTGCCAGTGATATGCAGAAGTGCAGGAAGAATAGAGCAAAAATTCCTTGATGCAGTGGACAAATGGCATGATTGAGGTTTTTTGCTGCTCCTGCTCCTTAATATTGCTTAAAGTTCTACTCATATTTCCAGATCCATGCAACCTAAAAACAATCAAACAAGTCAGGCTAAATAATCTAGACTGCTCTCAGATACCAAAAGAGTTTTTACCTCACAACACATAAATTACAAGGAAGCATAATCAGTTATTTGGCATAAAATGAAAATAATCTGTTCCATTACTGTAGAAGTATCTTAATCAAGACTCTAAAATTAATGCAATGATTCAGAAAACACATTACTGTTCAAACAAAAATATTAGGCATCTGTGTTTCCTAAATATGCTTTGCTAATTTATCAGCAGCAGCTCCTTCCCCAGAGGCTCAGGGTACACAGATTCCCACGTTTTGGTCTCTGGTTTGAAAACACCCTCTCGATTTTCACAGGGCTGGGATTTTTCTCCTCCACTCTAAACTTGACATAATAAGACCCAAAGTGATGTACACAGTTTCCAAACAGCTTAGGAGTTGGTGAGAAGTGCATGTTCTTACACACAGAGCCCGTGTCCTGGATATTCCAGTGTCTTATAACACCCCAATTTAAAGAAATATTAATACAAGGTTTATTGGGATATGCATAATTCATAGATCATTTATTTGGATGCTGCTTGAAATTCCTGCAGGTACAAGCCTTTCATACTCTGTGTTTTAATAGATGTGATCAAAACATGAACACTACTAAACTTTCATTAGGAAAAATAAATAAATAAATTCAGAGGTGATCAGGGGCTCAGTCAGAGAGTTCTGCTCTATGGGGCCTCTCAGGGCCAAAATCCACTAAAAAAAAAAAAAAAAAAATCAGGTAAGAAATGGTAATTTCAGTCTATTATTTTTTGACCTCATGACATGAATAAAGGTATATCAGTATTGCAGTTATACAAAACAATATAAGCATCCTGCTGCAAGGCTCTAGAACTCAAATGCTAAGTACATATTAAGCTAATTTTAATCTTGGCAAGATTTCCTCACAAATATTCTCTTTTGGGTTTTTTTTCTTGCTTCTATTTGCAGCAGGGTGTAACCAATACCTACAGTATATAAATTTATATCTTTAGTCTTCATCACGGGAATGTGTACAAACTTGCAGGTTAGAAGATCAGTTCATCTGAAATCAAAAGATGTCAGCTTTCTTCCCATCTCTTCTGGCCTTTTAACAGCTTGGAAGAATGCTGATTGGGATTTGCATTTTATTTCAACATGATGATATATTTGTTTTTATAATTCTCTATTGACGAGGCATTCTGCTGCTGTACCCTGATCATGTAGTATCCTACAACAGAATGTGTAAATGGATTCACTGGACTTACAACCAATAGCAATTTAGGCATGGATCAGAGTTTTAATTGCTTTCTTTGAATAATTTTCATCATATTGACAATTTGAGCTGTCTTAGTCTACTTATACTGTTCTGTGATATAATTTTGTTCCTTATTGACACAAATACCCTACAGCCAATTTAGGCAGCCATTAGGTTTTGCATTTAAGCCTTACTCAGATTTAATGATCTAAAAATACACAAAATCTTGAATCAGTAACTAAACAATAAACTCAGCAGGGAAAATATCTCAGTATGGTGAGATCCCATGCAACTGTTGTGATTTTTAAAGCCATCCAAGTGCAGCAGCATGGATTTCCATGATGGATAAACAGGGAAATTAATCCCCTACTGGATTCAAACTCGGAGGCCTGCAACCTTGCAGGACAGGACACGGATTGGAGTTCTCTGAATCACCATGAAAGCACAAAACCAGAAGTTGTGAGCCATGCACCAGAAGTTCTCACTCCTCCTTGGTCACCACGGATGGAACAGGATCCTGGGGACTAAACAAATCTTTGTGTTTTCCAGCACAGTTTATCTTTTATTACTGTTCTCAGAGGAAGTTTCCTTTAATGAATAACATTCATTAGTTATAGAAAACCTGAGGAAAAAAATAGCACAATGAATTCAAGGGACATCCTGCTGCTATCACAGAATCAACTCCTTTGGGGTGACTGGGGGTGAGATTTTGTCTCTGTGAAACTCTCAGTCCCTGCTGACTGTAGAAAGAGGCAAATTTCCTAATTCAGTCTTTGCAAACACTTTCATGTTTCACTCTCTGGATGATATGAGGGGAGATTTTTCCTGCTGATGCTTGAGCTATTCAAAAGTTTCTCCGAGGCCTCAAGTTACAGCTGCTGGAAATCCAGACTTTACTGGGGCCCTGACTTTCTTAGTCTGCCTAGGAAAGCACACAAAGCAAACTTGATGGGAAGTGAATGGACAACACAGAGAACATCCTGAATTGGGAGGGACCCACTGGGATCCTCAAAATCCAGCTCCTGGCCCTGCACAGGACAACCCAAGAGTCCCACCACGTGCCTGAGAGCATTGTGCAAACACTTCTGGAGCTCTGGCAGGAGAGAGATATAGAGGAGGTACTCAGAAGAAAACTTTGTCAGAAAGGTCATTATAACCTTCCTCTGGATTAGAAAGGAGAAAGAATAATTCTGAAGTTGAGTATTTATTTACCTCTAATAACAAGGCAGCTAATCTTTTCAGATTAGCAGAACCTGTTTATAAAGCTCCTCAAAACTAGGGAGCTTTGAGCTCCAGGCTTTGTTTGGGATATAACTCTGTGTACGATGAATTAATAATTCAACTCCCTAAACAAAGCATCCACAGCATTCATCTCTGCTCAACAAACAAAGCCCTGGCTCACCAAGCCAGGGCATCCTGAAATGCAAATCACCAGGGAAAAATAAGCAAGCACGAGGTGTCCCTCTGCTCTCAGGAGGGAGGTGGCTGGAGCTGGGCTGTCAAAGAGAGGAGGCACAACTGGGTTTTTGATTTTGTTTTTATGTTAAAGCACCACAGCAAGGCTGGAAGGACTTGTCAAGATAATCCAGCTCAGTGAGGCAGCACCATTGCCACCCAAAGCTTCTGCCAATTCCTGACTTGCTCACAAAGACTGTGGCTGACAAAACCAGAAAACACTCCAGTGAACAAAGCAGAGCTCTTCTGTCACTGTGTTCTCAGCTCTGCAGCCTCTGGACAGAGCTTTGGGACATCCCCCCACTGCTTTAAAATCCCACCACCCACCTGGGTGCTGTTTTACCCATCCAGGTTATGGCAGTTTCAGCACAGGGGAGTCTGGTTTCTCCAGTTCAGCTCTTGCATCAGCTGCACACTCCAGAGGCCACCAGTGCTGAGCCCTCAGCTGGTGCTCCCAACATAACCTGCAGCCCAATATCCCCATTGCTTTTATTTCCTAGGAGCTCTGCTAAGTCACTGCAGTTTGAGACACTCTCCTGATGTATTCCTAGAGGGCACAGATACTCTGTAGGAATCCCAGCACTTTATTCCATGGGCTCACTTACAGCAGATTTGTGTACAGTTGCTCTCAGAGGATAACAAACCCACATCCCTTGACACCTTATCTTTACACACTGCCTGAGAACACCTATGGGTAACATATGGTTAACCAAATCTGCTTCTGCTTTATTTTTGGGGGATATTGATCAGGAGAAGCAGTCCTTTGCTCTCCATGGGTGGTGGCTGGACACAAAATGAAATGTTAGGAGTTTGTAGCTGGTATCATACAGCACCTGAATATAATGAGATTGGAAAAGGAGATTGACACAGGAAGACAAATGTGTTGTGGTAGTTTAATTAATAAAGTACTTTTTCTGTATGTGTGTGAGAAAGAAGGGGAAGGAGCAAGCAGGAAGGAGTAGGCAGTGCTTCTACAAATAATGTGTGTTCAAGTATCGCTAAATTTTATAAAAGGTGTTTTCTCAGAAAAATAATGAGTAGGCTGATGGGAATCAGTCTTCTAGCCTCAATTATTAATAAAGTAGAGGCTAAGCTGCTTCATGAAGTGTTTTATGAAAATATAAACATTTACAGAAATCATATCACTGTATTTTTATATATTTGTAAATAAAATTTAACCAAATCTACTCCTCTATACGTCATAAACATAGGCAAAAAAAAAAAAAAAAAATACATATAAACCTGCTTAGAGAACTAATTTACAATTTTTTATCTTTAATTACATTTACAGAGCACTTGGGATACTTTAAAATACTCAGATTTTATTTTTTTTAAAGACATCCCTGGCTAGTGGCTGGGATTATTAAATGAACCACTGTGAGCATTACAATTCACACAGAACAAAGTACAGCTCTCTACGGCTTCATTTATGCTCTTAAAACACAAAGTAATGGAAGCTTTATAATCTAAATAGATCTTTGGGTTTTTATGGGTTCAGCTTTTAATGTGTTACTGTTTAAGGGAAAATAACATTTTTCCCTGAAATAAAACTGTATTTTGACTTCTGAGGCAATGTGGTGATCAGTAAGGAGTTAAGGAACAGCTCTTACCAAAATTAGGTTTTACCTATTGAGAGAAAGTTGTTTAAATTCTGGTAGATAACACTACCCATGTGAGAATCGCTGGTTTTGTGCCATTTGGGCACCAAATTCCAGCTATAATCTAACAATCTACAGTGCCAGAAACTGGATTTGAAAGTTGGCTTCCATCACCCTGCTGAAAATGTTTCATAATCTCCCACTCCTCTCCTCATTAGATCACAGTGACAAAAAGGAGACAAGAATGAAAGCCTTTAAGACAGAAGTTAGAAAAATACACAGGAAAATTATCATTTTAATTATCCTCTTTTTCCTCAACTCTTTCCATTTTTCTGACTCTATTAATGAGTTTTTACCACTGTCAGCATAACATTAATGCACAAATATTAATCCCTTCCACAAGTTCAGTTCCTAGTCCTTCACAGAAATATATAACAGCATTGCTATATTGGATGCACACTATGTGCAAACTGGGACTAAGCTTATTTAAGTTGAAAGCATCAACATGAAAAACCCAAACCCAACAATGGGGGTGCTCCAAACAACTTTTTTTTTCCCCCCTCCTCAAAATGCATCAAAATTCAACTTTAACTTCTCTTATAACAAGCTGTGCCACATCCCCTGCCCCCCTGACACTCCTGGCCATGAAGGAATCTTCTCATTTCTGCAGCCAGGTGACAGAGGCTCTGCAGCATTATCTAACCCAGATAAACAAACACCTGCCACGAGTTAGCTCCTATCTGATAACAAACTCACAGTGATAAGGCTACAATCAATTCTCATCAAATCTCGGTCTGAGGTGGTTTTCAGAACCTGACACACCATCACAGAGTGCAGTCACTCTGACTTTGCAAAACTGTTTTTAACTCCTGTCCATTCAATTTTGATGTTATTAAATACTCAATTTTTTTGTTATCTTCTATTCAGATTTTTTTTTTTCCCCCTCAGGCAGGTACAGGCTTCTGTGTACCCCAGAAATATTCTCTGCAATAACTTTTATAGAGAAAAAGAATAAACCCATGATTTTTTTCAGATCATAGAATACCCTGAGTTGGGTACTAGTGTGCATCCAATGTAGTAATGCTACCATTTACCATGTAGGACACAAAACACTAGACAGGCACCTCCAAGGAGAAATGTGAGTTTGAAAGATGATTTAACTGCAGTCAGATAATTTGGAATTATTTAGGGGAGTTAGAGGAGAAGAGACAGCTGTTCACACTGGAACATAGGATGAAATACTTGTTTCATTACAACACTCCCAATACTTAGGAAAAACACCCCAGCCATCAACAAAGGTCCAGCAATAGAAATAAAATTTGCATGTGATTGATACCTAAATTGAAAAGTGCAATATGCTTTGAAATTCCCAGATGTACATAATGTCTTATTCATTAAAGGATAACAAAACTTATACTATGCAATTTAGAACTAATTTATGCTTCAGCAGCTGAGGTTTGATTAAGACATACCACTGAAACTAAAGCAGTGGAACAGGACCAGCTTCTGGTTCAGATATAATGCAACTGCAATTTGCAGCACAATTTCATCTCAGAGAAGGAGAGGCCTTTCTTAGAAGAAGATGCTGCAATTATTAATTGTGGGGGCAACTCTGTATTCCTTGGAGGTAGGGCAATAAACTCAGGACTTAAAGAGAAACATTTCTGCCCTGGTTGCCTCTTCAGAGTCTGCTATGAGGAGGTGAGTTCTGAAGAACAAGTGGCTGCATTTGGCAACACAAAATGTTTTCTGACAAGAGACCACCTCGGTACATCAGCATGAAAGCTGAGCTATTTTACTCAGATGACAAACTGCTGAAAGCTTTAAAAACAAACAGAGCTTTTACAAAGAGAACACTGTTGGCACTTAATTTTAAATCTAGTGAGAAACAACTCACTTTCTGAGTTTAAAACTGAGTCTAAATCCACAGTTATTAAGAAAGAATCACATCTGCAATCATACCTGTGACACCTTCAGAATATCATGCAGGTTCCTTTTATCACCCAGCAGTTCTTGATGGTGTAAAACAGATACAAACATCCAGCTCAGGCTTCCTCTTCCTCTACTGCCCTGAAGCACCCAGACAGAAACTGCTTAAAGAATTCTCACCTGCAACACCTAAACTGGCAAAAGAGCTTTTATTCTTAAAAGGAAACGCATGTTTCATCACCTGACCTGAGGGAAATTGCCAACAGAATGGGAGCATACACGACTGATGATTTAAGGTTATGTTACAAAGGCTGATAAAAATACAGTGTGGAAGAGGAAATGTGCATATTATTTAGGACAAAAGTAAGAAAAAATGAAGACCCCTAGAGTAGGCAGGAATTAATCCTATTAATCCCATTAATCACAGGCACCCTGCTCCTATGGAGGTCAATGTTAGTGCTGTATCAACTTCTGTAGCAATATTTGGGACTGAATTATGTTTAAAATTTCACAGTTCAGGACCTTCCTGAAAAAAATTTCCCTCATTATTTGAATTAAACAATGGTTCTAAGTCGTTCACTTGGTTATTCCTTATATATTAAACTGATGAATAAACAGGAATCTAATAGTTTACTTATTCAGAAGACAATGATACCTAATAAAACCTAGATAGCTTTCACATTGTCACTCCAGCCCTAGTAGATAGAACTTCAAGAAATGCTAAAGAAGCACATATTGTTTTACAATTTTAGTGTAATACAATAATTTCTAAAATTAAACTGGATAACAAACTGGGATATCTCAGAATGAAAGAAATGGGATAATTAAAAGTTCCCATTTGTGTAATTGCTCCGAAAAATCTCCAGTTTGGGAGCAATTTTCTGTGTGTTCTCAGATACAGGGACCAGATTTGCAATAAATCTGAAATCAAGACAAAATTATAAATTTCATGATCCAGAATCTCTTCAGTCATGGAAAAATATTAATCCTGAGAAAGTAGAATGTTGTGTTTTGGTTGACTAGAGTAAAAAGATCTGGACCAGAATACTCACCTTGTTCCTTGACAGCAGGGAACAGCAATCTACCAAGAGTAATGAAGTCTATTCCCTATGGAAAACATGTGTCCTTTTCCCATTTGAATTAATGGAACATATATGGTCACATAAAAGTAAAAATTGTAGTCCCAGGCAGTATATTGGAAAGAAAATATAATTTTAATTGTGGCTTCAAGAATAATCTGCATCCAAAATGAACAACAATACCTTAGGCCCTTATTAGGTTCTAAGAAATGAAAATCTCTGCATATGTGAATGTGAATTAAAATTAGAATTGCTTTGTGGAGAAGAATCTTGGCTTTCTGACTTTGCTGCTTTGCAGATCTCCTTGTCTGAATGTTTCAGCAGTCTTTAGGAGAGGACAGAGTCAGCAGGTCTCCAGCCTCATCCAAAATACATTCTGGCAGGCTAAAATCAATAAGATTTGTCTGCCAGCTTCTTTACCCTCATTCCCATTTGCTGCTGACTCTCCCCGAAGCCTACTGCACCTGGTACTGTCTGAAAAATTTGTACTCCTCCGGTTTACAAATCCCTTAAACCACTCCAGTGAAAGGAAAGGAAGAAGTTCTCCTTCCTGGCCATCCTAGAACCAAGACCTTGTGATCAAGAAGCACTTTGGCAGAGACACTTGGAGTGGTTTTGCAGCTACATCTGCTCCATGTGTTCTTGCTCTGCTGACAGGACCAGCCAAGAAGGCTGCAGCTCTCTGCCCAACTTGCCAGTGGAGCTCTGATGAGTCTGACCAGCTTTGGAAGAAGTAAACCCTGGAAGTTTTACATTGCAATGTTGCTATAATCATGTCTCAAATCTCCTCAAGAAAATGTACACTTATATACATATGTACAGCTAGGCACAGGTGTGCCTTGGTACATTTTTAACCCCACAGATGATTTATGAGCCTAAAAGTGGCCTGACACTAAGTTTATTGATGCAAGACATCATTAGAGATCATAATACCTTATTTCCCCCCCAAAAAACCCAAAGAAATAATTCCAGGCAGCACAAATTTGCTTAGGACTTTGTACTAATTTGAATCATTTGCTACTAACAATATCTGAGTGGTGTTTTACAGGCACCAGCCAAATGAACTTAGAGGATTGTTTCCCAACACTTTTCCATGCATACATTAAATTCTTCCTTGCTTTTAAGGGATTTATCTATTTATTCTCTACTTCTCCTATAGGCTAAAGGGAAGAACTGAATGAGCAACCCTTGTTTCTGCAAGGTTTTTGGGGTCTGTAATTATATCTAACCATTAGAGTAAGTTTGCTGTTATTTGAAACTGCTTACTGTGCCTCAAAACTAAGATTGGACATAAATCTGATCTTAAATCACCCTTTTTTTACATCATTTTCTCATTTTATACCAGTCAAATGGCTTTAGACTGAAAGAGAGTAGGTTTAAACCAGATATGAGGAAGAAATTCTTCCCTGACAGGGTGAGGAGGCCGAGGGTGCCCAGAGCAGCTGTGGCTGTCCCTGGATGCCTGGAAGAGTCCAAGGCCAGGTTGGATGGGGCCTGGGGAAGCCTGGGATAGTGGAAGGTGTCCCTGCCCATGGCAGGGGATGAAATGGTCTTTAAGGTCCCTTCCAACTCAACCACTCTGTAATTCCATCTCTGTGTTTTTATAATTCTGTGATTATTTCTCAAGGTGCTCCCCATAGTTTCCACCTTTTACGGCCTTGTACTGCCCTCCATCTGAGTAAATTCTACTCATTTCCACTGGCAATGTTGATCTAGTCCGAAGCAATCCCAGTTATCCCATTGCATAAGACCCCCAGCTCCAGAGAAATCAGGCATATGGAAATAAGGATTCTCTAAGACATTAAAAGTTGCAACTACGTTTTCCTCTGGAGAGGTTTGAAAACAGAAATATTGCAAACTGTTGGCATTTCAGGACGTTCATGGCTGTGCTCAATTTTAACAAGATTTAGCAAATTCTCCCTCCTCAGTTAAGAAACTCATCTGAAAACTCTGTATCAATCTCTCAGATAGCTGAGTAATTCCTGAATTCCTCTGTGTATTTCAGGTAACAAACAAAAAGGTTGCAGCAGCATGAAAACTTTAAAGCTTGTAATCATGGCATATACAAATAGCAGTATTATATTAGAAGTGTTTCTGTCACTAGGTTTCCTAGGGATAAATTGACAATAAATTATACTTTTATTATTATTTTGGGATGCTGTTGCAGTTTGTCTTTCCCAAAACCTAATTAGGCTTATGTATCATACACCACTCAAAATTGTTCTATCTAGCCCGGAGTTAGTCTGACTTGTTCCATTCCAGGGTGAATATTTTCTTTCTAATTCTTCTCCTGGGAATCTTTAAGCAAGAAAGACATCATTTCCATTAGGATTGCTTCACTATACTACTCACACCAAATGTTGGGTGTTAGTATATTCTTGTATATCATTGCTATATGTTCTGAAAAAATGGAAAATAATAACAATAAAGTCTCATTACCACTGGAAAACATAGAAGGTTTTCTTTTCAACTAATGCATCAGTTCTGACACTTTTGTTATTTATGAACAAGTTCAAATTATTTATAGCAAAACTGAGATGAATCAAGGTCTGAAGGAACCCAGAGTATGCTTAGTTACTAAAAACAAAACCCCAAACTTAAAGTATTTGTGTCAGGTATGCCTTAATGAATTATAACTCTTTCAAAGTCTGTTTGCAACATTTTAGAGAACACATCTGACAACCAAGAGTATTTTGCTTTGGATTAACAATTCATTGGCTCGGGTTTGTTTCTCTGTGTTTTGTTTTTTAAGCAGAAACCCTCCATCTCTGGGTTGCTTCCTTGGGTAAGAGGATGTGTTTGTGCACTTTACATTTTATTCCATGCATTTGATAAGGCTGCAGCTTTACTGCTGTGATAGAGAAGGTAGACACCAAAAATCCAAAGAGGTTATTTGCTGGAAGGGAAAGCTGGGAGCAAAATAAAGTCATTTTAGAGTTTTCACTGTGTTTTAGAACACAGTTTCTTTTTCATGAAGAAGCTTCTCTAGGCAGCATCATGGAGAGCAAAGTCCTGAGCTCTCCTTCCCATATGAACTCCACAAACTCCATCCCCTGGAATGAATAAAAATACAAATGATGCCAGACACTGGAGCAGACAGATCACCTGGGGTAGTTCCCCTGGGCAGGGTGCTTTGGCAGGCAGCTGGGCACTGCTTTCCCCCAGAGCCTGCTGCATCTGCAGGTCCTGTGCCCTCTGTCCCTGCCGCCTGCCAGGCCAGCGCTGCTCCCTCTCCGAGGGCAGCTCCCCGTGCCAAGCGTGCTCAGGCTGTCACAGAGCTGGCACATCATCCCTGCCCTCATGCTGCAAGTCCATGGCCCACTTCCTCTCCTCTCTGCTCTTTGTCCTCCTTTCTCTCTGCCTGTTTGCAGCCCCCAGTGTTTCAGTCACACCCAAGTCAGGGACTCATTTCCCTTCCTTCGTGTCCCAGCTCTGCGGGGGATGCACCCACGGATACAAGGAGGGGTACCAAGGAATCAAAGTGTGCATCTTCCAGTCCAGGATGCAGCAAATTTGACTTTACAGATTCCAAGGAACCCATTCAGCACTCTCAACTTTACCGTCTGTATTAACTGTGCCACCCGCTGCTGGATTAAGTTGTATCCTAAAAGTTCCACATCATCAGCAAAGACCCTGCACAGCCTACCAATCCATCAGCTGGATGAAGGGAGATGGAGATTTATGATGAGTGGAATGAGGTTTCTGAGCAGAAACTTGCAGTCAAGAATGCAGACACGGTGATTAAAATAGTTGGCTAAAATGTTCCTGTAAGGAAAACAGACAAAATGACTCCAAAAAGGTTAAAATATTTCATCTTGTCACAAAGAAGTGCTTTGATTTTTTTAAATACAAAGCATATTATAATTTTATTATTTCCAAACACAATATTGTTTTACTCACTCACCTTTCTAATTCTGCAAATGAGATTTCACCTGGTTTGGTATTTATGTGAATTACTATTTTATACAGGAACTGACAGCAATTGCTGGTTCTGTTTGTTTTTTTTTTAATGCACTGAATTGATTTCAATAGCTGTCCAAGCCCTACAATTTTTCATGGAACAATGAAAACACCCTGCCAGAGACAGGCAGGCCAAACTCTTCCTAGAGCACTTTAAACTCTGATCTCAGAGCTCTGCTGGACCTCAGTTAAAGCAGAGCAAAGAGGCCCAGAGATTTCAGTTTCATGGATTCACGTTGGTTTTCCTTGGATACAATGGCAGCTGATGCCTCAAAAGGTGTGTGACTGCAGCATTCTATATTTTGCTGTCTCATGTTATTGGGAGCACACTGGATCATTGAAACAAAATGTATGCATGGGGTGGCCACGGGCCAAACAATTCCACAGGCCAGGAATGATTTTTGGTGACCCTCACTGTGACCAGCTATTATTAATCCTTCTGCTGCCCACTGCAATGATGCAATGATGAAGAACTAATGTGTTGTTAATGGGAAGTAATGCTCTATAGACTTCACAGAAATTCCCCTATAATTGGCCAATCAATGTACCACTGTTTAAATTGTTAATTTGTTTTTAAGAGTAAATGCAACATAAGTTAACAGATGTTGTTTTAAGTAAGGCTGAGGCCAGCTATTTTCCAATGACCTTCTTGGCTCTTTTGGAAAGCTTTGCCAACTCATTCAATTACAAAGTGAGAAGACAGAGTGGTTTCAAAACAGTTGTAAAAGATGCCAATAAATTTCATGGAACTCTTCTTACTTAAACACAAGGTCAGCAATGAGAAAAAAAGAGTCATTTTGAAGTCCACTTTTCGTTTAAGAGGTTCTGAACCATAAAAACAAGTTTGAATGAATGTGGACAACTTGAGATCTCCCCAAAAGGTTTGGTTTTTGAAGGAATTGTACTTTCTACTGAAATGCAGATCTTCTAAAGGAGTCTAAAATTGGGTACCCAAATTCAGTGGTATTTTAATATCATTATTATCATTATTATTCTTATTATTATTAATATTATTATTATTACTACTACTGTGGAATTGCTTGTTCATTTTAACTGATCACTTCTGCTTTTCTATGCCCTTTATCTTATCTGTGGCCAGGACATGTAGTTACAGCTCCTCTGCTGAACCCACTTCCTCTCCTCGTGCCTTGGGGACAGATTGATTCAGCGCACTCAGCTGACCTCAGATATTAAACAGCAATTCTACCATTTCAGTGGAATTTGGTTGGTTTGGGCAAACTCTTCAAGAATTTACGGTTCAGTGAATCCAGAAATGCCATCATACATGTTGAGACAATTCTGCTTCCATGAAAACAGAAGATTCTGTGTCAATTCCAAGCAGAAAACAAAAATGCTTCTAAAAAGTGGGTGAACAGAGAAAAAATCTGAGGAAAATATTTTCCTCCATTTCATTCTTCTTTTGAATTACACATGTAGCATTACAAAATTGTTACTCTGATCTTAGGTTTAATTCTCCAGGGCTCCTCCATGGGAAATACCAGTGAGCCAAACTGGTCTGTCCCCATAACAGCTTCACTGGGTGTTGTATTGTCATTGATAAAATAACCTTGGATCACATTTATACAGACATTTCGAGCTTTAAAACACCAAGGGGCCAATTAAACTTTTTCTACACTTTTGGAAGCTGGGCTTTGGTCACCTTTCAAGGGAAAAAAGAAAAATGAGTCAGTGGTTATTTTAATTTCTCAAACTTTTTAATGTCTGAATGCAGATATTTTAGCTTAGTTTTATCTCCACTTAAGTAATGAATTTGAAAAGGAGTAGGTTTAAAGTGCTTTAGAGGGAGTTCTTTCTACTAATTTTAACTAGAGTTACAAGATTTGGTTTTTTGTAATGTTGTGATCTAAAGTGTCTCTCAAAAGAAAATGACAGCCTTTTAAGTTTGATCTTCTAACAAATCTTACAAGCATTCTACATGATAATATTCTGCTTAAGAAACCCACATTTGTCTCTCTCATAAAGCAGATGTAGGATTTTACTACGACACTAAAATTCTTCCTTATAACTCTACACTAAAACTGCCCAAAAAAACACTTTGGAATTTGGTGCTCAAAACACACAGGCAGATCTTTCACTGGATGTAATGAGGGCTGTAAATTTAAGTTCTGAACCTTATAAAAAATTTGATACACACATTCCTGTTAACCAATTTGGTGTGTAAAGTTAGCCCAGACAGAAAAAAACCCAAACACATAGACTTTTTACACTCACATCTTCCGGGTAAAAATGAGCCAATTTCTGTTTCCTATATGCCAGAGAAATATTTGCATATTATATAGGTAGAAAAATATCTCTCATGAAACCACTAAACATGGCAAAATTTCCTCTAGTCATGATTTATTGTTCTGATAGTTCTCTTCAAGAAGGGAAAAGCAATGCATGTAAACCACGAAATACTCAGTGCCTTTAAAATGACTTCACTTAAAAGATGTGCAAGTGAAAAATAATTTTGTTTGAGCACATGCAAGCATTGATTTCAGTCTCCAGGCAATGCAGTTCTCTGTGTATTTGTCACAACTCAATTTACATCCACAAGCAGCAGAGGATCAGCTCAGCATCTCCAGTCAGCTGGCAGGACCCAGCAAACCACCAGGGGAACCCTCACCCTGCCTTACACCACCCCCGCAGGGCATCCCTTGCAGGGGGATTCGGTTCCCAGTCAGTGGCTAAAGGATGATGCTTATAGAAAAGGGGCATTAAAATTGTCCCTCACCCCACTGCCAATCAGAGCTGTAGAAAGGTTTGTTCTGGCTTTCCCCATGAAATTAGGATTCTAATCTTCGTGGGATAAATATATTCATTTTTTGGTTGCATTAATGTCCTGCCTACACCAAAACCTCCAAGAAATAAAAGTCAAACATGCAGAGAAGGATCTCACGCTGTTCTCATCAAATCCCACTGTGCAGGGTATCATATCTCATGCCACGCACATCCTCAACCTACAACATCCACTGCACACCCCTCTAAGCACATTTTGTCCAAAGATGCTGTTTCCACAATCCAAAGTATCTTCACTTTCATGAACCAAAAAATAATGTTATTTTAAAGGCTCTGCAGGTTTTAATTTCCTTGTGCTTAATGGTCACACAACCTCCTAAGGGCTCAGTGCCATTCCCATCTCCCGAGGTGCAGGAGCAGCCCCAGTGCCATTACAGAGCTGTGGGACACCAACAATCACTGAGATATTTTGCTTTTCCCACTAAGCAAGAATCCATTGAAACCAATGACACAGACATCCCATAAATTCTGAATGGACTTTGCTTCATAAAAATAACACATAATGCCCTCTCTGCCCAGCAGCCCACAGAGCAGGGCTCTGATCACATAAAGCAGGGCAGCAGCCAGCTCTTCTGTGGAGGGTTTGGACACAATTCCACCTCATCCTATTCTCTTCAGCCACTTGGTCCCAGCCAGTTCTAGTCTGCTGCAGGGCTTTTGATGGAAGATGGGAACACAGAAATGGATTTTCTGTTCCTTTCCTTGCACAAGTGCTGGGATCAGGGAGAGCTGAGGAGGAAAGAGATGAAGAACCCATCCACCCTGCCCATGTTCTGTGTCCCAGCTCCCAGAAGCTTCCTCATTGTTTCAAGGACATTTGTACAAGTGAAAGCAAGAGCAAAGGAGCCACGAACACTGAAAACAAAATATGCAGTTAATTTGCAAAATGTGGCCAAATGAGTATTTAGAGAGATGGTTTTCAACCTATTTCTGGAAGCATAATTGGGCACTTCTGGACTAGAACCACAGTTAAATTTTCTCAAAATATGAAGGTAGCCAGACTCCCTAAAAAAACTTCTCCCATCAGAATTGCAACAGGAATAATAGAAAATGATCAGCATTCTCAACACCAGATAATTTAAAATCCCAGGGACTCAGTATAATTTCCTACTCCTATTAGGTAAAGCTGTATTAAATCCCTGTTCAACAGCCTGTGCCCACCTAGAAAACAATTCCAGCATTTGACAGGAAACAGGGCCTAAACCTGCTATTTTGTTCTGGTACCTGTGGTCATTTTTTATACTTATTTTGCATTCAGGCTGCTACAAAAAGAAATGCAGGATGGAAATCAGGCCCGTTGCATACATTTTAAACACTAAATCTGACTTTTAGAAAATCAAGGTTATGCTTTTCTTCCCATGTAAAAATCCAGCCACGTTAAAAAGTTTCCAAGGTTTCAGCAACAACAAAATTACGACTAATTTATGAAAACTGTGTTAGTGCCTGCAAACCTTTGTTGTAAATTATGCATGCGAGCATGGAAATGCTAATGAAAAGAGGATTTCATTTACAAATGATTAGTACAAATACAGCAGTCACTATAGTTATGCCACTCTAATTTATTTTCTTGTAGAACATGCTGTTTGCCAGGTTTGGGCCATTTATTTCTACACTGTCGAGCATCAACTTTTCCGACTTTAATGTCACATTATCTTTTCTTATCCAAAGAAATGTTCATTTTCTTTCCAAGGCTTAGTAAAATGAAGTCCTTGGGTTCGAAGGTAACTCTTTTGATTAAAACATTTGTAGGAGGGCTGCAACAAAAGTGATGCCCTTTTACACACAAGGAATTGCTGAAATTACTGTGGTTTCTGCTAATGTGTTGAAGAAAATGCATATAATCACTTTCACCAGAGCTTAGAAAAGATTTTTCCACTCAGCACACAATTTTAATTTTTTTTAAGAAATTCCCTTCACAGTAGGGTTTTGGTAGGGATTAGACCTCCCTAGAAATAAATAAAAAAGCAAAAAACCTCAGTGAGTCAGCATTCCAAAAACATTCTACGGGCCTTTAAATGAGAAGAATCCATAGTGAAAGGTTAAATCATTATTTTTTTTCCCAAAGATCCATGTTGGCTGGAAAATCAATAGTGCCTTATATGAAACATATCCAAATGGAAATGAAAACACGGGTTCTAGGGAGTCGTAAAAACTTATTGTAGAAATCCCTTCAAGGTTTATTATTAAATAAATAGAGAATGTGGATCTTTGCAGTGGTGGTGAAGTTCTGTGGATTGTGTTAGAAGAGTCTGAGGCAGAAACAATATTTTTTTCCACAAGGGAATTTGCTACTTTCTGCTAAATCCATTAAAATATTTCAGGCTGGGAAGTTTCAGAAGTTTCAGCACTGAGGTCCTGTGTTTAGATGCAAAAGGAGAATTTTGTGCTTGTTTCTGGGGGTTTTTAGAAGGCTCGGAGCTGAAGTTTGGTCGTCAATAAAAATATTTGCAAGTCTGGAAAGGCTGAAGAATTATACAACTGGTCCTATAATTCTGGCCTGGAAAACAAGCCACACAACCCCACAAAATCAGCCTGTGAGCAGACTATTAAAAAATACTAAAATTGTGGGAAAACAGACTTTAGGCCTAGATCAGGCAATGATTCTGATTGCATGATCTACCCAAAGCAAATACATCCATAATGTGCAGTGCACATTTGCCTTTGAGAGCTTTATTTGTTCATTAAACATTTATGTTTGATGGCTTTTAGCATCCCAGTCCATGATATTCATCTAAACTTGGCTAGAAAATTAACAGCTAAGTAGTCCCATATTTTATCATATTAACCTCTCTTTGCATTTCTACTGAGCAATTGGGATAAAAACTGGCCTAAATCACACATTTCAGGATGGAATTTTAAGAATGCTTTTGCTAATTTTAATTGTTTGGGATTTTTTTTCGAGTTATGTGGTACAGCTCCTCTCTCTGATAACTTGGTAACAGCAAATTGATTGCAATCACTCAGCCTAAAATGGGATTTCTTTTATAAGCAAATCAAGAACATGACTACTGGGAAAGGTTTAGCTATCAAATTAACATTGTAACCTGCTTGGAAACTATTTCCTACCAAACAGTATGTGGAAAGATTTCCAGGAAACTCGTGCTATATATAGGACTTTAAATAGCATTTAAAAACAATTATTCATACACTTTTAATTTCATGTTCTATTAGCTAAATGCATCTCCTGCAAATCCAGCTAAGTGAAGGAGCTGGGATGAGGGCAGAGAGTGAAATACTTCCTATAATTTGATGATCAGAATAATCAGAAGTTATCCTACAAAAGACCATGAGCCTAAGAAAATATAACAATTAAAACTTTTAGGATTTAAAATTATTTATTGTATGAAATAGTATCAAGGAATTATTCAAGCAGACAGTTTGAGGGTTTACAGGCAACATGTGTGGCTGAAAACAAGAAAAACCCAAAATGGGCCTGCACACTGTACAGAAAAGACAAGGAACTGTGGAATCTGTGTGATCTTCTACCAGGTTTATTCCAAGGGCATCCTCCTTTTCTTCAATGACATTGTGAAGACTTGGCAAACATTTCAAATTAAATGGGATTTTCTGGTCACTTTAAATGTCTTTAAGCTTAATTTAGTGATATATTTGCATTCAAACAATGCCCACCTGAAAAAAAATTGGTGCCAGACACGGCAGCTGCAAAGACACAATGTGCACGAGATGTTTTCTGAGGCAGCAAAAATGATTTTTAAAGTGTGCTCTTATTTTTTTTTTATTTTTCAGTACTGTTTACCAACTTACCTGCTTGTGAATTTGCTGTCTGTAAGGCAGTAATCACCAGTATCTCACTGTATCACAAGGCAGAAAATCCCTGTTTTTCTGGGAAATGGTTCTTTTCCCAAGAAGCCATCAAGGGAAGATGAGAGTGAGTGGATGCACAGGAAACCATGCCCAGCAAAGCCTGAACACCCTCCTGGCTGGTCAGACACAAAACTTCATCTTGCTCACAATCTCCGAACTGATGGCTCAGAAACCTCTCGGAGAAATATTAAGCAAACAAAACCAGGTATGCAACAAATTATGAGAAGGTTAATAGAGAAAATCTGAACACTTGAAAGCAGGAATAATTACTTCTCTAGGAGAGCACAGCATCAGTCAGCTGTCACTCCTTCTTACGAGTTCTTTCTCGGTAAATCTACATTTTAATTTCAATCTTATAGGCCTGTACAATCTTTTGTTGTTGCTTGCTAAGAAAACAGAAGTAATCAGGTCTCACCCACATGAAGCAATGATTTGTCTTCCAGGACAATTCATGTGCTTTGGTTCCCTGCAAATCGAATCCACTGAAGTTGTGAGGCTTCCATAATGGCACACACGAGTTGAAAATTTGGTTGTGATGTCAATAATTTCACACAAAGCTGACAGTAACTTGATAAGGTGCTGCCTTTATTAGATCTGTCCCATTGTTAACAGAAACCACCTTTGAGACAAGTCCACATTTCACAATATCCCCATTTCTGTGCTCTCACCTGTTCAGCAGCTCATCAGTCACACACACTTCATTTTATCCTTTTGGCAACTAGCTTAAACATTTTGATGCACAATTTTCTTATCAGGATGATAACAATATCATCTAAGGGCAAACTCCACTCCTGATGTGCACGTGCTGTAAAGCTGTGATGGTGACAGCTGTCAGGACGAGCTGGGAAAGAGAAGCAGTGCAGGAATCACTGATGTGATGTGTAAGGAACTGGATGTGCTGATGGTCAGCCCCATCATCAGCCCAGTCCTGAGTTCTCAGTTTAAATACCCCTTGTGGAAAGCAGAAATGAAGACATGAGGGAATAACAGCACCAGAAATGATCGATGTACAACCCACATCTCCTGTGCTCGTGCACTTTCAGGTTTTCCACAGTTACTTTGTCATCTGCCAAATCTTATACTGTAATGAAACTTTAAGTCAGCAGACACAAAGGTTTCACCCCTCGTTATAACCGATTTGTCACCAAATTTTGGATGGACCCAGTGTCTCTAGACTATTCACATGCATCTAACACAGAACAGAATCACCTTATACTGATGAAAGACTTGGTAAATGCTCTTTTGAAGGGAAGGATCCAGAAGAGTTGTTCCAGAAAATGAGGCATGAAAAGCCTTCAGGAATTCCAGCCTAGATTAGTGAGCATGACTGGATTGAGCTGTGCAAGACTGAACAAGCTGTCATAGTGACAGCAACAAGATTGACAGGAAAGACATTTTCCTCCTTTTCTCTGCCCCAGCCACCACACACCTTCCATGGGAAGTGGCCTCCGTGACAGAATGAAGATGGATGATTGGCAGTGCACAGTGCAAATACCAGGTTGGCATTTCAAAAAACTGAGGGGATTCTGAGGAAGCTTGTAAATCCTCACAAAGATACTGATAGGTTTGTTCTTCACCTTATTGATATAAAAAGGGAATTCAGAATGATAGAACAGGGTGATGAATGAAAAGTAAACACTCTAGTCAGGTATTTTGGCCCAACATTTCCTGAATTTCTCATATTCAGCTCTGGCATGTTTGATATTGAACTTCTCCAGTGGAGCTTAACATCTTCAGCACCAAGGCAGACAGAACAGCATTTCTGATGGTATCTGATTTGTTCTCATAAAACTTGTTATTCCACATACACAGCTAATTTCAGTTTCTGCTGCTGATGTGTGACTGCTAGAGAAAGCACCTTCTCCAGTTCTGCATGAGTTCCTGAGGGGCTGCTGCCTTCACTCCTGTCAGAGAAAACTTCTCTGAAGCACAAGTTCAATGATTTAACTGGGACAACAGTGCAGCTGTTCCTCCTCAGTTCTTCATCTGTGTATGCATTTCACCCACAGCTGCAAATTTTGGGGAAAAAAAGAACCTTTTAGTAAAAGCCAGTCTCATTTCTATCATTTTTCTAAGTAGGGTTGTGATCAAATCTCCATTGCCTATTGCAAGAACCAGAGGAAGCCTCTTTAGCTTCTATAATGTAATGTGACTGGGTCAGTGTTACATTGGGCATATAGAAAAAGACTTGGACGAGAGTGCAGTGCAATGTCTGATACAAATTTCAATATCTTCAATACCCATCTGTCAGTAAACACCCAGGAAATAACACGCAGCCCTTTTTCGTTAATCCGATTATCACAAAGCCCTCTGTCATTTTTCCATCTGGTTTTTCTAGTGCTAGGTGCTCCTCTAGGAAGGCTTTTGAAATTAGGACCTCTTGGAAGGAAAGGAAACCAAATCAGGACAGAGGTAGTGTCAGTTTTCTTTGCTGATCACTTAGGGCTGGCAGTGGGGCTGCAGTGTGTCAAAGGGTACTCAAAAAGTGCAAACATCCTTTATTGAGAGCTCTACAAAGGGGTTCAGCAAGATGCTAATCTTGCTGCTATTACCCCATAGATAACCCCAGCAGAATATATATTTATCTCAAAACTGTGTTTTATGACATTTTAGGGAGGGGGGAAAAAATTAAGATTACTTTTAAGATTTTTTCTCCTTAAAAGGTTTGGGTTTTTTTTTAACACCTGAGTCTAATGGAACAGACATAAGAAATTGACTACTAAAAGAAGTCTCACAGCCTCTCTGCTCCATAAGAAAACCTAATGAACTTGAATTTTAATCTTACTTTTTCATTAAAAAAATGTTTTTAATGTTTAATTTTTGCTTTTTCATGCTAAATGACTGAAAGAGCCTAAAAAATTAGCCTAGCCAAAATTGGGAGCAATCACCATGTTTTATTAACTGTGAGGATCATCCTCTGGAAAGCAATCACAAAACTATTGAATATTTTACTTTTCTCATCTGTGATCTTTTCTTCTGTCTCATTAGAAAACAACCCAGTGAATAAATCTTTCTGTGCCCAATTCTGTATATTCAGCTCCCATTAAACACATTGTAAGAGATCTCAGCATCTCAAAAGAACTCACTTCTCATCTGCCTCATCTCTCCTGCAGTCTTCAGCACCAAGTTCCTCCAAACCTACCCAGTAAATTTCCAGATTTTTCAGTTTGATGTGTCTCTGTGTTCTTTTCCTGTGCTCTTTATATCACCCAGCCATGTGTGACTGATACCCATAATTGAACTAAGGTAGCTGGTTATCTGATACACAGGTTGACAGATATTTTCTGGAACTCCAAATTAAACGTGAGGAGTAAACAACCAGAAAGCAGATTTTCCCCAGGAAAAGAGAGGCTGTTGAAATTTTCCACTGAAAATGGATTCTTCCTTTAATGGGGATGCTGCAGTTGCTCTTAACAGGAAAAATTCACAGTGAAAGCTGTTCTACTCTGTTTTATTAGGGGAGAATTTAGGTATTATTGTACTAATGCTTATCACTCAGACAGCAGCACAAATCTTTTTGTTATTTTATCTTTCCTCTTTCCTCGGTTTTCACAGGAGTTTGATAACTGATCAGCCCCTGGGCTCTTTTATAATTTGAGGTAGTGCAGGAAAGCATCGCTCCAGGAGCCGTGTAATCCCATTGTCTGTGCCACACGAGCTAGGATTACATGGAATCCTATTTTCTCTGATCACAGCAGGTGCCAGGAGAGGTACACAAGGTTTCAAACAGGAAATTTGGGCTACAGAAGATGTTCTCTGATAATACCTGGCAGAGGTCTGTGTTTGATGTTCCCAGTGCCCCCTGGTTTGGAGTAGAACCTTCTGAGAGCCACAGGTCACTTCAGAAACAAGTGGTTTTGATCAAGCTACAAACACTTTTAGTGAAGTTTTCTCATATCTTCAATAATTCACCATGGTTCTGTCACCCTTTGCTGCCAGTGACTCCTTCTGTCCTATACCAGGGCCCTCACAAAGGGCAAGGAATTAATCATTTCTGACCATAACCCCCAAATTTCCACCCAGAAAAAATTCCACCTGGCCTGAGAGAACACTGATGGTTATCACATTTCTGTGAAACAGGAGCTGAGCTCAGAGACTCCCTCAGATCTGCAAGTGTTCCTCAGATTTAGGTACAAATATGGTTTTACAGGCCAGGCTGGAAATACTGGTTAGAAGAACAGGAAATCCAGCCTCTTAGGTGAGGGGATTTGTTGTATGGCAGGTCTGCTCCTTTCTCTTTTGAAGCAGCCTGTGGAGCAATTCTGGTGGTATTCTACAACAAAACACAAATATACCTTAATATTAAATAGAAAAAAATACCAGTTTTCTATCTTAGTAGAAAAGTAGGAAAATGTATTTCAGGCTAAAAAAGAAAAAAATGAAGAAATGTTAAGTTCTGGAAAGACTATTTCTTAGGATTATTTCATGACCTTGTCTAATTTTGTCTTTAATTTTCATCATGGGACCAGGACCAAGTTCTATGGGAACATGATAGGAATTGCTGTTCTGACATCTAATGATAATTGACTTTATTTTTGGTATGAATGAGTTGCCTGTAGTTTATCTAAATAGAAAACCATGCAGAAAACACCACAGACATAACATTTGAAATACTTTACAGCCATTTTAGTAGCTTAGCTGTCTTTTAAGAGAGCTTTTGGAAAAGAAAGTAGATTCCTTGTATTTTAGTTCAGTTCAAAGCAGATTTAGAGGTGCAATTTGCAGATTGCCAAAGTCCATTAGCCTGATGCCTGGTTAACATATGGCCCTGTACCTCTGAGGGAGGATGAGCCAAAGAAGAGGCTGGAAGAATTAAGCCAAAAGATCTGAAGCTGATTGATTGTGTACAAATAAACCACCCAATACCCTGTAACCTGGCTATTGAGAAAGTTACAGATTCTGGTAATAGTACAAAAATCTGAAAGAGGTGAAATATCTCTGCTCCTTTTGAAAATAAATCTTGGTCTAACGTGTTCAGTGTGGTAGTGCTGAGTTGAAAGCCTGGTTACTCGCTCTTATTCTCCCATTTCCAGAACCATAATTACCAACATACCTCCTAGTAAAGCATGTTCCAGCCTTCTACTGCAGCACAGCTTCCCTGAAATCACTTTCTCATTTCATTACTACCCCTACCATTCATTTCTAATGGTTTGTGGCCTCTTTCTCCACATATATCGTTAGCCCTACCTTTATTTTCTGCCTTAAAAATATCACTTTTGTTTCTACTGAAGGGCTGAGATTATATTTAGCTGTTGTAAACAATCAGTTTAGAAGAGAGTAAAGCTTGTTTGCTCAAATATTTTCCCATATTTCACTGTATCCCATGGATTTTAGGATGAACAGATTGTATAACAACCCACATCTGCTCAACAGGTCTGCCAACCTAAAGCTGAACAGCTCCTAACCCCTGAAACCATGCTGTCCCTGTCTCCCTTCCTATTTTTAGACTGAGCTAAGAAGGTTTTGTTTATCTCTTGTCATTTCGACTGGATCATCTGAAGATGATTCTGCTTAGTCTAATTAGGCCTTTTCTCCTTCTCCCCATAAAGGGGGGAGTGAGAGCAAAGGGGGGTGACTCAAAAGGGCAGAACCCTTCAGCCATCAGAGAGATATCCAGGTGGCACAAGGCAGGGACTTCCACTTAGAGTCACACGTGAAGGTTTGTCAGCTGGAGGCACACGGGACCTGTCACCCCATCCGTGCCCTGTCCTTGGGGAAGCACACTGTGGGGACAACCTGGACCGAATTTCTTATTGATCATTAATAGGTAGCAAGAATCATTGCAGGTTAAAGAGAGTAGGGAGATATGAGATAAAATAGAAAGCGAAGCAAAAATAGAAAAACTTAACATCTGTTCAAAGGTGTGGGGATATTTATAGATCTTAATGGAAATATGCACTCTAAAGCCAACTTTCATTGTCATAAATTGTCATATTTTCCCCAGAGATGCTGCACAACTGAAGAAGGAAGCAGCAGATCTTTATGAAGCTGGATGACATAGCTACAGCTATCTCCCAATTAAGAGTGGAAGGGAATCTCTCCATCAGGCACTCCAGCCATTAAGATGCAGTTCACACCATGCACATCTCTGAGAAGTTTGCAGTCTGTGAAAGCGAAGGTGAAGGTCAAGGAGCAAACCACAGAAACCTTGGCTACCTGCAGAGTCTGCAATCAAGATGTGTGCAGTTGATACATTCTCATATTATTCCCTGAAATGATGTCTTTTCTTCCCATAAATGTGGTCACTGCATTGCTGATCACCAAGGCTTTGTACTACAGCGTTGTGAGGTGATTTATAAAACTCATGTTTTCAAGGCAGCTCATCAGGGAATTGAAGCAGCTAAGATGTTGATAATCACTAGACCTGAAGCAGATCTGACAGCCAAAATTCCAGTCTTTCTCAAAAAACCTTTTGCTCAGAGGTATTTGCTGTAAACAACTTTGGTTCATCTGTAGTCAAAAGCAGTGCTGGTATTTCTTGTCTGGATTTCACCTTCCCTTGCAAAGCCCCCTACCCATCACGCCCTTCTGTCGTTCAGGCAGGGCTAGAAATAATTCTTGCCTGGCCAATAAATTACCAACAATATTTCCCACTTAAAAATGAGTCAGTCACAACATGATTTTCATGAACACTGAGCAGAAAATTCTTTTTTCTGCTAGAAGTTTTTTCCTTATACAGTGCCTCATTTTGGCACATAGACATCCTCACTCCCATTAAATATCAAACATTTCAAATAATCATCTGAGCACAATTCTTTATTTGAATGGAGCTTTGATCTTGAAGAACTAAATAACTCAGATGATTCATATGAGACTGCTAATTCCAGCCACACAGTAACAAGGAAACCTTTTCTGGTGAGGGCAGCTCACACAAAGTTTTGAAAGAACAGCTTCCCCCACTGGAGGTCACAGACACACAGAGTGGATCATTGACAGAAGAGGGGCAAACAAAACTGTCTCCCAGGAAAGACCAAGCAATAGCCAAAACTAAAGAAATGCATGCAGGAATAAATAAAAGAAACTGTCTTCATGCCTGGGGTCAGACTGGGGCTGGCAGGAGAAGTGCAGCAGCTCCAAGTGTGCTCAGGACGTGAGCACAGGCTTGAAGTCCACAACCAACCACATTTAATCAAACCCTAAGCATTTCTTTTCTCTCAAACCACCTTATTTTTCAGAAGGACTCAGCTTTTCGTTCACTGGAGCTGCTGGGTGGTATTCCCTTCCAGGACCTGGACATCTGGTTTCTACTCAGAAGCTTTTTGCTAAATAATTCCACTGATTTCAGCAAGCCCGAGGCAAAGCAGGAATAAACAAACCAGAAAATCACCATGTAGAGAGTCTGGTTCTACAGAACAAGTGAGCACTTCAGTCACAGCAAAAACATTCCTGTCCTGGACCTCTGCACAGAGGGAAATCAGCTCCCATTGACAGTCCCTTTGTTTGTCAGCTTATGCCACTGGTTTGCAATTCTGCAAGTCAGACTGGTTTTCATACTGCTCCAGCTCCTTTCACAATCTTCATTTTCAACCTGTCTCTTCACAGAAGGCCTGAGAGGGAGGGCAGGGGGTTCTTTTTATTCTACGTGCTGCCGTGCTTCTGCCTGTCTTGTTACCACTAATGATCTTAAATACTTTTCCCATCATTTCATCAGGTATAGCATTTAATTGGGTAATCACCTGCTGAAGTAAAAATAATGTTTCTAGGCAGTCCATCTGCCTTTGCAACACAGGAAAAAACAGGTTTGAGCAGGTAGGTGCAAATGCAGGGCTTGTATTTTGATGATCAACTGGTTTGAATGGGACTTGAGGGGAGAGATTAATTTCAAAATAAACCTTCCCCCTCTGCTACCTGTTCTGTTATAGATCAGAGAGGAATTTGGGGGCTACATCCTGAGTAACAGATTAAAAACCCCACCTTTCTTTATGTTTCCATTCTTTTGTTCCAGCAAGCACCAATGTCCAATGCAGACTGAGAACGTTTGGTGACTCTGTACAGCCCTTTCTCATCTTCAGCTGAACATGGCAACTTGGAATCACTTGGTATCACAGCAAAGGCAACCTAAACAAAACAGGCAAAAAAATCATTCTGGATTTTTGCAGCCAGACGGAGGGCCTTTAAAACCTAAAAGAATTTTTCAAAAACCTTAAATAAGGTTTGTGCACATGACAACATCTGAATTCCCAAAATAACTACTTTATATTAGACTATAAATACAGGTTTAGCACGAGGTAAAAGAGAAGCTTCCCTTGTGTGCCACTAAACTGGTAAAAAGAAAGGACAAACCAATTAGGGGGATTAAAAATTGACGGAGAAACTCTGTAACATTCCACAGGAGCCCCTGGTATTTGATAAATTCATAAGCTACTTGAAAAGAATGAAGAATAAGGTGACAAAATTTGCTTAAAGCAGAAAACAGCTGAGACTTCTTCAGCATGGGTAAGAACAGAGTTGAGGGGACATAGGATGACTGACTATAGACTGATAATTCACCATGCCTTGCAGCATAAGATCCATAGGGATGAGAGCATGTGGCAGCAGCTTGAACATAAAGAGCAAAGATGTAAATCAAACTTGTCCTTCAAAATTCAGAATTAAAATGATGGAATACCTTCCAAAAGGACAGGTTGGATGTTAATATGCAGAGAGATTAAAAACCTCTTAGACAAATGGAAGAGAACTCCCTCAAGTGCTATTAAGCAAAATGGTGTGAATATAATATTCTGGTGAAGAATACCACAGACAGAAATATGAAGAGCCATACCTAGAGAAATATCTCTATGTTTGCTCTGCTCTAACACTTTTTTCTGCAAGCATTTGCTACTGCCTGTTGTGTCTGTTGATTTCTCCAGGGTCATCTGGACTCTTGGACTGAGCTGCTGCAGACAGCCCTTTGGTCTCAGAGCCCTCTGCCCTGTGCATGCAGTTAAAAGAGTTTCACCTTGGAACACACAGACGTCGAACGGAGCACTTTTCCATCTTCCCTTGCTGTTGGGGTCCCTCCCCTGCCATGTAGCCCTGAGGGAGGCACGGGGTTTCCCTGCCCCTGCTCAGCCTCGTTCCCCATTGGTTGGTTTGTGTTCCCCTGCGCGGGCAAAGCAGCTCGGGCCCCGACTGTAAGAGTCCCTCAGCAGAGCCCGGCCATGCGGCTGGGGAAATAAACATCTCTGAAACATCTAGCAAGAATCCGTCCGTGTATATATTTCTTTTCCACGGGACTCCTGGTTTGATATATGCGTGTTGCAGTATCCCCGCTGTAACATATGGTGGAAGATTGCGAGCAGAACGATCCCCGTGACTGATTTGTGTGAGTAAACCCTGGAAACTTTGGATTCCTCTTCTTGGTTTTGTTTTGCTATTGCATATCTGGACTATGGAAGAATCGTGGGAAATGGGGCTCTCTGAGCCACAGAAAAAAATGTATCTAGAAGTAAAAGGGATCCTTGAACAACAAAACAAAAAAGTATTGGAACCGGGAGATCTTGAACACTTTTTTATCTGGCTTTTCAAAGAGTTCCCCTATATTTCTCGAGACTTACTTTTTGATATCAAACCTCCTGGATATTCTCAGGAGTGTTTCTGGAACGAGATCTGTGATAAGCTAAGGGATGGACTAGCGATAGAAGCTCTCCGTGGATCCTTTATAATCAGTGACGCTCTTCAGGAGCATCTGTATGATCCCATTACCCCTAAAGCAGAAGATCATACTTCTCCCGTGGCCGAGACCGCGTGGCGGCCACCCCAGGAGTGTATGACTGCAGCTGTGCCAGCGGAGGTGCCTGCGCTGGATGCGCCCGGCCCCCTCGGGAGCGCGCGCCTTACCGCGGACCCCATCCCTGTCTCGGGGTCCCCGGCTACGCGGCCGCGAGTGAGGGAGCGATGCCGCAGGCGCCATGGGTGCCGTGGGCCACGAGCAGCCAGGAAGCGGAGGTCAGCGTGGAAGCCCGCTCTGTGCATACGGCTCAGAGAGCCCTATGCAGGGAGAAGCGGCGGTTTCCACAGCGACACGAGAAGCTGTGCAGTGCAGCGCCGAGCCGGAACGGGGCCGCTCTCGAAGCAGCGTGGAGTTTGCGGAGCGGAGCCGTGCAGAGCCCAGACAGGCGCTGGAGCGGGGCCGTGCAGAGAGCGCAGAGCGGCCGCGGCGCGGGGGCCTGACCGAGACGTCGGAGTCGGCGAGGCGGCGGCCACGCGGGACCAGCAGCCACGACAAACACGCAAGCACGTGATAGGAGACGTTCTAGCAACGAAAATCACAGGAACTGTGAAATGGTACAATGTGAAAAACAACTATGGATTTATAACACGAGATGATACAGGGGAAGATTTATTCATCCATAGAACTGCCATTAAAAGGAATAACCCTAAAAATTACCTGCAAAGTGTAGGAGGTGGGGAAGTTGTTCAATTTGATATAGTGCAAGGAAAGAAGGGTTTACAAGCAGCGAATGTTACTGGGCCTGGAGGTATTCCCGTCAAAGGCAGCCGTTATGCACAAAATTATAAACAATATCCATTCCAGCAATTTCCCTACCCACAGCCTAATTTCCCCTTTTACCCTATACCCAATATGAACCCTTTCCTAAGTTTACCCTATCCCCAGTTTATTCCCAATCCGTTTTTTCATCCATGGTTTCCCTCACAAACCCCTGCCTTTGCCAATTGTTTCCCCAAAAATCCCTTTCCGATGCCGATGGGGGGATGAAAAGGGGGAGGAAAGAAATTAAACCCTCTCCTGCCTCAGTTTCCCCACAGGCATGTCCAGAGAGTTCTGTCTCCCTTCTGTCAGCCCTGAGATGTTCCACAGAATTTGTTTGGACATTTAAAGACTCAGGAGGGTGGCTTGTTTTGTTTTGAAACTGTTCTTGTTATGTTTATCCAATTGTCTTCATTCTCCTTTTATTAAAATAAAACGGGTGAGATGTTGGGGTCCCTCCCCTGCCATGTAGCCCTGAGGGAGGCACGGGGTTTCCCTGCCCCTGCTCAGCCTCGTTCCCCATTGGTTGGTTTGTGTTCCCCTGCGCGGGCAAAGCAGCTCGGGCCCCGACTGTAAGAGTCCCTCAGCAGAGCCCGGCCATGCGGCTGGGGAAATAAACATCTCTGAAACATCTAGCAAGAATCCGTCCGTGTATATATTTCTTTTCCACGGGACTCCTGGTTTGATATATGCGTGTTGCAGTATCCCCGCTGTAACACCTTGCAGCCACTCTACTCAAAGAGGGACCCTAAAGCTACTGATCTTCTGTTGTGCATGGAATGAAAATCAGACAAGAGAGAAGAAAGGAGAATCTAATGATAGTCGAGGGATACTGTGTAAGCCTTTCCAAAGGTAGAGAAAAAGCAACAAGCATCACATAAATAAAGAAAATAAAGACCTGAAGCCATAAAACGAACAAAAGAACAAACCCTCCATCCAACCAACCAAAAAACAAGCTAGCCTTTCCCCAAAACGCTTATCTGTTGGGTATAAAGAAACCTATTTCTTAAAGAAGGATTTTAAAAGCAGCCTAAGTCTGGGCTGTATTTCCACCATTCCTTGATTAAGAGCAGCACTTAAGGATAACAAGCAGGCTTGTGTTGTACATGGCCTTGTAAATAAAGTATGAGGGAGATAAACGAACTTTTACAACTTTTCTGGGAAAGCTGGGAAATTAATGGAAACCGCCTTAGCCCTAAGATAGTTTCTCCCAAATAACAGAGAAAATCAATTTACATAAAAGCCCCAACTGCTATTGTTAGCCTACTTCCAGAGCTCCTGCTTCCTTGTTTAAAGTTAGCCTGCACCTCCAAACCACACTGCAATTTCTATAGATGGATTCTTTCCTCACTTTCCAGCACCATTAAGACCCTCCAGGATGTGTTTTACCATCCTGCTCATCCAAACCTCCCACAGCAGCCTCATCCATCACCCCACACCTCGAGGCGTGTGTTAATTGACCAATAAAACACACCTGTAGCATATCAATGTTCTAATAAAACACTCCACATATTCTGTAAATTTTGTGCTATCAGTTCTCCATCAATTATTTATTAAGAGCCAGCATAATAATTATCTGCTGGGCAAGGTGCAATAACATGAGGCCAAACAGTGCAAAATACATTTTATCACCTCCTCACTACAGTTCCAGTCTTTGTGGCACACTGCATATTTATAAGTGCTTGAAGTGAGGTGAGATTGAACTCTTCAGCTCTAAATCTTCATACTCGATTCACCAAGAGATTGCTTTGTTGAAATTAACAAAATACAGGGCTTCTTATAATATTTACTTGCATCAGGTTCTCTTAGTCCTAACATTAGTGATCCCCTTCTGCATAGAATCCATAGCTTCATCCTTTGTGAGTCCTCCTTAGCTGACTCTATATTAGTGTTAGTGAACAGAAATATTTCCTCTAAAAAGACACTGTAAGGTCCTTTCAGTACTAAATTTTTTTTAAAGTTTCAGTAGAGAATATTTAGAGTATCTCCAGATACAATTAGCACATATCTAAAATGAGGGTATTCCTTCCCTGCAGAATTAAGAGCCAGTGTGGACTTCAATGACCTTGTCAGTTTTTGAGAGGTGCCCTATTTAGGTTGAAAATACTTTGGATTTTTAATAAATATTATGGTTAAATCCAGATACGGCAACAGCCAAATAGAAAACAGATAAAGGCTTGAAATAATCACTAAAACATAACTCTTAAACAATTCCTGATTCTTTTCTCCAAGGGGAAGTTAAAATTCATACTGCTACAGTTTGCAGACTTAGATGATTAAAACACAGCAGATCCCTTTCTTTCCTCGGTGTTCTTATTTATTGCTGCCTTTACAAGATAAATGTTTCATGAAGTTGAAAAGAATTAAAATCAAGACTTACAGAAGAGACTGAAATGAAAGGAGAATCAGCAAATGCATGAGTATAAGTTTAAAGATAATTCTGTTGCCTCTTGTTCAAGAGACAGTTCTTATGTTGATGACAAATGAAGGATACTGGAAAAAAGAAAGAGCTTAAGGTAAGTAGAAGTTAAATGGGAGAAAATGATCATCACTGTTATTCTCAATTCTTTGTGGACATCCACCTGAAAGCTCTCACTAGCTCTAAGAACAGGTGAAAATCCTGGTATTCATAGCTCTTCATGGAAAAGAGAACACTCCTCTCCATCACCTTCAATCCACCACACATTGTTTGTGCCACTAAAGTGTGTCTTAAATTAAAATACAGGAATGGCAGCAGTGCAAATATAAGACAAATAAAAGCTTTTATTTTCTATTGACTATTCAGATGTACCTTTGGGGTCACGTTTTTGCCTGTAATTTACTCAATGCTTCAGTTCTGTGTAATGGTGTCCTGGGGTGACTGTAGGATACTGTACCCCCCATCATCTGCCCTGTGCCAGATATGAATCCTGTGCCTTTCTGTGTCGTTAGGCTGGGTCTGAGAGAAAGGGAGAAAAACAAAGCTGAGTGGTTTGTGCTCAAGGGCACACACACTGCCCTGTGTTCCTGGCTGCTGCAGAGCAGAGGAAAGCACCTTCCTGCTTCTCCCAGCTCTCAGTTCCTTTTCTCAGGAGAGAGACGGAGAGTTCAACTCCTTTGCTTTTCAGCTAGTCCATGAGCTGAGGCAAGAAAGTTTTTTTCCTGTGACTTTGGCTTGTTTTTCTTCTCTTCTGGACTGTTCAGCACCACCAGAACATCACTGGGAGGCCCTACACCTTCCCCTGGAGGGGCCCACACCGAACCCCAGCTCTGGAGAGGAGAGAGCCACGTCCACAAGGGCTTTGAATTTTACCAGGTTCCCTCCACAGCAAGAGGTTTTATTATTTAACATTATTCTTTTTTTTTTTTTTTTTCCCCCGTGCCTGCATGCACTCTGCTTGTTAAATAAATAACTTTTCTTTTTCACTTTCTTCCAAGGAAAAATTCTTTCCGAACCTGGTGGGGGAGGGATGGCTGAAATCTGCCTTCTATCAGAGGAAGTTCATTTCGGACATTCCTCCGAGTTTGTCTCAAACTGGGACAGATGGAAATTACTTTTGTTGAAATTTTGCATCTGCAAACATTTACCCTGCTCACATGGATCACTCAGAGCCGAGAAACTTCAAGTGAAGAGAGAAAGTTACACTCAGCACCGCACACAAGGTTCAGCCTTGGCCTCTTCAGATGTATCTGTAAGAGACTGAGGGAATTTATACCACAGCAGAAATTGCATTATGTCATGAAGTACTAAACAAACTGTTTCTTCTTGTACAAGAGAGGTTATAAACCATACTCCCTGCCTAAATATTAATCAGTCTGGGGTTGCACATGGAAATTATCCCCCCAGATGTCTCCAGGAAGCAGAGATGCTCGAGAAGGCAAAGCTTCCTCACGTACAAATAAGAAGGAGCAGGACGATCTGCAAAACCTCACAGATATTTTAATTTGGTGTTGGTGCAGAATGCTCAAATAGGCAGGAAAAACCTTCCACGATGACAATATTCAGAGTGTTTTCTGAAATGTCAGAAACAAACATTAAATATATCAACAATATTTCAATGTAACTATGCAAAACTGGCAGAGCATTCAAAGAATGCCTCGAGAGGAAGGAAACCAAATGTTCTACTTTCATCAAAACAAGACAATAACTCATTTCAAAAGTGTAATTTCGAGGAGATGCAACAAATGCTCAGAAAACAGTATTATGGGCTTAGTAAAATATGTGAGATATTTTCTGCAAAATCTAAAAATTATAATTTCCTCAGTAAGGGATCAAATTACCATTCTCATTCAGAGTAATAACAAAGAGCTTCAATATTACATGTCAAAACAAACTTACTTTGCACATTCAACCTAATTTTATTTCCCTGTTTGTTTGGATTTTTCCCTTGAATATTGAAAATGCACCTTGGAAACTTGTCACTTTTTATACTGAGTACAAAATAAAGAATTCAAAACAAATCCAGTCCCACTGTGAGTTTTGGCATTACACACTGGGTCTAAAATTATTAAAGAGGTAACAATAGTGTAATTATTAGTTATATTTTGGAATAATATTTTCATAATATCATTCAGCAGGTTACAGGTTAGAGTTTTATTGTGAGAAATAATCCTGAAGAACAGATTATGGCTGCTAATTTGAGTGTCACCTGAAATGGAAAAAAAATATTTCCTCATATCTTCCTGATTTGCTATTTTTCTATGTCTTTAGGTCAAACTGGAAAAAACCCCTAACTTTTCATTAATTTTGTAGCTTGTAAGTAATGAAGGTTTATATGGAAGTGGAAACTGAGCAGACCAGAACTGCCTCTTTTGTGACATTTCAATCTGGTCTGAAAATAAAGATTTTAGGTGTGAAGCTCTTCGGAGAACTTGCCCATTAAAGCATTTATTTTCATATTAATATTTTTAACTTCATACTTTCAATGTGCCAAGAATAGCCATTTTAACTGAAAATAAATATTGACCTAAATCATAAGATATGGGTTTCCAGATCCACAGTCCTATTTACCCTATCAAACAGAGAGCAATCACTCTGCAAATTAATTTATAGGTAAAATAATTATGCTGCCCTATATCTTTCATAAAGGTCCTAATTCAAAGAATTTTGTGTTTTCCTTCTATTTAAGAAGTTATTTGTGAACAACAGTTAATTATTAACAAGGAACCGTTATATTTACTTAAAAAGCCTCTCAGCAAGCATCTAAACTAGGATCAAAGTGAGGGGAGGAAATAGAACTCTTAAATCAACAACTGCAAAATAATTTGTTCATTTTCATGTTATGTGAAAGAAGCGTGGAAGTGCAAGATTTGAGTCAGTTTTCTGGTATCCAAGGTTCAGCAAGTATGGCCTATTTACAGACATTTTTGTCTCTCTCAAATGTAGGTTTTTCTCTTTTTCCCCCCCTTTTTTTATATTATATCTGTGCAAGGTCCTCATATTGTTTGAATCAAATACTTGTGTCCCCCCTCACACCTTTGTTTTTTTGTTTGCCTTTTTTTTTTTTCTTTTGCCTTAGAATGAGGCGTTTTGATGCATCAGAAACAAAAATCCCAGGACAGATTATAATGGAACAAGATATTTATTTGCTCTGACTTGGCATAAAGTGAAGCATGTGAAATTAAATCCTGCATTAACATGAGAGCAATACACGCCTCAGCATGGATTTAAACACAGTGGATCTTGTATTCCTTTTGTTGCCAAATCCTTTTAAAATGGTATTTTAGGACAGCAAATATTTAATAGGATAAAATGCTACAAAAG
Organism: Aphelocoma coerulescens; assembly: GCF_041296385.1. Taxonomy (NCBI): domain Eukaryota; kingdom Metazoa; phylum Chordata; class Aves; order Passeriformes; family Corvidae; genus Aphelocoma; species Aphelocoma coerulescens. The sequence goes on along the minus strand of NC_091018.1, from coordinate 3,418,673 downwards.
AAACAACATTTAAAATAAGAACAATGAAACTCTAGGGAAAAATCTCTGCACCACACAAAGCTATTTGACTTCTGGCTAATATTTATCTATTATTTCCATGGGCTGTAGAAAGAACCAAGTTATGAATTCGTAACAGGATGATTATTTCCACATAAAACATGTCTAGGAAGCTGGAAAAGCACAAAACCTTTTCTGCATTCTGCCTGAGTCAATATTCCTTTTTTTCACACATTTCAAGAGCATTTCAATGGTAATGGACATCAGTACAACACTGGACTGAGCACCAAAACCAACAACGAGCAAACTCCTAGGAAAAAACGCACAGCAATATCCATTCAAATTCATCAGCACTTCTGTTCCTATCGAAAACTTCTGAAATATTGATTAATTCTTTCTGTTTGCTCTTTCATATCCCAGAAACAGAGCTCTTTCCCCTTGACAGCTGACCATGCTTTAGTGCTGAGTTGCCTCGCTTTGGAGGGGAAGAGCTTTGCCTCTGGCAAGAACCCTTCAAAGAGTGTTTGAGCCCCACCTGAAAAACCCCTGTGGGCAGGATGACAAGGAGCTCCCATTTCCCACAGCTCTCTTTACATACATACATGCCTACATACATGTATAAGCACAAAATGCATCTATAAATCTGAATTAACACTGGGAAGAGCAGCTATGAGTGCCGACATCTGACTGGAGCTATCTGGATGTTAAGAATCTGCTCTGAGTTAGTCTTGATCTGAGGAGAGAAAAAAGCACCTGGAAATAATGTCTGAGGTAAAATGAACCCCCCAGGAGGCAGGTGGAGTTCATGTGGTGCCATGGGGAAGTCCAGATGATTAACTCAGACAGACACCTCACCTTGAGATGGGCTAAGAACCCAGCTGAAATGAAAGCCAAAGCTGTTACCCCCAATATCATTCTAAAATTAACATGTATCTTCTGATTAAACTCAAGATTAACTTGTATTTTTCATTTAAAATTCAATTTAAAACTCAACAGCTTTATTATTCTAGAATGATAAATCAGTTATTTTAGTTATTCAGTTTGATGCCAATTCTACTTCCTATCCAGCAAGAAATTGTGGAATATATGCTATTAGTACTTGTATTACTCTCCTGCAATCCTGCTGGCTGTAACCTTGAAAGGATAGTTCTGTGCAGGACATGGCCTCAGTAGGAGCTGGGAATGACAAATTAAATATCATGCTTTAGGAAGCCAGAGGTAGGATTCATATTTGTAGAAAGACTAAAATAGATTAAAATATAGTGCAGTTAAAAGTGAGAAGTGCACTAATAATCAGCTACTCATTTTTCAGAGGAAAAACAAATAGGAAACACCTCAGCTATTAAACAACAAATAAGACTGTGTGGAGAAAAAGCAAAAATTGAGTGCAGGGGCAGTGGTTATGGTACAGTCACAGCTCTGACTCCATCACCAGGTCCCTGGGTTCAGCCAGGCAGAGCTGTACAAGGTTTAGTCCCCCGTGCTGGAAGGAGCAGAGAGGGGACAGGCAGCACTTGGCCTTACCAAGGCAGCACAGCCTCAGAACGCAGCAAACTCTTCATCCATGTCAGTGGAACAGACAAAATGATGAGTTTTGTCTCTGAATCAATTCATATGTGCAACAAACCACGCACAGTTTCAGAGAAAATAATCTGGTTTCAGATGCCTCCACAGAAGCTGAAGCTGCCAGAAGAGTGCTGTGCTGGAGGTCTGTTGGTGGCTTCATTAAGCTGTGTTTATATTTACAGGTCACAGTCTATTGCTTGATATTTTTTCCTGATTAAAAATGTTTTGTCATGAAAACATCTCTATGAATTATATTCTCTCAGTCTCAAAGTTAAAAAAAAACCCCTCTTAAATAGCATTCCCATTGGCTTTCCTGGACGGGATGCAATGCCACCCTACCAAACACAGGCACAGGTGCAAGGAGGGACTTTAGTCCATGGCTCTTCTGTCTGGTCTTGCCAGCAAGCTTTGGAATCAAATTCCAACTTTCCTCTATTAAAGCTCAAAGCAGAAAACACAACCAAAACCACTAAACCAGTATGATGGAGTGAATAAGGCACATTTTCCTGAGCTGGCACAGTGGCACACTCCTTCAGAGCAGGCTGTGGAATTCTGGAATCCCCTCACTGCCTCCCGAGAAAGAGCCCAGAGTCGGAAGAATCAGCTGTGCCTTAATCTTGCTTATATTTCCTTCCTGGGAGCAAATGGAGAGTGGGATTTTCTCTCTGCATTCATGTATTGGTAAAACCTATATTTAAAACGGATTTTGAGGATTTCTGCTCAGTGCAATTGGCTATAATTCAGCACACCCTTAAATCTGAGACAACTTCTCCAGAGTTCAGTCAATAAAACAGCTCCTGGCGAGCAGCAGAAAGCTGCATTCCCAGCTCAGTGAGCTGTCAGTAAGAAATGGAGGTTATTAGATGCCTGTGTTATTAGAGATTACACAAGTGGCAGAGAAAATGACATCCAATTCATGTTGCTCCTCAACTCTGATATTCCCCTCTCTGCAGTCCTTGTGAACACGTACAGATAAAAATTCAGTTGGCTTGGAAGACAAAATAAGGATTGTATGTGACCAATATTAATGAAACCTAAGAAAATGATGAGACCAGAAACCTATTTCCCAAGACTTGAATATGATTCTTTAATATCGCATTTCATTTTTAATATAGCCCTTACATTATTCTGAATGAGATTACTGCATCATATCTGCTTTTAAGGCTTCCAAAAGCAAAAAGACAGAAAAGCCATTTTTCCCGTGTGCTCTGCTTTTGGGATGTAGAAACACTTACTGAGCAAAAAAAAAAAAAAAAAGAGATTTCTTTGTGTTCCCATGTGGTGAGACCTCCATAGTCTCCTAGATTCCTTTTTGAAGACAGTAGGTAGATTGACTATTCACAAAATTTAATGAGACCACATGGTTAAAAAAGGAAAATCAGGAATTCCTGAGCCTTCTTCTGGCCAGTGCCCTTCTCCCATCTTATTTTTCTGAAGTATCATTCCTTGGAAACCTCATCAAAACTTTATATACTACTGCAGAAAGAGGCAAAAACCAATCCAAACCCCACCTAAAACACACACAACCTTTTTGTGTGTGCATTTTATTCATTAATTTGTGGGATCCACTGCTGCAGTGTTCTAGGCCACATGGTAAGTGGATTTTAAAAGCAAACATTTACACTGAAGGCAGGCGTGATGCTGAAAGTTAGAAAGAATAATTCCAGGAATGTTTTCTTTGGGAACTTCTAAATTCAAAACCTGAAGCTCTTACTGAGCTTCCTGATGCAAGAACTTGCACCCAGGTGTAAACATGAATGTTGCTTTCCAAGTGATGAGCTAAATTCAAGTGTGGGGAGGAGAGGAAAGGGAATTTTCTCTTCAAATGTAGTACCTGATACATAACTCCAGCATTTCCTTCATCTGAAACAGATGAGTTTGATAATGATAAAGTTATCTGAACTGAATGTGCTATGGAATTAATAGCTGATCTCTAAAAAAATAGGGTTTATGGGATTATGATTCCTGGATGTAAATAGCTGTTAAAAAAACCCAAGCAAACAAAAAAACCCAAACCAAACAAACAAAAAAACCCCAGCAGATGCTGCCATCAAAAAAGAATAATTTGGCTGTTTCAGGTGACATCAATCAAAGCACTTTTTTAAACATGCCCAAAGTAACCAGTGCTCATACATTACAAGCTGACACCAGGGGAGTGCACGGTGAATGTGTAAAAGATGATAAACTATGAAGGAAAGGTTTGGTGCTGGCCTTTCCTGCATGCCTTTGGAAAGGAACAAAACACCAGGAATAATTGATATACTCCCTTGTATGAGTGTAGTGGGGGCTGGGGCACTACTCTTCTTTTTGCCTCGCTCCCCCAGCCTGTGGCTTTGACAAAACTGTGAACACTTTGATATTAGAAAACCAGGTAGACATAAAACATCATAGAGGAAAAATAAAAATCTGATGAAAAAGGAAATAAAATAAGTAACTCAATCTGCCTGGGGAAAATTATTGAATTAACATACATATATAAAGAATTCAAATCATGAGTAACTGTGTTTTTGCTTATTTTTGGAACCTTTCATCCTATTATAAATATGGCTATGCTTAATTAAGTTTGAAAGCACACTTATAAGGAGAAGATGAAAAAACTGCAGTTATCACCCATAATAAATTATTTTAGATGCCTAAAAAGCCTGTAGGACCAATACAAAATTATGGTATCAGAAATTTTTGAGCAATGACTTGCAAACAGAAAGTGAAGTTATATAGCAATAATCAAAAAACATTGTAAAGGGCATAATGCATACAATAAAACATATATGAGAAACATACAAAACATACAATGAGAAACACATATTTGTGGGAGAAAAATACTTCGGAAAGAGAATAAACTGAAGGAAAGTTTTATCTTTTCCAAGCTAAATATAATTTTTGTTCTCTGAAAGAATAGCATAACAATAGCTAGAGACCATCACCTTCCTGAGGCCAGATTGTATCTGATATTAACATAAGTGCACTCTCAACAATCCAAATCCAGCAAAGATCTAAATCTGTTCCTCAACCTCAGTGACAAGTGAGTTTCTACTTCATTCAAGCTTATATATCAGCATTAGGAGTAGACACAAAATTAACTTATATGTTTGGTCACTTAGAAAACAGGTCAAACTTTCTTTTTGTAACCCGCATAGATGAAAAAAAAAGAGACTAAACCAGTAAAACACAATAAAAGTGGTTTCAAACCAACCGGGAACTTATTAATTAAATTATTGAAATTATTATTAATTACTTGTTATTATTAACAGACGCAGTGAACTGGCAACAGATGGTGTGATAGAGTGAAAAAGAGATTAATTTCATACATTCACTTTTGGCAGTCCTGCTGCCCAACCAGACCATCTGTGGCACATTAGGAATGTTCGAAGCTGCACCGTACACATTGCAAAGATGATACAAATCACTGGACTCTTTGCTTCTCCAGTCCAAAACCCATTCATCCCTCGTGATGGCAGAATTTTAAACAAAGAAGTTTTTATCATACACATTCTGCCCTCTGCTCTGCTGTTGTTTCCACGGCACTGCAGAGATTCTCCAGGATTTCTGCAGGATTTCAGCTGAAGCTGCACTTTGCAGTGTGTGAGTGACCTCAAGTTCTTGCTCACAGCACATTCTCCACTGCCAACAGGAGTTTAAATTTCCAAGTTGGGAATCATCTTTACTTTCCTTTTTCCAAGTGAGAATTCCTAATCTGTTTGCAGAATACTGATAAGGGGATGAACGTTGTTGTCCCTGATGGTTCTTACAATTTTGGTTCATGACAGCATTTAACAACTGGACGTTTGGTTTGTTTTCCTTCTGCTTTGGGATTTTTCTATCATATTTGTAAATGATTTCGTAAAAACTGACATTTAATCCAGCCAATCCATTTCCATAACCCTCTTCACCTTTGCTACAAATATATGTATATCACACAGAGACAAAATCTTGTTTAGCTTTACTTAACGCATTTTCAATGTTAAAAATTTAATTTTAATGGACACATACACACCTGTAAAACAGGGTTTGGAACACAGAAATATGTTCAGAAATCTAGATTTCCATAGAAGGGGTTCATCGATGTAATGTGATCATTTTAGGGGAAATTTTAATTGACTGGGTAAAAGACTAATGACATCTGTTTCCAGTGAAATAGTCAGGGTTTTTTAGTGCAAGTCTGTTTTCTAAATTGTCCTAGATAGTTTGTCCTAGATAACAGACACAAATCCATCTGCCATGGCCATCAGAGGACTTAAAATTGCAACTTGTAAAAACAAGGAATGAGGAGCTGGATTTCAGTGACCCAAAATGTGCGAGTCACAAACACATAAAGATATTCTGCTGCTCCTCCTCAGCGTTCCATCCAGGAAGGGAGGAAGGAATGGGCTAACAGAACACGTGATCGTTTTGTGAGTCTGGAATTTATTGCTGTATTTCTCATGGGATTTTTAGAAATGCTTTCACAGAGGTAAAGAGATGCCCAAGCAGCAGTGCAGCCTACTCAGTCTTTCTAAACAACTGATGAAAAATGCCTTGTGTCAGTTTTCTCACCGTCTCCCTCCAGTCTCTTCCCTTTACACCATATTTTTCTTCCATCATTTTCTACTCCTCCCTCTTCTCAGTTCAGTTCTAGAGGCTCAGCAAAGCAGCTCTCACAAGACCTCTGTGAACTCCTGACGAGAACGGCCTTATAGACAATTACCTGAGACGAGGTCGTTGTGTGAGCCTGAAAGGACCATGTGTTCCATCTTTCCCACCTCAGCAGTGGGTGTGGGAAGTGGATTTAACACAGAAACTACTCTCATCTGCTTTGTTCTTTTCCCTCTGCTTCATGCACATTTAGCTTGGCAGCAAAAGGCTTCAAATCAAAGGAACCCCAGTCTTTCTCTTATTTCTCCATTGGAAGAGTCAATTCTACAACCATCCCTACTGTCGAAGTGGGACAAAGGAAGAGAACTAAGGAAAGCTTTGTACTTAGTCCATATAAAAGCTTGTATTAGTTGAAGGGAGATGCTATTAAAGTGTAAATTCTGTTACAAAAGTCCTAAGATTTTAGCAGCTTTGATTTTATTTATCTTTAATAAAATAATATATTTTACGCAAACATATTTGCCATGAAAATATAGTGGTTAAATGGCTTATCAGAATCTCTAATTTTGCCTATTATGTTAGAATTGACAGATTTTTAAGAAAGTGTTTTATTTGTTCTCAGTTTATAAGGCAGCTCATAGAATTCCAGTGGTACATCTCTCTGTTCTCTTTTTTTACCGTTAAGGAAAACCTGAAGATATAAGAGCCAAGAAAACAATTGAAAGAAAAAAAGGTTTTAATTTTCTCCATGCTATTTCTTGGTACTAACTCAGAATTGAACTGAAAAATACAAGAATTTAACAAGGCATTAATTTCAAATATACTGGACAGTGAATTTTATTTAAAACAGTGAAATGCCTAAGCTGAATACAGGAGATTGATTGAGCTCTTTCCAGGAGAGATTTCAGTTCTCAGGTAAATTCTCTCTGTTTCTTTAGGAAAGGAGCCCCCCAAAAGCTCTGGTTATGAGAAGGTGATTGCTCTTGCAGTCTGATCCCCCTTTTATTTTCTGAGTATTTCCAAGAAAAAGGCATTTTTCCTGAATTTCCTACTGTGACAGGTACATATGGTACATATAAGCAAATACATGTTGAAGTTTATTGAGATCTGTGTCCTAGAAAAACAATTCTGCCATGAAAGTGAAATATTTTTCATCCACGTTGTTTAGGAGAATCAAAACAAAATCTCATGCAACAGAATTTTAGGGCCAAACCTAATTTCTCTTTGGATCTAAACCAAAAATATGGTCTAAGCTTTTGTTCTTTCCATTAAACTTTAGAACAAGACTGTTTTGCAGGTTAAAGTTAATTGCAAAATCCTCTGAAACGAAACAGCAATACCAAAGTAAAAGCTCAATTCTTTCACTGGGTGCTTTCAATTTCTTTCCTCCTTCATTTTTGACTGAACCCATGTCTTGAATTTAGTTTGAACTCACAGATCCTTTTGATTCTCTTGAAACTTCATTTTGTTTGCAAATGAGTTGCTCAAGCAAATTTTATGCCCCACGTATAAAATGTATTCCCTTACAGACTGCACTTCCCACCAAGCAATTAACTCTTTGTTCAGGGGAGCATGATGGCTTTCAGCTCTCTCGGCAGCACCTTCTTTTTAGCTGCTCATCTCAAGAGCCCAGCAACCTCTGAAAGGCACAGTGACACCATCTATCAGCCATTCCCACCTCCTCCTCCTTCCAATCTTCCTCCACGTGTTCTTTTCATGCTTTGAAGCATCTCTGATTCACACAGTAATGTCTGCTTGACCTTGACTCTATACATTAGATTTTCATCCCTTGTCTTGTTTCCTCAGCATCCTTTCTCAGGTCGTTTCATCTGTGCTTTCTGTTCAGTGCAGTGCTAGGACATGCAAATGCTGATGGGCTTGGACCCTATGAACCTTACCCTCCTTTTGGTGAAACGAGATCTAGGCTTGATTGGTTTGACATCATAATTGTGTAAGGTGGTTGCTCTTCAGTGACTGAAAAAAGAGGGAACAAATATCTCAGGGATAGGCTGGAAGCATTCAGAACTCCAGAGTTCCTGGAAACAGCCACAGTAAGGCCAAACAGCAAAATTTAATTCCCAGACGTGTAGATATTTCACAGATAACCACAAGGACAACTTGCCTTTCCAAAGTCAAGAAGTCACATTAGTTACAACCTTTTTGATTGCTAGTTCCAGCCTTAATACTACAGTATCAGTAAACCAGGAGTATTTCATTGGTATAAAAGTAGTTCACAAACAACTAGAGATTAGCTCATTTTCTCAATAACCTTTTTTAAATTCCTGCTTCTAACTGGCTGGGAGACTGCCACACGAGCAACAAGCACCTGCATTAATTCTTAGAATCAAAGAAATGAAGCAATAAATATGCAGCAACAAAAACTGCTTGGTCAAAATCTGAGATCACAAAGTTTGGGAGATCTTTTTGTACTTTCCCTGTATAGTTGGCTCCCTCCACAGCACAAAAAGGTGACACCATATCACTGTCCCTTTCCTACCCGGTCACTGGCCTTTAATGTGGCACTTCACAGTGCTTTCCCCCGATAGCATCACTGTTTCTTAGTTATAACCCCAAATATCTGTACTTTGTCAGTAATCCTACACTACCTGTTCGTAAGATTTATTTTCTAATTTCCATATATGTTTAGTGACCAAAAAGATATCAGGTTGGCCACCAAGATACTCAGAGCCCACTGTGCCACCCAGTCACAAAATAATGTTTTGGTGGTTTATTAGTTTATTCCCTATATCAAAACTTATTTTCATTACCATATAAAGTTTCTGTTCCCTATTGGTTCTGCAGCCATCAAGTAAACCAAATCTAAGCTAAATGAGTAATTAGATTTGACACAGCTGTCCTAATCCATTATATTGACATCAGTATTTTAGGGAAGAGATGCTTGTTAGGACAGTGAGTGACCTGAGCAGAATGTCTCCCTTAGATAATTAAATTCTGCCCATACAGATGATGTGAACCTGTGCAGGGTGTTTTTATGTTCCATCCTAAGGCAGCTGAGTACCTTGGGTGTATATTGTAACTATTCTGCACAGATGAATAAGGAATTCATAATTCAATTTATAATGGAGGAAATCAGTCTGGTGTTAGAGACACTCACTGGTACTGCAGGATGTTATTGCTAAGGCAAGCCTGATAATTTTGCAGCACTACCAGCTGGGAAAGTATTTTCAATAAATATTTTAAAGTATTAAGTGCTATTCTAATGGACATAGAAGGGCCAAAGAGATCTCACCATCTCCTGTAAACCTTTCCAAATTTGCCCTTCCTTTTCCTCCCTCTAAGGTTGGTTTTACTGCTGAGGGGGACACAAGGTGATGAGTGAGGTGGACTGAGAGCAGGGTCTGGAGATCAGACAAAGTTTGGGACAGGGAGTTTGCAGGGCCTTTAGTCAGTGCCCAGACTATCTGGCTGATTACGCTTTTTTTTTTTTTTTTTTTTTGAGAGAGAGATTGGATAGGTTTTTCACAGAGGAAATTTATTTAGTAAACTCTACCAGCCCCCTTGGAGAATCTGTCAAGCTCTCCTCTTATTCTTAGCAGAAAGTTCACTGCCATACATTCCACTTATAATTCTTCCCACATGCTCGTATACATTCTTTATCTCCCTTAAAATTCCTCACTTTCTTTCAGTTATTTCTTTATCACTCTAATTTCTACCTTAAATTTTAGAGCACAGACCTGGTTAGGCACATGGATATTCACTTAGCCTAAAACTAAGGAAATAAAAGTTCCAAAGACACAAATGGATTTTATACCTATGGTTCTTCCAACTTTGAAATAGCTTCTGAAAAACCCCTTAGAGCCATGATTAGAGAAGCGACTATGGAAAACTTTGCTCATTCAAGGGAAACCAAGATAATTTCAGAAGAAAGGTGTACACCAATGATTTCTCATATTTTGAGCACAGAGTTCATTATTGGTCCTGCTGTACAACCCTGTTCTACAGTGATTTGAGGGTACTGTGGGATAGAAAATGAGGAATTCTCTTTCTGTCTCTAGCATCCACTGCCTGCATGGTCCCACACAAACAGCACAACCCCTTTGAAACATGAAAGCAGAACTGTACATTATGTGCACCTGAAAAGAACCAGCGGCTTAGTGGGATCTTTGCTGTTTATATAAGCATCTAATAGAGAGAGGCAACACTCAGATTTTATTCCTTTCCTCATATATGCTGTTCTCCCTCATCAAACACTTCAAAAAACTGAAACTTTCTGTCTTCTAGTATAAATGGCTCCTACTGGGAAGCTACTTTTTCTAAATGTGTTCAAAACAGATCATTAGCAAGTTTGCAAAGGAAAACCTATGTAAAGCTTCAAGATTTTATTTCCCAAGAAAATATATTTTACTCTCTCATTCTCAATTGGTATTATAAAAAGAGCCTTTTTTTTTTTTATTCCACTTCCCTCCCCACAAAATAAATGTAATAAAAAAAAAGAGAGAACAGTCAAGATCACAGAACAAACATATTCATATCCTCAACTCAGACTAGACACATCCTCCCTTGACTTCTAGTGTGGGACAGAGTTTTCCTGGAATTAAGTCCTAGACAGGCTACACCACAACACTCCTGAGCTGGACCCTGACAACTGCAGGGCTTGAACATTCTAAATTTGTTACTTCAGAACACCAGCAAAATGGCAAAAGATGAATATTGACAACTGTAAACTGCAGGGCATGTGCCATTAACATTGCTTGGCTGTTTGATAGAAATGGCCAGGGGCACATTTTGTAGAAAAATAAACCTTTGCATCTTTTGGCACTTTTCCTGTTCTTTCCTATTTAGCACAAATTGACTTATTCCCTTGGTACACAAAAGGAATATTTTTTGCATAATAAAAAAAAAACAAACAAACATTTGAATATTTCCTGTTGCTGGTTTGTATGGGGTTTTTGGGTGTTTGTTTTTTAATGGTTTGGGGTTTTGTTTCATTCTCCCCCCCACTAACAAAAAAGAATAACCTTAAATCAATCATAAATAAACCAATGAAATGCAGAAAAATGTCCTATTCCCTTTCACTCCTGATTTTGGTGACATAAAGTTTAAGGCTAGGGCTGTTTTGGTGAAGTTAGAGTGAAAGTTATCCTGATCTTCTTTAAAGCACAAAAGAAATGAAGTTGCTATCAGTTTTAGAGTTGTACACAGACATTTATTTGATTCACACATCTAAGGTAGTCGTTTCTTGTGACAGATGGATTCAAACTCTAAACTTTCTATTATTCTGAGATGGCCCTTGCTATTGTGCAGCAGGATGCACTTACAGCATCTATTACCACAAGATGCCTTTAACAAAATACATCCATCAACAAAAAAGTGGCAGATCTGCACCAAAGGATTCCCAGGATGAGAATGCAAGAGGCACCAGTATTCCAACAAGATTTGTTAGGTTCCTTGAAATATTTTTCTCTTCTTAAATCTCTGGTTTTTATAAACCAGCTTTGCATTTTCATGGGTACTTCCACATCCCTTTGTAAAAATATGTCCTCTGACCTTACAATTATCTACCGAGTAGCTGATAATTTAAATGATAACTTTACAGATATTCTAATTCTTTAACCCCTTCTGACAGCCATAGGATCACAGAATGGTTTGTGAAGGGATCTGAAAGCCCATCCAGTCCCCACCCCTGCCATGGGCAGGGACACCTTCCACTATCCCAGGCTGCTCCAAGCCCTGTCCAGCCTGGCCTTGGACACTTCCAGGGATCCAGGGGCAGCCACAGCTTCTCTGGGCACCCTGTGCCAGGGCCTGCCCACCCTCACAGGGAAGATTTTTTTATTTCCAAATCAAATCTAAACCTCCTCTTTCTCAGTTTGACACCCAACAGACAGCAGTGCAGAGACTGAAGGCTATGGATTAAGTTTTCTGTTGTACCTTTGCCACTCACGGTCTGCAAAGATACTGACTGGTGCAGTATTTACCTCCTCAGTTAATCCTGCTTCTCTTGGGAGTTTGTGTAGGAGTTGCATGATCTGGCAGTTATATAATCTGGCAGCTACATTAACAAGTAAATAAGATGCTATACCCAGTTTAGTGCAAGAAAAAGTTTTTCACTTCCAAGTATCAAGATGGTCAGAATTGATTTAGAGGAGGAATCAGGGTGGTTTGAAAGCCACAAAGTAAAACAAGGGAAGATAAAAAGTAACCCATCCTCACTGGATTCCTTTATTTCACAGTGAGTCACCTGTGTCTTTCTGTTTCTGACCAGTTCGATTCCTTCCTCATTTTTATACCTGTAACAACATTCTTTATCTTGCCTCTTTGTCTGTCAAAGGCCAACCCCCAAACTAGATGTCGTTTCCTTATCTCAGAAGCTCACCTCCCTGAAATGCAACAGAGGAGGGGAAACAACACAGCCTGGCACTGAGCACTGCTCTCTTCAAAAGGAGCTTTCCAAGCTTGCTGTCTTTGCAAGTGACTGCTCCAACCAGATATAAAAATGTAGACAGAATGAATATTAAAGTGACATAACCTTTACCTGGTTAATGCCATTATTTATTAAACTTTGGCAGACAAATTGATGCCAGGTTCAGGGATTGCTTGGACCAATCTGGGTGATACCCAGAGGCCAACAGAATCCAGTGAGGCTCAAGTTGTGTTGAGAAAATTGATGTCCAAGCATTCAGATGCACTGTGTGTCCAGGAAGACATAATGAAGAACTTCAGATAAGGCTCATCAACACAGTAGCTCCCAAGAATGTTCTTCCTTTGTTTCCATAAGTCATCCTCACAGACAGAGGAAATGGGATACATTAGACAAGTCAGAAGAAGAGGCAGTAACTGAAGTTTTGGTTAAGATCTGAGTCTACCATAGAAAAACAATGTGGAAGTCTATGCTACACCCAGGAAAGAAGCAAAAACAAGTTTCTGGCTTTTCAGATCCCAGTTCTCAAAGTTACAGTCAAGCCTTTCCCATGTTTTGCCCATCTGTCTAATGGGCTCTAAGCCTAGCCAGCACTGGAATGGAGTCAGTGTCATTATCCCCTTGCTGTAATTGGCATGGCAGGATGGAGCAGCATGTACAGCCTTCTCCTGGTGGGAGAGAAAGAGGGAAGCGAAGCCGAAGCAAGTGAGCCAGATGTCACAGAGACCCTAAGAAGTGTGCTGGCATCCAGAGGAGGAGTGAGCAAGCTGTCTGCTTTTGCTGCACAGAAGCTGTTTCTCCCCGTCCTCCACTGGCTTTGTTTTTCCCAATGCCCGTGACTTTGTTCTTGTTGTTGGTTTTGTACTTCTGACCAAAGCCAGTGTATTTTAGTAAGTGTGAGCATGAAACATTCCACTGGTGATGTCCCTTTCCCTTTTCATGTGCTAGACACTGATGTTAGCAGGAGATTGTGAGGGAACAAGATGGTTTAAATAGCAATACAGGAGCATGAAAGAAAGAACAGGATTTAATAAAAAATGAACAACCACTTTGTTTTGACAGCTTCCTCATCTCTGTCAGACTTTCTTTGGTTTATGTCTCTAAGAAAGCCAGATCCCACTATAGCTGTAAGAGAAAACAATTCATACTTGGTCTTTAGACCAAAGAAACTGGTCCAAGAAGCAAAAGGAAGAGATTATTTCAGTTTTGTGGGATGTAGTACAATATGGCCCTGATCTACAGTAGAACTTTGAAGGTTGAGTGTCCATGCTTGAATCAAACCATTTCCTAAGTTGGATGAATCTTGGGGCTGCAGTGTGCCTTGATCTGCAGCAACCACCTGGCTAAACCCACAGCTCTCCCAGACCTACTGCTGGTTTTTACCCTCCTCCCACTCCTTGATGCTGTCTAGGTAGGTCAGACTTCCAGGAGCCCAGCCAGCACTGAGATGTAGGACACCACTAGAGCAGATCTGAGCTGACCTTAAAACAAACCCAACAAAACCTCCAAACAAAACAAAAGAAGAAATTGTATTGCAATTTCCTTGATAGTTCTGTGTGAAACACTGCTTTTGGTTCCTTCCTCTTTCAGATTTCAGTTCTAGTGTGTAACACCGAGAGTTTGTTTCAGATCTCAGCAGAAGTGTGACATCCACAAGCATTTAAACAATCCCAGAGTCCTCAGTCCAGAATTTACAGTGTTTCCATCAACGTTTCTCCAGAATCAAAGGTGAAAGAGAATTAAATAGGTTCCAGATGGAGTGGACTTTAGCTAAAGAGGAAAAGTCAGAAGCTTAAACCATATGATAGACCTAGAGGCAATTCCAAAGCTGCCAGGAAATGCCTTTGGAGTCTGCCAAGGAGACAGATGCTCATGCCAACAGTGCAGAGATTGGCATCATTTACATCACATCGGCTCTCCTGCTGTCACGGTGCCACAGAGCAAAGCACCAAGTCAGACAGCTAATATTTAGAAAAGAGCAGCCACACTGCATACATTTAGATCATATATCCAGGAACAGTTTTCATATTCTATTTACCCTTTTGGATCTTAAGAATGAAAGCATGATCTTATCTTCCTGTGTTCCTATAAAGCTCTTAATGAAAGCTTCATGTGCACAGCAAAGCAGAAAGTAAAACCAAACCTTCAGATTTTATACCTGTGCAAAACTTTGGGATGAGCAGTGATTATGTAAATGATATTAATGTGAAAATTTGATCTTCCACTTATAAATGAATTATTCACAGGAATGTGTTGGGGTTTTTTTCTCCTTGTTTTCACTTTACAAAACCTGAATAAAAAGTGCAAAACTGAAGAGGTATAAACCCACAATACTTACCTAAAAGCTGCTTTTCTTTTAGTGGATTCACACATTGTTCCTAACCTCATGCTCTGCCACTTGGAACACCTTTCTGTCTGAGAATGAATTCTGCTCTGTGTGGAGCATCCAGTCTAACCTTAGGCATCCAGCAGCATACAACTGTACAGATGTATTACAGCAAATATTCACATTACACGCTGTGGCATGGCATTCGAACAAGTGCAAACTCTCACATGGAATTTTGGACACAAACTGGTTCAAGCTTGCCTTGTTTGGAGATCACTGTGCTGAGACTTCAGGTTTGATCACGCCGTCTGGTGAGAGCTCCCAGTTTCATGGGTTTCTCTGAATACACCTAATCATCGTTTAAATCCAGCTTTAGAGCAAAAGTTCTAAACAAAGTGGGGTGCAAATGCATGAAAATCATTGTCCTGGCACACAGTAAAACAGTGACTTCAAAAAAAGAGCACTGCAGCTCTGAAATACTTCCATATCAGAAGGATTAACTTTGTTCTCTACAGAGACCACACCATAAAATGTGTTAAAATCTACCTCTCCCTGATTGAGAGCCCGAATAAACATTGACAATTATTTAACAGCTGTTTAGGCAGCGTGTTTACATATCCTGGGGACTGTGCCATCCAAATATTGTGATTTCATTAAGGAGCTTTGCCCTCAAGAAGCTCAGGGATTGAGACTTCTGAGGGCCCCAGAGCAATGTGATAATGTTCCTGCCGTGGTACCTGGGTTTCACAAGGGGTTGATCTCAGGCAACCTTGCAGATGGTTTACAACTGCACAAGTCCTCAGCAACATGGCAAAGCAGTATGGTCCTGAGGAAAAAACATAAAAACAAATGTATCAGCCCTCTGTCAGACACTACACAAACAGCAGCAGCACAGGGTTGTTTATATGAGGACTTTCTGATGCATTTCCTTGGCTTTTTTTCCCTAACCACCAAATACTCATTAAAAATCCTGTGTTCTCCATGCATCAGAAAAATCAGCATCTTCATACCAATGTGCTCTTGCTGAATGCTGGCATTCCCTTCACATGCCATGGAAAAATACAGATTTGCTGCCAAGTTCTCCATCTCTTCCTGAGGAACTAACTGAACCTAACCTGCTAACTTCCTAAAAAGCTCTAGCGAAGCATCTGCATCCCACTTCCCTCATGGCCACACATTTTGCTCTTAAATCCCTGTACACTCTTGAGAGTCCTTTGATAGCATTTAAAATATGCATTTCAGTTCCTCAGGCAGATCAGCACAAGCTCTCAGAGTGAACTGTGACTGCAGAGCTGCGTGGCTGTGCCAGCTGGAGCCCAGATAAGGCCTTCCCAGGGTTTATCAACACTTGGGAGAGGCAAAGGAATGGTTTCAAGAACTGCACTCAAGAATTGGGGAGGTCAGATAATCTTGAGCAAGGTATGTTTGGGATTAATATTTCTGGGATGAATAGCTCTCCTCATCTGCCAGCACAGATCTCACTTCAGACACAATATACGTCTCACTTTATATTAAAATATATATTCACTCAGTCTCAGCACTCAGATTCTTTCCCCTCGAGATATTCTTTACAGCACGTGCACCATTCTGAATGCAAAAAGTATTTAAATCAAATATATATTTTGCAAACACTGTAAATGTATAAAAATCTGTTTTTAATTACATATACATAACATACTTGAAAAGAATGCAACATTATATTTGCTTAATCCAATCAATTTATATTCAGCTCCTTTAATGTGGCAGAAGTTATAAATGAGTGGATTTAATCTCTCCAGAGTGCACATTATCATTCTTTACAAATGGTACTGTCCTTAAAAACCACAATATTTTCTCCAGTACTAAATATGAAACTAATAGTTCTCTTTGCTAAAATTAACATCTGTTTTCTTCATGAAAGCAAACTAAAAAGCTTATTTGTGTTTCAGGAATTGTGTCTTTCTGCTCTCAATCACACCAGTGAAAGGACACATTTGGCTGTTGCTTCAACATCTCACATCTAATTCTAAATTTTACAGCATTTGAAAAGTACAAGTAATACCAAAAAAATAAAAAAATAAAAAAATTTTAAAAGCCACCAAGCAAGTGAAAAGCAGAGAGGATGCTATCCGTAATACCTGTGGTGTGGAACAGATCAGTGTCATGGAAATAAAGAAAAAAAAAGATACTAAAAAGGCAATTCAGGTACTTCTGGGTTTTTTTCTGATTGCAAGGCTAAGAAAACATTAAATAAGACTGATTTAAATATAAAACTATTTTTTTTTCATTCCATCTTACATCAGTTTTCCTGTGGAACTAATTGCCATGTGGGCTAGAAATAAAAGTACATGTGTGCTCAAACTGGATAGAAAACAATCAGAATGGAATGAATTGCAAAGGTGTAAATTGATAGAAACTTCTGCAAAGAGATGTGAACCATCAGTCACTGACCACAAAAGATTCCCATAAGTGCTATAGAGCATATTTATTCTGAAATACATAGAACTGGCCACTGCCAGACAAAGCACTGAAAGAGAAGCACTGCTAGTGGATGATTATGTTAATTTAAACTGATTTTGGGGTGGGAAGTGGAAGAAGAGTCAGTGAAAGTCACAACACCCTTTTTTTCCATAAAGTCACAAATAATTTTCCTTTTGTCAATAGGTGACACAGAGTATTTACAGTCCTTAAACAGCCCCACATTTCAGTCTGATCTGTAATTGACAATATCAAAAGAGGGAGTTTAAGGGAGGCGTTTGCCCAGTTTCATTATTGAACCCTTCATCAGAGTAGCTTTATTCCCAAGTCTGCACTCCATGCACAAATTTTAGCTTTGCAATCACGACCTGGGTCATTGCTGGGGCAGGAAAAACATCTCCAGGGCTGTGACACGGCCTCTCCCCTCCCCCCCTCCCCTCCCCTCCTCTCCTCTCCTCTCCTCTCCTCTCCTCTCCTCTCCTCTCCTCTCCTCTCCTCTCCTCTCCTCTCCTCTCCTCTCCTCTCCTCTCCTCTCCTCTCCTCTCCTCTCCTCTCCTCTCCTCTCCTCTCCTCTCCTCTCCTCTCCTCTCCCTTCCCCTTCCCCTTCCCCTTCCCCTTCCCCTTCCCCTTCCCCTTCCCCTTCCCCTTCCCCTTCCCCTTCCCCTTCCCCTTCCCCTTCCCCTTCCCCTTCCCCTTCCCCTTCCCCTTCCCCTTCCCCTTCCCCTTCCCCTTCCCCTTCCCCTTCCCCTTCCCCTTCCCCTTCCCCTTCCCCTTCCCCTTCCCCTTCCCCTTCCCCTTCCCCTTCCCCTTCCCCTTCCCCTTCCCCTTCCCCTTCCCCTTCCCCTTCCCTTTCCCCTTCCCCTTCCCCTTCCCCTTCCCCTTCCCCTTCCCCTCAGGAGCACCCAGGCAAGGCTCCTTGGCTTCAGGGAGTGGGACCTCCTTGCTCCTCTGAGCAGGTATTGAGCACTCTGGGCAGACAGGCACTTGTGGAGAGTTCTTAATGAATGTCCACAGAGAAGGCCCCGAGGTCACTCAAATCCAAAAGGTAAACAAGTCCAGGAAGTGAATTAAACATGATAGCCATTCCTACCTTCCTTCTTCTTCCCATTATCACACAGATAAACAAAAGCAAAAACCTCTGACTGAGGCAGAGCCAAAGTTCCCCGAGACCATTCTCCTTTCTCCACAAGCAGCCACAGAGGGATGTCCTGTGATGAGGGGGAGCCAGGCCAAGCACACACAGCCCTTCCCTTCCAGGCACTCTTGGCCCCCAACCATTTCCAGCTCAGGAAGGGGCTCGGCTCCACATTGTCCCTGATAACTGTCCCAGGACTTCCCGGGCATGGACTTGCCTGGCTGCTTCTGAGGCACTACAAACGTAGCCAGGAACTAGAAATGCCAGCTTTTGTAGCTTCTGAGATTACAGGGCTATAAAGCATTTGAGTGGGAGTAAATCCTTGCCAAACTCTGGCCCCTACCTAAGCAACAAGTGTGAATAAAGTAGCTCCTGCTGGTTGGAAAAGTCTAAGTCTGGTGTTTCCTTATTTCATGTTTTCATTGCTCCTTGCACTGCACCTGAAGAGCTGTGTCCTCAGGCAGACCAAGAGCCCTCATTCTGTTGTATATAAATCAGAACAAACCAGATTTCCCAGATCTGCTTTTGTGCAATTATGATGCAGGACCTCTAAATTACAGACAATTTTCTCAAGTCTTAGGTTGCTGCTGCTCAATAAGAGGTTTAAACAGCATAACAGTGCACATGTAATATAAATAAGTTATCATATTTAGAAGATTAAAGCCTTTTGAGGAGATAATAGTTTAAAATACATATTTGAGGAAGATATTTACTACAACAACGAAGAACTTGTAGCCTGTCATTATTGGTGTGGGAGATAATTAGAATTGAAGGGTATTTCTGCTGTTTTACTGAGGATAGTAAATTGTACACAAATAGCTACAAAGTTTCAGTTGCCAAACTATTTGTACAACAAGATAATTTTTTAGGAATTCCTAGGAGGCAAAAAAAGAAAAAAAAAAGAAAGGAACTCAGACTGTCTCATCAAAATATGAGACTCCCAGCAGGAGAAGAAAACTTCAACCTTCCAGATATAAAACATATTACAAAACATTCACACTTGAGCAATTGATAGGATGGTTTAGAGAGACAGCCATGCAGTCAGCACAATGGATAACCCTGGGGAAAAGAAGTATATGAAATTTCTGTCCCTTGAGGTATTCATTTGCTGAGGCTGGAGGAGCAAAGATCCAGAGCTTCTGACCATTAAGACTTCCAAAAAAAAAAAAAAATAGTTCATACGAAGAAAAGGTTTTAGTTGATATTTCCTTATGAATTTTCAAAAGGAAAAATCTCATTTTTAATAATAGAACATACCAAGTTATCTTATTTTAATCGAGGTGTTACTGCACTCTGTTAGAAATCGTGACTGATCTTTTCATTTGTAAGGTACAACATGGTTTTTCAGCAGATATTGGCAATTCTTTCGGGCCCAATGCAAAGACAAAAGCTTTTCTGTTGCCTCCACAGGTTTTGTATTAGGCCTTTAGTAAACTGAAATGAAACAAAATCCCAGAACACTCACACACGTTGCCATTTATCAAACAGCCAACAAAAACTGCAGCAGCAATCTGAGTCCCAGGCTTTCTGTCATTTCCAGAGAAATAACTTCCAAGTGGAATGCAGGATCAAATTCAAACACTCATTGTACAATAGAGGGAAGAAATACGACATAGCACTGGGCATGCTATGAGCAATAGGAATATTAACTGTGGTCAGACAGGGAAAGTGTGTAGCTCTCATTCTATATAAAACCCTCAAGTGAACCAAAATACTTTCTGATGTCAGATGCTGGCAGCTGTATGACTGAAGTAGGATTTTTTTTTTTAATCTCAAGGTCAGCCAATACATTTTAAAGTTTAAATAAAAATTCCCTTTTGCCAAAAAAGTTAAACCTCCTTATTCTAATTATTGGAGATATTCTCCTTCTGTGCTGATGCACACATCATTCCCACTTCACTCCTGTAGGATTCTTGTCACCCTCCTTTGATGGAAGAAAGAGAAGGAATGTAAGAATTTAAGAACAGATGCAAACCACAAACAGGTCCCTGTGGGAAAGTCTGAACACTTGAAGAAAGAAATATGCAGAGACATGCAAATTTTCTTCATTTGAAGAAGAATTTAGGATTTGGGAATGAAGACCAGATGCTACTCAGTCAGGATTCCTAAACTTGCATTAGGAGTTGAAACTTTGAAAAGAACCTTGTTTCAACCTTTAATTAGGGATGGTTCCACTGGTCCACTGTATTTGAAACTCATTAGATAAATTATTTAATACTGCCCAAAGACAGAAGAGGAAAGATTATTGTTATTACAGCAACTGGCACAGAAAAAGGGATACACATACCCACATCAGCCAGTCTGGATCGGGGTCAAATCACTGAAGTTGTACTTAATATTCTTGGGAAGTATATAATAGAGTAGTAAATACCTGCCCTAAAACAAAGATTTTCCTTATTTTGGTTTTCAACCCTTTTAAAATTATATTGCTTAAAAGCATCAGGCTATTTGGATTCTCACAAGAGCAAAAATCTCTTCATCTAGGATATTTTAAAAAACATGATAAAAAGTTCTTAATAGTTTTTGTCTGCTCATATCTTCATTTTTACTCTAATAAAATATTTAACCAAAGAAATTCAATAACTCCACATAGTACACGCCCTAGAGAAATCACTGGAAACAAATATCACTGCATTTCTGTTGTACAGTATTTGTAAGATTAATTAAGATTAAAATTTAGGATGAAATGCTTCCAGCTAATTTATTTTTCTCCCCACATACTATGATTTCTACATTATGATTAAAGTCCTTTTGCCATCCTTTAAAGCTGAAGACGGGGAGAAGCTATTCTCTGAGTTTATGAATCCAAAATAATGAAATCATGTCTTTTCTTGTTTTAAAGCCTGCTTGATCTCTGAGGATTGGAAAGGAAAATCAGTGGGCCTTTACTGTACAGCTTTCAAAAGAAGACACAGAAAGTGAGAGATCAGATGCTTGATAACTGGAGGATTGCCAGGGAAGCATCCATATGGCTCTCCAGATAATGTATGAGTGCCATGGAAGTTTTTCTTTGATTGGAAAGCTGACAGTTTCAGATGCTGCCCTCGCTCCCTGGAACTTGCATTAATAAGACTGAAATCAGAACGAGTTTCCTGTGCAAAACACATCCTCGTTTGGCCACGAGATCACAACGTTCATCAGAGTTTTCCAGACTCTTCACAAGTCAAGAAATTCATCTTGCTGTAGGAATAAGCTGTCCCTGGAAAGGCCACAGCACGGAGGCAAGGAAGGTTGGACTCTGCTAAAATGTGACAGAAATAAGTTCAGGTTGAAGCACCAGTTCTACAGTGAGGTGTTTGTTTCCTGCAGCTGTTTGCAGCACGGGCCAATATCAATTTATCTTAGGAGTCCCTTGGGTGTTAAATGACAGATCAAATGCACTGTTCAATTTTGCAAGTGAAAACGGGCCCAGTCTGACCCCATTTTGACACTTCAGTGTCACAAGAGCATGAGGGATGTCAGTGGGATTTGGGAGTGCACTGAATCCCTGGAAATCCCCGTGCAGGATCTTCAGGTGAAAGGAGGAATATGTCTGAGGAAGGTGAGGGGATCTTGGCATTACTGTTCATCCTGGTGGTGGGATCAAATCTGTTTGTGGATATCTTTTAGGAGCTCTCATGTCCAAGCTGTCAGCTTGCTGTGACATTGTTCTACAGCTGCTCAGGAGGGCAAAGAGCTGATTTCCCACATCTTAAAAACTCCAAATTTCCAGAATGAACATACTATTTACTAGATAACACTGTCATGCCTGCATTTTTAAGCTGGATACCATTTTTTACTACCCAGACCTCTATCCATACATACAGATGTCCCAGAAGTAGAGACAGTAGCAAAGATTTGCATTTCAGGCATTTTTTTGAGATTATAGGAGTAAGAATGCAATACCTTACTCCAAACAGAGTTTAAATGTGATTAAGTGGAAAATTAATGAATATAGCAGCATCCAGGTGTCATATTGACTTAAAATTCAGCCCTTTTAGAGATCATGTTTGAAAAATTAAATCTCTGCTACCTCTAGCTGACTAAGTTTATGATTTTTCTTTGGTCTATGCTTTAGATTCAGATGGTGTATCAAATACAATTCATCTTTTTTAAAAATCCAATCATTTTTGTTAGAAACAAATCCAATTTTTTATTAATCTCTCAAATATGTCAAATGGATTTTTAATTGAGAAGTAATTGCATTTTGCCTTATACAGTCATTGCTGATTTCATAAGCTTATCATCAATCCTGTGGTGATTTCTCACCTGATAAAGAAATAACGTTATCTAATTAATCACATTTTGTAATAACAAATCTCCTATTTAGACGTACAACAATTAGATTTGGGAAATGCCAGGAAAACAAGAAAATTATTCCCCAAGGTAGAGGGATTGTGGGTTCTACTTGAAAGGAAGACACACAGTTTGCAAAGTTGATTAATTAGTTTTAAGAGGATCTCAAAAAGCTCAGTACTTTGAAGTCTGCAATCAGTTTGGAAAGAAAAATATATCTGTGCTACAAAGATACCTTGTACCAACTTTCAAAATATTATCTGTGGCAAAACACAGCATTTGCTTTGCTATATGAAAAACCTGTTTTCACTTTTGGAGACACAGTATGATAAATTTTGGCAAGCTGAGTGATTTCCTGTCTCTGATGCATTTGGCAAGGCAGAAATGCTAAATAAGAAGCTTGCCTTGAATTTACATCCTCCCTCCACACAGTTTCAGCTGCAGCAGCTGAGAGTAAAGGAGATGCTGGTTCAAGTGAGAAGTCTTTTTGGACAAGAGTCTGCAATGAATCACACTTAAAATACGTGGTCACTCTCCACCATGTGCATATTTTTATCATTCCTATTAGACAGCCAAAAAAATTCAAAAAATGTCTATAGAGCTCATTTTGAGACCTGTGGCAGAGATGAATAGAGAGTTGAAATGAATGATTGGAAGCTGACAACCTCAGCAAACTGTGGTTCAGAGCAACTGTGAGCAACACAGCTGTGGCATCATGCTGAAAATATCCCCCCATCTGAACATATGTACAAACCTCGAGGAGGAACGATGTCCTGGGGGGAAAAGACAGGAAAAGAACACTGAATTCTGACAGGGTATCTGAAAAGTCTTTTCAGTATAGAAGATCAAGAATCCTCCTCTAAAGAAGCAAAAATAGAGTCACAGACAGAGTAGAGGCTGATTTCACGAAGCTGTTTTGAACTTCTATTTCCCCTTTCTAAGGGCACAATTTGAATAAAAAGAACTTTTCTGCCTAAATCAATCAAATAAAATACTAAATGTACAGGAAGAAGATTTCAAATGAGTATCTGGAAGAGCAATAGAACTTTATGGATCAATAGTTTTCTATCATTTGCCTATTGGAAAAGGTCTTTGATAAAAGGACTCCTTATTTTGCCCAGCAGCTGGCCTGTGAGTTGAGCTGTTCAGCAGTAACCACGTGAAAAGAAAATGAGATTGCAGCTTATTTTTACTTGTTTAGTACCTTTTCAAAGATCTACCCTTCTCCCTAATATGCCATCTAGTTAATTGAAGAATAATAAGCAGCAGCCTAAAATCCTTAGACTATTATTAATTTCGTTTTTCTCTGCTGCTATTTGGAAATCTGCCTTTTCTCACTTCCACAATTCTCCAATTTTTTTTTTTTTTACTTCTTCAACTCTTTCAATGCAAGGCCCATCAGCCCATCTTGACAAGCTGGCCTTCCCTCAGAATGCAGGACCCTGCTCTTAGGGGATACAGCAAGGCTGTACCATTGATGTGCTGTACCTCTGGAATTTCATGGCCTACTAAACTTTCCTTGCCTGTTCTCAGGATTAACCCCTCCTTAGCAGGAATTGCACAGGTCTTCCTCATACACCACCATCAAAATGTCCACTGCTGAAAACAACTTTCATCATCAGCCAAATGTCAATCAATAGGAAATGGACATAATAGAGAATTCCAGTTATACAAGTTCTAAAGTCAGCATGGCCCTCGATTCCAAAACTGCCTTTGGGTACTTCGTTTCTACACTAATGAAGCTCTCAAACCAATAATTTCATCCAAGAACTCATCATGTTTTTCCACAATCCATTTCTGACTGTCTAATCCTAAACATATTTTTCTTTCAACCTCTTTCATTTCGAGGGCAAACTCCTTAGCGAGATCATAGAATTGTTTATAGTTTTAATGTTAATTAATTCAATAGATTGTCAAATACACATGGAAAGTAAAATTCTTCCCTTAAATGAAGTCTGTGACTGTAGCTCACCACTGAGTGGAGGCCAAGACTGTCAGTCACAAAACTCCTTCTGACCTCTCTTCCATGCCTAGAAGAATTCTCCCAAGGCAGAATAAATGTTGCCTTTAACACTCCCAGGCAGGTGCCCATGGATTTGAGAGGCTCCCCAACTATCTTATATTACAAAGCCTCACAAGGTTTCTTCTTTGTCCTCTGAAATTTACTCTTTCTTTAAACTAAAGATAGACTTGTCACTATAAAACATCTTCCTCTTACCCCCCCCAAGTCATTCCTTAGTCTACAAGACACTATTAAAAATCTGTGCAATTCAAAATATGACAGCAGCTTTCATATTTTGGAGGAAAAACTGAAGTGTCACAGATGCAATTTTTTCTGCTATCTGTACTCCTATCTGATTATTTCAGCTGACTGTGAAAATAAGAAAAATAATTTTTTTAGAAATTCTTCAAAATACTAAATTTGCTTTTTATACATTATAACTTGACTGGATTTAAAGTCCTAATATATCAATTCTCTAAACAAAGCTGGCCTTAAATAAAACTTTTCCTCTGCTTTGCAACACAGTTTTAAAGAAAATCATCTTTTCACTACTTGTCACAGGGAGGGTTTATCTGTGAAATATTTATTCCTTTTCTTCCTGATTATTTCACTCTCCCTAAAAAGAAGTATTCATGCAACATTATTTCAGTTAATGTAATCTGCAAATTCCTGCTATATTTCATTCCACCAAGTAAACATTCCTTGACTTTCCCTCTCGTGTCACACACTCCAGCAGCTGTGTCCTTGATGAATCTGGATATAAATTACTTATGATATGTTAGCATTCATCATATCTGCTAATTTTAAACTTTCTCTTCTCAATTCAAACAACTCTGCATTCAGCCATTCCTGATACCCATTTATTGGCAAATACAGTAGTCCCTGGCAGCTGGCAGTAGGAATTATACCTATTTATCCTGGGAATGGAAGAGTGGTTGAAAAGCAGACAGAGATGACAGAGGTGACTGTGAGAACTGTAATAAGGGCTCGAATTTCTGGACAATTAATCAATTTATGTTGCTGTTAGGCAGCAGAGTCTTAATAAATGTATTTTTCTAAACTTAGAAAAATAAAAGGCAGCTCTCAGGTTCTCCACACACACAGCTAATCCTGGTGCTCCTGCTGTTTAATAGCCAGGCCTGTACTTTAAATGCTCTTCTCAATAACCTCCCACCCTCTCTGCTACTGCAGTCACAGGCACTGCACTCACCCCTCAGCTGAAACTGTTCAACAGCAGGTGGGAGGTCCTGGCTGAAAACAGAAGGGAATCATCTCCATCCAGGATTGCCAGTCTGCCCCAAGTTCTCCTGGGTGCCAACACCTGTTTTAATAATAAATAGAGAACATTTCTTGTTTCTTAAATGTTTAATATGGACTGACTGTTCAAAGGTGCTACCTCGTAAAACCATCTGCTTTCACAAATTTCAGGGCTTAAAAAAATACTTATTTTAATATTTGAGTAAGGATATAATGAAAGTTCCTGAGCTTGGCCAGAGATGCACCTGCAAAAGTTCATGAAAGTATTGAAGGTTCCAAATTCATTTCTTTTACTGGCATGGCAGACAGTTATGATGGCACAGGGTAGGAAGGCTTGCTTACGTGGATATGGAGCTTTCCCCATATTCAGTGAAAGGGCAGAGAAGTTCTGGAGATGCAAGTTATTATTTTCTAGACCTGCAGCAATTAAACTAAGATCAACTGGACCAAAATGGAGGTTTTATGGCTCCATTTTGCTTCAGAAATGAAAGTTTTCTGCAAGGAATTGGCCAGAAGGATTGTTGGGAGTTTTCTAAAATAAAAAGCAATATGTTTCTAAAGATTAGCAGCACCCTTTAATATGCTTCTCTACACCTTATTCTACTATTCTTACTACTTATGAGTTTGTACGTGCAAAACATTTCACTGTTCAAAATGGAAATTAACTATATCTACGAGGGAAAAAAAAATATTACTGATTAGTGTGCTGGAAATACTGAAATTTTAGAATCAACAATCTACTACTCAAGCTGAGGTATAGTGCAGAAACATAAAAGAGGTTTTTATTTTTTTCTTTTTATTCTATCCTACCAGAAGCAATGAAAATGAGCTGCATCATTTACTAGGACCTGCAATCACCCTGCAGCTGCCACAGGTATATAAATATAAAAATATATTTATATATAAATATATTTATATATTTATATATAAATATATAAATATATATAAATATATAAATATATAGATATACAGATATATAAATATATCGATATATAAATATATAAATATAAATATATGTATATGTTTTTATATATTTATATATTTATATATAAATATATATAAATATATAGATATAGATATATAAATATATGTATATATAGGTCCAAAGAAAAAGTTTCAGCTGTAAAAATAGTTTTTTATTACACCCCATCTACAAAAAACCCAACAAAACCCCACTTAATTTCTGACTGCTGGCTCCTTCTTGATGAGTGCTAAATCTGAATATAACAAACAGGCCTCGTAACTGCCACAATTTTGTTCCAATAAATCCAACTCAGGGCAAAGGCTCCTGGCATATGTTAATGCAGAGTATTGCAGGCAGATGTAAGCATGCTCTGAGCCTGAAAAGAAGCCTCTGTGACTGCAGTGGCATGATGTGGTGCCTACATTAATAAACCCTGCTGAGAGGCAGCTTTATTTGTGCAGACTTGCTGCTGTGCTAACACACTTGCAGTTTTCTCTCAGCTCAGAGCTCACACAGAATAATCCCAGCTGTATGGCATGAACACACCACTGGTTTAAATTCACAAAGAAAAAAAAAAACGAACCAAAAAGCTCCAGGTTTTTATATCCATGATGTACTAGAACCTGTAATCAGCTTGGAGAAGTTGTATCATTCCACTGAGCAAGTGCTACAAATGGCATCATTTTGGTACTTTAGAAAACGTATCGACCTGAGATACCCAACCATAGCAAAGCAGATCTGTCTCCAGCCTTTATCTTGCTGCATTTTATCTCTGTACTATTATCTTCCTAATTATTAAAAAACAGCCCAGTTTTCATTTTAGCACAATATTGAGAGTGAGGCATAGTTAAATATTCTGATAGACAACATCAAATGCATTTCATAATTAGCACTGATCACTTTTCCAAACTTGCAGTAGATGTTGTTTTTAGGGAGTTGGCTCATTGCAATCAGAAATTATTATACATATCCACTGAGAAGCACATCCTCATTTAGATAATGATTTGAGATAGATCTACTTTATTTGGACCAGAAAACAACCCCACTAAGCAAATCCCAAACCTCACCAGATCGCACTTCCTCCTCTCCATAGCCCAGCTTCAAATTTTCACCCCTTATGTGATTTGCATTCTAGAAGAGGGATGAGCCAGCTCACTCTTTCCTCCAAACTGCCCAATAAGATGGTTTGGGGCTTGTTTCCTTTGTGCAATAACTTTGTTTCATGCAGTCAGGACTCTCTTAACACCCTCTTGCAAGCAGAGGCCTTGCAATATGGCAAAATTATGGATTGCATGGCAGGAAAACAAACTCGAAGCCACACAATGTCCAAAACCCACGGAAGGGAGGTTCTTAGCTCTCTCTGTAATATTTTCACTCTGCATTAATAGTCTCCCTCGATAAAGAAATGCTAATCCAGCCCTAAGATAGAATTTAACATGTGTGGAAAACACGTTATGGATTGATTTACCCAATCATTCATTGTGTGCTAATTAAAACCAGGTTTTCCTGTTTAATTATTGGTCTCTAATGGCAATAGATGAAGACAAGGCTGTTTCTCCAGGAGCTGACATTCTTTTGGCAGCACTGAAAGCTGTCATAGACCCCGTGCTTTCGATTTTCCTTCAAAATTATGCTGGAAGAAGCACTTCTGCAATGCCTTGGGAAAAAATAAAATAAAAGTAGTGAACATCTGCTGATATTGATTGTGAGAATCTGAAAGTTTATGAAACCATAGATGGGATGCATTTGACGAGCATTTTTCTGGAACATTTTCAGACTTAAGCAAACAACATCTGTTAATATTGATTTTTGGGTTACACTGAAACTTTCAGAAGAATTACAATCAGTGGGTGATTGAAAAGTGTTGTGATATATGTTAGAAGATCAAATAGGAAACAAAGGTTTAAAGGGTCTGCTTCTCTTTGGCTTCATTAATAATCTATGATCCCTCCCCTTTAGAAGAAAATAAAAAGAATAAAGGCGAGGAAAAAACATTTGCTTTCTTTCACACACTGAAAGATCAGAGAAGAAAATTAACATTTATGAAAGTTGGTGAGAATGTCTGAGGCAAAGTGTTTCAGTTCTACAGTTGGCACAAACATTTCCAGAGCTACATTGTAATAAAAATAACTGAATAAGTCCATGGAAGAGAAATCACCGTGACAGATTAAGAAGTCTGTTTAAAAAAAAGAAAACAACTTTAAAAAAAATAAACAAATATTTCCCTGATACTCTGCAGTTAAGCTTTTGAAACACTAATATACCAAAGTTTTACATTCACAAATTGTAACAAGAAGGTTTCAAATTCCCTTTGCTGGTGAACATTCCAGATGTGGTTTACTGATGCCAAAGGTGTTTTTGTGCTTGAACTTTATCATTTTCCTGTTCAAAGGGCATTTTCCTTAAAAAGTGGACTTTTGGAGACATAATCAATTTATTCACCATTCTTTGATTTAGTAAATGATCCATTACAATTAAAGTGCTCACTGAAATATCAATATATTTTTTTTTCTTATCTTACTTTTATCGTTCTTAGCAAACTCCAGTTCTGCAGCAACTGGGCAGTCAAGTATGTTGCATTTTATGTGATATTAGCAATATACAAACCACTGTAGCACAGAAAATATTATGGGAAATAGATCAATTGTGTGCAATTAATAAAAAAGAACATGGGTTTGAAGAAACTCTTTTCTGATGCATCTGGGCTTGCCAGTAATTAAATAGAATTAAATCTCCTTCCAATGACTAAGGAAAGAATCACGTGGAACAATGGATTCTGCTGCCTTCCTCCTACATCTGTCCCAGTCCCAGATTAGACCTGGATATGAGCAGATAAAGATATTAATGAATCAGCTTCAGCCAGAGGTCATACAACTCACGTCTGCTTTCAGGCTCTGGCAAAAGGCATCTCAACACCTGCCTGAAAAAATAAGTTATTTATTCACAGAAAACATTTCAGGGGACACAGTATTCTATTTTTTAAATGTACTCTTTCAGATTTATGCTGCTTCTCTGTCCTACAGAAATTCTGTTTGTACTTGAGGGATTTCTTGAAGTCAAATCCCAAGCATATGGAGGGAGCAGTCGGTTCTATTTATCTTTCACACCATATGAAGCACCACCAGCCAGTCCAGTGTCTTGCTGGTGAATCTAAGCAAGACATGGGGAATGTTGGTAGTCAGGAGGAATCACTTGACAGCCCCATGTGCTTCCTTCAGTGGAGAACATCTGTTTGTAAACCACCAAACTACCAGGAAAAAAATCAGGATTTCTTGTTGCTGATATTTTCCATGATTCTTGGACTACTCTGTGTGTGCATACATATATATATATTTACACATATATAGATATATAGATATATAGATATAGATACACACATACATGAACAGACACTCTCTGTGTGTGTATTCAAATATGTCCATCTTGTCCCAATCAGACTTTTCTAAGTCCTGAACATTTTATTATATGTAATTTATAACTCCTTCATTGTTTAGAACTTAATTTTCCCCAGACAGGACCTAATGTAAAACAAGATTCATCAACCCTTCGTGTGTTACCAAAGAGGCTCATACCAGGAGTGACAGACAATTACAGCAGAACAGAAAATTAAAATTTGTATTTTATGGGGAAACCTTCATTGCCTCCCCTAAAGACATTTGAAAGGGCTAATTTGTGTAAAAAATTCAGAACTAAGGTCCAGCATTGAATGCTGGAAGATTCTGAGGAAACAGAGGCAAGGAACATCTAAGAGACATAAAAGAGAAATGGAAGTTCCTAAATATTTGTGGAAATGCTTCCATGGTTCACAGTTCAGAGCAGCTCTGGCCATAGCCCAGGGTGTTTCTGAGGATCTGAACCAGAGTCAACACAGTGCCCACCATCCTTCTGCTCTTCCAACAAGACATCAGTCTGGAACCAAAGAGAATTCCTATTTTATAAGCCTAACTTAACAATGCAGCTTTTGCACAAGTTAAGTGCTTTCATGTGGAGTGAGTTGTAATAAAACACTAGACACACAAAAAGAAAAAGCACATTCCCTCACGACTGCATTTTGCCCCCTGCTCACTGTTCAGTGAGAACACAACGAGGCCAGGAATATTCCAAAGACAGAAAAAACAGGCAGAAGATTCCCACCCACTGGCTAAAGCACAATGCACAGCAATGCCCTCTAAATATTATATATATATTTTACATATATAGATAAATATATATGTATATGCTCACATTTCTATACACCCCATATGAACCTACATATATATATAAAGCCCTATAAATATATGCACACACATTTTCAGACAGGAAGAACACACCATGCTGTGGAACGAAAATAAAATGAGAGAATCAAGTAGACACCCTGTGAGGTGACACTTTGTGCCTCCCTCTCATCCTTGGTTCCAAGCACAGTGACCTATTGGTCCAGACACCATAAAAATTGAAGGATACAGCCATGGAAAACAAAAGCATTCCCTGTTTGATCTTCTGCTTCTAATGCATGGGATTCATGCATTTTGAGAAGCAGAATTAATACTAATCACTGTGGCAGAACTGGGGCTGCCTTTTGGAGCTAAAGTTCACACGATTCAAAGCCGACCTTCAGAATTTCACATTCTGCCTTTCCACTGTGGATCTGATCTCAAGGAAAGGACATCTTTCCTTAGTAGAAAACTTAATCAAGCCGAAGCCAAGAAGAATGCTTGTTTACTTAAACTGCTGCAAGATTTTTAATTACATTTGTTTAGCCTTTTATAGAAATGAACGGAACAATGCAGTCTAAAAAAAATAGGACTTCAAACTGTTTTGTGCACTTTGTATTAAAGGGCTTCCTCTTTGGCTCAAGAACAGTTGGAAGCCTTATTTCATAAGGCTTCTTAGAGAGTAATTAAAATACTTCTTGTCACTACTTTTATCTTTTCTAACCGCTCAAAGTGATTAAATAAAGACATTAAGTAGTTGGTACAAACATTTTTAACATCAGCACAGGGAATGTTCAGCCATGTGCCTTTTCCAAAAGCCATGCACAAACGCCTTTTTTCCTCAGACAGGCTTAAAAGCTGTTCAGAGCAAAGTGTTTTGCATTTGTCCCCCCAAAATTATTATTTTAAAACACTAAGTTACATAACCATTCTAAGCTGTCCACACACAGATGTATTTAAGAACTTTACCAATCATTAGTTATAACTAATGTCTTATACCAAAATTCATACATTGCTTGACCTGCTCTCAAATTTGTACAAAATTGGCCAGCCCCTGAAAAGTTATGGATTTTTGACACCAAGCAGTGTTTAGCTGGGTAGGGAGGAGTGTGTAATTGAATTGGTCCCATAATAACTTAATGTTTTGCCTTATATTCTTTTAATGAAGAAACAAGTAACATCAGATTACCATTTATTTACTGAGTGCCCAAGCACCCAGAGTAAAATCAATGGGGTAAGAAGGAAAGATTGATCTTTTTTAAGGAGGGAAGTTAGTTGTAATTCCTATTGCCCATTAAGGATTAATTCTGGGATTCCCATTTTCCTTAAAAAAGCCCCCAAAACTTACAGAGCTCTGAACATTATGGCCTTGACAAAATGTGAATCTTCATTCCAAACACTTTTCTAGAAGTGCTTAGTAACTGCTGAGGTTGAAACATTTAATGATGGGGTTATCAATATTGGTTAGGGGATAAACTAAAGGGAAAATTACCAGTGGTAGAAAAGGTCAAGAAACTCCTTCAGGTGTTGTGGAATGAAGAACTTTATTTTATTATAAGCTTGTTTTAGTTGAATTTATTAGATTATATAGTACAATCAAAGAGAAGGTAAAAGCATTATCTAAATTACTACTGCTGCCATCTTTTAATCAGATTTTTGCTTACTCACCTGAAACTTCAGGCTTTCAGTCAGAGAATATTTGAATTAGTGAGTTTGTCCTACCTGGCATGAAGACAAATGCTGGTAACTCAGTCCTTCCCCTGGTCCTTCGCATGGCTCTACCCAAAAGTTAAGCAGGAGAAATGTAAGTGGCATTTAGATTCCTGCTGAGGGCACTGTGTTATCTGTCACCGAGATTAATGCAGCCTGCACCAGGCATTGTGGTGGCTGGCACCTGAGATTTATAGAGTGTGTTTAATGAAGATATACACTGGTTTAAATGTTCCTGGACACTGCTTCCCCTGCTCCTCTCTCTGCTTTCCCAGAAAGTACAGTTTGACAATTATTTGGAACAGATAAATCTATCAGAAAAAAAAAAAAAATTAAAAAATTAAAAAATGAGCCACACGCCTTTCTGCCTGTTCCAAATATTTTCCATGAATGCTGACATCTGCATGCAAGTATAGGCATCCACAGTATTGTTTTGGATTCCACAGAATCTCCCTCCATATTCTCTTCAAGGAATATTGTAAAAATCCTCACTGATTAAGCTCAGCAAGACCCTGCTTTCAACTGGGAGACGTCTGGCAGG
This sequence comes from Aphelocoma coerulescens, assembly GCF_041296385.1. Lineage (NCBI taxonomy): Eukaryota > Metazoa > Chordata > Aves > Passeriformes > Corvidae > Aphelocoma > Aphelocoma coerulescens. The sequence goes on along the minus strand of NC_091018.1, from coordinate 3,385,296 downwards.
TTGCAGCAAGGGGACTCTGTAACCTCACAGTTATTTGATCATTTCCCTGCAGCTTCTTGGTGTCACCAGGCAGAGTTCTACTGAGCTGTGTCAAAACCAGCCTGGAGATGTCCCATCAAACAGTCTGAAGTAACAAATTCCCACTGGCAGGTATCTGGGTGTTTCATGGACTCAAAAAAAACATGGAATAGCTTGTACCTTGAGTTCAGCATACGTGGAAAAGGTAAAGGTATAAAGAGTCTTTGTGTGAGATGTGCTCTGCCTAAGAAAGCCTCAAGATCTCAAGGTGCTAAATAATAAAACACTGCTCATTAATATCCCTTGATAAATGTGTGAAATAATTCCCATCAAATGGAAAAAAATTCCCCTCAGAAGCGCTGCAAGCCATTGCTTCAAGTTCACTGCAATTTCAGGCATGTGCCACCTGACACATTCATTTCTTCTTCCACTTTGCATAAGAACAAGAAATAAAATCTTTTTAAAAACCTCTAAAACAACAGAGAAGTGGGTTAATCCACTGATGTGTCTTTATTGCAGCTCTGGAAGGCAGTGTCTTTATATTCAAACTTTGGAAAAGTACAGCAAGAATGAACTCCATATACCAGAAATTAAATAAAAGAATAATACTTTGCTATTCTTTAACTACTACTGAATAAAAGTTCTCAGAAGGCCTTATGAATACTATTTGTGTCTTACAATATCCTTGATTTCTCTCATTTTTCTGCTGAATGCGAAATTAAGAGGCCAAACATTATTGTCCAGAGGTTTACATTTAGGTGCTTCCTAAGTGACTTGGGTTTTAAAAATGTTGAACTGCAAAGGGATGCTGAGCACAGGTCTGGGCAGTTTAACTTAATTTTACGTTATTCAAACAGTTTTCAAGTCATTAAATCATGTTTTTTAGCAAGCTCATTGTGGTTTCCCAGTTCTTCTCAATACACCCATTCTTCTCTCTAAATACAGGTTTCCTTTCTCCACTCAAGATGTCTTTGTTCAACATTTCACTGAAGTGTGATTTTGCCAAAACCAAAGAAACTGATTTCATCAAATATTCTTCTAGTCAGGCCTGGTTTGTGCTACTACATGTTTCGTTCATAACTGCTCATCCAGTGTTAGTGTAATGTCCAACAATGCTCAGGTAAGCCTATTTCTCCTAAATCATTTTCTCACTAAAACACCCCTATCTAAGAAGACTTGGGGTGGGAAACTCCTTTTGAGTATATTTGTCATTTAATTGTTTCATGTGGTAATTTTACCATCCCCATTCCAAACCCTCTCCGTGCCCATCACCAAGTGATTTTTATTTTGAAAACTGAGGCATCAGATCAACTTTCATTGGATTCTTTTATCCTTTCTCTCTTCCTGATTATCCTTGACTGCTGAACTTGGATTATTTTTGTTGGTAACTAAGCATTTGCAAAGGACAAATCACTTAGGAAATGTAAAGAGATGATAAACAAGGGGCAGTGTCAATTTTAACAGAAAAAAAGAAGCAAATGCAATTGACCAAATACAGAGCAGCTCCAACAAAAGCTTTTTGTTATACCTGGGTGACACGTGAAGAACATTTGATCAGCTGTCAGAAATGAGCTTTAAGATTTAAATCCTGTATCTTTTTTGACCACTATAAAATCTTCCAGGCTGGTTTTTCTTTTCTAAGTGATGAGCACATAATAAATATCTTTCAAAGACCTTTGAAAAAAAACCACCCTTGCAGACAACAGCAAATTGTGTCCTCTCCAACCTAGAATCTTCTTAAAGCCTTTCCTGTTGCTTTTTGTGCTTTAAGGGAGTTATGGTCATTTCTATAAAGAAGAATGAAAATGAATGTTCTTATTAAACTATATTGAACTTGAATATTTATTTCATTCACTGTTATGAAGATGACAACATTTTGTTCAGTGTAGCATATCTGAAAAACTGTTCCACCAGGTTTTTTAATTCTTTTTTTTTTTTTTTTTTTTTTTTTTTTTTTTTTTTTTTTTTGATAATTGACATGGAATCCTATTTACCTTTAACTTGTCAATGCTCCTCTCATTAGTGAAGCTACTACTCTCAAATATCAGGAACATTTTTATCAAAACATATAGACATTGTGAAAAGAATAAAGCCTGGTATATTTTGAGGATTATATCAATCAGCAAAAATTCCTTATTGCTTCTCCGAAATTTAGAATTAAATTTACCTGGTTAATTTTTTGCTTTATTTACTAACTGCAATGTTATTTTCTAGAATCTGACATATTTTATTTTTAATGTAGGTGGTAAAATGTGTGTGTTACTTTGCATTAGGTATGCATGATGCATTTGGCTCACTTGTCTAAGCTGTGTTTTGGTTCAGTTTATTTTTTTAATGTAAAATGGCATTTTGAAGACTAATAAATGGGATCAAATTTGAGGTGCTTAATCACATTTAAAAATCCCTCAGTGTCATATTAACATCTTAGTAATTCATAAAATACTTTTAAGGTTTTAGGAAAGCAATTGCATTTTTATCAAGGGTTGAATAAAGCTAAAAGAGATGGAGGGGAAGAGATTCCCTTCCTCACAGATCTCTCAAGATGCACTTTTTCTCTTCCAGTTTGAACTTCCCACCCCTTAGTATTTTTCTACTCAAGACTTGCTTCTCACACCATAGTACCAGGATTAGTTAAATCTGGAAGATTCTCAGTCATTAAAACTGTCTGAATGTGTGTGTGTCAGATGAGGGCAGATGAGAAGGAAACTAAGATCAGAGAAAAATTTTATGGGATTTGTGGTTTGAAGTCTTTGTTATAATACTTTATATTACATCATTATTTTATATTTTCCTTTATATTGCTTTAACTCCTGCTATTTCCAAAAGTCCAGAATTGGTAGGGAAAGCCTATTGGCCCAATCATTCATTATCTACCAAACCTAGCAATTAACAGGAATAGTTAATTCCCTGCTGAATGCTTTAAGTAGGAGGGGAACATATGGAGCTGGTATTTCCTCTTTCAAATATTGATCCACTCACTGAGCCTATAACTATAAGCAAATAGTTATGCAGAAACCATAAGCATTATCTATATTTCAGCTGTAATTCCCCCAGAAAATGCAATGTATGTTCCCTTGCAGAAAGGCAAGAACATAATCAGACATAGAAGTCAAGCTCGTGTGTCATTGATGCAAAGCAATGAGACTTTAGAGAAAACAAACCTGAGGAATTATCAAGACTGCTCTTTATGTTTTCCTGCAGGGTATTTCATGTCAGCCATGAGTTCTTATTAAAAATCACTTTTAAAATTATGATATTTGAGTATTCACTTATAATTTATCATCTTGTTCACGGAGATGCATGATTAATGAAAGGAAACTGAAAGGTAATTGAAAAGTACTAATAAAATTTTATATATTGGATCTGTTATTTTTAGTTTTCCAAAGGATCATCAGAAAGCCCCTTATCACTTAAACGGAGTCTCTTTAAATGACCACAAGATGAATGTTATGGGCTCCAACCTCTATCAGAGGTTTCAAAAGGAGAAGGGCCTTACATATGTACAAGTCCTATCAAGTATCTTTCTGCTGCTGTCTTTTGCCCAAGAGAGCCTTTCATTTGATCTCAGTCTTTCCCTCAATGCAAGATTAAAACCCAAAGAGCCTTTTTATGTGAACTGCAATACCTGGCTCATTTAGCATGAAAAACCAAAAGGATTTGGAAGCAGCTCTGTTTATCTAAATGGGAAGGAAATTAACTTTTTAGTTAGTGTGCATTTGTATCAGGTAATTTTATTCAGACAAGTCAATCCTGTCTCATATTCCTGTGGAATTCTTTGTGCAGACCATGCAGAGGTGGAGGTGATGCATGAAAACAGAAGAGGTGCTAAGCTGTGTTTGCTCCCCTGTATCAAACACGGCCCAGCAAGAGGAACTGCTTTATTTCCAACCAGAGCATCCTGAAGGGCTGGAACAAGCCTTTGAAGATGCTACAAAAATAACACTCCTGTGTTTTTAATTTCTCAACAGTTGCTCCCTTTAGAAATACCTGAACTTCCATAAATGACAAATAATGGCTGCGGAGAACAAGCAGAGATGAGCAGCTGGCTCGTTGATGTTTAAAGCTGGCTCCAAAGCAGCTCCGTAACAAAGGGAAAGGAATCCAGAACAAAGTGTGACACATGGGTTCAACTGGCAAAACACACATCAAAGCATGCCCTGGCTCCAAAAATGAGCTGTTTCATTGGCAGCTTCAAGTGCAGCGACCATTTGCACACTGAGCCATCAGCTGAGTTATCCATGGTTGATCAAAGGTGTTGGAATGCTCAGGATTGTGTGTTATGTATCAGTTAATTACATGTTAATGCTCGAGTCTGAGTCAGAAACGCTCCTTGTTTGCTCACAGGAACAACTTTCCTTGATCTGTGTTTTCAGAGATCTTTGCCTGTAATTGCCACGCCAATGACTTTGGTGGACAGACACAGTTCTGATGCAAGAGCAAATTTGTTCTAATTAGGGCTACAGGAGGTAGCAGCAGTATGTAGTCAGTGTCTTTTTCTCCCCTTTCTTTATATACACGTTCTATAATTATACAGATGCTGGGCAAGAATAGTTCAACGAGCATTGATAAATCCTTCCGTTTATTCCAGCTGAATTATTTCCATTTTAATTTTAGTATCACCATGTGTGAAGTCTCAATAGCTGAAAAAACTTTTCTGAAACCTTATTTGTCCCGTGGTTCTTCTAAAATCTGAGGTCGATATTTAGAATTAGCTTCATATTTACAGGGTTTGAAATGTGCTTTTGTGACTTGTGCAATCAAGATGCAATTTCACACAAGCTACTGCAAACTAATAATGAGGTTCTCAGTGATGTGAAGATTCAACTGTCAGTTCAAAGCTTTCATTTCTGAGCTGTTCCGTTCATTAGAAAAAAGAACATTTGGAACAATGTTTGTAAGCAGAATGATAAAGTATCCTGAGGGAGCTGAGCAGAAGCCGTTAACAAAGAAGCCATCTACAGAAGGACTTGCGCCGCTCGCGATGAAGGCACAGCAACAACGATCTCTAATACATTTTTACTTCCTCAATTAACATCACACAGCTCCACACAGCTTATTATCATTAGGTTTCAAAGCACTTTACAATGTCTACTATCATCAGCCATCAAAAACACAAACCTAATTGTTCATTAGTGGTGGCTGTTATGTTTATGCGGTGCCTTGGCAGTGGAATTTTTTCCACATCGTACTTGTGGCTACATTCATCCCACTTAATGACACCATTTTCAGGCAATAAAATATGGTCCTGTGTATTGTTATAATAATCCAGGGAATGCTTCTGGCATAGACCAATTTGCATTGTCCCAAATAATTCTCGAACCCAGGAGCTGGAGTTTTCCAGTGACGACTCCTCAAAGGCCATTCAGGGGAAGCCACCCTGTTTGGGCAGGTAGGGGACTTGATCACAGACTCACAGGATAAATTAGATTGGAAAAGGTCTCTGTGATCATCAAGTCCAACCTGTGCACAGGATTGATCTGTGACAACTGGCCTCAGCGTCTGGGAAGGAAACTTCATACTGTCTTTTCCACTAGCCTGATAACACCTATTTAAAAATTGAAAAAAAAATATTTTGTCCTTTTTTATAGATATTGTTCTTTCTATGAAGGTTTTGGTTAAAGGATAATTTGGTCACTACTATTAATCAGGTCTCCTTTATTTTCTTATTCCAAATGAAATGTTAGATGAAAATGAGGTTTCAAGAAAATGAGGTTTCAAGAGTATGTCCTGAAGAAATTTGTGTAGAACATTGTTTTGCTGTGCTGCAGTTTTTCCAGGCGCACCCCGTTTGTCAGAATTTTTCATGATTTAGGAAGTTACAAAGAGTTGAGTGAGTATTTACAGAATTTAACAAACACTGAGTTCTTCTAGGTAGGCAGAGGGAGCTCAGCCCACCACCCTTTTCACATCCCAGGTTCCAGGTTGCATAACCCAAGAGATTCTTACAGAAATTGGGTTACAGAACCTTCCCACTTGAATCTCAAACCCCCCCCCCCCTTAGTTCTCATTGCCTCATTCTTTATTTTATACAAAGCAAAACACCAGATGCCTCTCACTGAATTAATCTTACTGATTAAAAAAAATCTGTGGAAAGAGGGAGCACAAGTGGCTGATTTTATTATTTTAGGTACCAAGCTAAATTCCCTCGTTTGCTGAGTACCCTAACTACTGAACAGTTTGATGAGAAGAATATCACTTTCTGCCCCTTTTACCTCCTTTGATTTTCTTACAAATGCTCAGAAGTAAAACAATCCACTACATGGCTAATGAAACATTTGCTAATTAAAAAAAAAAAAAAAAAAAAAGGCATTAAAATTTAGGAAGCAAAATCAAACTGAAATTGTAATCTCAGTTGATGTAATTTTTCTCCCAAAGGCCCTTTTCTTCTTCTTACTCTTCAACACTCTGAAGTGACAGAATTAAACTCCCTTTCAAAATAGTATTAAAGACAGAAGTTTTAAGACAAATGGATCTCTAACAATAATTTAAACTTCTAGCACAACACAATGAGAAATCCTGAATAAGAACAAAATCATAAAAAGCACCTGTGGATTTATTTTCTTTTTTCGGCTTCAAGCACCATTTTTACTTTGCAGCATTGATTCTCAAAATAACTCCTGCTAACATGTGGTTCTGAGTTGAATGAACTCAGATCATCTGCTTTGATTTAAATATTGATTCTTTGTAATGTATGAGAACAGCTGCCTTTTTGAATTCCTTTCCATCCTCCTTATTACTAAAAACATCATCATTTTATCTCTGGGATTTTGGTGCTTAAATAGCATTTCAACTATACCATCTAATGAACTCAGCCAGAAAAGCTTCATCTGCTGACATCTGAGGAAAATACAATCCACATTTCCAAACACTGACTTAACAAAACATGTCATCAGGAAGTTACTTCATATTATTTTAGAGAAAATTGCCTATCTCTTAACCTGGAGCCAGAGTGGATAGTTACATTGATAAAGGAGTTCAATAGGTGATAAAAAGTTTACCTAAATAGAAACATGCTTTAAAATAAACTAGAAAGCACAATTATTTCCCATTACACTCCAAGAAAGAGCTGATACCTTCAATGGATTGAGACAGAATCAACCTCCCTAGCTGCACTTTGGCTTCCCAGCAAGCAGTGAATTATGTGGATACTACTGGAACATCCACTTTTCAGTTCAGATTTAAATCTTTTGTAAAGGAATCATTTAAGTTGCCCTGGTGTCCAAGACTTCCAGAGCTCAGACTCACAAACATCTTCCTTCATATGAAAACTGGAGCTCCAGTTCTTTCTCCTCTCTTACAGAGGAAGGCTTGATGGCTCTTCAACAGATCTGCTATGTCCCCTGTATGATGATATATAAAATAATATAAAAATAAATAATAATTTTTAAAAATCCTATATATTTTATTTTCTCTGAGAAAAAGAGCAGTGGGTCAGAGATGTCTTTGTCTTCACTTCATCTACCTCAAAATAAAACTCTAAATATTGTGTAATGTGTATGACTTCCATATAAACCAGCAAGATGACAGAAAGACAAAGGTCCTTGACACTGCTGTGTTCCCAAGAGTGTCACCTCAAGCCACCTGAATTCACTGGCTCGTTCTCATACAAATCTGAGAGGTTTTCTTTCAAAGTGAAGAGAAGGTCTGAGTGACTTTCCCTTGTCCTCTCTGCAGCCACACCTTTGGCTGTACCTGTGGAACTTTACCTCAGTAAAATACTCCAGAGGCAGGATACAAGTGGAAAGTGCTGTTGTTATATCAATATAGAACTCGGGGGAAATGTTGCTCTCTGATGTGTATTCCTTCTTCTAACATGCACCACTCTGGAAGAAACTGAGTTACATTGAAAATTGTAGTTATTTCAGAGTAAAAATATTCAAATAGGCAATTTCCACTGAAGTTACTATAGAAACGGTGAGAGTGGGGAAATTAATTCTAGCTCTCTAACAAGAGTCAAGAATAACCACTTTCCATTACATATGCATAACCATAAAGCTATGTTAGCTCATATAAAATAATAATTATGAAAATTATTTTTTCATGAACTGGATTTTTATTTTTAAAAGAACCATGAGCAAGCAAGATGAACCAAACTTTGAAAAATACTCCGAGCAGTGAGCCAGTTATCTCAGTGAAAAACTTTGAAAAATGTAGAGGTCTGGAAAAATCTCAGCCTGACAGCACTTTTTTGGCAGTACCTCTGATTTTTTCATTTCTCTTGTGCCTACAGATCCCAGCAAACTTCAAGGGTAGGTAATCTATACATTCCTACGTGTGCCACACACATCTCAATGCACACACGAGTGCCATTTCCAGAGACCTGAGTAAGCAAGGAATGCATCACCAAACTCTCAGCTGGCAAATATTTTGTCAGGTGAGACCAAGGAGCACTGGAGTGCCCCGTGCAGATTTATGAAGCTTCAGCTGGGTACAGCAGTAGCTGCACTACAGCCAGGGGGCTTCGTAGGATGGGGGATGTTTAGAGCAAACTTTGTGTTGTATTTTCCTTTCATTTTTACTTTGCTGCCTGAGTGCTTTCTCTCTGAAACAAGGAAAAGGCATCCACAGGAACTGTCTGCAAATCCTTGCAGCTTAATTGCTTTCATCTGGGGACTTGTTATTGTTAAATTTAATAGACATTGGGGTGCTCTCTACTGAGACCTTTAATGTGTTCAGGGCTTTAGAGATCTCTGAAAAAAAATTGAACTTATGGAGAGAAAGTCAATGGTCCACTGACTAAGGAAAATCATGCACCTGCTAAAGAACACCTTTTTTTCAATATTACACCATGGTATTTGGGTCCTAAAGGACCAGGCATGACAGGGCTAATTTAAACCTTTTAGTCTTGCTGTGGTTATAAGATGATGTCCAGCATGAATGTACCTATTATTCCTTGGAAAGTGACAGAGAGGAACACTTTCTTTTCAGAGTTATGTATTTCTAAAGAACAGACACAGACACATTATTAAAAGTGTGGGGGTTTTATAAAAAGGAAATACTTCCTGCAGGCAGGCACACAGCTGAGATTCCTGTTTGCCTTTATGGTATCAATGATTTTTTTATGCATGTGAAGTTATGTCAGGATGTGTTGTAATTATAATCTGGAGTTCAACACGTCTTGGTTTTCTGGTATCTTAATCTGCCCCAAATCAACCAATAAATATTAAAAAACGAAACCCTGGTGTTTCAAGATTAACAGATTGATTTCCCACCTAATGAAATGAGGTCAACAAGTTCAGTTGTGGAGTTTTAAAAGTTTATCCATAGCAAAGGTTTTGAGTTTTAGACAATACTGTAATATTCTGTAATAAACTACTCTGCCTGGCAGGAATTACTAAATGGATCATGCTGGGCTCTGTAGTAAAAAAAAAAACCAACCAAACCCACAAAAATATTCCTTTTTTTTGTCCTTTAGGCAAATAACTGCCTTGTTTACATAGTTGAATGCATCTAGGGTTTAAAAGGTTAAACCGAAAAGCAACCACTAGTACAAGGAGAAAACCTGGGTGTGGAATGAAGAGATGGTTTTCAGATGAGAGGAAGAAGCAGATGGAAAGCTGATGAGGCAAGGAAATGGCAACCTGGGACTTTATTAAGCCATCCAGGTGGCAAAGCAAAGTGGGCTTAATTCAGCAAGATACTGAGAAATTCTTGAGATTGAGCTCCCTGACAGTCCCTCCAGATGAAATATTACAGCAGGCAATTAATTTGTACACTGATTTTTGACAATAGCTTGCCAGGGGAAATATCGTACAAGAACTTTTTGAGAAGCTGGATTTCTTTAGAGTGCACTGGTGACAGCTTTTGAAAACTCCATGGGAAGGAGGCTTGGGTTTGACACTTCAGAAAGTTAATCTGAATTATATTTTAATAGCCCTGATGTGTAAATATCATAATATCTCCTTCCAGAAGGGAAAATAATTTATAAGACTAAAGTTCTGATAAAGCTCCCAGACTGTCTTAGATGATACAGAGAAAATAAAGATGTTGAGGACCTTTTCACCTAGAAAGAAAAGGCATTAGTGTGAAATACGCTGGATTCTAAGGACTGTCATCTTTAGAGAAAACAAGATTTTGTCAGAATGGTGCTGTCTCAAAAGTCTCTGAACTCCCACATACAACAGCTGTCAATGCTCAACCATTTTCCGTGACCTATCCCAACTTCCCTCATCTGCTTTTGCCCTCCTGCACCTTTAAAAGCGAGACTGCAACCTCTCTGTACTTACAGGCCACGGGAAGAGTGGTTTGGACTTTTTTTAACTTTTATCCTCATGGCTACTGGTAAGGTCACACAAGTTCAGAGAGTCCTAAGTGTGCCATAAAATTGACTATGCAGAGAACGTCAATCTCTGCATGCAGGATGATCTTATCTGTACAGCAACAGGGGAGACAGGAGTGAAAGGCCTCATTTGGAAGGCTGTAAAGAAATGTGAATGCTGTGGAAAAAACAAGCACAAGGAAATGCTTTGGAATGTTAATGAGAATGAAAATAGTTTAGATATGATTAAAATAAATCAATAAAAAAAAAGTATGATATAGGAAATAAAAAAGGAGATTTGGACAAATGACTTGTATTTTTGTGATCAGGTTCCTAACTTGCCACCTATGGGAAAACCATGTAAAACACAAAAGAACGCTAATTTTTAGATATTTTGTGAAAACTTCAAGTTCTACTGAAGCCAATGAGTGCTGAAGGTACTGAGAAACACTTTCTAAAACTGAGAGGGTTAAAGGAAAGTGGAGGAAGACGAGTCCATTCTGTCAGCTCTTTGGTCCCTGGTGACAGCCTTCCCACTGAGACACCACGATTTTTGCTTAGTTTTATTTCTAAAGTAACAGGAAGCTGAACTATTTTTTTTTGTTTTTGTGGCAGCATGAATTTTTCTTTTCTAATTTTCCCTTTCTTCTTAACACATACTGAACAAGGAGTCTGGCTCTGGGATAAACATCTCTTGGGGAATACGTATTCATTAGTAGCTTAACTGCAATGCTAGCACAGTAGAAACAGCTGCATTTCAGCTCTCCCTCAAGAATTGTGTTGTCTTTTGTCCTAGGAGGCAAGAAAATACAGAGAAAAACAAGTGAGAAGTGTTAGAGAAAGGTTCTAGCAAAATTCCTTGCAAATGGAGAAGATTTCTATCAAAAATGACCACTGTGAAATACATATTTAAAACATGACTCAGTCCTTAAAAAGAATAAACATCAATTTGCCAGTTGTCATGTGTTTTAGAACCATTTGTGACATTTATTCTGAAGCAGCATTACATTTATTTTCCTGACCTGCTGTGAGAAAGGGTTTGAGATGTTACTGCCACAGTTGAAATATGTTGCTGTATTCAGGGAAGATATTCAGCACTGTGCTGCACATAATAAGCTTCACCACTCATCTGACAATTAGTCATGTTGACACATTTTTATAAATTAGACCGAGCGATCATTTTCAGATGAGACATTTTCCCTGCAGAAGGAATCCTTCAGCTTTGCAGGGCGCACTCAAAGTCAGGCATTTACCACAATGGAAAGCAATCTCTGTTATGGAAAAGAGAAAGGTGCCTTTCGAACATGCCAAGAGGAAAACGAAATGTGAACTAAATTTATGGTGGCAACAAAAAACCATTTTCTTCAAGTGAAGAGACGTTTCACATAGCCTAACACTTCTTCTGGGCTAATTGTTCAAGTTCTATATATCAGAGTATAACCAGAGGTAAAACAAAGCAAAACAAATTCCACTAATGAGTATGGTCCAGATTCTCAGAGGGCACAAACCAGCTTAGTTACACCAAATGCCAGAGCTGAGCAGCTATTTCAGAGATGCAGCTGGTACTGCAGAGCCTGAGAAAGAGCTAGAAAGTGACAGAATAATATTTCTCCTTCTGCACGTCTGTTTTGACTGATGGATTTCTGATGGATTTCCATTAAATATGAAATACTGTGCTAGGTACATATTTTTAACTGCCTGGTAGTTAATTTTACAGGTTTGAGCTGAAGATCCGGAGCTCTTCAGTGAAGGATGTAACTACTGCTAAGTAATCTGTCTGGTTAATTATTCCTCTCCTAAACACTGATAAATACAAGTTTGAGAAAGCACCACAGGCATCTTTTTAAGCAAATACTTTCCATATTTATGTATTTATATACCCAATGTGACAGAAACTACAAATTACTGCAGAACACCATGTTAGGTACAGCACTATATTTTCTATGTGGACAGAATACAATCCCTACACCCTGAAAACATTTAAAAATGACGCATTCTCACATCTGGAGACTTTGTGTTTGTGAAGGTCAAGGCACAGATGTTTCACTCATATGTTCTGCAGCACAAAGCTGTCACACCTGTCAGCAGTGCAGAGAGCTGTGCTCCTATTCCAGAGTGGATCCCAGCAGGTCCCTTTTGCCGAGGGCTGTCTGTCTTCAAGTCTCCCCCACCACACAGAAATGTTCCAAAAAAGCTCTGGCTGTACTCTAGCAAGTGGTGATGGTGATGGATTCACTCTCCCAGCCCGCTTCATCCTGCCCTGACCTTGTGGTTTGCTGGGAGAGCGCCGCAGAAATCACTGCAGAAACCTTTTCATCAGCACCCAGGCTTCCCTGTGCATTATGCCAGGCAGAGTGGAGCACTGACAGCAGGAAGCTCCACCTCACTTCAGGTTACACACTTAATTTGCATCGCGATTTGTTTAATGACATTAACGACAGCTGAGCGCTCAGCCTTGACTGCAGTGTCACCTGGGTTTAAATTTTCTTGTAAAACTTGCAAATACTTGTTATTAACTGCTAATCTTTTGTTCTAACTCTCACAGCCCATCCCAGGATAATGAATTCTGCTCCCCAGGCAGCCCTCCTAGCCAGTTTTATAAGTCTATCAACATGCCCAAGTATATTCAAACAGCCTGGAGTGTGACAAACTATGCAAAATGATCAAAGAACTTCAAAGTGTCATAGCACCTCACAAGGCAGATCTGTGCAAAGGTATCAATTTTTACTTTGCAAATATTTGCAAGTAAAAAAAGAGATTTCCATGAATTTGTCAAAAGGCAAAAAATGTCACTTCTCTCAGTAAATACAATTTTTCATTATGACAGCAGTAAAAATATAGAGTAGTGTATATGTACTCTGAGCTCTGCATACCTTGTAAAAATGAATGAGATCATTAAAGCAAAATCACAGGAAAATAATTATGGAAATAACATGATTTTACTGAGGTTTTTGGTTTTTTTTTTACTTTTATCACACACTTTTTGATATCCTTGGATATCAACTGATAGATGTTGATCACTACTGCTACAATTTAGGAAAGAGTTCTCTATAGTGTTCCATACATTTTAGCAACATGGCTTCTAAGCTGGGGAGGTTATACTATTTGTAATATTCTGTGGTAATTCTCTTAGTCTTTATTGTTGTTGTTCTTGAACTGAAAGCTCTTTTTTTTTTTTTTTTTAATTTAAGCTTATTTTTATCTCTTTAGTTCACTATCTGTGAAGAAATTAAAGGAAATAATTTTGAAAGCTTCATAAATGCACTTTGCAAAAAAAAGCATTTAGTGCTTAAGCAGAAATACAACTTTTATCAAAACTCTAGTGCAGAAAAACTAGAACTGTTACACAGAATTACTCCCTTAAAATTTTCTTACATGCTCATACTTCTCTAAGTATCAGAGCCACTGTAACACAGAAAACCAAACACTTACTCAGGTCCTCAGCCTTCTGAAAAAATCAGTATGTACAGTATTTGATGTTCAAAGGTTTTCTCACGTTTGTTGCCAATAATTCTTTGAATACTACTCTGTCTTTATATGTTTGTGTACATCCTGGACCCCTGAATTAAATATTTTCAGACTATTTTCCATGCAGACACACTGTTTCTCTGAGAGACCAGGAGCAGAATGACTGGGGGCTTATTCACTGAGGGATTCTTACCTGCATGAAAGAACAGCATTTTTTTCCCTTCTATTTTCCATTTAAAACAAAGCTCAACATGCATAATGAAGATGTCAAGTTTCTGACAGATTGGAAAGAACACAGGGAGCAGTCCTGCGAGCCCCAGAGGTAAGCAGAACAATTTCATAGGAGATTTCAATTTGGATGTGCATTGTGAGTCATTTCAACACTGAGAAAGATTTAATGTCAACATCAGTGGATTCAGTACTGACATCATCTCAGAATTTCACCTGTTCTCCCTTGGGAAGAGCAACTCAGCCTCTAAGTTTACTCCAGACTGATTTTTATTACATGAAGGCAGTCATTGAATAATTGTCAATATAATTAGAAAAAGTCCCCACGTTATTCCACACGGTGGATTTCAGGCCAGTTCACTGAAGAGAAGAAAGGTGACATTAGCTAAAAATTCCTCTGGCTACACATCTCTGCCAGGAATTCTCACTCTAATAAAGAAATCAGTTCTAAAGATTTTTTTTGTTCTCTCATCTTTCTAGCCTTTGCCTTTTCTCTTGTGACTCCCTTAGATTTACTGGTCATCATTCTCACCACTCCTCCTTTATATCAATCTGTCTTCAGCTTCTGATTTTCCACCCCGTATTCCTCCAGTTTTAAACAAAATCACCTCCCCCAAATTACCTTGCATTCAAGAAGCTGCTCCATTCCAGGAGAAGTGATGATGTGCTATTGATGCCTTTTCCTGGTCTTAAAATCAAGAGTCAAACACCGTTAGAAGGGAAAAAGGGATTTTACCTCTATACATATTTTAAGGATCCTTAGGTGCACATGTCCAGGTCAAATGCACCTCAATGCACCCCACAATGCCCACCCAAAAGATCAGGTCTAACACTATAGGTGTTACTAATTAGCAGATCTATCAAAGATTCCCCAATGAGAGGCTCAAGTGAGCCCCCCTCCCCAAGGAGCCTTCCCCTGGATGGTTCTATCTCGGTTTACAGAATGTGTTCTGGAGAGGACCTTGGGCTCTGGGGCACACTGATCCCTGGCTACAAAGCTTCTGAAATGTTGAGTCTCTCAGCTTGACAAACAAGTCCAAGAATGTAGGCAAAAAGCACTAGGAATACAGAAGTTTTAAAAGGTATAAAAGGGGTATAAAAGAAAAGGCAAAAAATCATCATGGCATCACTATGAGTGTAAAAGTGCTACTTTTTCCTCTAGGCCCAGCAGTCCTGGGGCAGTTGCCAGAATTATAGTGGCTTTCAAGTGGAGTTTACAAAATCAGGCTGGTTCCAAGGCAGTGTTTACTGCTCCATAATTTCATCTAATCCCCACAGCTACTGACATAAACTAATTGCATGTACACATATGATCCCATTACGAATGGTGCAACCCAGATGGTGCCAATCTGGGGCTGCAAACAGAGTTCCAGTGCTGTCAAATGCATGCCAGGCCTCCCTGCTGCATTTACATCTCTATTCCTCCTTTGTCAAAGACATTTCCTGCTCAACTGCTTGGGCAGCACAGTAAAGCTGCAGAGTCAGAAGTCCCCATGGAGAATATTGTCCAAAAGATGTCCCCAGAGCCTTTGAAAACACACCAATGTCTGAAAAGCTTTAGATTTTCCTTTAAATCATTCTATCCTTACTATCATCACTACCACCACCACTATTTACGATTCATTCAGCAAGCCTTCAGAATTGCTTTGATTAGCAATGATCTGCTTGCCATGGAACCTGAAATCTCAGCTACAAAAAGACAATTCATACCTGAAAAAACATCTGGTGTGTCCTTATTTAAGTCAAAATAGGATATGCAAACTAAGCATCCACATAGCTTGTGGATTTTTCCTATAATACCTCACCAGCTAAATAACTAGGGACCTAAAACATACCAAGAACATCCAAAAAACCCAAATAAAACAAAACAAAACAAATTATGATCTGCTCTTTGTTTAGAGGCAAATAGATATGGAAATTGCCAAGTAATATTTGTCTTTCAAAAAGAGGAGTTGGTTGTAAACTTATTTTTCCATAATTTAATAGAATACTGGTGGTTGCTAATGGGAGGATCTTCTGTATTTGCATGCTCATACTGCATGGATGTGCTTAGACCCTGGACACACAGTGAAGGTTGCTTTATTAAGTCTGGGAAACTTGGTTTCAAGAGTGCCAGTGAGCACATCATTCCTAGAATGTGCTATACATTTGTGATATGTTAAATCCATTTGGTTTGATGCCCTTCTCACTTCTTAATTCCAATGGTTCTTGAGCTGCTACCCTGATGTACATCAGCTCCACTTTAAGTGAAGACAAGTCTAATTCTATCAAGTACTCGTGGCACTTTAGCTTTCACTTTCTGTCTGCATTCATGCAGGTAAAATTTACTTTTCAGAGCAAATTTGAAGTCAACTGAAAGGCCACTAGCTTGGCTCGTGTGAATTCAATTTAGAATTCAACTGAATATTCACCAGCTCTATGCTTTTGTTGTTGGTATTTATTCAGCCCTGGAGAACAGTAAACACAAAATGAGCAGCTGATATGAATAGCCTGAATCTGTGGAGATCTGAAGAGTCCAGTCATTTGGGGGCATAAATCAGCCTGGTGGCTCTGCTGGAGCCAGGGCTCACACACCAGGGGCTGAAGGCACTGAGCGATTCCTACATCAGTCCTGATTCCTTGCATGTTAATGTGGAAGTGCAGATGATTTTATGATTGTTATTATTGCTCTTCATATTATTAACCAAACAGTTCGAAATTACTGTATTCAGTTTGAATTGCTTCTCACAAAATCACTAACAGAAATCCTTTCTGAGCATGCAAGAGGCACTTCAGTATTTCATGAAGTGTTAAATTGGCAAAACAACAACACGAGTTCATTACTGCAGATTCTTTCCAGATGGAACGATAAATGTTCTGTACTTCACTGAGCACCCGTGGTACAAAGCAAGAGTTGAGTATTCTGACCACTTTTTGAGGAATAATATTTCTCCTAGTGATCATTTATCTTTGCAAGAAAGACACTAACTGAAAACAGAGCAGGAAAAGGAAGATTCCAGAACACCTCTGATTTATTTGCACCTGGTTTTCAGCTCCCAAGCTGAAGCTTTTCTCCACTTCTCCACCTCTGAACACAACACAGGGAGGCTGGGCCCAAGCCCTTCTCAACACCCCTGGGCACAGGTGCTGACAGCCCATGAAGGGAACTGCAGCACCCAAAAACTTTAGAACCAACTGTGCTTTATAAATGCAATGGAATTTCCAAATGATAAAACCAAGGGAATACTATTCTTGGAAATTGTAACCAATGGTTGCACATGCAATGACAAAATGAAGTGATTCTAAGTTTTACAGCTGTGTTCAAGAGAAACTACTAAATGGTCTTAATTATTTTTCCCCTATCTATGGCAGTTCTTGTTTTTTTATTTAATCTTTTTATTTACATATTTTTAGAACATAAAAATATGTTTATTTGCTTATTGCAAGACTTGAGTTTAGTTCAGTCTCACCCCAATGTAAATCAAGAATAATTCCAGTGGTGTAAACCAAACAGGAACAGCTCACACATATAAATATTTAAGATTTAATCAGTTGCATAATATTTAAAATATAATCTGTTCTACCCATCCGTTTTTTGCCTAAAGGAAAAGTCGCACCAAAAGTTTCAAATGCATTTAAAGATGATATTGATATATTTTTGTCTTCACCTGGAATAGGCTTTGCTCCAAAGCAGAATCATTTCATTAATCTGTACCATTTCATCCTGTGGATTTGCTTTGTTTCCACTGTTGTACTGGGGATTCCAATCAATCTCTTCATCCAGTCCACCTGAGCTGTTCTTTAAACAAATAAATTAGATTTACTTTTCCCCTTGAACACGTCAGAATGTTGATAACACTTTTTTCTAGTTAGAAATTATTATTTTTAATAATATTTTCAAACATCTAAAAGAGGTTGCTCCTTTTTCTTGGAAGTTTAGGTCTAAAAATAAATATGGAAATAATGATAGAGCAAACTAACCTCAACACATTCTTCTGCTTCAGAAAGGCTGTGATATCTTCAAAGGAGCATCCAATAGGAAATTATGTTCACTGGTCACCAGAGTTTTTTTGAACAATCAAACTCCCTTGGAAAATGTTAATCCCACATTCTTCCTCATGTCCATAATCCCACAGTTCCCTTCCATGTCAGGAATCTCATCTCACTCCTTCATGCAATGAACTACCCATATTTCACAAACACATCAATTTCTCTTTTGTTAAGTCTCTGCTTGTGCATTTCACAGCTCAAAATGGAAATTTCCTTAAATTCCAATCAAGAAACTCATGGCAATTAAATGATATTTGCCCCAATTAAAAAATAAGCACTACTTGCAATGAATGAGATTAACTTTGTGGGAAAAGTGCCTTTTATACATTTACTTTGACTTTAGCTTTTGTATTGAAATTAAAAAATAAGAGAAGCTCTTAAAATTCTTTATTGAGTAACTTTTAGAAATTAAAATGAGGTCTGTAGTAGTATCTTGTGCTGCTACAGGAGGTACAGCTTTCCTCTCCCACTATCTCTACTCACACAGTTTTTAAATGGCTGTAATGGCACTATAAAACTTGGCTATGTTGATAAGGCACTTTAGTAAGTCTTTCATCCCAAAGAAATGATGAAAACTTTATTGCTCTTGACAGAGCTGATAGACAGGGAGTAAAATCCCATTTTTGTGACATCTTCAGGATGAATTCTGAAACCATAGTGCTGTCGAGGATCCTACATAACCCAATACTCTGGCATTAAATAGGGCAAGAGCAGAAACAAACTCCACAGTGGTAATAAACTCCCATAAATATCCACACCTCTACTCCTTGGGCATCCTACCACAATTCTTCTCAAACTCAGAACCAATGAATCCGTCATCAGGTTAGCATAAAGAGTTGATTTATATGAACACATAAATTTCCATAAGCCACAGTCTAGAGGTTAAACTCTCCAAAAGCAGAAATGCAGAAATGCTCTGAGTCCTCAGACTCCTTTGAAAATACCTCCTGTAGTAGCTGAGACCTGTCTGTGTATCTGAAAGCACAGATACTGATCTGAATGAACATCCCTTATGTAAACATACTAGCATGTTAGGAAGGAAATTAAATATATCCCTTTAAAGGCATACTCTTCAGAAAATTCATATATTTAACACCGTTCCTTCAGAATATGAGGACCAAAAAAAGAAAATACTATATGTTTGTTCAATTTTATTGGTATGGATGTTTGTACTTATCTCTGTGTTCATTAAGTATCACACAGATAAAGCAATATACCTACATATTAAGGTAGAATGGCCCAGCAGCCTGAACATGTGCTTTAAAACTGTTACCTCCAGTAGATCAACTGCTTTATTTATGGATTTTGTGTCAGGATTTACACCAACCTCGCTGGAGAAGTTCCTTAACCCATTTGCCTACATCTCTCTAACAGCAATAATGTCAAACTACCTCTTTCTTCTGGAGTCTGATAAAGAGGAATGAGTTACTGTTTTGAAAAGGCTCCAAGGAGAAAACTATTCCACAGTCATTAAACTGTGCTCTCAGAGATAATCAAACTCCAGAGGGAATGATGGCAAAACTATCTTTTTTCTGCCCTGTATCTGTGTGTTAAGTCAGGTTTCTGGCTTTTTTATACCAACTAAAAACTATCTTTTTTAGCAGAGCCTGACACAACTGGGCAGATTACCCAATAAACACACACCAGAACACCAACAGAGAGAAACAACTCCTCCATGATGCTGCATTTTTGCAAGTGGGAGGAAAGAACAGTGTATTTTTCAGATCTGTACACTGGAGCAATCCCCACCATGGGGTAAGTTCATGCCCATAACCTGGCAGCACAAAGTCCACTGATGCTGTTTGGAAATTAGTATTCCCCTGCAGTATTAATGACTGTATATTGGATTCTCTTATGAAATCACCTCCACTCTGTCACCTTACAGCATAAATGCAGCACAGGGCTCCCTTTGAGGATCTTTGTCACTGAAGAACACAACAACCTCACCCAGAGAACAATCTCAGACAAAGCTTGATTTGCAGCTGAAACAAAGAGCTAAAACAAGGAAAAAAGGGGCAATGACAGAGCAGGCTCTGTGCTGTGACCCCCCAAGGGTGTGGTCCCCACAGGACCCAGCGATGTCTCAGCACTGCCCACCCTCCCACACGGGGCAGGGCTGTCACTCAGGGGCACACAGGGATCAGCTCCTCCAGCCAAAGGGCCACTCCCAAAGGAAAAGTCATTCACCAGGCAGCCTCCATGGAACCCTCCCAGTCCCCAGGAGCCCCTTCGACCACCAACCCTGGACTCTGCAGGAAGCCACACCTGGGGTTTGGGTGGGACCTCGTTTAAACCAGGTTGGGTCACAGTCCATGGCCACACCTGGGGGTGGTCCAGAAGCTTCTCTGAGAGGAGGTCTCTCCTTGGTGGGGAGCCCTGTCCAGGGGCCAAGGGGCTCAGCCCTTCTCACTCCTGGGGATCAGTGGGATGGGGAAGGGCTCTGTGTTCCCCACAGTCCTCACCCTTTTACTTTGTGGACCAAGGGCAAAATCATCCTCCTGCATTGTGTCTGTTCATATGCAAGGGAAGAGAATAAAGGTAAGGAAAAGCTTGGAGATCCACCATACGTGAGGACAGGTTAGGGAAGAAAGTTCCAGAAGGCAGAAGTGCTTCTGTTTGGGAAAGACTCTCTGCATGTGATGTTCAGTGGATTTGAAGAGAATGAGCTGGAGAGAAATGGAACACCAATATATTCCTCACTACTCTTACAGCTCGCAGGAGAGGCAGAAGGGAGAAAGTGCACAGTGATTTCTGTGGTGTTTCTTCCTTTCCTTCCACTGGTGGAACACCAGCAGGGCTAGGACTGAAGGCAGCATCCTGAGAATGACAACCTGCATTCTCTCACACCAATCAAACAAGCAATACACCTAAAAATGGGCTTTATAGGTGAAAGCTTTTATTTTCAAATGCTAATATATTGCTTTATAGTTACCATCATTCAAAGTGATGATTTTGAATAATTTCAATAAACTACTTTCGATAAGTGTTTTTAATAAATAGTCACATTTCATACATTTTCTTCAGTCTTATAAAATGCTTTCTTTAAAGTAGGCCATAAAGACATCTGGTCTTTAAAATCAAATAAAACAATTTCCCAGGATTTGGCCTACTTGAAACCCATTCCCCAGTCTCACAACCACAGCAGGAACTGTCTTTATACACCTGCACTGCCTGCAGACACCCCGAGTGCATTCAGAGTCTTTGTGAGACACCTTGAAATGGTTATAGAGATGCAGGTTATTGCATGACCTTATTTTGCATACCAGTAAATATGAATTTATCTCAGGTTTCCTAGTAGACATATCTTACCATTGTATAGTTCTTGAAATGTTTGAAATCCCTTTATGCTCTTTCAGATTGCTCTCAACAAGTTGACAAGCCTGAATGCTTTCTAAGCCACTGTAAAGAGACTGACAACCAACACAATCTGAAGGCAGATAAAAGGGGATTTTTGATGGGCCTGAAACTTATGAGCAAGGCAGAGAATAAATCAGTTTCTTGTAAGTTACTTTCTTAAAGGAAAAAAATATCTGGAGTGTATTTCATCTAGGAGCTGTCAAAATAATAGCTCGGTGATGTGAATTCAGAACATGAAAGTGCTCGATTAGCAATCAACAAGAGACAAGAGATACACCAATCTTTTCTAGTAGAGCTTTCTTATCAGACACATTTGTTTTACTTCATGAGATTGTTCCAAATGCATAAAATTTACATACATATGGCTGCATTGTTAATTCCCACTATGAAACTGTTTTGAAGCGTTTTCATTTTCTGCTTAGGAAAGGAGCTTCCCAGCTGAGAAATGTAAGTGAAGGATGTTAGGTGGTTCTCTGATCACATCAGTGCACTTATACAAAATATGGCTTCGTTTCTGTCCTCATAATAATGAGAAATTATAGGAATTGCAGACATTACATACTGTAACTACAGATTAGGAAGAGTAAATGACAGATACTGATAGCACGAGTAAACTTTTACAGGAGTCACCTAATTATTTTCTTAAATTCCATCATCAGATATCTGATTATGGACTTTCTTTGTGAAACACAAAGTTTTTTTCCTCTTTTCTCCTTTCTTACATATCAGCATACAAAATAATGCTAGAAAAAGCAACTGTGAAATACCTACTCAGATGTGAGTTTCCTAAGCAAATATTTCTTGTCATAGCTTCCAGATATCTGTCCTGAAGGAACAAAATTACAGCAAATAGTTACGTTTATCTAAAGTAAAGGTTCTGGGCAAGAATAAAAGTATTTTCACTCAACAAGACTTGGGAGAAAACATTCTTCATTCCTTATCGAGGTGAAATTACACTGCCCCAAATTAAATTCAGGATCAGAGGAATCCTAGAATTATCAAAACCGTGAGCTTTCTTTTATTTTCACAGTGAAATTAATCAGAACTTATTTTCACAGTGACACCAATCAGAGCAATTATTTTCCCGCACTGGAGCAGAATTTGGCTTCTTAGAAAATGCCAAAGTGATGCCTCCTTCTCTTATGATCAAAAGCTGTAATTATTATCAGGTAAATCTGAGATTCAGACCTGCTCAAATACTGAAATTCCCTCTGGAAGTCTGCTAAGAAAATGAAGAGACATCATTTAAGGCACCTGCATATGAAAAAACTGTGAGTAGATACTTATGGGCAGCACCAGCTTTTCTGGGTAACCTGTGCCAGGGCCTCACCACCCTCACAGAAAATTTCTTCCTTATATCCAACCTAAATTTACCTTCTTTCACTTTAAAACTGTTGCTCCTTGAGCTGTCACTACAGGCCTTGGCAAAAAGTCTTTGTCCATCTTTTTTTTATAAGCTCCATTTTAAATTGAATGATAAGATTAAGACAAATCAGTGGAACATTCATTTTCCAAGACATAAAAATGAATTAATGGGGCAACAGGAAAAGGTAGGCATGAAGGGAAACTTCTAAGATATTCTAATGGTTCTAATTTTAAAAGCTGCCATCAAATCTTGATGGATTGTGAAAGTGTGTCTCGTTAGATAAATTATAGGCATGACACTTTGGAGATCAAGAACGTACCTTACTTTATTAAATAGTGACTGAGTGCAAGTGCTATGGGCTCAACATTGAAGGGTGCTAATAACAAGTTCAGCTGCCTTCAGAGGGGGTGAGGGTGTGCTGAGCACTGGGAGCTCTGCAGGTTATCCACAAAGATTTAGTATTTCTTTTAAGGACATTATCCATATGCCTAATGTTATGTGCCTGTGGTAGCAAAACATACAGCAGAGACACAAACAGATCAACAACAGGAGGGTCAGGATGGATATTTATTTAGATATATAAAGATGCTGAATGATTCTGTAATGAAATTTGTATTGCATGCAGCACTTAATGTTCAGCCCTCACGCTGCCAATATTAAATGTTACTTATTTTGTCAGAATCATGAAAAAAATAGATCTGTTGTATCCTTCATCTTTTCATTCCTTGATGCTGGAGTTTAAAAAGAATTGTTTTGCTCTTCTGTGCAAAAATAAATTATGATTTTCATTACTTTTAGATATAGTACTCAGGTTTTATATCTTACTATAAACCTCAAAATGGCAATATGTGTCACAAGGCAAAGAAATCTGCCAATCTGTGAATCTTTTCACCACAACCAGAACTGACCAAGGTGCTGGATTCTGTTTTCCCCTCTGCTGAGAATGGGATTATTTAACTTGCACTGACCACCTTGCACTCTCACCATCTTGCACAAAGCTGATATAGAAACTCTGACAAAACTTTCCAAGTTCTCCCCAAAGTGGATTCTTGTCCTGTGGCCTTTATTGACATATTTACTGTTCTTGCCACTCTTGCAGCAAGAGCTGTTTCCAAATACTCTCCACAAAACTCATTTCCCAGCAAATCTAAAATTGCTGCCCTACCACTGCCAGAAATATCCACTCTATACTCAGCCTGCTCTTGTCATTACCAGCAGTTCCAGAGAATGTGTAAGGAAAAAGAGGGGAAGCACAAGCAATAATCCCTCCACGCAACTCTCTGTAGTGGTTAGAGGTTTCATTTACTGTTACATGAAATTTACCTGTGTTACCTGGCAGGGATCTCCTTCCCCACACCTGCTCTGCTATTCAAGGAAACAGAAAGATGCAAGCACGAATGTGGATTCAGAGCAAATTATGGCAGGAACTCAACAGTATAACCTAGAGAAAGAAATGGAATCTACAGACAGAAAACCAGGATTAAGATTTTCAGTAAAAATTTTTAAGGTTGCATATGTGAGTTTAATTTCACAACAAGCAAGGAAAATACACTAAGCCAGGCACTGCCCTAAACACCAACCTGAATCAATTGGTTCCTCTCTAGCTGGAGGGCTGACTTTACTTGTGATTGCCCTTAATTTTTATAAAATAACACATTTTAGTTTTGGCTGGTTGAAGTTCAGAATCAGTATTGTAGTAAAACTGAAAAAAGGATGTTCAGTTCTATTTGCAGGGCACCACAGGGTAAGACAGAGGGTTAAGTCCCTTTCAAAAATAAATGCACAGCAAAGCCTCTTCTATTTTTCTTTCCTACAGCATTCAGAAAGGCCATATTCTGAGCTGGATTGTATAAGGCAGGCAGTACTTTACCCTTTTGTGTGTGAGATAGAAAAATTTCTATCCACTCTTTCCCTGAAAATGGGTGAAGATAGAGCAGAGAACAGCTGATAGATTTGATATGCCTCAGTCACTTAGGCTGGACCAACTCCCAAAGGTGACAACTGCATCTCTCAACAAAGGTCTAGCAGAGAGAAAAGTCGAGACAGAAACTCTGACAGCTCACACTTCAATGAGGGCTCCCAACAAACTTTAACCCAGACAAAAGGAAGTACCCACAAGAAGGTGAGTTTAGACACGGCGGCTGCGGGTTTTACAAGTTAGAGCCTCTCTGCAATTATCCAACACATGAAAGAGTGAGACACCAGTTCTGGTTCATTTCTGGTTTGTCTGAGGTATCCCAGACTGCCCCGATATGAGTGACAGCCAGAAATAACTGGACATATTTTCCTCTTTTTGAAGGAGTCACTGTGAATTCAGGAGGTAAATGGGGAATGCCGTGGCTCTCCTGCAGCTGATCTGAGGGAAATGCAGCCAAAAGGCTTTCCTAACTTTTCAGTAAAGAATGAAAATAGACATTCTCTTTGGAGATGTTCCTCAGAGAGCATCAATTCTAGATTTGGGTGATAATTTTATCAATCCTATAAGATTTGCAAATGTCTCTGAGGTTCTGAATGTAGCCAGTTCAGCCATTGGACAATTACATGCAGTTAGAAACATTTCCCCAAACTCATCTACAGCATGTGTCTTATAAAAATCAAATTCACTTTCACCACAAGTCCATAAAAGCAGATGAAGACTTTCACTATCCGTGGTTTTCAGATGATGATTTCACTTTCTTACATACTTTTTTTCTAATTGATCAATTATCAGTGGCAATTTGGTGAGCTTTTATAATTTTTTAATTACATTTCTTCCTAATAATACCTCCTTCCCAACAGCCCTTCTACAAAGACAGGAAAGTAAATTACCCAAATACTGCCCATCTATCAGCTGGAAATATTAAATAAAAGTGTTGTTTAAATTAATGTGTATCTCATGCACTGTCTCTAAAAATTCTCCATTAAAATATTTTGTGTGAGGGGAGTCAATAAAGGAAGATTTAGATAAATGGTGACAGAGTCACATCTTTTAATTAAAAAAAGAAAAAAGCATTTTATTTTTAAGAACCGTTGCAGGATATGTGAATTGGCATTCACATAGAAAGGTTTTAGGCTGTTATAAGATGAGCATTCTCTTGACTGATCAAAATTTTATGCATTTCATATATCCTAACACACATCAGGATGCTAATTACTGAGGATTTTCTAACCTCAAATAAGCAAGAGAGCCAAATCATGTGATCTTTGTTTTTACCAAAGAAGCAGATTTGGGTCAACATCTATGACTTTCTAAAAATCCAGATTAAGTGCATAGGAGAGATAGATCTAAAAAAATCCTGCAGAGAGGAGGGAGAAAGAAACCTCGGCTTCCATGAGACAATTAAGTTCCTCTGACAAAAAGAGGCAACAGAAGTAACACAACTGCAGCACTAATGGGGGATCACAGAGGGAATTCCATATACAAATACATAAACTCTATATATTCTATATACATAAACTCTCTGCAAAGCTTGAATCACTAACCAAATGTATGTAGATTGTCACTGGAAATGTAGAGATTTCCTCACTGAACAATGTGTGGGTGACATAAAACTCAATTCCTGCATTACCATTAGCCAACAAAATATTTTTCAGGGCTGGAAGAGAAACTGGAAAGCTGTCACATTTCAGGTTTGCTGGGAACAATGTTGATTCAATATTTCTCCAGCACAGTCCTTTGTCTCTCACAAGGGACAGCAGAGCGCTGTGTAACACTTTTATTCCTGACAGTTTTTCTTGCAGGTGCATATAGTCAATCTACTGCCATTTCCTCTATTGCTCTCCCCAAAGAATCCACCTTTATTGGCTCTAAAAGCAAGTGACAGATTTCCCCCTAACTGAACAGACTCAGGCACTTTCTTTATAAACAAGTTATTTTGGGAATGTTTCTGTATGTGATAAACTGGAAAAGGCCATCTAATCTGTGGCAAGGCAGGAACTACAGTCTCCAGGAGTTTTCCTTGAGGAAGCATTTGGGCCCTGTATATTTTCCTGTCAAGTGGAAAGTTGTGTGTTTGTTGGTACAAGCAGGAGCAAGATGCATGAAGGCTGATAAAAGTTACAGCAGGGGTGAGACATTTCCAGAAATAATCCAAAAGGCTAAACACCAAAGAAAACAAAAATGCCTTCATGCCCACAGTTGAAAACATTGATTTTCTAACCAATTCCATATATGATCTAATTTTATGTAACTTAATACAAGAAGATACTGTATTCCTTGAGTCCAGTTTCTGGAATATACTGAATACAGCAGACACTGATTCTAAATCTCAAAATAATGGAAATTTTCTACAAATCAAGACATATTTCAAAGCTGGGTAGAACTTGTCACAGGGAGAGCTGTTCAGGTGCATCCTGAGCTTTTTGAGTGTAGAGCCAGAATTGCAGCACCAAAACCTCAGCTGGGATAAATGAAGCACTGGAACTGCACAGTCATAACATGGTAAAATACAGTCAGCAAACAAAATAAAGACATCCCCAGCTGGAAGCTAAAGTAGTATTGTAGCTGTTGTAACTACTGCAACTAGGTTAAAAAATACAGATTATCAGTCCATACTGGTAAAAAATCAAGTTAACATTCCTCACTTGTGCTCCTCCCCAGAATAAGCTCCGAGGTTCCTTGTAAATGTATTAGCAAAACAAGATTTCCTATAAATGTTTTACTACTAATTCTTCATTCAACAGAAAATCAGACTCTGAAACAAAGCTATCCACCTCAAAATATTTCTAGAGAATAAATATTGGGCTAAAAAATAACAATTAAACTTCTTACTTCATTTGCCAAACGTCTGTATATGCAAAATATACTCTAAAATACTGTTACTGTTGGTAAGATTAAATCAAACAAGCAAAAAGATAACCTAGAATTCTTTGATCTGAAACATGAAGAACCATAAAATGTTTGGACATGATAAAAATTTGACATTGTGGATAAGCTTCACATCTTTTATTCTTTTTCATAAAGAAGTGTCAGACAACCATATAAAAATAATAGATCAAATAAACATAGACACTGTTGTACACAGAGCATAAAACCTTAAAAAACACTGAATAATTCAAGGAAACTCCAGCAACACTTGTAATTTACAACCCTTGCAATTTTTCATAAAGCAATACTTTTTCTAATTCTCATCTCTTTTCTCACCGGTGCCTCGGGAAAGAGAAAGGCAAAAATGGAAACCATAACTACAAATATTAAAGTGTTTGCTTTTAGTATCAGTGTAGTAAATATGCCATTACTCTTAGGTGGTAATGCAATATGCAAAC
The DNA here is from genome assembly GCF_041296385.1 of Aphelocoma coerulescens. Lineage (NCBI taxonomy): Eukaryota > Metazoa > Chordata > Aves > Passeriformes > Corvidae > Aphelocoma > Aphelocoma coerulescens. The sequence continues at coordinate 3,357,328 of NC_091018.1, read as the reverse complement.
ACTATTTGTCCCAGATCGCTACAGTAAACAAAATTTTCAGAGACTGTAATATTTTTCTCTCCTGCTATTTGCAAGATTACTTTGCAAAAAAACCGAAAAAAAATTGTAATTTTTGAGTACCTTCCCAGTACAAGGTACTGAAAAAACAGCATCACACAGAGACTAGAATAAGAATATTTTTCTTCTTCTTGGGAAAGTGCTCAGGTTTTCAGCAATGCCTTCAGCCTGGGTGCAGCTGCCCCTATTAATTCTGCATTAACTTGAGGATCTCCCCATGACATGACACTTGTCCTAAGGAAGCCAAAGATCTGGTGCCAGTGTTACCTGTGCTCTGATCCTGGCATCTGCTGTGGCACTTTAAAACACACAATTTTTTCTCTGTCTTGCCCTCTGATTAACAACCCTCTGCCCAAGAGTTTGTGCACAGGGGAAAGAACAGCTCACCAGGAAAATCAGAGACACTTAGAGAGTGACTAAAGTGGGAGTTATATATTATAACTTGATTTGGAGAAGTAACCACCACACCCTCATCTCCCTTTTACCTCCTGCACACATATTTTGTGTGATCATACTTGCACTACTCTTTGCTTGTTTTTAAGATTATTTTGTTTTCCAATTTCTCAGTTTGAGGAATGGCATCCTAAAATGCTTTCCTACCAGTCAACCTTGGAAACAATTTCCTTCTCTCTATCCCCTCTAGAAGCACTGCCACCATAAGCAGACATCCCAACTAACCACAGGGAATTTTCTTGGGTTTACTCATTTATAATAGACTGGGTACACTCAATTTCCTATTATTATACTGTTATTTTCTGACCTAAGAATACAGGTTCAACTTAAAGCACTTATTAACTGCACTGCTTTTGTCAGCCTCACAATTAGAATATCATTAATTCCTTTAGTAATGAACCTGTAACAAACTGAAAAGAGTAAATTAAGTCAATATATTTATATATATATATAAATATATATATATATATTTTATTTTTTTTTTTAATGCATTACTGGTATATGAGTCACCTTGATCTCCTTTGGGATGGAACTCTAATTAACATTGGAACATATTTTGTCTCTAAAATTTCTGTTGATTGCCCAAGAGGCGACAGAACTCATTTTGAGTTGATGTTAACTTTGATGGTTAAGGTGGTGAGTTACCAGGAGCTGCAGCTTTGTGTTTTGTGCTCAGGGTACTTTCTAACAACCTCAGTATTTTAGGAATCATGACATTTACATCTGATGTAAGAGGAATTAACAAAAAGGAAGAGAAATCTTACATCATTATGTATTAAAATATTAAAAATGAGAAAAGAACTGTGTTAATACTCTGACAATCACTTGTATTATATATAATAATTTCAGGTAATTAGAAATGCTGCAAAGAAATGAAGTTATTGACATGAGCTGACTGTAAAGTGTCAAAGTGATGCCATGGATGTCTTGGACAATAACTTAGTAGCATTTTTATTTCTGTTTTCAGAAGTTTTAATATGTAACAACCATAAAAAGATTTCTTCAAGCTGAAATTTAGCTTGAAACAGGAGTCTACACATAGTAATAAATGTGTGTTTATGTCACAAATCTCATAATTTAAGATGTTTTAGACCAATGTAGAAAAAAAATCCAAAAATAAAATTAAAAAAAAAAAAGAAAAAAAAAAAAAAAAAAAGAAAAAACAAACAAAACTTGATTTTGGACTCAATACCAAAAAATACCCTGTTTTTCAAAATGATAAAAAATATGCCATGAGTTAACAAAGCAATTCTACCATTCCAAACCTGCTTAGCCACTCAACCTGAAGTACAGAATACACACAATATTCATATTTTTGGTTAACTACCCAAACAACAGACAAGTAGTGAAGCTGCAGATCTTAAAAAACCCCACACCATTAGGTCAAAAAACACCTAAAACAGTGGAAGATTCAACTGACGTTGCTCTTTCTCTTTCTTTCCAATTTACCTCCTCTTTCAAAGGAAACACCAAATTATTTGAGAGAATTGTAAGACCTTTGAAGCATTTCCAGCTGTTTTCACTCCTTTCTACTATTTGTGCAGGCAAAATTAAATGCCACGAAAAGATAGATTAATCTTTGCATGTCCAATAAATCATTTCCCTCAATAAATTCATTTCTCTCAATAAAGAAAAGCGTAATTAATGATTTCAGTTTCTCCAATGTAGTTTTTTCTGAAAGGCATGTGTTTTATTTAACATGAAACCTTAATGATGATGAGAAATTCTTTAGAGAAATTAAAGCTGGGGGAATATTTCAAAAGCTTCCAGTTGAATTGTAGTTGTTCCTAGAACTGAGCAGGGCACTCCAGTAAAGCCTATTCCCCTGTCCCCCGTGTTACACCTGTATCAGTTTCTTTCTATGGAATTATTTCCATGTTGGGAAATAGAATTATTGGGATCAATAAAAGAACTGTGCAAGCAATAGGCCTGGAAGTTTTAGGTGTGTGTGTGAGAAAACTTTCCATGGGAAAGTCCCTGTGTGAAAGATAACAAGCAGGCCTGAGAAAGAACAGGGAGTGAAGAATTTGCAGCTGTACTATCCGGGAGTGAAGGAGGGAGATGGGCACGAAATTCTTTTGATCATAACAAGACTGTGGAGACTTGCCAATGTAAGTCCAATTGTGTAGAAACAGAAATGTGTCTTGATAAGCTTTAAGCCACTTAGGAGCTAACAAGCTGGGATACTATATAAGTGCCTTTGGACTGCTAATAAACGGAGTTCATTTATCAACCATATTGGTTTGGACTGTTTCTCTCTCTCCCCCCGCCAGGGACCTGGGCTCCTCGTCCCGCGGAGCTTCCAACATTTCCATAAAATCCTAAATTTGGTATCAGTTGATACACACTGAGCTATGCAAAGTCTGCAGAACAACAAAGACATCTCAAAGCTCTGGACCACTTGTTAAAAAGCCTAATAAAAAACGCTCCACGTCCTCTCAGCCAAACCAGTTCTCCCATTAATAAACCAGTTCCCACATTCACTTCCCTGCCTGCAGCCTGGAACAGCCCTCCCAGCACGCAGTGACTGCGTTTGTTGGATTTGCAGGGATTTTTCCAAAGGCTGCCGGAGGACTGTCAGTGTTCCCCATGTCAGCGACACCTGGCATCCACTGAGACTCTGCAGAATTTAATGGCAGCCAGGGAATTGTTATTGTCTCCTGCTTCAGTGGGCCATGAACTGAGGAGTTCCTGAGCAAGCCTTGGCACAGTGCAGCAAAGCAGCTGTTGGGCCCTATTGTTGTGGAGAATATGCATTTTGACAACCACTAATCATGTATTTACTCTGAACAGTGAATAATTTTATACATTTATTATTCTCAGAATATATTTACCCAACAAGTAATGGCAGCTCTAAATGAGTTTCTTATGTCCTGGAAAGAAAACACAAACAGCAATTAATTAGTTTATTGTTATTTAGCAGCAATTTATTTATTTATTTAGTCAAGCCATTCATCAGATGCATCAAACACAGAATGGTAGGTAGCTTTTTGTGGCATTATTGCTATCAGGTTTCTGGCAATGTCCTTCTGAACTGTTCTAGGGGATCTCAATTGTGTTTGAGAAGAGATATCTAATTTTGTCCTTAATTGGGAACGCTTAAAAAGACCAAAAAAATGGATGGAGCAAGTAAAACAAACTGGTTCATGTTGGTGGTTATTTATTCTGTGTTAGAAACAAAACAAAACAAAAGAAAACAGGCAGATGACAGTGAGTTGTGATCTATACAAAGACAGAACGTGTGGAGCCATCTAACATTTTCAGATTCCTTGGGCCATAAGGACAATGGTCCAGCACAGTGTGGCTGAGCAGGATAGATCATCAGACAGACATTAATCCTCAACAGGTCACCCAGTGCCTGATGAACAATTCTCCTTTTTGCTACAGAAACCTTCTTTTATAGAAGTACAACATTCAGTGATGGGCTCTGTGAGTGACCACACAGAACCATGAAAAAATACAACTGCACTGATGATGGTGATACAGCATGCATGATCATTAATTATGAAATTAATTCATTAGAAGCACATGGGATACAGACCTGCTGTTCATTTAAATCCCAAATGGAGCACGAGGACAGGCAGGTCATATTCTCACCTGCACAAAGCCCACTGGCAGATTCTCAGCAGGAAAGGGTTGAAGCACTTAGCTGGGGCTTCTGGTCCTGCAGCAGGGCTGCTGGCAGGGCACTAGGAAGTTATTTTAATGAGCTGTTAATGGCAATCACTCCTTGTAGCACCATAGCTAAATGAGAGAAGCAACGAGGTACAAACCTTAACTGCCTTGGGATAAGCCTGGGGAGATGTGACTTAAAGGGAAGAGGGAATCTTTGAGAGCAAAACTCAGTTAAAATCAAAAGGAGCATACTGAATGCTACAGTCCCAGACCAGCCTTGGAACAAAATGTTGAATTAAAACACAGGATACAAGAGCACTGATGATTATGAATGACTTCAAAGTCTACTATTTTAAAATGTTGTGATATAACATCAAAATAATGCATTTTGTTTGTTTATTTTTAGCCCCAAATCCTTTCAGTCACTCTGACCTCCCCTTCTGTCTTTAGCTGGAATGCTGCCCTCCCCCATAATCTAAACAGAGATGCACTTAATCTTCTTTTGGAACTAACAGAAACATTCAGGGTCTGGTTTTCTTGAAAAGACTATATTGATTTGTGTTGAAATATTTGATTTAACTCATCATCGAAACGTTTGGATTTGCAACTCAACCTAAATTTTATTTTCCATTTTATTGCCCATAGTCTCAGCAGCAGACTATTATTGTGAAGGAAAGCTGTATGGATTCAGAACAGTTCTTTCTTTCTCTTAAAACTCTCTATGATGCTTATTGTTAGTTTTGTTCCTTTGCCTGCTTCTCCAGCCTCCAATTAAAGGCTGGAACAATTTATTGAACTCTAAGTTCACTAATTGAATAGATATATAGACAGTTGAAAGCGCCAGGATTCTCTACAGCGTTTGTTTATCAGTGTCTAAATCTTGGTTAACAGCTTGCTTCCCTTCTAAATATACAACTATTTATTTAAGTATTTATGTACAATGTTTGTTTACCATGGCAACTGCTATATCAACTTGACATACACAGGAGTAATTTTATTCAGATACATTTACCTCTTTGTTAGAATTCATCCATATTTTATGGTACTTAAAGAGAAATAACAACACATTCTCAATATATGTTTCAGCTTATGTGTAAGGGGCCCTTGGCTGTTTTCTTGCATAATGAATATTACTAAAGGTGTCTGCCAGCCACAGAAGTGGTCAAACAGCCAATTAAATCAGCTGGGGGGGAAATCATGGGAATCTTTGAATATTACTTGGCCTGTGGGGTTTCTATTAACAGTTATTTATTTTACTTTTTGAATTTATACCCTGATATAGTTTTAAAAAAAGAAACATAAAGAAGAAAAACATATAGATTCCTGAAAAAATACAAGGCCAGGATGGACAGGGCCTGGGATAGTGGAAGTTGTCCCTGCCCATGGCAGGGGGTTGAAACTAGATGGAGTTTGAGATCCCTTCCAACCCAAACCATCCTGTGATTCTATGATTCTGTATTCTAACTTCCCTCAGAAATTACCCCTGCTGTGTTCCAGACCTCTGGAAGAACCTAGTCCACAGCTGAACACAACCTGACCCCAGAGTGGCAGAGAGCTGGATACTCAAAACTCCCTCCCTGATCTCTGCACTCAGATCCGATGCCATGGAAGAAAGAGGTGACACACCTGCTTGGACAAGCCATTGTACATTCACAGAATGGAAGTGCTGGGCCATGTCCTTGGCTACTGAAGAGAAAGAACCCACATCCTTCCCCATCTGCATCCATGAAATGGCCAGAATTCTCATTCCCATGCTGTGTTTGCATGTATAGGTCATGGGCAGGGTAAAAAGCAGAACTACACACAAGTACCTCACAGAAGTGTAAACCCCCTGCTCAGAAACACAAAGGGTAATTGGGGATCTCCTCCTGCTTGACCTGTTTCACTGAATGGCACTGACATCTGATTTACCAGTGAAATCAGAATATACAGCCCTGGAAGTGCCCAAATGAAGGCAGACCCCAAAGGGAGTTTACAGGGTTAAAGAGAATAATAACTACAGCACGAGTGGAAAGGAAACAGGATATAATAGGGTCTGTAATTACAGAAAGCAAGAAATAATTCAAGACTGCAACATCATGAGAGTACAGTACCAGGAGAGATTAGAGGCAGCAAGAAATAGCCTGGTCATGAAGTATTGTATACACTGTTGAGTTTTCAACAGGGAATAATTCACTTATGTGGTTCAACTCTTTCTCCCTCATCACAGCCAGAAACCGCCCTGAGTTAAACAGAGGACAAAATTAAGAGATTCTGTGAATTCTTCAATATATTCTGTACCAGCAGCTGTACTCCAGTCCCTCCTGCAGTAAATGAGTAATAATAATGATAATAGTCATAATTAATATTAAACTCTTAGAGAAGGTTTATTATCTTCAAGTTCCATTAAGTAATTAATGGATTCATTAAGATTGCCAGTGTAAAAGCAAGCAAGTTACATAGAGACACACCCTGCAGGTCCAACATTTAATAATCTATTTTAACAGTACCAAAAAATTAACATTTATTTCTTAATATGGTAGTGATCTAGTCCCACAGTTAAGCAAAACACAACTGAAGAACTCTTAGTTTTGGAATTCTTGCCTTTCCAGAACTTGCTGTTGGGTTGTACAATCTCAGCTGGGAAAGCCTGCACAAGAATATGCCTGTGCTTGTTTGAGATAAAATCCACAAGGGTAAACCCACAAATTTTGTAAGACAAAGCAGAGATGGACACGAGTCTATCTGTTATACACAGTCCCAGTCATCCCAATCAATTTTCTGGATTCAGCAGAGCAAATCCTGCAATTACACAGATATAAAACCAGAGCAGTCACAGACTAAGAGATCACAAGCAACAAGGAAAGTCACAAAACCAACAGCACCGTGTCCACATGTCCCAGCTGCAACTGAAACCGTCCCCAATGCCTGACATTTCATATCAATATTCTCTTTCATGTTATTGAATTCACCTTCCTTTTGAAAGGGATCCAGATGGGTCACCTTTACCCAGTACAACAGCTCGATATACTATTGATATGATTTGCATTCAAGCAGTAGGCCAGTGGAAAATAAAACCAAGTAGAATTTTATCTTTTCTGGGAAGACTGAAGTGTGTGTGTGAAGTTCAGAGTTCATGGAGACTTTTTTGTTGCATAGCACTAAACTAATTATTCTAATGAGCCATGCTATTTTCTGCTTGAACATTTCTCAGTTTTTGATTGGCAAGAATGAATACTTTAGATCAGATCTGAGAACTTTCACTTCCATTTTGTTATACTTGGGTTTCAAATGCAACTTTCACTTTCATTTTATATCTTGATTTATCAGGAGAGTAAAAAATAAGAGCAATAATTTCTCTTATTTTACATTTAATGTTTCTGCAAGATCACAGCTTTCTCTTCTACATGCTTGTGAAACAAAAAACTTCCTTAACTGCGTAAAACTAGGAAAAAAGAGGAAGAAGTAAACACATCTACAGCAAAAAAAAATTGGTATTTTCTAAAAGTTGTGCCTTATTTGCTCTTTTCATTTACTCCATTTCCAAAAGAAGATACAAAGAAAGTTTTGCCATCCTTGCACGTTGGTTCTTTGCCTGAGAACCTCACCTCTGGAGAGACATAGAGCTTGTAGCAGGCAGTGTTTTAAGGACGTGTTTCTAATTAAGTGAACAGGTGGCTCCAGCCAGCAGGAACTACTGAGCAAACAAACCCAGGGAGAGCTGGGGCTTGTTGGAGCAGATGGTGTGGTCTTTGTACCTCTTTAATGAAGACTGTGCCTGAGCTCTCTGTTGGCTTTAACAGAACACTTTCCTCATCGTTTGTGCAACTGCATTTACACCAAAATAAAACAAAATGATTTCTGGATTAGAAAGGCAATTCATTCTCTGCACCCTTCAAACGTGCTCAAGCAAAGCCCGACGTGCTAAGTGCTCATTCTGCATGACAAAATTCAGATAGAAGGTCAGTGCACACCCAATACTATTACCTGATCCCATTCCCCCACTAGAAACTGGTTTAGCACTTGTATCACACCAGCAATCATCCTGTAAAACTTTGCACAGATATTAAGTCTTTAAAGAGCAGGTAGATATTTGTAGATTTTTAACATTCCCTTGTCAACACCTGTTTCCAAATCAATCTATCAATTATTTAGAATACATTTATTAAATTGTAACCTTTCTTTTATAGGTTTATGTGAGCATACTCCAAATCAGAGTTCATATTAGAAATGGGAAAATTTGTTAAAATGTTTTCAGTGAAGATCATGATTCTATTTTGCATCTTCCCATTTATTTAGGAGAGGATGATCAGAAAGAAAAACAATTTTATAAAAAGAATTCTAATGGGGAAATGACCATTCCAGCCTGGGTAAGGATTAAAAAGAAAAATAAGGAACAGAATGGGAGAAATTTCCAGTACAGATTCAGCAATCAAATCAGAAATTCCAATAAATTACATTTCTGTACAGACCAGTATTATCATAGGGAGCTCATTAATTTATAAAGAATTCATACACACAGTCTTACTTTCAAAGTTTCCTAAAATGCATCCATATGTAAGACAGTTCAAATACCTTCCAAGGGTGAACTGCAAACGGGTTTTCCTAAATCAGGAACAGCTGAGGGTCATTTGAGGGTTTAAATTCTCCCTTTCCCCGTGGCTGTTTCTGGGAAGCAGAGTCCGCCTTCCAGAGTACAGCTTTGGGGATATTTTTGGGAAGTTACACAGAAGCAGGGAGGCAGGAAAGGTAATCCAGGGAGTGGAGAGAAAAGGAAAACAACCCAAAAAGTGTGCAGACCATCGGGCTAAAGAAACACCATAAACATTGTGGATGGAACCAGCTCATTTCCTAACTTGCATTTCATGGTTCTCTTTTTTTTTTTCTCTCTCAGAAACATTATGAGAACACATTTGAATCTGATCCATAAATCTCCACATTGTCAGAAAAGAGAGAAAATCATGCAGTGATTTCAAAGTTATGTAGCTGCCTGGTCATTTTTTTTTTTTTCACAAATTTCATTCTATCATTAGGGCAATTAATATCCATGGTGGCCAGCATATAAGGCAGCTGAAGGCCAGGACAGGTGCCATTTATCTCTGAGTGCACAGGAAAATGATTTTGGTTTAATTAAATGGGACAGATATTTGGAAGGATCAGAGATTAAGAAAGCAGCTGAGGGTGCCATGTATTTTTATTACATCTTTGTTCCTATTATTTTAATTTTTACATTTGCCAGCATGCTATGGTGCTGTTTGGCCAGATGTCCTAGCTTTAAATAAAGACATGGACACTCATGGAAACAGAAAAGATGGATGAACAAGAAAATAAAAGTGGAAAAGTACTATTTTAACTCCAGCACTTTTACCACAACTGCTGCATGGTTGCTATGATATCACTTGGTAATTAATTGAAAACCATATTCTACCCTGTCTTTGTGCACAAATTCAATTGATAAGGAAAAATAAAGATACAGCATGACCCCTTCTGTGGAGAAATACTCCAATATGTAATAATTTGGCTGGAATACTGCAGGAATTGTAGTATACACAGCTCATTATTCTTACTATTCATATCACTGAACTTGTCGTGCTAGCTCTATTTATTTTTCACCGGAGTAATTCTATTGGGAACTTCAAAGCAATTAGTTCAGGAGCACATGTTAAAGGGTGAAGGGTTTCAATGTTGCAGCAGTGTAAGATAACTATAGATCACAAAATCTGTCATGGAATAATGCAGTGAAGAACAAAGCAAATTGAAGCTTTGTTTTCAAAAGATAAGAATGCAACGGAATGCATCAGTAGCTCCCCTTGCTTCTTGTGCTGTCTACCTAAATGAGGCTCCCTGCTTGCATATTTCAAAGTCATTGGTTAATTATCCTGTAGCAAAACTGCATTTTGGGTGCTCTGATTTGAACATAATGATGTGACTATAATTTGAACAAATTGGAAATATGCAAAGTTGAATACTTGATTTCAGATATAATCCAGTAATTAAAAACATAACAAATCATTTAGCAGGAATGCTGCTGTTGTTGCTGAGGAAATCTGCTAATTGCAGACCCCCATATTTGCAGTGCTTAACTCCAACCACAAATCAAGATCCAATGGCAAAAATAATGAATTAAAAGGTATATTTTCCAGGCTTTTAAACCACACAGACAATACGGAGTGAGAGAGGAAAAAGATGGACTAAACAAGATCACTTGCAGCGTCAATTTAATTTTTACTATGCACTCCCTGTGCAACAGACAATAAAATGCCAATGTGTAAAGCTACACAGATAATATGCAAGTACAGTAAATATAAGGAGTCATCAAACACAAAATGAATGTTGAGGAATATTTCTTTTAAAAATACGCTGTTGGTATTATCCTGATAATTTATTATAGAGTTTTTGCTGTCCATTCACCCAATTAGGACATCTTTCTGGTACTTTTGGTAGTGTGAATGAATGATATTTTCCCTTAACAGAGGCTTGTGATTCTGGATGCCATTCAGGCAGCAGCATTTGCAAACACGTGTAGGAGCTCTCCCTGTGGCAGCTGCTCCCAGGCACTCAAGGTTAATATCACTGAATGTTCTTCCACTGGCAGACCAAGCATCCCTGTGAAAAAGACCTGCTCCAAGCATGCTGCAAGTGGATTGAAAATAAATACATATTCAGCAGTTCTGTTCAGCCATGAACACTGCTCAACAGTGACCGAAAAGGGAGGATGAAGGACAGGAACATTTTACAGGTCAAATCTGTGATGTGAGAACTCAGATGAAAACCACCTTTCCTAATTCCTTGTTCCCTCAGCAGTGTGTTTGATCACAGAGGGAAACCTGTGCTTTCACACAGGGCAGTTTGCCTCCAGAAGTTGTTCCAGTGTTGTCTATTTTCTGACCCGTCCTGCTACAGGGAAAGTGTAAAATCCATATTTCTTTGAAATGCAACATGGTGCTTATATAGGAAAAATTTTATTTCCTATTGACAGGGATGTTCACATCTGTGAGTGATTTTGCCTCCTAGCAGTTCCAAATCTGCAGCTCTGGTGAGACCAGATTTAACATTCTAATAACAAACCCTGACATCTGCTGAGGTTTTAAGCACAGACTGAAGTCACTTTAGAGGGATGAGTTTTTTGTACATATAATGATCCACAGACTTTGAGTGAATCCACTGATGCTGACTGACCCATTCCCACTTATCCTTCTTAAAAATCTGGGTCTATTTCTTTGATGTGCAGACAAAACCTCTCCTTAATGTCCCCAGCAACTTCCTGTAACTGCTGACTGACATAAAAGCACTAAATAATATTGCATTCTGCTTGCCATATTTGATGAGATAAATTCATCAGCTTCTGCCTTACTTTTTTTTTGTCATTGTGACACAATTTTGTAAATTGGTGAAATGCCCATGATAATACCTTTTCTCAGGATAGTTAAACATGCCAATTGGTAATTAGCTATTTACATCTGTGTTTTGTTCAAACACTTGTCTCCTGTAAATATTCTTTAAAAGCTGAACCTTTGTTAGAGAAGAGCTCAGGAGAAGGGGTTGTGGATGTTACGTTTGGCTGGGAATTGGAGTCGGCATTGCCCATCAGTTCTCCTTTCCTTTCTACAAATAAAAAAGGCACTGTTGTAACACAATAGTTCAAGGCTGCAGCATTTTGGAAACAGCACTATTTGAAAGTGACATAAATAATGCAGACTATCTAGGAAAATAAATCAGAAGAAATGCAGGTATATTATCAACAGAAGACTTGGAGAAGGAAGTATAAACAGAGGACTGACACAGCTGATTGCCAGGACAACATTGGATTTACCTCTGCTATTCCAGATAATTCACATTAGCTGGATCCTCAAAATGATAGACTGAAGTGCTTGAAGAAAGTCTAAATGCATCAGGAAATGAAGAAAAAAAAAAGTAATTCTAGGACATGAATCTCTCTCAATTATTTAGCACTCTCAGGCATTAATCATTTAATTAATTCCAGATTAAATACCACTCATTTGACTCCACTACTGTCCATAGCAGGAAGCAAATTTCAGTATATTGGTGAATTCTTAAAAGGTAAATATCTTGTTAAGATAACAGAGAACAAATAGGGAGCACAAAGAACTGGAAAAACTACCCAAGTAAGATATCTGAAAATAATTATAACAATTAAAGTCAGTCACAAGAACACCAATCAAAAAGCAAACCTGACATTAAATTATTGTATGCAGTGCACATAAAATAAAGATATTTGTGGCCAGGAACTGACTCAGAAATAATAAGGCTGACTGTTCCAAAAAAAATTGGAATATCTCAGCCTCTCTTATTTTCTTTCTCCACCTAAACATTACTATCTGTTATTTATTTTTCTTATTTAGGTAGTTGTACTGAACTTCTAAACTCATATAGGCTGGACTCTTAAAAGTTTGGAGTCCTGCTATTCTTGACACACCACGACATGTGGTAATTCATTTTTCTTTTCCTTTCTTTGAATTGCACTTCAACATGATGCCACTCTGGAGGTTATTGAAGTTATTGTTCATGCCCTGAATATCTGGTGAAACAGAAATGTGTGATTCAAATTATTAACTAAAGTGAAAGGGAAAAAGATGACAACATAAAGGGTCTTATTTTTAATTCTCTTTGCAAATCTCTGCAGTTAAAAGCCAGATGAATAGAATTCAGTTAAGGTTCATTACTGCTACAATCCATCCAGAGAAAGAGAAAGAGAGAAGCTCTGGTACATTAACTTTTACGCCTGTGACCCAGTAAATAATGTTCTGGTTAGAGCTATGACTTCTTTCAACCCAGAGTTCATATAATTTCTATAATAATTCATTATTTTTTTACATTGCTAAGTGCAGCTAAAGGCATATCTGAAAGATGTCAAAGTGAAAGCAGAAATGAGAACATTCCTTTAAAAATCACAGACGCATATTCCAAATGTTTAGCCGCGATGAGACTCTTTAAATAAACGAGGAAACAATCCCGTCTGTCAAACCTACAGCGCTCCAAATGAAACCCAAAATTTATAACGGGTCTGACACAGCTGACACGCTTCCATTTCCTCTCCACACATGGCAGAGAGTGGATTTCCAGCTCGCTGGGATCATTTAACCAATGGCTCTGTGGTTGGGATGCGAGCGCTGAGCCTGTCACCTGAGCAGACAGCAGGGGCTGGCGTGAGGGAGGGACCTTGACATTGCATTTGTCCCCACAAAAGGATTTCTGTCATGTCCTAATTCTGCTTCACTTGCAAGAAAGAATGCAGAAACTAATTCAGATGCAGCAAATGATACCATGAAAATACAGCCACTTTATTATATTTATGGAATTGTATTCTAGTGATTAAAAATTCCTTCCCTGTGGTAGTTGTGTTAAAAAGGATTCTCTGTAGATGAACGTGCAGGTTGGTTTGGGAGAAGCCTAAAGTGGTGAATACAGAGAAATTGTCAAAAATCCAGGGGACCTTTTACTCTTGTTTTACTCTTGTTTAACCAATAGTATCTAAGTTGCACAGTGGGCAAGCCAGTAACTGGAATGATGATTGAAAAGGCAATTAGACGCTACAAAACTACTGCCCGTCTCATCTGCCAAAGGTAGGTCTCTGACATGGGAAAAACTTTATTTCCATTGATAACAGTGTCTTGCAAATTTCTCAGTAGCAGGACTTAAAATATTTTCAGCAGAAAAGAGTCAAAAGCAGAATGGTGGAGTTTTGTCCAGTTCAAGATACAGAAGTTCAAATTCTCTTATGTAAAAATAAAACAATCCAGATGATGCAATAAGTATTAATGATGTCTTCTAGTTTCTTCTTCTTCCTCTCATTTTATTATTTTCACAATACAAGTTACAGCACTCACCTCCTCACCTCCCAAGGAATTTGTCTCCAAGTGCCCTGTGAATCTCTCCAGCCTGATCTTGTAGCTCCTAGTCCTTGTTTTACTCTCTTCCTCTTTATAAAAATGTTGGTCTCACTGACTTTGCAACTTTAGTTTTGAACAGCCTGATCCCCTCTGAGTCTCATCCTTGCCAGACCACTCAAGCCCCATGCCCTCAGCCTCTCCAGTGCCCTGGGCTCCATATTTAAGGTCTCTCCACTTTTCAGTACCCTTCATTATCTCAAAGTCCCAAACTCAAATATAATATTCCAGATATCACCACATTGTCCAGTGGGGAATAATTGCCAGGCCCATCTGGTTTAATGCAGGGTATGAGATGATTGACAGCTTTATCTGAGTGTAAAGTCCTTGCCTGCACACCTTATTCAGACCCAAAGTAAGCAACCTGCACATAGATTTAGTGTTTTCATAGCAAAACCATGAGCTTTTCTGAGTTCCTGAGGGGCTTTCTCTGCCTCTCCCTGAATCACTGAGACCAAAGCCTGAGAAACTTCTTCCCCATTGCAAAGGTCCAAAACAGAAACATCTCAGAACAAAGACAGACTGCACCTAATCTCATTAATGCTGTGCAAAATCAATCTCCTAAAGCTTTCTAGGGCTTGTGAACATGCAGTCAAGATGCCTCTGGTGACGGGCAGAAATTGCAGGGTTTCCTCCTAATTTTGTTGCCATTTCTTATTTTCATTCTCTTTGTTTTTGCTGAAAAGTGATGGACTGTAAAAGATCTGCCTCAATGTCAGTCTCCTGTTAACAGCTGGGAAGTCACTTTGTCTTACTTGCAGCCACAAGGAAACACGAGATAATCACCCTGTGACAGCCAGACCCAGCAGACAGGAAGAGAGGCAAATCTCCTCTTGTTATTCTGCTCTGCCCATTTCAGCCCTTACCGAATTTCCAAACAGTGAAAGGAAGAACATTCCCTTTCAATTCCATTAATGGCTGGATAGCCAGTAGGAAATCTCATTTTCAGCTCATAAAGCATATTTTCAGGATAAAGGTGGAGTTTTTCCCTTCTCTGCTACTGAAAATATAATCTACAGTTTTCATTGATCTCTCCCATTTTAAGGGAAATAGTCTCCTCACTCTCTTAGCTGAGTATCTCAAAGTACTGGTGAGCTAGACAAGAATACTCCAGACTGAGGAATTCATCAGGAAAAACTGTACGAAGAGGCAATGCTATGACACAAAAATCTGGAAGTGAACAGCGTTAATGTAATGTAATTTAGTTGCTAGTTTCTATAAACACTTGAATGTAAATCAGAATTTGTACTGGAAATGGATTTAGTAACTAGAAGCACAGGGAAGGAAGCATAAAGAAGACAATCTCTTTCCCTTCATTGCCTCGGAACTGTTCCTTGTTTCCATAGGTGCTGCTTCTCATTTAACAGAGACATTAGCATAGAAATAATCTGCATCAAGTCTATCTCAAAGCTCTGCTCAGTCCCAGGAGTTTTGGCAGCCTAACTATATTAGGATCACATGCAATTTGAGTCATTATATTTTAGATTCAGATTAGCTATAGAAAATACGACTTCATCTCTATTAACAGATAAACATTACAAAAATATTATCACCCTCATATTCACATTATATTAGAGGGCTTTCCACTGCAGTTCATTCGAAGAGGTAGAAAAAAGGTATGAAAAAAGTCACTGGCACCAGCAGGATTTTAGTAAAACTATCATGTCCAAGTTAGATCTACTAGCTACAATTTCACATTCCACATGGCGAGTTACCAGTAAAGAAACAGCTAAATATATTTTTTGTCAAGTATGCCAAAAACTCACAGGTAATTACTCAGAAATCTATTAACAAGACCAATCCAAACAAAACCAAAATATTCTGCACGGCAAGCACTGTTTTGCACTAGCCAACTCCCACATCTCATATTCTATCATGAGGTCATATCTACTAAAAAAAGCAAGTTTGGCCAAGATCATCCTAAAATTGGCAATAAATCTGAGATTTTACTTAATGAAAGGGCAGGTTAAGGATACTTTGTCATCTGTTGCAGTTATTTGTTGAAGCCTTCAACATTTATGATTTTCTGCAAAGCTAAAAGTAGTAAGTCAGTCAGCCAGACACGGTGTTCCAGAGCCATGAGCCCATCAGTAGGAAAAAAAATAACCAGTAATGAGTACGATGTATTGGTTAGAGCAGATACTCCTAGATACTATATTTAGCTCTGCCAGCAATTAGTATGTGACCTTGAACAAATCAGTCAGCTAAAAATCAGTTTAAGGCACCATTATCAGACTGGGCATAGGTACAAACGTAGTCTAAATCTCCCAGATTTTCAAATGCAAATACGTAACTCAGGTTCTCTCGCATTTCTATGCTATTTTTAAAAGAATATTTTGCAAGAAAACAAGAAATACAGCTTCCCCATATAGCTTCCACACCTACTTCCATGGAATTTTGTTTCCAGCTTCTCTGAAAAGATGTCAAACACAACCTTTTACTGCTAGAATATTTATGCTGTGTATATTCTGGTGGTGCTCTTACAGCGCTGTAGAGCAGAGCATTTGCTCTGTAGTGCTATTGCAGAGCTGTGGAGCAGTGAGGGGCAGGATACAGGTGTGGAACCTGAGTAACTCAAACTTCTCCACAGCTGCTCGATGTCCTCTGTCTGTACAACTGAAGACCAGAAATGAAGGCCAGATCCATCCCCCCAGTTTCAGGCATGTCAGGGAGCAGGGAGGAGCTGCAGCTCCAGGAGCAGAGCTGAGCCTGGGGCTGAATGCAGCAATAAGGGGGTGATTTTACCACAGCAAGGATGCAGAGCTGCGAGTCCACGTCAGGATCAGGGCCGAGGACAGTGGTCAGGACTGCTCACAACCCAGGGATAGCCCAAAAAGGCACAGCACAGGGTGAGGGCAAGCCAGGAGGCCCTGAGGATGAGACTGGACATGGCTGTATCTTTTGTGCCTCTTTAACACAGCTCCTGCCAGCAAAGGGGCTGCCTTTGGACCCAAGCCATTAAACTCTGATTTAGCTAACTGATCTCTAAGCAGGAGGACGCCTCCAGGTGCTGCTCAGTGCCCTGAGGGGCAGCAACAAGAGAGGTCAATGCTCCTCCACCAAAGGAGAGAGGGTCACACCAGGGCATTTCAGTGCCACTCGTGTCTGACACCTCCTGGAGCAGCTTCTCGAGTTAATCACACTCTGTGCTGCCTCACCTGAGTGCTGAAGCAGAATGAACATGGGTCAAGCATCCCTTCCTAAAGATGCATCCTGGAAGGTCAGGAGACTGAACCCAAAATCCCATGGCTATCAGCAAAGCCACTGGAACCTGCTCCTCATCTGCTCCTGGTCAGATCTGAGCTCCTCAGCTGTGGATTTCAATTGTATTTTATTCAGATTTGGAAAGTTTATAAATACCAGTCATGCTGGGTGGGTTCCTTAACAAGTGTTCTCCAGGACATGCCAAAGTCTGGATGAACAGCACCACATGGACACAAAGGAGCATGTGCAGAATAGTATTTTTAATAGGTGTTTTTATATTTACATTCTCATCAGCCCTTCAGAAATTCTGCTTGCAGCATCCAAAGAGAAGTCAGCAAGGTCACCATGTGCAGATAAAATTAGTTAGCATCCCTATAATTAGTCCAGAGACAGCCCTCTCAGAGGGGTAAAACAATCTCTCTTCCAGCTCCTACTCCTGATTTTCCCTTAAGCCCTTTCTGACAACAGGCAAACCTATTAAGCTTTCTATGGCTACGTTTCCTCATCTACTAAAGAGAGAAAAAAAAGAAACCAGGCAGAATCACATTGGCTTTGTCAGAGTGTTATTGTGTCCATGCTTGCATAACACAATATGCTTCTTTTTTTGGCATAGCATAATTTGCTTTTTTTCAGCAAAGCTCTAGGAGGAGGTATTAAGCTGACATTGATTAAAAGTTACAGAATTCAGTTATATTTAGAACTTAATTTAAAATCTTAAAAACACCCCAAGGACAGCTGTTGAAGACAAAACATCATTTTCTAATTAATTTTATTGGAAACACTTTCAAATTTTATGTTACTGAAGAGAAATGGAATTTGGAATTTTTTTACAGACTTTTAAAATGAAAAATCACTTTTGCCAATACAGTTCATCTGAACAAGTTTTCTACAATATCATCATTTTTTATACTATCCTCTCCTGTAATTCCCTGTCAATGCTTAAGAAAAACATAGTTCCCCAAGATTTTAGTTAAAAAAGGTTTCAAATCCTAAGGGAAAAAAGATGCAAAATCAAACATAAATAAGCATCAGATTTTTTGCTTTAAAACAGTTACAGGAATTCCCAAATGCCTGTTATAGAAACAGAGAAAATAGAATTTCTCAACTCAACCAATCTGCCCAAAAATAAGGGACAAAAATCCTAAAAAGAAACAAAATAACTTACTAGGCGATGGTCACTGAAGAGATAACCCATTTAAGATAAAATGATACTAGTCTGGTTCAGATATTACTTTCTTTTCAAACCCTTTAAATCTATTTGTTCTGATATTGTTATCAGTCCAGCTGTGTACAAAGCAAACCATATTTACTTTTTTTCTTTTTTTTAACTTGGCTATCTAAATATTTAGATAAAATTAGAGATGAAAGAAATGTGCATAAGGATTATTAGTCCCTCTGTCTCTCACAGACTGGAGGCCCTGGTGTACCTTTATGTTTTGTTTCCTGCTATCTGGGGTCAATACCTGCTATTACTTATCAAAGATGGGAGAAAGAAGAAAGAGGGCACCACATTCATGTTCCTCCAGCCTTGCCAGTGCTGAAACAGCCACAGACACTGCCTCAAGTCTTAATAACACCAGAAAAATCTCAATTACACCTTGAAATTCATGGGCAGATGAGCAGTGCCAGCCCCTGAGTTACTGGGAGTGCAGCTTACAATGACCAAAATCTTCCAAAGTATATCAGCTACAGGAAAAGGGGAAGGAAAATTTAAATGGGGTTTGGACTCTCTAACTGAGGGCTCTGTAAGAGAACTCTTCCATTTAGGGCAACAATATTTGCCTTAATTTCAGTAAGTCTGCTTGTTCATGAAATCCACAAAGTGATAAGGGGTCAGCTTGAAACAAAATAGAAAATTTAAGTAGACTATTGAAGAATCACAATGAGTTTTTCTACAAGGAATTGTTTTACCCTTTAAAGTTTGTTTTTATCATGAGTGTTCATGCAATTGTATGAAGGAGTTGTTCATTAAAAAACTACTCTGTCTCCATGTATAAAAATTTTTCATCTTTGCCCACACTCATCCATCCATGGATAGACACAATACTGTGTGGCTTATTTGATCAAGCACGCAAAATTGAAAGTATTAAATAAAATCAGTTTTGATATATTCACTCATGCCTCTTGTGTGACAGCCATTTTGAAACAAGATAAATGGAGAGAAAAATTAGATTTTTTTACCTGTAAGTTATGTTGCAAACTTCACTTGGGCCCCCCCAAAACCCTTCAGATACCCTGACACTGTTGCACCATTGCCTCTGCTAAAGAAGCACTCGGGATTTCAGGGCCAAAATAAAGTATTGAAGTTTAATAATACAATATGTGTGTAAAATGAGTGCCATAAGTAAAACTAAGAGCGTGATCAGATCCTGGGGTTTTTTTAACAGAAGCATTATAGAAATACTGATTTCAAATAATTTACCCAGACCAGTAGAGGACTGCAGGTTGAACTTCCAAGCACTTAGGAAGTTTTTAAAGGCTCAGGTTATAGCTCTAGTGATGCTGAAGCACATCCCTATAATTAGTTGTGTTACTTCCATGGTAATCATATCCACGTGTATAACCATTAAGAAAACTTCAAAGAACCCACATCTCTCAGCCAAGGTTTTGACTTTGATTCACTCACTGTGTCAACAGCCCACAACCCATTTTCCCTGTTAAAATGTTATTTTTCGGGATTTCTGCACCACATACTTCATTACAGCTAATTAAAATATTTAAGCTACCTAATCCTCCCCCCCTCCCAGATAACTGTTTTCTCATCCTCATGTCCAATGGATGTTTTTGACAGCCCAACTTTGAGAAGAAGGTGTTTACAGCAATGTGACTTAAGCCCCACTTCAAATAATAAGGTTGACATAGAGTAACACTGGTGCTTCCTTATTTTCCAATTACATTTTCTCACAGTGAAGTTAATAAAACTTTATGCAACCTATTTCAGTAGGACCTTTTCAAGGTTCCAGTTTGACATTGCCTTCCAGATCAAAAAGGAACAATTCAATCAAGTGCAAATACCTTTCAGAAATGGGATGTCAGCAGTGTAGGGTCGGAGCATGACTGTAATGAGCTGAAGGATGACCACAGCTGACTCCCATTCACTCGTTCACACTGGAAACATTTATCATGAAACTTTCTCTTAAATGAAACTTTGCAATCCAACAGCAATATCTGTCAGCTAAAGGCAGGAATGACAGAATTGTTCTATATAAGTCTTGTTCATTAGAACTTGGATTTTTCTTTTTTCCTTTCTAAAGAAAGGATGTCTTATGATTAAAATATGATTATAAATGAGATGGTAGCCTGTCATGTGGAAAATTGAGATTCTCTGTTGCTGGTGAGCTGCCTCCAAGCCTGAGGGGTTTTAGCTTACTTAAGTGACAGGCCCTCCTGTCTCACTAGTTTACACATTTAATTTTGCATAACTGTTTTCATGTAGACTTTTTATTGTTTAATGTGCTCCAAGACACAAAATGTGCTTGTTGTCTGCTGGCTTTTATTACCATGCAGTCATATGTATCTATGACCTTATACAGAGTTGTAAATACAGTAAAATTCTTTGAATGAAGACATTAAAAGCCATAGATATTATCCCCACTGCAAAAAGAGTTTATTTTTCTTGAATGACTAAAATGTAAAGCTGAATGTAGAGCTGAACAAGCATTAGATTTTTTACTTTTGGAAGCTGTCTTGTTCTGGAATATAAAGTTCCACCAGCCACACTGAACAGTTTCATTAATGCACCATTTTTTTCAGTTCTTTCACGATTTTAACATAGATTAGATTGACAGTAACCACATTTTTCCTTCAGGGAAAAAATATATGTTTTCTTATTAGATTCTGAAGGGATAACATCAGTGGTTGACCCCAATTTTGGCAGACTATTCTACTAACTGCACTCCTATTATATTTGCCAATCAGTTAAAGCACTTCTGTCAGACCCAAGTACTTTACCTCTATCAGCTATGATCAAAGGGGGTCAGGTCCTCTAATTTTAGAGGATTTTTTTTATTTCTTCCTCTCCCAGGAAGTTATCAAAGGACCATGTTTTAGTGACTGATAGTCACGGGACAAATTCATACTCCAGTGTGCAACCCAAAGGAGTATCTCAGTGCAATAAGGGAGAGGGAGCAACAGCACCAGTCACTTCTGGGATATTCACTCAGCATAAAAGATAAAGAAGTTTCCTGAGTGTTTGTACCTTTTTCTAATTTCCCACATCATCATTGTCTAATGCCACAGTGAGTCACGGAGCCCAAGCTCCAAGGCAGCAGGCAGATGCAAATCTCCCTGAAGCCAGAGAATGTTACCTATTAATGTCAGGGCAAATCAGGTCCTTGAAGTCTTTTCCTTACCCAGGCTTTACTATGATTGCTAATTAAGTGCATGTATGAGGGTACCTAACTTTGTTTCAGAGAAATAGAGCTGTATGAAGATGGTATTTCTCCACTTAGAGAGCAGAGAAAACTGGGAAATAAAAGAAGAGAGCGGGAATCAGACCCCTTACGGTTTCAAATATGGCAAATATTGAATTCTTTCTTAATTCAAGGACATTGAATTAAGTTAGTTACTGGAAAGCTTCATTTCAGCCAGGTAGTGAGGCAAATGTAAAATCTGCCTGTATTTAGCAAAATCTTTAACTAATAAATAATTAGTTATTATTATTATAAATGAAAGGCAATGAGATAAACAGTGCTATCACAGAATTCATCTGAAGAAATGGAAATAGCCATCACAACTCAGAAGACTGAGGAATCCTCATTTCCCAGAGATTCTTCCAAATGATCCATAATTTAAAACGGGGAAGAAAAAATGTTGCACCTTGTTTGTATATTACTTAAGAGGATAAATTAATGGGATAAATTACTCATTCTGAAATATTCACAATGCTTTACTAATTATGACAGCAAACATAATGCAGGAATTTTGTGCATTTCAGTGTCACATAGAGATGTGAGGACATGCTTGGAGACGCTCTGCAGGCTGAAGTGAATGGTAAGAGAGATAATTAAAAATGCTTTAATAGCTTTTTAAAATTGCTAAGATACCGTCAGGTAGCGTAGCACACCTTGGACAGCCACAATATCCCAGACTATGTTCTAAATATTCAATTCCTGTAGCTTTGCTCTCATTTTGCCTTCCCTTTCTTTCACCTTTCCTTTCCTTTTTTTTTTTTTTTTTAACTTCCCTGGTAATTGCAAACCTCTTCAGATAAAACACCACCATCTGACAGGAAGAAATATTTATGTTTGGGATTCACCACGTTCGGTTGGCAATGAAGGAGTTTTTACAGCTTTTCTGACTAATAAAAAGCAACACAAATATAAAGATGAAATGATCTGCAAAAACATGACTGGTAGCAAAGCAGGCAGCTGAGATGATGTATATTTAATTTACCACTTCCCATGCAGTAGGGAAAGTACCAGGAGATGGAGCCTTCTGTGACTATCGTGCCTGGATTTTTATAGCAGCAGAACCCCTCAGTTCTGCAAATGTGTAATTGAAAAAGAACATTGGGGGCGTTTGCATTAGACACAAATGAGAAGATGGAATAATGAGAAATAAAACAGCTTTGCAGATGTGACATAAAAATAATAATCTCAAATAAAGAGTTCTGATCTCTCTACCTGCCTGAAGCTTATACAACAGAGCAGTTTAAGTGGGAATCAGCTAATAAAATAATATAACATGACAATATATATAATAATAGTGGATATTGAATACTTTAGGTGTTACTTTAATCCTCACAACAGCAGTATTCAGACACCCAAACACAAAGGCCTCTCCACTTTTAACTAATAACACATCAGTGAGTAAAAATCTCACAGCAGACATTCCTCAAATCAAAATTAAAAGCTGAAATACTTTTAAATCTTGAAAAATCACTTCAGCTCTATTGCCTTGACACAAAGCTGGATGGAAAAATTCTCTTCAGCCTTGCTTTGGATGTCCAGTTTTTGCCATACAGGTGAGAATACAGATGCATTCCAATCCCACACTTAGCAATGGCTGGGTCTTTGGAAAGAGAATGACAAATGCCTGCTGAACTTTTCTCTTAAAATTTAACACCCAAGATCAAAGACTAATTCAATTAATTCTAATCTCTAAAGTTATTAGATCTGGGGGCTTTATTATTAACATTTTTTAGGCTTTTAATCCTTTCTACAATGACTTATGCAGGCACATAACATCCCAAATGATAATCAACATGTTGCGAATTCTAATAAATTTTTATCTGGCACAAATCATATATAAAGCTGTCAGTTTAGCTCCTTCTCTGCAGAAAAGAAACAGAAAATCCTGCACATGGTGGAAAAAAGGGGTGATAAAGACTGCAGATATCAGTGCACTATTTGCAACTAATCATTTATTCAGAGATCAGAAATTGTTTCCAAGCAGACACGGGGGCAGTTCTTAGCACTGAACATGATCCTCTTTCAAGCAACTCAGTGTAAAAAAGGGATATAAAACACCCCAAGGACTGTGAAATGCAAAAATAGCTCTCAGCTGCCTTTTCTCTCTACATTGTCTGGAGTCATGAGAGGCAAGCCCTGACCCCACAGAAGTCAACAGAATTCCTGTCGTTGCTGGTAGCAGGACCAAGCTTCATCACTGTTTTTATTAATAATTCATTCTTTAGAATGACTTTATGTGTATTTTGACAGTGGCTTTGATTTTTCCATTGAAGTGAAAAGATGATAAAGATTTGGAGAATGAACCAGCTCTGATATTAAGATAAAAATGATTGAGAAAAAAATCAGACCATGCTCGTGTTGAGTTCCTACTCTGGCTAGCTACTAGTTCAGTTCCACTTGAACTTTTAATTAATATAGTGTTAGAAAAAGAGAAAGACATAATGAAAACTTTTGTTTTATGCTGAAGAAGGAAGCATTTTCAAAAGTGTCAGAGACTGACCCAGAAGGATCATGATTAAGGTTTATAATTACAGCTTGTGATATCATAACCCTTCTTACCTGAGATACTCTTAGACAGCACTCTGAGATTAGCCAATTAAATGAAATGGAATCTCATGATATTTGCATGAAACACACTTGCATATTATATAAAAACATGATACTAATGTGATACTGATCATCTGCTCATTGCTCACGTTCTGTGCAGCCGTTTTGCACCTTTTTAGCAAAAACTCTCCCGTATCCTCTGGACTGTTTCTCAGCTGAGAGTGTTTGTGCCCTTCCTCAGCCAAGTCAAGGTAGATCATAACAATGCTGGGCACATCTGAGCCAATTTTATTGCAGCCTGCACAGGTTAATTTCTTCACCCACGATTTTGTAGAATGAAAAGTGCTGAGGCCCTGGCACAGGGTGCCCAGAGCAGCTGTGGCTGCCCCTGGATCCCTGGCAGTGTCCAAGGCTGGGTTGGACAGAGCTTGGAGCAGCCTGGGACAGTGGGAAGTGTCCCTGCCCATGGCAGGGGGTGGGACTGGCTGGGCTTTAAGGTCCCTTCCAACCCAACCATTCTGTGATTTCCATGATTTGGTGAAATACAGCCCAGCAGAGCTGACCTCACACGGCTGTTCCACGCTGAGATCTCTGCACTCACACAATCAGTGCTCCCAGTGCTGGTAGTTATCACACCACTGCAGAGAACATAACACAGGACAGATCATACTTTTGTGCCTATTTGCCTGTCAGGGCTCAAACCTGAGCTCCCAACAAAGTGTCTCCCTCTGTGACATTATTCTGTTAGTTGCAAAACACGTTATTCCATTATTGAATGAAATGAGTTGGCCTGGATAAGAAGAAAACCCTTTTTGTTGACAGTGTCTCAATGCAATGAAAAATCTGCCAGGGTCATATCTAGTGAAACGGAAAACCAATCAGCTTCTAATCTTCAGGCTACCAGATCAATTCATTCAACAAGTCCACTCATTTCCTGGATTTGTCAAGAAAAGAGCCCAAGTCTGGAAGTTGTATCTTGAGTTGGGAGTAGGAAGTTGATGATCCTGGTGGGTCCCTTCCAACTCAGAATATTCTGTGATTCTGATTTGAACAATTTCACAAGAATCTTCATTATTTCTTTGCATCAGAATTCCAATTTATAAAGCAACACGAAGCACTTTCAAATTTTAAAATGCAAAATTACTATGAGAAAAAGTGACGATTAGTACAAGAATTATTAGAATATCAGACTACTCAATGATTATATTTTAGACAAATTGAAATATACTGAATATCTGTAAAACAATATCTGACCCCAGTGTATTACTTTTGACATTTTGTCAGTCATGTATCTGTCCACCAAACAGATGCTGTTAAATTGTATTTGGAATATTGCATTATAGTGTTAATGGATGGATGAATGGAGGTTTAGGAATTGTGTGCTTTCATTTAGACTTCACAGTTCATGCTTTAGATAGATGCTGGAAAGGGTTTCTCAGAAATGAAAAGAAACTGATGACAAGTTCTAGACACTGTCACAAACTCTAGACTTGATGTGATGACAAACCAATATTCTCATTTTCCTGGAGGGAATATACAGTTCAGAATTTTAAAAGTCACTTGTTTCAACAACCTGATGCTGTTGAAAACAACCAATCAAACCAACCCCGACAGAAACAGTTCATGACCTTAGAAACTGGAGGGAAGGAGGTAGGGAGCAGTTTGCTGCAGTCTCGTCCATACTAAATGACATCTGATGTTAGTTAAGTGTTAGTAAAGTTTAACAAACCTTCTCCTGTTTTAAAGGATTTTCTTATGGAGAATGTAAATAGCTTATTTAAGATGAAAAGTGTAAATTATTTTGGAGGCACCAGAGATTACACCAAACTCCTCTGAGTCTACACAAGCACTCAGTCACCTACACTGACTACAACCCTGTCAGGCTGAACTGTAGCTCACCAGTTCCTCAGAGGCCTTTGCACAAACTATGGAGCAGAGCAATGAATTCCTTCCTCACATTCACCTCCAAACAGGGGTGTGATATCGAGATTTTATTGCTACTTCCAAGCTCTTTGAAAGCTGAGTCTTAATGTCCACAGCTTGAGTTGCTTAAACATCCCAGTCCATAAAGTAGTTTTGGACAGAATGATAATTCTTCTTTAATTATGGAAGTAATATAGCACAGACAAAATTAGACAGGTTTTATTTGGAATGTTAAATATCGATAATGCTGGTGAATAGAGCAAAGAATTATTGATTAACTGACAAGGGTAGTTGGTAAATGGTCTGTGTGTTAATCAATGAGTTAGTACCCTGAAGAGAGTGATCCTTAAAGTACTTAGTCAAGCCTAGAGATTGATAGCCTTCTGTTTTATTTTCAACTTGTTAAGTATGTGCTGCGTGTAGTGCAGAGTATCTTTGTCATTGGCCTGAAAATAAAACTTGTTTTCCTTGATATATTATGTACTTATAGCTGGCAACAACCATTTCACACTTGCAAATTAAACCAATCCCTGTCAAGTGACTGGGAGTCATGTTGATTTCAGAGAACCCAGAGAGATCTGGTAAACTGTCAAGATGAGTTTGGTTAAATGTTAACAGAGTTCAAAAGGAGAAAACATCAGTTCTAGTAAACTCCAGAAAATAATTTGTGTCAGGTTTACTTGAAGAAAAGAAGAAGAGAGAAACAGTATTAAAACCCTAGAGAGCCCTGCCCAAACCTTCAGCACAGTTTTTGGCCTTTGTTTACTCTGGCACTGAAATAGGTGTATGGAAAACTCCCCTAGAGACCAATCACTGCCTAATGGTTTATAATAGTTAATAAAATAGGAAAATCCTTCTACTCTATTGGACTAAGTATGGATTGACAAATGAGAACCACAAAGCACTGACCCCACTCTCTTTTCCCATGTGATAATGTTTAACCAGAATCTCTTCATTAAGCCCAGCAGTGTCCAGCATGACTTTGCCAATTTTTAAAGCATCTTACATAAATCCCAAGTTTTCCTCAGTTTTCAACACCAACTTCATGTTTGCCCCTCACCACTGTGAGCTGCACCTTGCACACACCAGGAAATTTCTGACCACTGCAAGCATTTTCACATCTATTTGATATGTACAGTGCTAAGCAGAAACAATCATCAAAAGCCCAGGAAAAGGTCTCCATGCCTATTATACTCTCAGTTTCTACATTAGTTCATGCAAATCATTTTGAGGGCTTTTTTAGCCAATTTACATAATGTGTACCCTGCCTTTCTTTTCCTTTCTACATGCATTATTTTTATATTCTGTTTGCACAGAGCTTCAGTGATACACAGATAACAGGGAGCCTGCAATGCCTCCAGCATGCATTTGTGTAGCTTACAAGTACAGAAAATTCCTTGTTCCCCTGGTTACTCTCACTAGATCTGCATTATAACATAAGAGAAAGAATGACACCTTCCTGGCTGTCACCACTGAACCCAGCTATTAAGGAAAGATTTTGCAAGTAGATATTGTTTAACATTTTAATTTTTCCTTTGAAAACAAGTAGGTAAAAGGATAACAGCTGTCAGTAAACAGGCAGTCTAAAAGAATTAGAGTCTCTGGTACAAACATTAAGAATCTGGGATGTTACATGGCTGACAAGAGCAACTGGGGAAAGATAATGTTTGTAAAATCATTTGCTTAAGTACACTTTGAGAAATGAGTGGAACACAGCAAACTGGGATGTTAAACTTAGGCCCTGACTGTTTTCAAGACAGAGCCAAGCACAGTGTGAGACAGCTGCTGATGGGTATCGATCTGATATTCCCTGGCAGTCAGAGTTTGGGATGTGAAATTCCAGTTTTCATCGAGCAAGAAACATTTACATATAAATGTGAAGTGTGATAGAGCTTGTTCTGAATTTCAAGAAAGGGCTGAGCTATCTGTGGCAGACAGCAGAACTCCAGAGTTTGGTGTTATCCTTGCAACAAACACATTCACCTCACCTGGCAAAGCAGCTGCCCTGCAATACAAATATAAAGATGACAGGTCTGATCCAAATACAGCCCCTTGCTGCACTGATTCCTGCACAGCACTTCCCCCATGATATTTTTGCTACATTTGCCATACCTGCCCTTCTACTCACAGGTTACTCACCCCTCCAGATCAGTAATCAGTGGACATAAAGCTGAAGAACATTCAGGAACACAATCCATGTTTCTGGCATGCTGCATGAAGCATCATTCTACATCACTTGCTACACCTCAGATCATATTACATCATGTCAAACGTCCTGAACTTGAAATAATAGTACATGACACAAGACATTTGTTACATAATGTGATGTGACTCTTAAAATTTCACCAAAAATATTTTCCTGGTCCATAGAATACTATCAAATCAGACTGGAGTTAATAAATCCAAATTGAATTTGGCACAGAGAGCAGGAAAGTAAAACGAGAACAATTTTGTGCATGCATTATATACATAATCCTGTACTTACTATAATCATGTTGAGTTGGAGATGAGGATTTTCTTGTTTGAAACTGGCAGGCTTGTGCAGCTAAAAAAATGTGGTTGCTTTATTTATTTGCATATAGATGCAGTAATAGAAATCTACAGAGGACAAAAAATGTTTTCGTGCACAGTACTGAAAATAAACTTTGTCATCTTTTTAATCATAAGGAGTCCTTAAAGGAAAACATTTGTAGATCAGGGAAGCTGTTTAGAAAGACCATTCTAGAAATAATTTTTAGGAAATTTATATAGTGCAACCTGTCATTTGTGATGCTTCCTATCTCTTTCCTAGTGGACTTCTTTAAACTCTGTCCTGCTACCTCCCAATCTATTACATCCAAACACAAAGTCCAGCACATATCCTCATGAGTGATGCAAATTTCTAAACAGCAAGGCCAGACAACTGATATGCCTGGAATGGCTCAGAGCTCAGTTCAGATAAATATTAAGGAGAGAGTTTTTTTTGTGAAAATGCCCAAATGTCCACAAAAACCCCTACAAATAGCAGAGAGCATTATGTCAAATAATTGTATCAGTTTATGCCATCAGTAAAACCCAGAAATCATAGGTAGGCCCAAACACTATTGACAGTGAACATTTTGAAGTGGTGAATTTAGGGTTCTGTCCTCAAAAAATACCCTCAGTTCTATTAAGTCTACTGCCTGAAAACATTTTACTTTCAGCCCCAAGTGTTTTCTGGGTTGAAACACCAAATATGTGGTGACTGAGTAATCAGGGTAAAAATCAAGATGAGTTCAGACAAATTGATCCAGACAGCAACACCTTTGAGACAGTGACAGTGTCACAAGAGTGAAAGACACCAAGCACTGTGAATTCATCGAGTGAAAGACCCAGTGAGTCACCCAAGCACACAAACAGAAAAAAATATGCTCTAAAGTAAAAAATTACTCAATCTGCTGTGATTTCTCCTTAAGAGTAATTCATTCTAAATTAACAAAAATTACCTGCAACTTCTATCTTAAAATATTGTCAGAATGAACTATGTGTTCTAATAAAATTGTCAAAAGATTACCATAAGTAAGAGAAAATGGAAAGAACTAGTGACAATTTGGAGGCAATTTGGTCTGCTCTTTTTAAAGGGGCATTCTTTTTGGATAGTACTGGCATATGTTAAAGAATAAAAAATTGTTAACTTGACCTGGCATCAGAATTAAAAAAAAAAAAAACAAGCATCCACCTCGTGACATTAAGCTTTGTAAATTAAGTTACTCTGGTAGTGATCATAAAGTTTCCTTTTTAATGAATCAGCCATTTATTCTGGTGAACTCAACACATTAAGAGTGAGAGGTTGTTCTCCTTAGTTTAGCAGGACCTTTAGTTGTGGTTCAACATCTTCACCAAATGTATTTCACTTGTGATTAAAACAGAAGGAAAAGCATACAAATTAAGGGCTGTAATTTTTAGCCCCAGCCAAGAATGAGGTAGAAAAAGAAAAATCTGTTTCTGGAAGGAAAAGCATTTCCCCAATGGAGAACAACTGCTGGAAATACAACAAGATTAACCTGTCTCTCTTCTGTCTTCATCCTTGTAGTGGACAGGAGAGATACCATTTGACTGTTGTCCTAAAGCAACTGATTCAAAAGCAAAATCACATCTGTCTCATGACTGGAGTCAGCTTTCACCACACAACACAAAGGTGGACCTGGAGAACTGAATTAATTTATCTTCAGAAGCCAATGCAGGACCTACTCTGCTTAAATTACCCCTGAAAACATTTTTTTTAGTCTGCTCCTAAGTAGTGCAGTGACAGAGACTCCACTATTTCCCCCAGCAATATATTCTATGGTGCAACTGCTTTTACAACTGGAATTTTTTCCTGATGTCTTGTCTAAATCTGCCTTGCTGCTGTTTTAATTCCATTATTCTTTATCATGTCCCCAGGAGCAATGGAAAACAAATCATCCCCTTTCTCTCTGAAGCAATTTGGAGACACTTGGAGCTCCATCACGCTCCTCTCCTCCTCATTGAGATGGAACAATTAAAGCTCTGCCAGGCAGGATGGCTGAGCCTCCCTCCATCCCTGCCTCTCCAGCAGGGCAAAGTGTGCTCCACAACCGGCATGGGTGGAATTTAGGATTACAGGTGAAACATTAGTTGCTTGTTTAAATGTTTATGTATTTTTCCCCCCAAATATCCAGATTGCTGCCCTAAAGCTGATATTAACTGCCAATAAATTAAATTCACTAAAATTTCCCCAAGTCAATGGCTGTTTTATCCTTGGCACTACCCACACAGAGTCCTTTTAACTCTCCCCTCTGAGCTGTACCTTATTCTTTTCCAAACACCTTCTGTAAATTGTGAAGCTCATTTTGCACTTTTATCCTATCAGGGGGCTAATGGCACAATACCAGGCTTGGGTAAAAAACCCAAAATGATCTGTTCATTTTCCAAATGAGTTGAAAGAAATAATTGCAGTGGAAAACAAGAGAAAAAGGGACAACCTTCTAAATTTTCACTGGTACTTTGTGATGTCCAAAATACTACACAGGCTTGCACACACAAGAGTGGGGTACCTGTAGGTAAGGATCATATGGATACTGTAAGTGCCCTGTAAGTTGTGTTTTTCTGAAATATTCTAAGTGAGCTGCTGTTGAAGGTTGTTTTTCCACTTGATTTATCTCAGCATAGTTTCCACACTCAGAAAGAAGAGTGGCACAGTCACAGTGGCACAAAAATCTTTATAATTAGTCATTTTCCTGGTTTTCAATGTTTCTTATAAACAGCACTGAGAATCACCTGTTTGGTTTTTTATTTTTTTCCACCTGTAAAAGAACTGGGAAGAATAATCAAGAGAGAAAGAGAAATGTTTGTCACCATTCCCCAGCCCTCTGCAGCTCCATGCTGAAAATGTACTTCAGTGATTCAGGAGCTGTGAAAATACAGTCTGTGATCACCCAGGCTGGGAGGGGAATGGGGGATGATTTGAAGAGGGAGGTGTTGCTTTTGCTACATATTTTATTTTAACATAATACACAGTTGCCAATATTACAAAAAAATCTTTGTGTGCTTCTCATTCTGCATCAGAATATGCCATGAAATATCAGCAAGCCTCGTTACACAAAGTAATAAGTGATGCACCACCCACAGCTTTTTTTTGTTGTTGTTGTTGTTAACTTTTGTTTATGATTTAAACCAATAATCACACTAAACACTTGGAAATAAATTAAGCCTTTTCAGTCTGATTAAATTGGCTGAATGCTTTAAACATGTGACTTCGGCAGATCTAATCATCCCAGGATAGTCGGGGAGTTAATCATGCAAATGTCTTTAGATATGTCAATTTGCAAGGCTGTTTTGGAGCCTGCTCTCTTCCAAAGCATCTGCAGCATTCTGCAGTGGGAACTGCAACTGCTCCGTGGCAGAGCTGCCCAAAAACCTCACAACGAGCAAAGCAGCAAACCTAATCAAGGAGCACAATTAAAAACTTTCAATGAGAACATAAATGCAGCACTGTAGGAGGAAAGCACTGGCTCCAGTTAGGAGGGAATAAGCAGCACGGAATAGTTCCAACACCTCAGTGTCACTGCTCCTGAAAATCTTCAGGTTTATTATATGTACTTGGTGGAATTATTGGGTTTTTGTGCCCGCTGCACATGAGGAGATTGATGGTGCTCAGAAATGATCCTTGCTCACTCCCTCTGTGTTGGAGACTGCTCTTCCACTAATGGTGAGACTCATTTACTACTCACAGTAATCTTTTTTTTTTTTTTTTTTCCTACCTTCCTTTCTGTGTGAAGGAAAATTTTAGAATGAGTGAGGGGAGTCATGGATTCCATCATTCAGTGAAAACCCTATTTTATTTTGACCAGAATCTGAACCTTTCCTACAGCATCTTCTTTCCTATCTCTGGGATGATTGAAAAAGATTGCATCTAGATTACACATTTTGATATTACAGCTGATCTTCTTTAAAGCTCTCATTTAATAGAGCAGTTGGAAAAGGATGGAATATGGTCAAAGAAACACCACAGTTCCATAAAATTAATTAACCAATTAGATTTTTTATAATTTATCTGTTCTCTACAGAAGCAGATATTTTCATTTCCATTAAAATATGTTACTCCCATTAATAAGATTTAATATGTATGTCTAACAATGTACCACCTACTGGCTGGGTTTATTCCTTGATTAACCCACCCAGACACTGCTAAAACAATTAAGGGCAATGAAAGCACAGTAACTCAGTGCAGAAAATAAACTTTTGCAATAGTCTCAAAAAACCTTCAGAAAATACTGCCTGAGTTTTAAATTCTGCCCTGCAATCAATTAGCAAACCCAGTTTTAGTTCAGCTGTACAGAATGCAGCCAACCAATCAGACCTAAAACTGGTAAATTAGTGGAGAATAAAAACCCTCTTTTGGGTAAGACAAGTAAGGATCAAAAATAGAAGTTTGTCAACTCGTGTGTGTCACCAAAAGATGTCAGCGATATCTTGTCATTTTATAAATGGATAACCCTGATTTTGCTTGCCTAAGGAGAGTGGGAGTTATGATTCTGCAACACCACAAAGCATAACTGGCTTATAAGGCTTTTAAGGGCTGGAAACAAATCCCCCAAACAATAAGCAATAGAATTGATTGGATTTATAACTGACACTACACAGTATTTATTTGTAAAATTTAAATGAGTTATCTTGCTGTGCCTGGGAAGAAATACAGGACAAATCTAGGTCTTATAAATGAGTCCCAGAACCAGTTGGTTTCTTCCTCTGCTTTCTTCCTACACTCAGGAAGAGCCTTCCTCAATGACATTAAGGTTATGATGGAAAAATGATTCCCATAGAAGTCTACAGAGATTTTGTTAATATGCCTTTATGATGTGATATTATGACGGCAATTCAATTTCATTGCAGGCCTAATGAGACCGTGTTACAATGTCAAAATGAAAGGAAACTATATTAATCAAGTTATAGTACCCTGAGAGAAAGAAAAACCTAAAGAAATTAACCCCATTAAAAACTATTTTAAAACAACATTAAGATTTAGTGAATTTAGAATTGCTTTGCTTTTGTTGGTTTAGTGCTTCAGGTAGAAGCTAAATTTGGCACTGATTTACAACTCATTAAATATATTGACATCAGGGGAATCAGTGAAAATTTTAAGGAAATACAAACAGAACAAAATTCACACCAGCTGCTGTGGTTATGCAAAGCATTGAGCACAGCCTGCTTAGTCCTACAGCTGAAACACTTTTCCCTTCAGTGGAACCAGAATTTCTACTTTTCTCACATAAAAAAGGTGGCAGTTTGGCCACTGTCTAAGCAAGTTTTTGTATCTCAGCTTTCTGATACCATGTTGGAATTTGTACTAAACTCTGTAGAATTAAATTCCCCAAATTACAAAAGAGAACAAATTGGAGTGGAAATTTCTTACTGATCTTATTAGAAACAATTATGCAATTGGCAACAATGAAGTAAGGGCTAATACATACCCTGAAGACAAGAGGAGTCTTGGATAGGTCCCAAGTTGTCAAAATTGAGGCTAAAGAGAGAAGCCACAACTGATAAACAGCTTTTATGTCAACACCTCTGAAATCACCTGTAAAGGAGGTTAAGTCAGAATTGTGAAAACAGTCCTAAGTCTGTTTTAAGATATGAAAATGCCTCTATTTAAAAAGATAAAACAAACAAACAAAACCCTGGATATTTTGATTTTTTAAAAAAGTTAATTTTTTTTCGACACAGACCTTTTCATGTGCATTCTTTGAATTTTACGTCAAGGATTTTTGTCCTTCCCAAGCTACTGTTTCTTATTAAGTGCAGAAGTCAGAGCTGCAACATTAATGAGCATTTGATAAAGGCCAGCACACATATTCCATCTAAAATGTGCTGCTGTCATTTTCCAAGCCATTTGTAACTGGCAATGTAAAATTCTGCTCTCTTTAAAACCTGGCACCCACTTGAACAGGTCACAGAATTCTCAGTGCAGCAGGCAGGGGGACACTACTTTTATAGATCAGGTACATTCCAATTTTCAGCAAGATACTCATAAGAATAAACTCAGCAAGACCTTAGAATCAAACATTTTGGACGTGCACCAAAACATTGTAACAAGTGAAATCCTGTTCCTCGTGTTCCAGCAAACACTGATATTTGCATGGCACCATGAGGAAAGATTTGCAAAAGCACAATATTTCCATTGATTTTTGCTCCTATTACTGTCAGACATGCAGAGATGGCACTTTGTCATCAGAGTACTTGGGAAAATTGAGGAAAGGAAAGTATAAACCCTTCCTGAACTCAAAATCCAGGTTCTGCTTTTGCTTCTCCTTTATGGACACACACCAACACACTTATCACACATACACAGGAAACTTTTTTGAAAGTAGTTGGCACATAAAAGATCGTTTTATTTTCATCTGTCACCAGTAAAACTTGAATAAAAATCTGTTTTGAGCATCATTATTTAGTACATACAATTCAGTATTGCCTAGAGGCTCTATCCCCATGGCAGGAGCCATCATACAACAAAGAACAGAAATATTCCCTCACTTCCCTCTCCTAAACCATGCTGATAATCTCAATATGAACAATCAGGTTTACTTTTCATAACTGTGCATGCAATTAAAACCAGAAAATCTATGTGTAATTCCAAAATTCCTTTTAAAAGACTGGGACACATTTGCTACTTTCTGTGCTACTCAGGATGAAGAAGGTGTAAAAGAAAAGATTTCAGACTACAGACTTTTCACAGATGAAATGTTTCAAGAGCTCAAGTTAATGCCATCTGGTCCTGCCAATTAACTTTTTCTATCAATACCTGAATTTTACATATGACCCATAACTTTTCCCCTGCAAAGAATTGCTCCAGCACTGAACCAGCCCTGAGCTCTTCATTAGTAAACACATATGCAAAAACTTAAGTTTTGGCAAGACCTTACATTCATTTTGTACCTTGACCACCTTTATGACCAACCATCTACAGGGACTCTGCAGCTCTCTGATAATTCTTCCCTTATTGATACTTTGGAGACGTATTGATTATAATTGCATAACTCTTGGAGATACTTTGGAGACGTATTGATTATAATTGCATAACTCTTGGAGGTTACCTCTTTTTGCTCTGCTGCTCTGTAAAGTTCTATCTTTTTGCATTTGGCTTACAAAAAAAAGTTGTTGCTGCATGGAGATTAAATGTGACTATGCCACGATCAACGTACAAAATAGCTTGCATGATTTCTTGCACAATGATCAACTAGGCCAAGGTTTGTATCTCTCTGAGTCACCAAACTATGACATTTGAAGCATTTATGAAACTTGAAAATTTAATTTGTGCACTAGACCTCCCATCAAACTGCTTGTATTACAATATTATTATTATTATTATTATTATTATTATTATTATTATTATTATTTTAAAATTATTGAGATTCCTTCTCTCACTGGCTGAGAGAACTATTGCTGTACTGTTCCTTGGCTGTGTTGCAGACAAATACTCCTTTTTCCTGATATGTCAAAAAGTTCATGGTACGTATCTGATTTTTCTTAGTTTCCATCAGCAGTCTATCAGTGTTTCCCTTATGTTTTGTGTCTTAGTACTGCAATGTTTCATTATCTTCCTTTCAGAATGTACATTTCTAGCATGGTGGTTTCTAACAGGTGCATTGTGTTCAGAAACTCATTTAAATAGAAATTTTCCAATAGCTTTTCTGTCTAAGAAAAACAATTTTTTTGCTTACAGACGTATCTATATATTGACTTCATTCAAGGGGTCTAGTGACCATTTGCTCTTACCACAGCTTTTCCTTGCTTTCTGTCTGCATTTAGTTTTAATGCCAGCAGTTTAATTTAATTTTGATTATTCCTCCTGTTCCTACTCCTTTATTTCAAGAAGTTTTCCATTTCCTAATGAAGCTGATTCATTTTCCCCAAATCATATTAATTTCCTGAGCTCCATGTTCAAAGACTGCATCTCCATTTTCCTGCCTGGCCCTGGGAGCATTCCAGTGCAATAACTCCATAAATGGGTGCTTACATTTCAAGTCCAGAAACTCTTTCACCTTTTCTTGAGTCATTGGCACAACAAACATAAATTCAGGTTATTCACTGGAGTGTCTGATCCAACAGAATCCAAGCCTGGAAACATCTGCACAAGTTCCAGCAAGACGTTTCTTTGATAACCAACCTGTGAAATAACTTCACTTCTAACCAGTGTGAATGCTGAGGTGTTTTTTATTATTAGAGTCATTTTAATGATTGGCATGCACTGTGTGTTTATATTTTTGTCAAATATTGGGAAACCAATTAGAACAATATAATGCCACTGGGAAAAAACATCATTTGCAAAATAATTATAAGCAATTGGCACCAGATGTTCTATTTCTTCAAAATTTGCATTTTCAGTTTTATAATATTTATATTTTTCTTTTGGCAAAGTGCTTAAGTAATCATACCTCAAAAGGCTGGATTTTTCATTTCTCTAGGTTTGGGCTTATAATAAGGGATTTCAAAAGCAAAGCTCAGGTTATATCCCCAAAATCAGACCTGGTGTTTCATGCCCTACCACAGAAATTTAGTATCTTTCATACTAACCATACTTATTCTTATCTCCTGATCTGGAAGCAGAGATAAACAGAAAATTTCAACAATACTGTTCTGCTAAACCTGCAGCCAAATGGAATCAAGGAACTGATAAGAAGCTTCTCCTAGGTACAAGAAACCTGAATATTCCTGCCATGGCTGTTTCTCATTCATCTACTTTCACCTAAAGAAATAAAGTTGTTTCATCTAAAGAACTAACATTTTTAATCTAAAATGGAAAGTTTTTGATAACTCAAGACCAAAAATCATCTAGGCAAAGATTTATTTTGACTTGTTTTCAGACATTCATGAGAGTGCTTGTTCTAAGTTTCAACAATTTCCATTAGAAAAGTAGAGCAAATGTTTCCTGAGATCACAAAATATTCAGGAGTCACTGGAATCCTGCAGTATGAGCTCTCACATAAGAGAGTTTAAAGTTTTTTTAAATCTTTGTGTGAAAACGAAATAATTTGCAGAAATAAGAATAACATTTTGTTTAGATTCAAGTGTTTAGATTCATGTTGATCCAGAAAACCTCAGTACACCCCACATTCCAATTTTTTTTATTCCAATGGTACATTCACTCTATTTTATTACATATGTGATGCTTTGACTGAGCAATAAACAGCTGTAGGCAAAGAAACACAACACAGCATGAGTTGGCAAGGCCTTGACAAACACATCTCAACAGTTCTGCCACCACAGTTAATAAGAGCCGGTCAATAAAAATCCTGTGCCATGAACTCTCAGAACTGAGACATAACCTCTGCTTATCTCCAGCCTTTTGACTCCTGGAAAATAAAATTTTCTTCAGCATTTTACTTATTCTTTCACAAGATTCCCTAAATGTTCTTGTTTTACTGTCTCAGGCAATATCACATTATTTAGACTGAGGCTCTACAATTGCTTCTGAGGTTTGAGCTCATGCCTTGTACAAATTTTATTGATGCCATCAAGTCGCTGGGCTGCTGGCACCCTCAGACATCAGTTGTTAACAGCTATGAATTCCTTGACAACAAGTGGATAGGAAAATAAAGCTACACTTGGATAATCAGAAGAGATTGTAGAATGCTTGAAACATACAGTGTTTATTACTGTGTCTACTGGCTTTGTAATGTTGGGCCGTAAAACAGCAAAAACATTTAAAACAGATTTAAAGCTTTTATTCGCTTCTAAATCTACTCCTCTGTTTAAACAGCAAAAAGGGTTTCATAAAAAAAAGATTATTATTTCCTCGGGATTATCACTGATGCAATGAATGTTGAATTTTGAGGGTGGAAGAAGGAAAGGCAGCATTGTTTATTACATTCAAAATATTAATTAAGTTTTTTGCTCGATGTAAAGCAATACAGAAAGGGTGGTACTGCTTTCACTTTTTCCTAACAAGTAGACAAGTCCACAGAAAGGGGTTTATAAACTTCCCTAGAAAAGTTTTATTGTACATGTAATTGTCATATCAGAACGGGTGTGAGAACAATGAGCCTTGTCAATTAAAGCATATGATAGAGCAAATTCAAAAATAAAATGGATTAACTGATTAGATACCTTTCCAAGATGAGTCTCCTCCTTTGGGATTAGATGGATTTTCAATGGCTGTCTGTTTGAAATATATATTTTTACAGTTCACTTGGAAGAACTGGAAGTCTTGGTCTCAGCACTTCTGGGGTTTTCCTTTCCATCTCCTCCATCCTCTGATCTCGGCTTTGCTAAAATCTCTCTCTTGCTCTAATTTCTCACAGACACTATTCCTGTTCTCTCTTTTTCTACCACCAGTATTCCTTACTGAAAGTAACACTTCTCTGCCACATCTGGGTTCCTCTGATCCACAATATTGCACCCAGAATTCCTGCAAACAGGGAAACTTTCTCTTCGCTGAAGAGATAGACTGGGTTTTTTTTAAGTCCAGGTGTGTCTTAACAAATAGGCACCTATCAACCACTAATAACCAACAACATGACATGACAAAAGCTTCTTTTCCTCAAAATATTATTTAAACCCTTTCCTACCAAGGCAAAAAAGTCTCCAAGTGGGAATCTTGGAAGAAGTCAGAAATCAGAGTGTTCTCTTGATGGCAGGACTCAGCAGAGACTCCATTAGAGAGCCTCTTGTGACGTTTTATTTCATTTCACAAGAAGGAAAAGAAATCCATAAAGATGTTCTGCAGTGAAGGGAAATAAACTCTCATATGTGTATCACATTTGAAATTCTTTTTCTCTTTTACTAGTGGCAGCACGCCAAGAACCAGTTAAATACTTTCCCAGTTCACTCTTTCGTCACCTACCACCATATAAATCAATTTATTACCTAGTCTACATGAGGTTAAGTAAGTACATGCAACTTGGGCTCAGGTGTGAGTGCAGATGGGTTTTAATCCATTTCACAAATCCAGCCACAGCTATATTGGTTTCATAGCTTAAAATATGACTCGGGAGAGGAACTGATGAAAGACTACATTTACTGATTATCTTCAGTTTCTTTAGTTCAGTCCATATCATCTCCCTCATATCTTCAGCTTCCATCAAACTAATCAAGATGCAATAGAAAGGAAAATAAGAATTTGAGACCTGCTTCTGAAACCTGCAGGCCCAGTGGAGACACAGAAATGTCGACACTCACTAAGCAAACTATTATTCATAACATCTGCCTTTCCAGTGCAATGCGAGCTCCTGTCACTCAGCATTGACATGTCTAGGACTGATATCTGAACAGAACATTACAATCTTGCAGGAGAATATGCTAATTCCTTTCGTATCGCTGATATACAGCATCCTCTGACATTCACAACATGTTTTGGTGTGATATATTAATTCAAAATTTAAAAAAAAAAAAAAAAGATTTGTGCAAAGGCAGTGGTAAAGGCAGCATATATCTGGTAAAAATCGATGAAAAGAATGAAATCATTCTCCCAGTAAAATTATTTTCCCCATATAACAACAGAATTTTTCCCATTGGTCTCAGTGGTGCCAAGAATCCACCTGATATCCAGGTTTTGGGTTTTTAATTAATAGCAAGGCACATTATTAGCTGCGTTACGCTGTGTCAAGTAACATTTTTAAAGGGTTTCACTTTCCTATTGATTTCTATAGAACACACTGACTAATTAGCAAAATAACTTCTCTCCAATTCATTTATTATGATTAAGTGTGTATTATCAGATCACACTACACAGACATTTCTGCCAGCATTTCTAAGCAGGGAGTGGCCATACCCACATGCACTTGACATACATAATTACAACACATTATTTTACAGCTAAGAATGAGCAGGTGGGACTCTCACAGTGTCTTCTTATTGTATTACCTACAATAGACTGCTTCCTTTTCATATTTGGTTTCTCTGCCCTTTACCTATGTCCTCAATGATTTCTTCCACCAAGTGCTTCGCTACTTCAACTCCCCTAATTAATTCTCAACTTTCAATTCTCCACTGACCCCCATGTAACTCTCTGTAGATACAAAAGCTTTGAAACCAAAATCCTCAGTGAGCAAAAGTTGGCCAGAGAGCTTTTCTTCAAGCTTCTGCAGCTTTCAATCTGATCACACAAAATGCAGCCCCAAATCCTGCGCTGAGCAGCACTGTTGTACTTCAATGGCATTTTCCCATTATTGGGCTCCAGAAAAATCACAAAATTGGGCTCTGAGTGTGGAAATGAACCCTCAGGTTCACTCTCAGCAATGAGACTTTGCAAAGAGAGAGTTTCCTGCAAATCCAGTTCTTTTTTCCTTCACTTGCCAAAAGAATCCTCCTCCTCTAGCATATGTGTAAGCAGATAATACAGAATGAAAAGTATTGGGTTCCAAAACTTCAGTGAACAGATTTCTAGTTTTACTTAGCTATCTTTAAGAAAAGAATTAAAAAAAAAAAAAAAAAAAATCCCTCAGGTTAAGGGGAAGTTGAGAACAGCTGAGATAGAGCCAGTATGGTAAAAATTATAACGTGATCAAGAAAAAGGCATCATCCTCTCACATTAAGACTTAGCTGAAAAAGTATCTTTACCTTCAATTTTATAAAGCATTCTTTACTCTGCATTTAATGGGGTTTTTTTTAACCATTGTATTCAGAGCAAACAGATGAACTGTAAAGAGCTTGGCCAGGTAGAATCAATGCATTTAGTTGCATTAATCTCTCAGCAGAGACAACTCCAAACCTGCTGGACTTCCAGCAGCTCTGGTCTTCCATGGGCTGAATTTCCAGCACAAAATGCACATTTGAACACCAAATGCAGGGGTGTAAGTGAACAACAGCAAACTGGCAGATCTTGAGTGATATCAGCAATTCTAGAATTTGGTTGCAGTTAAATTGAAATCCCAGTAAAACTCAAGGATAGCAGTTTTTGGCTTCAGTTCTGTGGACCTTCAATGACCAATACAATAACAGGAATCAATAAATGATTGAAGATATTTGTACTATTAAAGAATTCAATCTAGATGACTTTCACCATGTTTTTGATTTCACTCAGTGTACAGCACTTGACATCTTTCGTACACTTGCAATATTATTCCAGTGATATCTTTTTATTATGACTTAACCATCCTTTATAAATTTTAACACAAACATATACCTGGTTTAAAAAGAAAAGTTAATTTATCACATGCCCACAAGAAGCCACTTTTCAGAACATCTTTCCTATCCTTTCCACCACATTATAAACTACACACATTTACTCTAATCCTGCTTGATTTGCAATCTGTGCCACCCCTGAATTTAACCTGTTGTACAAAAACAGGCAGCTGAAATTGGAGACAGCTTTTGAATGGTATTTTAAGGACCTTGGAATCAATCAAAAAAGCAAACCAAACCCAATCCAAACAAAATCAACCAGCTATTAAGTCTACATAACCTATATCCAAAGTTAGAGTTCAACTGACGCCTCAGGGAAAGACAGAAATATTTTGCTCCCAATTTGGTCTCTGGGCACTGTCACATCTCGTACAATATCTGACTCTTTCAGAAATGACATTTTCATGTCATCAAATCTAATTGATAGGCACTTTCAGGTGCTATTTTTAGAGATAACATCCAAGCCTAACGAATGCAATACACTAAGAAGTTTATATGAAGTTAAATCAAGCTGTCTTGTCTCTGTTCAAGTCATGCTTTTCTCGACAATAATACACAATAACAGAAACGTTCCTCAAACGGAGTTTTGTAACTCTCATCTTTGCCTGAACTGGGCTTCCACTTGAAACAATATTTACCATTGACTCCAAAGCCAAGAGTTCTCCTGTGCCAGATCATGTGTGCTTTGTTTGGTTATCCTGGACCCCCGATCTCTGGATTATGCATCACTGAGCAGTTGATACGAGATCAGATCAGTCACAGCTTCTGTGACTTCAGAGTCAATCTTTTCATTTTTTTGGAGGAGAACACCAGGCTGAATAAAGAAAAATGCTATTCTGGGCTCATTGCAGTCTTTCACCTCCCATAGGTTTATCCTCGTATTTTCTGTCAGATTTCACCTTTTCTCACATTCCACCAGGAGACTTTGATACACAATTTTTACTTTTTATCCTCAAATTACTTCAAAAAACCTGGCTTCAAGTAGTCTTTGACTACAAGCTTCTTCTCTGCAATACAAACCAAAAAGTGGAGTAGCTCTGCTTGATTTACCCCCAAGTGGCTCAGGTAGGTTTGTGGGATTCTTTCCTCATGAAATCTAAGGTCAAGGTTCTCTCATGTTTTGTTTTTTTTTTATGATTTCTCTTTCTGGTTGCATTGTTGGTGGGTTTGTACACCTTCCTGTAACTATTCCTTGCACAGGCTGCAAAACATTTAGCAAAATATGTTAAGCTTTAGATGTGTCAGATTTTAAGGAAAAGTATTTTTGATATTTTGAAAAATTAAATGAATAACAAACAATTTGTCATGAAGAGTCTTCTACTCTAGCATGGCTTCAAAAGCCTTCCCTCCGAAATTGCCTTGAACTTGAATAAAAGAAATACAAGTACAAGCAGATAAGTTTTTCAACAAAACTTAATTTGACCAAATTTAAGCACATTGACTTTTGTTTAGTAAGGAGTCAGTCACTATAATTATACCATGGAGTCAGGAAATAATGAATAAACTGATCCTTGTGGAATTTTTCTTGCCCTGAATATTTTTAAGACATTTCAAGTGCATTAATATTCATAAGAGCATTGAAAGTGAACCTTACATTCTGAAAGTACTGATCTTCTCAGGAAGGTAAGCATAATGCAAGCTTTTTCTGTTGTTGTTTTGTTCCAGTATTTGGAATCCCTCCATCCACTTTGATCACACAAAATAAACATCCTGACAACTTTTATTAACCGATTCAGCAGGAAAAACTCCAGATATTAATTTGCTCAATAGACATGACACTTTTCAGGGTGCCATCACCTTTTTGGAGGTGGATCCACGCAAGATCCCCAACTTCCCAGAGGGCTCTGTCCCACAGACCCACAAAGCAAAGAGAATCAACAATGAGGCACCAAGAATATTCTTCCAGTTCCTTCATTCACGAGTGTCTTCAGCATATTGTATCTGCACCATCTCTGCTCCATCCCAGCTACCCAAAATAAATTGTCAAAACAAACACCAGCCTTTCACCTCACTTGAAAATGCACACAGAACAAGAAGGGGCATCCAAATGGCTCGACTGGAGTTCTGGAAAGCAGTTTCCATATGGAAATGCAAGATACTGAAGTCAGGGAAGCTCAAAATCCATGTGTTCCTCAGCCACTTAATAATTTCTCCTGGACTTCATTGGAAATAGGATTCAGATAAAAGGACTATTGAAATGTGAGACACAAAACTGTTCTTAGAAGTACTAATCACACATCCATA
Organism: Aphelocoma coerulescens; assembly: GCF_041296385.1. Taxonomy (NCBI): domain Eukaryota; kingdom Metazoa; phylum Chordata; class Aves; order Passeriformes; family Corvidae; genus Aphelocoma; species Aphelocoma coerulescens. Next base: position 3,313,389 of record NC_091018.1, on the reverse strand, counting down.
GCAGGTACATGACAAATGATTCAGCAGGATGTCAGGAAAAAGAGCATCACAGTTAACTTCCTATTGACCTAGAATACAGTATTTTCCAACAGAAACCAGTATGAGCACTAATTTTAAGTCAAGCTGACAGATCTAAATCCAAATCATCACAAACTTCAAACTCAAGTATTTAAGGGTTATATTAAATAGCCTCAAGAGAACTCCTAAACACCTTCATCCTTTTTCCACTCAGCAAATACACTAAGGGGAAATGCTCAAAAAAAAAAAAAAAAAAAAAAAAAAAAAAAAAAAAAAAAAAAAAAAAAAAATTAAAAAAGGCTTAAATCTCCACATTATACTGGTAAAAAAAGAAAAGAAAAAAAAAAGTTATAAGGATAAAAGTGTCAAAAGTAGCCTGAGGTCTGGCAGCTGACAACAGTAACCTGTAGGGAAGTCAGTTGGGAAGCTCTCCAGAATCATTCTGGCATAGAGCCCTCCCTTTAAAATGGCAATTCACCCTAACTTTAGCCTTCCAGCCAGGGACTGGAAATATTTATCACACAACAAGAAATAAACAAAATTTTACTTAAATCAACATTAATCACTGAGAACAGTGAAGCTTCTGTTCGTGCACATGACCTTGCAAGCAGATATGTAATTTTTCTGATGAAATGGGGTTTATCTTCCTAAAGCCTTGTCAGGTGCTCTGCAGTTCTGGCATATCTGATATTCCACCCTTGGGACTGGCTGTGAAAACAAGTAATAGACTGTAATAAAGTCAATCTTCCTTGTTCTCCATCTCTTCCTTTGGAAAGGTCAGTGCCCTTGCAGCATGTTTGTTATGTTTTTAATTTGTTAGCATTGCTATTCAAAAATAAGCCAATTTCTATCAGACAGCTGCATCAAGCACCAGAAATAAAACAATAAACAGATGGCAGTTTGCAGTCTAAAGGGTTTGGTACATGTAGCTGTCTCATTCTACATATCTGGCTTCAGATGTCCCATAAAGTTAAAAGGGGTTGGTTCTAATTTAAAAATATTCTGTCTGCAAACATAAAAATCAAGATCTACTCAAGATCCACTCAAGATCCAAACTCTTCAGAGCCTTGCTGTGCTGCACTTTCTTGTTCTTATTTTTAGTGCTGTTTTTGAAAGAAGTAAGGATGTAAGTAGTGGTGAGAGGAATCATAAGAACACATAAGTTTCAGATTTCAAAGCTTGCCCTTGATGATGTTTGAGAAAACTCCTTTTCAGCTGGATCCCTTTATGCTAACACAAAGCCCCCAAGACAAACAATTAAGTATATGCAATTCAAGAAAGAATATGATGCTATTATCCTAATTTGAAAATGAAGCTGTCAATAAACGAGAAAAACCAGTTGGGATGAAATCAGAACTAAGAAACAACAAATGAACTCTGCATTTTTATTTTCATCTGCTCTCCCCTATGGTAAAAAGGGTGGAAATTTCTTTTACTGAAGTTACAATACTTTGATAAAGTATTTCCACTTTCTCTCATTCTTCTTCTAAAAGGAAGATATCCATTCCACTGTTGTAAATAGCTAAGGTTTTTCAGGTGTGCTCCTACTACAAATTCTTCTACCCTTTAAGTTCCTACAGCTACAGAAATGAATGGACACAAAGAACTTGGATATCACTGACCAGATCTTCACTGTTCTGTCAACCTACTACTGGCAGCCTTTGGTTGTGCATCACTTCACATAAAGTGAATCTACCAAAAGGAGAACAAAGAGACATAAACCCAAAATGCAGCACTGGAGAATGTGAATTACAGATCTTTATTCTCCTAAGAGCCACCTCATTGGCCCCTATTTTGTATTCAACAGCTTGCCCATTAACCCCCTGAAAATACTGTGTAATAAGGAATTAGCTTTGTGTTTGCCACCAATTACTGCAAGCTGGGAGCAGAAGCCTGTCAGCAAAATCTGTGGGTTTTTTGGAAGGACAAAGCAAAATTGCAATGGTCTTCTGCCTTCCTGAGATTAGCTGAATCAGTTCAGCTATTTAAGGCCTTTTACCAAGGTTACCGTAAGAAAAAATAAATAAAACAACCAAAAAACCCCCAACCAGATCAGCTCATACTGGACGTGCAGGAGTTGTCTGTGCAACTAAAGTCAAGTTTAGCCCAGGTTTTTTAAGGAGGTATTTGGAATTCCTACTGATAACCTGTACCATGTGCATGCATCTACTGGGCAAGCTTGCCACAAGCAGACAATTAAAAACACAGCAAACTTGCAGGATCAGCCTTCTGTCATCTCCACATTTGAGAGAGATCCAGGTTTGTGCCTGGCCAGCACTTTGCTAATTAACTGTATTCTGGCTATTCTGCAGAAATGATGTTTTAGCTGTAACGTATCAGATGAATATTATGGTCAAATGAACTGACACTGCAGAAATGTAAAGTCACTGTCAGTCTGCTGCATCTTGCCCTGAGAAAGCTCAGAAGGAGCCCAAGTGTAGATTATATCAATATTATGCACTTGCTCAACATAAGGCACTTGTACATGTACCAGAGTTTAGTATTTCAGTATCTGAACACACAGTGAAATCTCAAGACCAAGAATATTAAAATTCTAATCTAATGAGATAAATGTAATGAACATCTCAGGATTAAGATGTGTTTAATCCAGGTTGCTCTAAAACAACCTTCTAGTCTGTTTACTTAAAAAGGAAGATGCCTTGTGCTTGTAGTTCCATGTAATTCACAGTCAGAAAAGTAATATTCATTGGACCAGTGCTTGCAGCAGGCCCTTCAGGACAATTCTTACCAAAACTTAATGGGTTTTTCTTCCTCTTCTTTTTTATTAGTTCAGAAGACAGGTCAGTACATGAGGTGTAGCTATTTTTCTCCTTTATCTGATACAGTCTCTTAACATACTGTAGTCTGATTGTAAAATAATTTTTCACCCAGTTCTACTAAGTTTGTCTGTGAGGACTCTGTGCTGAAATTTTAGAATATAAAAGGTGAAAAGAAAATTTCCCCTGTTTTAAAGACAGCCCAAACAATCTTTGTGGCAAGCTTGTGCATTCACTGAAAGCAGAAACAAACACAACACAGGGGCTGGAAGCTGAAGGACAAAATATGCTTGCTGTGTTTTTCTGAATTGAATCCTGCCTGCATGATCAGAAGCATTCAGACTCCCAGCAGGGAAGTCTCCAAAAGAGAGGGAAAACTAGGCAGGAGGCTTTAAAGAAAGCACACAGAAATGTACTGAAGGAAAATTCTGGTTGAGAAGTGAAATTGGTTAAATTGCCTACAGCAAGTCTGTGGAGAGAAGGGTCTACACTGATTTCCCTGCTTTGAGGGGTGGAGAGAAAAGCTTTGCAGAGAGTGGAAAGCAAAAGCCTGTATGGAAAACTTGTTCATTATGGACAATTTCTTTACAGCTAATCTGTTTTGGAATGAGACAGAATGAGGGAGACACCAAAAAAAACCACTAAGACAGACAGAAGGGATGTATTTGGAGGAATCAGCCAGCAAAAGATTCACCAAAAGCTGTGAATACAAGAACCAGCTCATGGGAACAGAAGATACACCCTCATCTGGGACAGAAAGCAAGGATTGGCAATGGCAGAGCTGAAAGGTGTTCCCATCAGAAAATTCACCCAAAAGACAAGGAGTTATTTCTGCTTCATCATTACTAACCAGCAGGAGCTTGAAAATATTCAAGATTGGAGTAATTATGAATTTTCAAAAGTTAGATCATGATTGGGAGGTGGGAGGAGTACGCTAAGCTCAAAAGTAGCTACAGAAGGAAAATGAACAGCAGCCCTTTGCAGCTACTCAGAAAGAAAAATAGGAACTGCATTGTGAAGCAGCTGCTTGTCTGTGAATTAAACTCAGCATTCACCCAGACTTATCTCAAATTGCTGGTCAAGGCTTTAATGCAAACCCCCATCTGAGAGCATTTGTTTCTGTCAGAATAGATGGAACCAAGGAGCCCAAGTCTCTTAAGCAGCTGAGAGGACCTCAGTGTAACTCCTTTTGTACAGGTGATGCATTCCTTCCTCAGAAGCACACCATGGCCTTCCTTTATCACAGAGCCATGGATTGCTCCCCCCAGATATCAGGACAATTTTTCAAATAGCAGAATTTTAAAACTCTGTCTTCTGGGCACCATAAAAATGTCAATCTTGGTGTAAGGCATAAACTGACCAATTTGTCTCTAGGGAATTCAGCTGTACAGAAGAGGCATAACAAATGCCTGGGACACAGCACACGAGACAAAATATAGTTAAAAACAGAGCACTGAACTTCTCAGATTTGCTTTGTCTTCTGCCCAATTTCACTACAGATCATGTGCTAAGGATAGTGCTCAAACATGTGGGAAATCATCCATTAATTTAATGTATGACACTCACCAAGGGTCGCTCTCTTCAGAAAGGAGACACGACCATGGAGGTAACCAAAGCTTTAGCTTGGACCTGTAATTCAGGTGTAACCAGGAGTGCTCAGTTTAATTTGTAAGAGACCAGAACCCTCCCTTGTGTAGTGCACAGACAAAACTTCCTTTTTAGCCTGATTTCTAAGCTAACTCTGAACACTGAAGAACTAACTTAAATTCCAGTTGTTTGTGAACAACTCTTAAAATGAAGGAAAAATCTATTTTTCGAGGATTGGACGTTACCTGATTAATGCCATCAAACAATAAATTTGGCCTTTAAAGAACGACTTTTTCTCAGTATTACCTCAATATTGAGTTACTTCTAACCTGCTTTTATGCCTCTCTGTTTTGATGAAGAAAAGCAAGAAGAAAACCTGAAGAGTGAATCACAGCTGGGTTTGAATGTAAAGATGTCACCTTCAACAGAAAACATGCTTACTTTTAAAATCCATTCCTTTGAGACAAGATAATAGGTTTCTAATGACCTAATTAATTTTAGACGAAGTGTGTTTTGCAAATGTACAAAGTTAGACAGCAAATTGCTGTTTGTGCTTTGGTAAGAAATGGCAGTCTCCAAACAAATCTCTAAACCCAATGTACAGTAATTCATGCCAACAGTTTATTCTAATTACAGCTGAATATAATGGTTCAGCTGAGATGCCAGATTTCACTGCAAATAACACTTTGCTAGACAGTAAGTAAAAGAAAACAAAAACAAATTATTAACCCAAGTTATTTTAGCTGAAACCTTGGGTTTTTTCTAAACACGTAAAGCTACTGAAAGGGATCATGTAACTGATAGGATTATCTAATTCTGAAAATTAGAAGAATGTTTTTCAGTAAAACTACCAGACATATGTTTATTCACATCAACACAGACCTCATAACACCAACACTCTTTCTCCTCATAACTGTACCAGGATTCCCTGAAACTGTGATGGGGAAAATTATCATCAGCTGAGAAACACTGAGGTATTTGTTCTTCCCTCCCTCTGAACACGCAGATTCTGGTCTGTCAAGATGGATTTCAGGAGCTGGTTAACTCCTGGTTCAGAACCAGGGTAAATTGTCTTTACTCATTGCTGTATATCAATATTCCTCTACCTGTGTTTTAGGAACATGCCAGGATACCCCACAAGGCGCAGACATCAAAGTAGGACAACTGAGAAATGCAGTCCCTCAGACAAGGGGGTTTTTCACAAGCAGATTATATGAAAATTATAGCTTTAGGGCAAGCAGCAGAGCTGAATGTTAAACAGCTGCTTATAATTGTTTATAATTTTTTTTAAATGTCTTAACAAACTTCTGCCCAACTAGAAAAAAGTTTTGGAAAACACGTAAAAATAAGTATAAATTGTGCATATATAATAAAGGTGTGATGCACACTAAGAAAGCCAAAAAGGAGATTTTACATATTAATAGCTTTTATGGAAATAAACAAATATTCTACAGGAATATGTTCATATAAAAAGAGAAGCAAAGAGCTGAGTTGTTTTTTCTTTGTTACTTTTAGAGAGACTGAACATTCAACATCTGTATTTGAGATTTTTAAAATTTTACAGGATTCAAAATATAGACATTTTGAAACCAACATTTAAATTAATAAAGCCATGAAAATAAGGGGAAAATAAAAGCCAATAAAATAAAAATAAAGGTAAAAATGAAATCAAATAAAACCAAAACTATGCAGAAAATGCAGGTGTAAGAACTGACATCCAAACCAACATGGGTTGGAAGTATAGGAACAGCACCACCACATGTATTTCAAGCCTTTTTTAAAAAGACCCCACATTCATTCAACAAAGGCCAAAAGCACAAATTCTCTGCACTGTAAGAGTCCCTCCTTTTTCATACTGGCACCCTGCAAAAAGAATACTCATTATAAAAAGGCAGACAAATTCTGTAGGATAATATGAATGAGGCATGTGGTTATTCCACTAAGATTCCATTAAGAAGTGAGGTGATGTTCAGCCAACTAATTACCCATTCATTAAAACAGAACCATAAATGACATTTCCAACATATTACAAAACCCCTCTGTAGTAATATTTTCCCATCTACATCTATTCTGACATTTATATTCTACATCTCTTTCATAATTATTTCAAATAATTCCTCTGACATATTGAGGGGAAAATAGCTTAAAAAGAGATTACTTACCACCTACCAATGGCTCACAAAGAAAGGAGCAGGACAAAGTAATTATGCTGGGGTGTTAATATAGAATTGATGAGTTGTAGTCCCTAATAATTACTACTGTGGTTTAATTTTTCCATGGTGAAAATTTTAAGGTGCTTGAAATTGTGTGCAGACACCTATAACTCAAGATTCACCTTCCCAAAAAAGGAGCACATGTGAAACTCACACATTTGATCCACAGACACTGATAAAGCACTGATAAGTTGGTGTTAAAAATAAACAACTAAATCTAGAGCTGCCATTTTCATGTCTCAGTCCTGCTGTTGGTAGTGCAGCCAAGGAAAGTGGAGAGAGGGATGCACAGACATCTCCAGGTGAAAGCAAACATGGTTTCAACCAAAGGAGAACTTGATACTCAGTACAAATTGTTGTTGGCTGTATGTTCCCTCAGGCCCTCCCTGTGCCTCTTGGCTGGTCATCAGCAGAGCCACAAAAGCTGACAGTTTGCTGGAAATGGTGCAACCTTTGGGATATTTAGGCCAACAAAAATCTGCAGTCCTCTACAAGTGGCTTATTTCAGCACGTTTTCATATCAAGATTTTTGTATAATTTCTTTGCTATAACACTACAACTTTTTAAATTTCTTATTATAATAAGTAAATAAATAAATGTATTTCTCTTTCACCTATTGGTCCATGTTCTGCCTTCCAAACTGCACTTTGAGCAAAGTGCAAACTTTTCCATCTTTGCATCCTTTATTTTACAGTTCCTGTCCTTATCCCTCTCCCACTACACATTTTTCTGACCTAACTTCTAAGGATATTCATATTTAAACCCATCAAACTTCATGCTGATCTCAGATTTAGTTACAATCAAGAAAACTTAGGCAAAAAAAACCAACTTCAAGAAAACCTAGTCAAAGCCAGCAATGCACTACAGCACATATCTGATGAGATAACGACATCTGAAAGATAAAATAGATAAAATGGTCCCAACGCAGGTTTGCAGCCCTGCAAATGTTCCCAGTGCCATAAAAAGAAAAAAGGTGGGATGCCACGGTTTTATCGTGTGCTGTTTAGGGATAAAAGAAGCTCCATCTGATACTGAAGCTACAGCTCACACTGCATCTCCAAAAGAACTGACCTATATAATCAAGAGAGTGGCTCATCTCTCCCAAAGATCTCTTTCCTTTCAGTTGATGCCATTACCAAACTCACATAAATCAGAAACCAGATTGGTCAAGCCATTGTGACAGCTGACACGTCTCTGGATAGAAAAATAACATTCCTGACACCACTTCAGCTGCACTGGCCAGCACCCAAAGGACTTCTGGAGGCCTCAGCAGAGCTGGGTGTGGCACAAAGCGAGGTTACTGCCAAGTGCCAGATTTATTCTGCAACCTTGACTAAAGTCAGCTCCCTGTCTGAAGCACAAACAACGAGGTATGATCACAAGACAGATGCTAGAATACATAAAGCTCTGGTGAGCATATGGAAAAGAAAGGAAAAATAAAAGGTAACAAGGCCTCTAGATGCAAAGGCTGCTAAAGGTTTCACTTCCCAAAAAAGAAGGTGGGATTTCTGCAGCTTAAGCACCTGACTCTACACATCCTCACAGCCCATAATGCACCCCCTGTGAGAGGAACAGAGACCTGGATGGCATCACACAGCCACTGCACTCTCACCAACACTTAACAGCCAAATACTGAACCTTCCAGAATAGACACAAACCTCCAAAGTTCATAAACTTGATGCCTTTTCCTGGTCTTAAAATCAAGAGTCAGACACGGTTAGAAGGGGAAAAGGGATTTTACCTTGGTGTTTATTTTAAGGATCCTTAGGTGCACATGTCCAGGTCATGTGCATCAAGATGCACCCCGCCGAGTCTATCTATCCTCTCTCCCTCCCCCCAACATTGGGTGTAACATTATAGGTGTTACTAATTAGCAGATCTATCAAAGATTCCCCAATGAGAGGCTCAAGTGAGCCCCCCTCCCCAAGGAACCTTCCCCTGGATGGTTCTATCTCGGTTTACAGAATGTGTTCTGGAGAGGACCTTGGGCTCTGGGGCACACTGATCCCTGGCTACAAAGCTTCTGAAATGTTGAGTCTCTCAGCTTGACAAACAAGTCCAAGAATGTAGGCAAAAAGCACTGAGAATACAGAAGTTGTATAAAGGTATAACAGGGGTATAAAAGAAAAGGCGAAAATCTTCATGGCATCAAACTGACCTACAGTCCATGTTCAAAATTAATTTTTAAGGAAACTTTCTAAGGTATACAAGTGTTAAGAAATCCACACTCAGAAGAGCAGCATGCACACACACAAAGAACTTTGTCCTGAATTAAAGGAATTTGGCTTGTCAAAAAAAACCGCAAAAAACAAACCCTCAGTATTTGTAGTTTCCACCAAAAAAACCAAGGAGAGACACAAAGGCTTTAATGTAAAAGAGGTTGGTTTGCCCTGTTTCTATACTACTTTAAATTAGATGCTAATTAGTTGTGGCCAAGCACAATATACTGGTGGCAAGAGAGAGCTTGTAATGCTCCTTGATTTCCTAGTTCTCTATAAAATAAGAGAAACAAGGAAGCACCCCAAGCCTGTTCCATTTCCCTCATCCAGCCCAGTGGATGCAGATCCAGGACTGGAAAGAGCATTCTGGATGAACCTGAACAAATCTAAGAAGGGGGATATGGATCAGCACAATCCCTGAAAATTCTACTTCCCATTCAGAAACATCCAAAAGATTCAGGACTCTAGCCAGATGCAGATAATTTAATACATCTAAAGAGAAAAATACAGACAAGTCTCTCAAAAAATCTTAATGAGGAAATCTCACAGATTTAAGCAATGCCTCACAATCATTGGCAATAGGATTGATTATTCTCATATATATATATATATTTTTTTTTTTTTCCCCTGAAAAGTACATTTACATTGGCTGTAACCTATTTATAGATCAGCACATAGACATCATTTATTGCAACCTGTTAGGGAAGCTTTTCCTGTGAAAATGGGCTGATCAAATGTTTATAATATGGGTTGTGATCATCCACTGATATACTTTCATTTCCTTGGGAAGCTCTCAACAAGATTTCAAAAAGAAACCATTCTGTGACAAAGTCACTAATATGAAAAATAGTCACAGTGTCCTCTTTAAAGCACATGGCATTTAGTTTACATTTTAATTACAGAACATTTTACCACAGTCATTTAAAAGAAAAAAATATTTTTTTCACATTGTGCACAAGTTTTTTTTTTTCCCAAATCCCACATTTTGACACAGTCTCACCAAGAAGTTAAGAACCGCTCTCTTCGAAATAAACTGGTACTAAATAAAATGTGTTTTCTCTCTGTGTATGAAAGTGCATTGTTAAAAACAGAATGTGAGCAACTTGGAACAAATTTGAGAGCAGATGCACGGGGTAGTGCTATTAAATAGCGCCGCTTTTAAGGCTCTTCAAAGCAGCAGTCCGCAGGCAGTGGGAATGCAGCACCAAGATAAAACACCTATCAGTGGCACTACAGTTTGCAGCAAAAATAATTGATGAGGAGTTGGGCAGAGTGGATTATAAATTGCAGGGTGCAGGCAGTCATTTCTGCTCTGGCCAATGTAGATATTAGATATAAAGACAGTTGCTGGTACAATAGAGGGCAGAATAACCCACTAACTAGGAGGATTATATTTTATTGATTGGTAAGAGATAAAATGCCTGTATGATCCCAAATTAGTTTTTACTGCCTTAAGAAAAAAAAAAAAATCTCTTTCTGCAAACCCCACATCAAATATTAATCAAGCAATAATTAAATGGGATAAAGAAAACTGTCCTGATATCTCACTTGCAATCATTTTCTCGGTGTGTAAAATAAGCCAAGCATGACTGAATAAAACTGCAGTACTCTAATACTGGATTTTTAAATTTTAATGCTCTGTTTTATTCCTAAACCCTGATTAGAAATACCAGCTTGAACTGGTGATTTCTGGTAGTCTATGGAATGAGAGTGTTGCTCATCCACAGCGCAGGGAGATTGGAGAGCAGGACCAATAGAGTAAGATAAGGTTTTAGATTCCTCTTTTGTATTACCTGAACCATTTCACTTTCACTACAGGCTTTTTTAATTATGTTTCCATGACAGAATACTGAGGTCAGAGAGAGCCTGGTACAAGAGACCATCTACCTCCCTACTCAGCAAGCAGTTACACACGTGCTTAAGTACATTTTAAGGGAGAGAACTTCTTAACCAGATGCTTAAAGGATTCCTGGCCTACTGAGGGGTGCACAATTAAGCAGTCAAGATGCAATTATGAACTCAGGTTCTGCAGCTCCTGTGCTGGACTCTGCCAGGGACTGTTTCATTACCTGTTAATAAGTCATGGCAGGTACAGTGGGCTGTTAGAGTCGCTGTGGTTAATGGGAAGTTCATGTCTGACATCACAATAAAGAGGGATCATTGGCATACTATAGATAAGATAAAAAATATCAGAAAAAAGTCTTTAAGAGATGCTGTTTTAATTATCCTAATTCCTTTGATGTGCACTCTGGAACCCAACTAACTCCTTTTAATTTTCATGGATGTGTTGCCAATGGTACACAGGCATAGACTGACTTTTGCAGATTATGTTATCAGAACAAAAGCAAAGTATTCACAGTTTCAATTAATTTTTTTTTTAAAGACTCCATGACAGAGAAGCTATAGCCTGTTACAAGTAGGTTGAGTGAGAGTGGAGCACTCATCCTGGTAAAGAAGCCATGGTCAGCTTTACATATGCTCCAAGCATCTAACTTAAGATCTACTTATATGAACTATTTATCCACTTAATCCTCTGCAGAATCAGGATATTAATATGACAAATACCTTTAAAATAATGTTCACAATTATTTGTGCTGAAGGAAAAAAAAAATACCATAAATGTGCCTGTTCAATAATTAGTTCAGAATTTATGTTGTTTTCAGAGCTCACAGCTGATGGCCAGCACAACGTGCCGTGAGTAATCCGCACTTCAAAGACAAAGAAGGTTTCATTTAGTTGGAACCTCTACCTCTCACTGTACTAAATTTAAATAATACATAGAACTTATAGCTCTGAGAAAAAGCAGGAATGAGGCAGCAGCCAGTGCTAGAGGGATCCCTACTCATGGACTGCTGGCTCAGAAGCCAATGAGACTAAAGTGGCTCCCTGCAAGGCTCCAGCCCTGGCTCATTAACAGCCAGACTGGCAGCCTGACAAGATCCTGCATTTCCCAGCTCTGCAGTCCTCCAGCAGCCAGTGTGGAACTTTCTTGCCCAGGGAATTTCTACAATTTGCCTTCCGTCAAATCACTTTTATGTGAAACATCAAAATCCTCTGAAATGCAGAAATTGTTTTCCCACAGACTTGTACAGGTCTACATTTTTCCGTGCATTAAACCTCGTTCCTACCTCTGAGATTAAACAATATTGTGTTTGGGAGAGATTTCTTCCAAAATTCTGTTATGGCTGCAAACAGATGATGTACATGGAGCTGAACAAAGCTGCACCTGCTGCAGAGACACACCTGCACTGCAGAGGGATTTGGCTGGGGATCCACTCAGTCCAGGACAATTCTATTATTTGACCCTGTGGTCAGCTGAGGGCAGGCTGCCCAAAAAGCAGAAAAGTTCTCTTTAAAAGAGTAGGAAAAGAAGCAGATGGCCCTGAATGAGGAGATCATACTTCAAGAAAATGAAAGTTATTAAAAATGAAAACCATAGAGTTAACTCTGAGGAAAAAAAAAAAAAAAAAAGACTTCAACTCTGCTTGGATGTAATTTAAAGGCTCCATAAAAGACCTGAAACAAACATGGAGTAGATAGAAAAATAGACTCTAACCTAGTGACCAGATACATTCTCTATCTACTTTCAGAGCACTTAGTTTGTAGCACATAAAATATTGAGCTAAAAGAGAACTATTGATGTAGATGTAATGGATGTGTAAGCAAACTTGCTTTTTGTGTACATCTTAAAAGTAATTTAAAGGCTCATATGTTGGGAATTGCTGAGTCTAATTTTTAGCCTGGAGCAAATTTTTACAGCTAAATATCAAACTCTAATGATAAGGGTTTCTAATGGTCAGACTTAACTACTTCTCTGTTGCCAGGTATTCTAAATATCCCAGGCTACCTTTCCCAGAGCTGATTCCACACAACAGGCTGTTCACCTTTTTCACGTAAACTCTAAATTTCTACAACTTGAAACTGGGCATTACTGGGAGACATTTAAACCTCATCTGTTTTAATGGAGAGCATGTCTTCATTTTCTTTCAAACTACCTTTGAAAGGATCATGAGCAAGTAATTAAAACTATTAGTTGACATTTCAGTTCTCAACAGTTCTATCTAGCCTAAGGTTGTTCTCTTTAGAAATGGTAAAGATATTCAAAACAAATAATTGTGAGTTACTGAGAAAATCGAAACTCTGAGTGCTCTTCATTTCACTCACATAAAACTAACTTATCTTGACCTCAGTTTAAAAACAACACTTTCTTTTTTGCAGTTGATGTAAAATGAAGCACAAAAGTGCCTGTGCTTTTAACCAAACGGAGGCAGAAGTGCAAACATGATTTCCTGTGCCTAACAGAATCCAGTATTCACATTTCTGGTGACCAACTTAGAAAACAAATGCTGTTATTCTGTAGTGTCATTCATTCAGGGAAAGGAGTCATTCAGAAATGTCACTATGAAAACATTATTAAACACTTGTTGCCTATTCCACTGTATTCTTTTAATCCTGCACAGGTCAAAGGATTTGGCAATAAATCAGAGACAACCCAGGAGCAGAGTTCTGACTTCTGCAGGCACAAAAAGACAAAAAACCCCAACCAGGACACACAGAGGTTGCAGGATGCAAGATTTCCATGGGTAGCAAATCTTGGCTTTCCCTCATCCTTAACTTGGTGTCTCAGACCAGGGGCAGAAGAGGAAATAAATCCAGGATTTCCTGTCAGTCATGTCACACACACAGAACACTCAAAGTGTTGCCAGCTGATTGAGCTATGCTCTGAAACCCTTCCCTAAATGCCCATAAATTGATGAAAAGGATCAGCACAGCAGTCCAAGGAATCAGCTGCCATAAATTGGAATAGAATTCTTAGACTTGCATTCTTAATACCTTTTAATTTAGTCCAATATATTGAGTACACAGAAAATCTTACTGCCTCAATTTTTCAATTAACTGCTGTTGACTAATTGCACTGCTATGGTTTATAATCAGCAGAATGCACAGTTTTGACAACAGTATGACAGAGTACAGCATTACACCTCTTTAACTCTTGAAAAGCAGTGAAAAATAACAAAAGCTAACAAATTGTAAAAGGAATGAATTACATATTTTTTACTTAAATGGTTAAGATGATAAAGAGCTAAATCCAATACTAACTAAAAAAACTATTATTTTCAGTGATTTAAGTCTGTTGATTGCAGAATTAATTGTATTTGCATAGTAATATTCAAGTACTAGAAACTGCGAGAGGAAGAATTCTGAATATCAATTATGTTAATTGTGATTGCAGACTATTGGGAGAAAGGAAAAGATCAGTCTTTTTTCCCTTTACTTTCTTTAGTATGTGCTTTTCTGTGCACAGGGGTAAGATGAGAGCTCCAGTTGCTATAACAACTTAACTCTCTATTATAATCAACAATCATCTGACTTTAATTGTCATCCTGCCCTACTAAACCAACATGTTCAACAGCAGCTGTATGAATTCCATAGATTTTGCTACTAAAATCTATCCAACATCTCAAAATAAGCTGGAGTATCCTCGCCCATCAGAGTTAGCCTGAAGTTGTCCTTCCCTTATTGCAGAATGCACCACTCAAAGTGCTTTCCTCTGCCCATGAGAGCATCCTGGGACATGGATCCTCTGATTAAATCCAAAGCTACATATGAAGCAGAACTGAAACTCAATGTATCAAACAAAATAAATTAAAATAGCAGTTCAAAATTAAAAATATATTAAATATTTATTTATTTTTTTCTGAGAGTATAAACATCCCTACTTTGTACAAAAGAAATTCTAATTAGGTTACAACAGGAGCTAAGTTAGACATAAAAAAGTAAAAGGGAAGAGAGGATGGAACACCTAATAAACTTTAAAATCTAGTGTTGCAGAGAGACTAAATACAAAGATTATTTCAAACTTTATAATGAAATATAAAAATTTCTATTTTTGGCTTCACTAATGTTTTCTTTCAGTAATCAACAAAATCGTGTATGAAAAATGGGAAATTTGTTACCATCCTTCAAATATTCTGTAATTCAGGCCCTGTGGGCTCAGAATAAAATTAGGCCTTATCATTTACCCATTAATTTTGAGGCTGAGCTGTATTAACAGGCCTTGTAAGTGACAGCAGAAACAGACAATCAGAAAAAATGGAATCAGCATCAAATAAGCCATGGTTAAACAGAAGCTAAAAGAGGCTTTTAACAAAGGTACAAAAGATAAACAAGGGATGCAGTATTAACTGAGATAATTGAGTCTTTCTGAACAAAAACAATGAAGGCTCAAATTGTACTTAAACTCATGTACTTTTGCAATCACTGTTTCCTGCCTCATGCCCTACATCTCTTTTATAGTCCAGAAACTTGCAAATAATGCAGCAGCAGCCCAGAGCAACACTAAAAACATCGGGTGCATGACCTCACTTTCATTTATAGCACAAGGCAGAGATCCCAGAAAACTATTTCAGTGCAATAGTGGAAGCTAAACCAAAGCATAAAACTGGATAGTACAAATGATTCAGCCCCAGCCAAAACTTTTGGTAAAGTATTAATTTGCTAACTACACCTCTATGAGTGTTTTACAATGAAAGTGCAGCATATGCCTGAGAAAAATCAGAAAGATGGAATTTGCCTGCAAACATGGGTGTGGGTGCAGTTAAGAGAAAAAAAACCTTCCAATTGTGCAGTCCTACCAGACTGTAGAAAAATCAAAAATATAATGGCATTTAATGTCTGTTCAAGTCTTTTTATCTATTTATTTGTCTATTTCATTCAATTTCAATGAATACTTACAATTAATGAATATTTTATATATATATATATATATATATATATAAATGCATAAGGACTTTGTCAGGAAGTCACAGCACCGTAAAAGCAAATTGTGCTGAATTTTTAGACAGTGACTGAATAGCTCTTTTATCAGAAATCAACAATTCTAAAACATAATAATGAAATAAGGACAACTGATAGTCTTTGCTGAGGTCCTCTTTGCAGAATTGCAGTGCTGAAGAAATGGAATGAGCTTCGGCTCCTGCTCCAAAAGCAGCATTTCATAGCACAGCAAAAACTGGCTTTCTTTTGAGCTTAGTTTATTAGATCCAGATCAGAGAATAGAACGAACTATTTATCTTTAAAAAGTAATATCTTTTTGATTATATGTCACAGCAGAAATCTTATCTTTGTCTTGGAAGTTCGAGACTAATGACGACAACATCAGGAGCCTTGTGAACCTTGACAGTGGCTCAGCCAATTATGGGATGAGCGATGAAGATGGAAAGTTCTTTACTCCTCTGTGACATTTCTGGCAACCACAATTCTGCAAATCTAAATGGAGTCATTGCTTTCCGCCCCCGTGGGCAGAGCCATAATTCCTCACATCTACATTCTAACCGGGTTTTCTAATAGCTCCATTCATTTCTCAATCTCCCTAATAAGATTGCCAGAGAGGACAGCTTGTCTCTGGCATATTTCTCTTCCAAAAGGACAAAAATCATCATTCAGCCTTTCAGCGTCACATTTGGGCCATCAGAACTTGTCAAATTAAACAAACTAACATTGCAGTTGGAAATGAAAAATGAAAGGGACAAAAGAAGGCTCTGTGCTTCCTGGAGCTTCCACACTTGGTAAAGTCAAACTTGTTTGGAAAGCAGCTCCTCACCTCTGAAATACAGAGGAACATTTATTAGACTGATGTCAGTCTTGGCATTCACTGTGTGGTGTGGAAATTTTCACACTTAGAACGAAAAATTGTAACCAACTAATGAAGTACCACTGCCCACAGTAATACTGGAATGTAGAAAATAGTATTATGAATTAGCAAAGGCAGTTTTGAGGCAATTTTTTCAAGCAAAACAGAAGCCAAAAAAGTCTCAGTTGGAAAAAAAAAAGAAAATAAAACCAAAAAAACCCACAAGGTTTTAAAATTCCCAAACAGGCTACAGGGGAAAAAAAAAAATACACAAAGAAAACCAACAAAACACAACAACAAAAACAAACAAACAAACAAAAAAAAAAACCAACCAAAAAATAAAACAACCAAAACCAAAACCAAACCAAACAAAAAAAAACCCAGTGCAGAAATAAATAGCTTTTCCATTCAAGTTAGGGAAAACTCTTCTTGATTACACCAATGATCTCTCATTACAATATATGAAATCTTTAGCTCAGAGTAGCAACAAGAAGTTTCTACAAAATTTATTTTAAAAACATGTCAAGTGAAAAGCTTGCCTTAATTTGTATGTATGTGAAATACCTACATCATCTCATTTCACTTCATTATTCTGCACTAACAAACATGAACCTTCCAAACACATTGGTTAAAAAACTGCATCTCTTTGCAGAACTAAAAAAAACCTATTAGAAATCCAGAGCTCTATGACAACTTTAATTCAGAGGCTGAGAAACCGACCTTAAGTGGGAAGGATCTGTGTGCAATTTTTCTGCTACTCAGTCATATATACATTTTCATCTCTTAATTAAGGTGTTCCCAATCATTTTATCTTGATTCCACCAAATGTGAGAGTTATTAATACTTCTTGCTGAGTGGTTTCTTCTTAAATTCCTATTTTTCACTGTGTCCAAGGTGCCCATCTCAACCAACTCTTGAAGAAACAGAACACTATTCACATAATCTGCTACCTGCTCCTACCATGGCAAATTCAACTGCCTCATAGTTCAAAGATTGAGAAGAAAAGAAATCTTCAGATTCATTGTTCATTTATAAAGAACAAATGGAAATAGAAAGTGAAGAGAAGACTTGGATTTTGATAGAGTTGACTTTCTTTGAGAGAGAGAAAATATCAGAGTGCAAATATTGCAGTGAGTGAAAATAGGGTCGACATCACAAGGAATGTTTGTTGTCTGATAGAAAATGGTCCTTTGAAAACTTAGCAAACAATATCAAAAGCTTAGGTTTTGTCTCCAGTACAATGTACAGACTGGTATAACCCAAATCATCCAGTTCTTTTCATACAGTAAACTCCCATTACGTGGAATCAGATGCAGTTGACTGCAGTTCTTTGCATGACATTTTCTGGCAAGTTTTAAAATGAGAACAAATCCTGTTTACTGACATTCCACAGTATCCACAGTCTGAGTGAACAAAAGTGCCTGTAACTGAGAGTATGGCTATAAAGTAGTGGAATTCCAGTTCTTCCCCAGTCTTGGATTCCCAGGCAGAGCCAAGGAACCAGGCAGTACTGGGAGAACATTTCCTTAAATAAATTATTTCACACATTGCCTTGATTCCCATGGGGTCTTTTGCTTTAATGTGGATTTCTTATTTAGACAAATACTGATTGCAAAAAATCCAAAACACCAACCCGTTACTTCTCAAAGGAAGAAGCATTTTTTTCCCCAAAATGGTTAAAAAATAAATAAATAAATAAATAAATAAATAAATAAATAAATAACATAACATGAGTATAACAAAACAGAATATTTCCTGGAACTTGCAGAACAAATCTACCTGAAGGTACCTTTTTCTTTCATGTGCTGTCTGCATGATTCCGTACACGCCCCATGTATTTTTTGGACAGATGGACA
Source organism: Aphelocoma coerulescens (assembly GCF_041296385.1). Taxonomy (NCBI): domain Eukaryota; kingdom Metazoa; phylum Chordata; class Aves; order Passeriformes; family Corvidae; genus Aphelocoma; species Aphelocoma coerulescens. Next base: position 3,295,086 of record NC_091018.1, on the reverse strand, counting down.
GGAGGCAGGAGGGTGCCCAGGCAGGCCAGCTGCCCCAGGCAGGACAGAGGGACAGTCCCTGCCATGGCATGTCATGTCCAGCAGCCACCAGGGTGGCCGAGCCTCTTTCCAAAGTCACCATTGCTCAGGGACTGGCTGGGCATTGGTGTCCTTGGGGGGAGTGGCGGTCAGCTATGTTCTAATTTTGGTTTTTAATTCCTCTTTCTTTATTAAACTTTGCCTTGTCACGAGTTTTCTTGCTGTTCCTCTTGCATTCTCTCCGCCATCCTGGCAACAGGGGGGTGAGAGAGTGGCTGTGCCATCCTTGGCTGCTGGCAGGGGTCAACCAAACCCCTTTGAGCTCCTGCTGAGTAGCACATGCCACTGTTTATGTTCTTTGAGTGGAAACCTCTGAAAACTGGTCCACCCAGGCCAACTGACTCAGCCAGCTTTGTCCTGATTTGAGAGTCAATGTTCGTGTTACAAAATCCCTCCTAGTAAAGCTGAACCCAGGAAAAAGCATTGAAAGTCAGTAGATGCAGAATCAAAAGAGACAGATCAACATTTTCTTTTATGTTCAAATGCATATTTCTAGAGGAAAAGGTACTGATTAAATCTGGAGCTCTGAAATAACACCTTCTTTTCTTTTTCTACTTCACTATGTCCATTTCAGTGTTTTCGTAGAGCTACTTCACAGTTTGACAGCTTACCTTCATTATATTTTTAATTAAAAGACATTAAACACTTCAAAGAGCAGCTAGCCACACTGCCACTTTGCAGCTGCCTTTGTTCTGCTCCAGGAGCTGCCCACCACTGACACCTTCCTGGGATGCAAACGAGGGGCAATCTGAAAGACTCCACCAGCTACAGCGGTTTCCTCAAAGTACTAAATTTAAGCTTTTGGTAATTTTTGGCTCTTCTATTTGCTCCTGTTGGCACCAAAAGGGACAATCTCCAGAAAGAATGAATTGTTGGGTCAAGAAACACGACTGCATCAGCACAGGCATTTCACAGTGTAACACTCAATTTAGTTTTAGTCTTCAAAGAAAAAGGCTGATTCTCTTACACTAAGTGCACCTCTTTAGTTATAAAACATTTGATTCCTCTCAAATTGAAGAGTGATTTGATACATTTATCTTAAAGCTATCTTAATTTTTAAATCTTTTTTTTCCATGTAACCAGTCACCAGGGATTTAAGTTTTATACAGCAAATTCTGAAAATGGCAAATTGATTATAGACTCACAGCCCAAGCTACCCAGATATTTGATCCCTTCTTGCCATTCAACCAACAGGACTAAAAAAGTCATTTATAGAATATTCACCATGACCATGGGAGTAATAATACCTTTTGCCCAAAGGTGAGGGAGGCAGTTAACATAAACCCAGGTGAACTGCTTTTAGTCTTGCACTTGAAGTTTTGTGCCAATTTTGGCAAGAGAAGTGAAGTCTGCATTTCAAACACTGCACCATTCTTTTTATGTTATGTATATTTTTGCCAATAATAGCTTATTGAAGTATAGTAATCAATTTCTGCCTTCCCATTCTGGCTGCAAAAAAATCTCATAATTCTTAAACTACATTGTTCCTGCCCACTGCGTGCTAAAACCAGGTTAAGTGAGATTAGTACTGAAAACAGGTTAAAAATAGATTCCTACACCAGAGAGAGATGGATTTAAATGTTATATATTCTGAAGGAGGAGCAGGGGAAGAAGGGACTAAGAGGTCTCACAAGGGGGATTAGACTTTGCTACTTAATAAAATATTAAGTGACAATCAATCAAAGCAGAATATGAGGGAAGCACAGTTTTGCAGAACTGCTCTTTTAGGATTTGTTTTCTTTAAAATTTGCATTCCTTTCTGCATGCTTGGGAGACATACATATGTGGCTTTTTAATGATTAGAAATGGCTTTGATCTTGACTACTTGAAGGAACAGGAAGATATAAATAGTGTGAGTGGATACGATTAATCCCAGTAATGACAAACAGAACAAAAATCCAAGGAAAGCTTTCCTGAAGTTTTCCAACATACCTTAGGAAGTTTGGTCTCAAGCTCGTGCCACTGCTGCAGGAATGATCTGTGGAAAAGGTCAGGAACACACCAGTGTCCAGGGCCCCAAATATCACCAGTGCCAGTTTAGCAAAGGTGAGAAGGTAGGAAATCAGAAACATCAGCTTTCTGCTTGAGGGGCTGCCACTTTCCTTTGAGATGGACCAGGGGTCAAGAAAACATTGCTTGTCCTTCCTGCTGCAACATCGCTGCCAAAATACCCAAATAGTATGGGATGACCAGGTATGATAATGAAAATAGCCAAACTGATAAAAGGAAATGTCACCAGGAGGTAATAAATGCCCAATGACCAGGGTTTGATGGGTATTGGTGAGGTGTTTTTATCCAGCCAGTTTAAAAAGTGGCCCTAAATTGTCACTAAGATGATGAAATTTTCTGTATCTGTGTAAGAGAGCAGTAAAGTGAGATGAGAGGAACAGCTGCTACAATTAAAAGAGGAAAATTTTAAAGACAAAATGCAAAAAACCCCTTAGAAGAGTCTACAAGACAACACCTTTACTGTATCTTCAGACCTCATCTCCTCAGTGCAAGAACCCAGAGCTCCAGAAGATGCCTGTCCTTCAAAGTGGTAACTTTCAAAGTCCTCTTCTCTTGTGTGAGCACTGCTGAAACGTGAGCTCTCAGTTCCTCCGCAGCATAAAATATATCATATAGGTGTAAATAAATATATATATATAAAATCTGACCTAAATCCTCAACCTACTTCTTTTCAACATCAGCTTTAATGCATGAAGTTGATTACTTCCAGTGAAACTACAGAAAATTAAATGGAATATCAGAATTGAAGAAAAAAGAATGGACCAATTGCTCCAACAATTAAAGTAAAATTTTAGAGAATTCTGCTGCATTTTTCAGTATTCAATTGACTGAAGGACAAATTCCTCTTCCTTCCCTTACAAGCTACCTTATTCTTTGTCATAGATTCTTTGTATTCAGGGGTTATTCAATGAAAAGAAAATTAATTGGCAGGCTAAGAAGTACAGTATGGTGAGAAAAATTAATTAATTAATCAGTGAAAAAATTCAAAGAGCTTATTTCAACCAAAACTGCCAAGTCATGGAAGAAGACAATATAATGCCATAGTGAATATTTTTTTCAAGGCAATATAATGCCATACTGAACATTTTTAGTACATTCACGGCAAAACTCATGAAGACAAAACAATTAAGTAGTTATTTTAGTTTCCCCCCTTGCTACTTTCTTTTTTTTTAACGTATTCCCAGCCCAATGTCTTGAATTTTAAACAGAAATATAAAACCACAAAGCCTACACCCTACTCCTCATAAGATAATGAATGTGTAGACTAAAACAATTTCATTTCTTAAAATAAAATAAATAATTATTTGGACCATCCCTATGCAAGCTATTTGGTAGCAAAGTACTTTCACTAATTGCAATTTGAAAGGAATATTACACAAAATAGCTGTACTAAGACTTGTTACCCAGGGAATGCTGCATCTCAGTGATAATCTTTCAATAATAATCATGTTTGTACTCAGTGCAAGAGCAAAATCACTTCATTAAGTTATTTGTGTAATTTTTAGATGTTTGCAACAAATTATAAAGCTTTGATCTTCTGAAAAGCACAACAGATAGGCAAATAAGATGTTAATAATATGGGATTGTTATTTTCAAATCATTTGAGGAAACTTCCACCCACCCAAGTGCACACACATTAGAGAATTTTATATCTATAAAACTACAGAGCTCAGCATCCCACTGAGAAGACACTGGGATAGAAATCCCTCTGTTTTGCTCCTGGATTCCTCTAAAGTGAGACTAAGCAGTACTTTTAAATTTTGCTGTAACAGCTGCTTTTACTTGGGAAAATGGGAGGAAGATTTGTGCTCAGTACCATGCATCACTAACTTTCTCCTCGTTGTACAAGAGCAATCGTGTTCCCAAGCACCTCCCTGACTGTATTTGGAACAGAAGAGCCACTTGGTAATAAAACTTTGAGAAACGCAAACAAAATCAAAGTTCCAAACCAAACAAGTATGCAAACTAGAAAATTGAAGGGCCAGCAGAACAAACAGACAAATAAACAATTCCAGCAGCTTTATTTAAGCAGCTCTTTACTTGGATCAACCCCTGGAAACATCTGGAAGCTCCAGCTCAGGCAGCACTTGGCCCAGCAGTCTCTAACGTGGTGAGGAACCTCTCTGTCTGACCCACATCCCCAGGATTTCCCTCTTCCCAGCTCCCAAGCTGATCTGTTTTCCCTACCTTCAGATAATGTTCCTTCTCCATCTGCAACTGCCTCTACAAAGCCCAAAGGAAGTTTTGCAACATTTTAAAGAGTAATTAAAAATGTTCTTCCAAAGAGGGATACCTTCAGGAGCAGGACGAGGGAGCAACTTTGCTGTGTGATGTGCTCGTAGGCAGAATTATCACCAGCACCAAGTTTCAACCAGCACAGGCACTGACAATGCCTAAAAGTAATAATAAAATATACTTCTAGTAAAAGATACACCATTTACCAGAAGAATACATGAGTTTCCTGACCCACTGATGGATCTGATGAGCTCTGTAGACCTAAGTGAGTGGATAGGGGCATAGCTGAATGGTGTTTGAACATCCTGTGACAGTGGGATAAAACCAGACAGATAAAGAAAACCCAAACCCTGCATTTAAGTGAGGTGATGACATACACATGCAATTTGTCTGCTGGAAACGCTGAGTTAATTTGAAAAGATTACTAAAATTGGTGTATTTATAAAGCAAACCTAACAAAGAAAAATAAAACCTACTAGCACTCCCCACGGAAAAAACCTCAAAACAACAGATGATATAAACTCAATCTTTTGTTGTTTGTTTGTTTCTCTGCAGAAATGTGCTCTAACCCTGATCATGGCATAGCAGAGCGATTTTAGCCTGACAGCTGACAATGAATGGGACTTACATGGCCTGCTCTCAGCCTGGCAAAAAGCCCTGTGTGGCTCCTGCAGTTACGTGGCTGGCCTGAGACTGAAAATTCTACATTTTAATTCTGCATTTTACAGCTCAAAGATACAAAAATATAATCTTTGAAAATTAGAGATTAACTGCTGCTTGTGGAAGGAGAGGTCATGGCATGAATGGTACAAACAAGGCACATATTATGCACATGGTGGCTCTCTAACATTAAAAGAAAGCTTCAAAACTAAATATATATATACCCTTGTTTGTACTCCTTGGGCTCAGGACTTCAACTATCTTTTGCAATTAAATCTATCAAACTTCAAGCTCCCAATTAAAAATTTTCAAATACATTATGCTCCAGGGTGTCGGAAATTAAAAACCACTTTACATGTTTGTCAAGGCCTCTTGTAATTTTTCCAGTGTTGCTCTTTCTGCTGTGATAAGTGCTGCCAACCCCTTTCCATTTATGCACCACGACAGAAGAGAAAATAAACAAAACTCCTTCAGACAGCTCATTCTGAACGATGAGGCTTTGTTTCAGGCTGCTCTCTCCCTCCCCAGACATCAATTCTCAGGAGAGGGACAAGGAGGAGTCAGAGGATGTCTCCATGCGGCCATTCCTGCCACAGCTCCAGGAGAGAGAAGCTGGAAGCTGGAATGAAATACTTTCAATTTTCTTTTACTCCACATTCTTTGGTGGAGAATTGATTTAAAATGGTGCTGTCCTGCAATGGTTGCTCATTACAGGGTCTTGATCCCTGTGTTTTCCTTGAGGATGAGGATAGAGCCAGTTCCTATTTTTTTCCTAATTTTTTCCTGCTTTCCTGTGGAAGAAAAAAAAACCACAACCAATTCTAAAACAGAGAAGTCACTAAACCTTTACAGTTTTGTTTCCACAACAAACTCTTCTTCTAGACCTGAATGCCTCCTACAGGATGGTCCAAGTAAGTATATCTATAGATAAAACAGGTTTATTCCTGCTGTGTTAGCAGAGTATTCCTGTTTCATGCTCATAGGGATTTTGTGGGGCGTGTCCTACCATGGAAATGAAAATAAGCTTTGGGTGTTGTGCTCCCCATCTCTCACAACTGAACCAGCAGAAGAGAGAACTTAAAAGTAATGTGGCTTCTTAAAGAAGGCTATAGAAGGAGAGATCCAAAGTCAAAGACATGATTCTCAATTCATATGAGCATAAACTTAAAAAAAAAGTGACCAATATATTTTACCCAGCAATGGATACTGAATGAAAAGCTACAGTGGGAGATGCTGAACAGCTGGATTGGAACTGCAATTCCCTTTTTCCTCCAGTGGCTTCACTCACCTATAGAGAAGATGAAAAGACTTCAAATACAAAACCACTGAGGATGAGAGAGAGAGAAAATGATCCATCTTAAGTCTTCCTTTGCCATGGAGTAACAGTGTAGGTAACTATTTTAATTAACTGATTCCATTTCTGTCACCTTCAATTCCTATTTTATCTTTCACAAGGAAAAGACAGAGACTACAGAGGACCCCAATCTGACATTTCCCTGAAAATGCAAAATATTGGGTATTTAGGAGACAAATAGCAGTTAAAAGAGAAATATGAATGCTGTTCATATGAAAATAGTGCAGTACAAGTAGAAGTCACATAGTGGGAGTAAAAGATATATGCAGAGCCTTAATTATGAATTACACTCGAGTTGTACAATGCTAGAGGCAGATTAGAATTCTTTATTTTTCTCTTTCTATCACTCATGTAAGGGACATTATTCCCCCCCAACACAAGTTACATTTTGCCACCAATGTTTACGATGTGTGTGTAGTATTTTGCTTACTTAGCATTGCAAAACATCCTGTTTTGATATTACATTCCTACCACAGGCCCTTGGAAATTAAAACATGATTGGAGAGAATACTAAATATATTTTCAGATATCTGGGCATAACTTTTACTAGTGAGGATGCAACTGTAAAGGATGACAGGAGGAAATGACCTGTCAGTTGCCAGAAAAGAACTTTAAACCAAGTCATGCTCTTGCTGTGTTTATTATGAAAGGTCAGTTGTTCCTCTGGGTTTGAGGGATTTTTTTGTTCCTGCCACTAAGATACACATCTTGTATTTTAATATTATTAGACTGCATAACACAGTGCCCTCTCATGAGTAAGGGAATTCATTTCCTGAATGCAAACCAGATTGCAGAAGAGGTTAATCAGCAAATAGAGAATTCATTTCATGTAGGCTGTGAATTTAACAATGAGCACTTGTTTTCCTTTTTGGCTCTTATCCAGTTACTCTTCTTTGTCCATAAAGCTTTGGTTCCTAGCACACCAGCCAATTGTTGAAAAGAACACAAAATGTTCTGAAACCTCATAAAAAGAGAGAACAGCAGCAACAATTAGAACACACTTACTGAATGATCTCCTCTAGGCCTGTTCCTCCTAGAAACCAGTTTGATTTCACTTCTAACATGACTCAGTTAAACACAAAATGACTGATTATTGCATTAAAGATTGTCCATATATTTGAGCCAGCTAATCAAAGACAACCCACTCTACATTTTTAAAATCAATATTCTCTTGCCTGATGGGCACACAAACTGTAGGCCTCGCACCGTTTTCTCACAAAAATTAGGTTAATCTACGAAATTCTGATGAGAAAAACTCTGAAGTTTAGGATTTTATTCTGTAAAACCAAGTCACATCAAGCAGTGGGGGAAGTTTCCCTTTGAGCTGCCTGTTCTAGGAGGCAGCTCGCCCCAGCCTGGAGAGGGAAGAAGTGGAGCACCAGTCTGCACAGGGGCACATCATGAGAGAGCTGAACTGGACTCCAGGAGAAGTCAAAGTCCTCCAGCACTTCTCTGCTTGCCCAGGAAAGCCAGAGAAACAACACAGCAACACATATCTGGGGGCCTCCACATGCTGTGCATCCCAAAGCACAAAAGAACAAACACTTCCCTCTCCCTCTTTCTTTAAAAAGATCCAAACAATTTCTTTTTATTCCAGGCAGCTGAGGAATGTTAGAACAAAACCAACAGCTTTTTAAAACTCTAAATATACTAAAGAACTCTGGGGAACTGAGAAGCACCGTATCCTTGAAGAAAGGAAAATGCAATATAAATCCAAAGCTTAGGAGCAAGGGAACATCATCAAGATGATGCTATCTATTTTAACCTGGGTATAAGCAGCTTCTCTTATTTATAACACAGAAACACTGAAATTCAGTTTTGAAATGCTGATTTAATTCAAACTGTATCCACAGTTTTTAAATCTCACCTCTTCAGCTGCTGATTTGGGATTTCAGCACTGCAGAGCAGCCAAGTTTGGACGAACAAGAGAACAAATGCTTTCAAGACTTCCTGTTCTGCTTGACTTGCTCACTTGGAGAAAATTCAAACCAATAAAAGAGAAAAAAGGAGTACTTTTTTTCCCAGGCTATAGTTTCTCTGTTTGACTGATTCCTGACCATCCTATTAAAAAAATCTTCCAAGCTTACCAGCAAATGCAATAAACACTACTACTTCAGCAACTTGTTCTACAGACTTCTGGCCTTAAAATTTTATCAGTAGTCTCTGGGTTGGTGAAATACTTTCAGTTTCCTTTTATTCCACATTCTTCAGTGGAGAATTGCTTAAAAATGGTGCTGGCCTGCAATGATTGCTCCTTACAGTTTCAGCTGCTTGTATTTGTGATTTCCTTGAACATCAAGCTCACCCCTTACCAGGCTTCTGTCAATCCCCCCTCTCAAATCTTCTGCTGAGAGGATTCACCTCAGTGCAAACCCCAGAACCTATTTCAGGTAGGATTTCAGGGTGGCCCATGCTTTAAGAAGCCAAAGATGCTGTTCCAGTCAGGAACCCTGATTTTATCACATATATATTTCACAAACTCCTTTTCTAATGGTTGTAGCAAGATTTCTCTTCAAGAGCACGTTCTTCTTTAGGCTCCTGGAATTTAGGAACAGCTACAAGTGGCTAACCCATAAGCAGAGGCATTTTCCATATAGTGCTTGATATGCCCAGAGTTTTGTAGATTTATTGTCAGGAATGAGATGTTAATGGTCCTCCTGATGGGAGTTGCAAGCAAATATGTTAACTAACCTCATTTAAATAAATTAATGCTGAGCACTCAGGTGAAATTCCTCTGCATAGTTAAATCACAGAAGAGGATGTCTGATGATACCCCTGAAGGAAAGCAGCCAGGGAGAATCCTGGAGCTAACAGGTGTAATTCCTACACAATTCCAAAGGTGCAGGCAGAGGCAGAAGCATCTCAGAGAGCTGGGGCAGCTCTGCACCTCCTAGAGCAGCACAGACCCCGAGCCCTGTGTCCTCCCAGAAAAGCTGGAGGAGGAATGCTGTTGCTTATTTTGCTCCTGCCACTCTTCAAGGAAAGAGAAAACATTCCATTTCTTCAGAAAGAAATGAATTGCAGTGAGAAAATCCCCCAGCTTGCTGTCACTATTCCTCAGCCAAGCAACCAGCAGCTTACACGAGCAGACAGGAATGTCCCTATCTGACAACTGGTTTGAGCCCTAAAGGCCTTCTAGGACCCAGTAACTTGTGGTTTTCAGCAGGTTTTCTCATTGAAGGGAGCAAATCTCCTTGCTGCAACTACTCATCTTAAAGAGCTTTCAGGAGTTCTAGTTTTCAGGCTAAAAAGTGACATTTGACAAGTTATTCCTCAGCGAAGCATAACTGGCAGGGTTAGTCGGTCACTGGTGAGCTGGTTCCCTAATTGCACAGGGGACAAGGTTTATGCTTCTTGAATGACAAACTCGCCAGCCTGTCCAATATGATCCTTTCCTTTAGGATATAGCTCTGCCCTGAAGGAAGCAGCAGTAAAACACAGAACCTGATACACAGAAATCTTGAGACACTGGGTAGATTAAAGTGACCTATTTGTTTTTCAAACCCTATGTCATTCTTTATCAGCGAAACGTGTGGAAGGTAAATCCTTCCATGTAAAATGATTTCATCCCCTTTTTTGACAGGAATAAGTTCTTTCAGCATAACAGAATTTTATTAAATAGAGTTTTTTTTCTTGTACAGAAAATACCATATTTTTTCATATTTTCTCTCCTTTTTAGTGGAATCCCACCACAGATACAGTCCTTTACAGGGATGCAGTCTACGCTGCCACCGCTGATGAATGACACAGCTAGCACAGTGAATCAGAATATTACAACATCAGATGAAAATGAAGAGGAAGGGAGACATAACTAAGGCAGTGATACCCTGTTGTAGTAGATTAAGCAGGCAGTTGAAATCAGCAGGTATGTCCAATTTATTTGTACTGTTTTATCTGTCCTTGATTATCATTAACCTGAAAACTACAACATTTTTCACTGAATGAAAAGCCATAATTAAATATCTGCTTCCTCCTTTTAGAGTGACAATGCCATATGAAACAAACAGGTTTTCCAAGTTTAAAGAACGAATGTAACATTTAGACTCTGCGAGGACATAAAATGCATTTATAGTTCTTCACATTCAAATGCCTCCATGCATAATATTCATTAGATTGAATTAAAATGGCCATTCTGGGTGCCAGGTCAGCTGTGTCTGCCTTTGAAGTTCTCCACGAAGAATAACAATTCCAGCTTTTGTCTGCCTCCCAGACAGACTTCCCCCCTCTGGCAGCTGTGCCAAGCAACAGCTCTCACAGTGTCAGGGCTGCTGAGTGTGACCAGCCCACACTGGAGAGCTGGGGATGGACCAGAGGAACTCAGAGCTGCTGTTCATGCTTTGCCCCACAGAGCTGCCAGATTTAGCAGGAGCACTTAAAGGTGGCTCCAGTGTCCAGCAGCTGTCAGGGTGAGTCTGCTCCGGAATGTGGAGCTCATCAGCTGATCAAGGTGGGTCTGCCTTGCAGAAGCTGAGAATAACAGGACAAGGTGAGCTGAGGGAGATTATTGATCCTCCCTCCTGCCCACACAGGCAGCACTGGCTGAGCCAGCAAGGTGGGGACAGGGATGCCCTGGGCCCCCTTCAGCTGACAACTCACTTTCCTGCAGCTCCTGCCTGCTCTTTATGAGCCTGGTGAACATTCTTAGCCAAGTGACAAAGTGCCATGATTCGGAGGAGGAACACAAAAATAATCTATGAACAAAGCTGGAGCCACTGCCATCAGAAAGCATTGAATGTGAGTGAGGTTACAGGGTGATCCTCAAGCTGTTCTGAGAAGAGAGGATATCTGAAATCCTGTGTTATTCCTTTCCTAACCCAAACAAATGCCTAAATATGAACAAATAAGAGAAAAGAAAATCTTAGGTGACTTTCTAATTAAAATTTGGGCAAAAAGCATTCAATGTGAGGCAACCTCTTCTTTGAACACTGCAGCACCAAAGCCTCCTGTCAGCCAATCTATTTGGATCATGAAAGAAGTGATGTCCTCAGCACTGAGCCAGCACACGCTGACAAAGGCTGCACTCCAACAAACACTCCTCTCCCCATGAACATCTTTTTCCCAAGCCTCTCTTCCACAACCTGTCCCTTGGGAGAAATCTCTCACCAGTTTCAGAATGCTGCACTTTTCTAGCAAGCCTGTTGCCAAGAGAAAGGAGACATTTGTGCACCTGATCTCTGTTTGTTCTCTTGTCTACTCTTGTGCTGAGTGACAGAATATGAGAGAGTGATCCCCTTCACTGGGGATGTGAGGTTTGCTTGTGGTTGATGAAGAGTGATTAAATGAAGTATTATGTGACACTGCACAGATTTACTGCAAGGGCAAGAGCAATTCTACAAAAGTGGGGTTTTTTTAAAAGAGAGAAGAACTCATGTTTCTGACTTTAATAAGCTTATGTTGCAGCTGAACTGTGCATAGACCAGGAGAGCTCCTTGTGTTATCAAAAAACAGCAATATAGAGGAAAGAGAGACTCTGTTAAGAAGGTAAGGTGAAAGAGGAGCAGCTCCTATGCAGTCCTTAGCTAAATAAATGGACAGTAAGAGAAAAAATCTGCTCCCTCCCTTCCATATCATCATGCAAAAGCCCTTTTGCATCCTTTATCCATCTGTGATACCACAGAGCTGTCTCAGGTTTGAACTGCACAGGCCTTGGCTGAAGCCTATGATCCAGCAGTAGAAGATCATCTCCTTTCATTAATATTATCATATCAAAATCCATTTCACTCTCAATTCACAGGCAGGAAGGATATAACAGAGAAAACACTGCTTGCTCTTTGTGTACCTTGTGGTGACCTCTCCTGGTCCCACTCTTTCAAAAAGCATAACAATTTCTAGTGTATGCTCAGAAAATAAGCCACAGAACTGAAATGTAAGACTACTTTCATAGTAAGCCACATTTAATTTTCCTAATTACATTCTTGGTAATCCTGGTCTTTCTGTTACATATAATGCTGCAAAAGTCCTTGAATGAAGTCAGAGCCAAAACTTTTAAAAAGAAGAAGTGTCTGCACATTGCTATCCAGGATCAGAAAGGAAGGGACACAAAATAAAAAATTCCTTCGTGGTTTTCAGAAAAGTTTATTCTGAATGTACCAAGGCCACCTAAATGTCACAGCTGTCACAAACTGCTCAGGTTTTATAATACTCCTAAATTTCACAAGTAAGCTGGATTACAAGAGCAGTAACCCCTTTTTAAGCTTTGTACTTCATGTAATGAGAGTATTATCTTCAATCTAGTTTTGACTGGTCTCCAAATTTTCTGTTATATGAGCCTTATGTAGCTGAGTCATGTATTATCAGCATTCTCCTGACCCTTATCACCCTTTTATTCCCAAGAATATTCACTAGAAATTCACAAATAATTTGGTGACATTTAGCAAGCCATCTCAGCATCAGAGTGAAAGTTTTTTCAAGAGAGCAGTTGAAAGAAAATGATGGTGGAGGGTTATCAAGAGAGAAAGAAAAGTGCTTTCAATATCCAAGAGTACACAAAACAACTCAGTCCAAACATCCTAAAATATTGAGATGCAAGAGATCAGGTTTCATGTCAAAGGAAATTGGACAAAAATATTTGGATGAAAGGGATGAAGAAATTTTAAGAAATAAGGCATTTCTGGGGAAACTGGTGGAAGACAACAAAATATTTCGGCTAAGAAACGAATCTCTTTTTCGTTAACATCCCTTTAAATTATGCTGGCCCATGCTCTCTGCTTCAACACAGGGCTAAAAATCTACTCAAAACCGCTGAGATAAAGAGAATGGTTCCTGCCTTTTCTCTCATGTTGGTCTTGTATTAGTTCTTTATTCATTTATTCCCCTTTCTCATTCAATCTAAAATAAAAGCAGCTCTGAGAGAAAAAGTGTTTGCTCAGAGTAAACCTTGTATCAGAAACTTGGAATGTTCAAGGGCTGAGAAGAAACAAGGGCTCACAGGAATTGAAAACAGTAATAATTCACTTAATATGTGCTCCAGATCCTCTGCCCAGCGCATTAATGTGAGCCTTTTAAAATTCAAGCAATAATTTTGTTATGTCTTTTCCTTTCTAGCCTGTGTGAATCATCACCCTCTTTTGGACTAAGAAAAGAAGGCAATATTATCCACACTTTAGGGGTGAAGTACAGAAGATTAAGTGTCATGCCACAAATCAAACAAAAGTCTTCAGAAGAGCTCCTGAACCAAAGTCTGGTACTTTAACCATATGGTAATTTCCCTCTGCCAGGCATTTAATTTTTACCCCAGTAGTTCAGGAGTTCCCATTAGCACAGAATTCATTCCAGCACCTGTCACCAATGAAAGTGGAAGAGATTAGAGTTCATGAAGGGGATCCCATCTGTCTCCTCATTACCACGTTTTCCCTTTCCTGAGGATGGGACAGGGCTCCAGAGTGCTGCCAAAGGAGCTGAGAGGGTGAGAGGAAGGGAAAGAGCAAACAACACGTTGCAGAAGCCACAGACATTTTCAGCCCACAATAGAGGAAGTTCTTGTAGCTTTTATTTGGCTCTGCCTGACACAGAGACCAGTCTGGACCTTGGAGATAATGAGTGTGAAAGATTTGAGGGTGAAGACATCACAGGATGGGTTTCTGAAGAATTGCCACTTCATCTTGGTATGCATTCATTGGATTTTAAACCAAGGTGACAGAGAGTGTTAATCTGTATTTCTAATGTTTTATAAATAATTTTCCATTGCTGTTCTCAGTCGCTGAGTTTTGAACTCTGCAACCACTGGCTTTCCTTTCCATGCTTGCACTGAGATTGCAGATCTTTTAAAGTGAGCCTCCTGCCCTGTCCTTAACCCTTCAGGGGACGTGGGCTGATCTCACCCAGGTAACAATCTCTCCTGCATCAGCAAGCAGCAGCATAAAATGTAATATTTGACAGGGATCCTGCTAAAGCCACACAGGGGAAGCCCAGGTCCCAGAGTACATTGCTGCAGGTAGCTCTGAGGCTTTTGTCTGCATAGGTGGAATAATACCACGCAGTGGGGATTTTAGAGCCTGTTTGCAGAGCTTCCTTGACACAACAGTAAAGGTGTGAAATATGAATCTCAAAAAACCCACTCTTCGGGTATTCCAAGATATATGTGCCTTGGAATCAAATGAAAACCAAGTTAAGAGATTTTCCTGCAATATTACTTTGTTATTAGCACGATATTGTTATTTACTACTGAAATGATCCTTGCAATGCCAGGTGTGGATGGAGGAGGTGGTGCTGCTGCATTTTGCAAAGCACTGCTCCTGCATGGCTGTGCACAGATTATTTACACACCTTTCTACCTTGCCTTCTTCCAAGTCCTGTTCCCAGTTTTAACCTGTGGATACTGATCATATCTGCCCAGAAAATCCTATTAAAAATCAAAACAGCTTCTTGGGTCTGTACAGGTAAGGTTGATCCTATACAAACAGAAGCTTCTCTTTCTGCCAGAAGGAAATTTTCCTTCCATTAAGTCCAGTCTTCAAAAATCAGTTCTAATATTTGAAAATGCATTTAATAATTCTCACCTGATTTAAAAGGATAGAAAAGCAGTGTCCTGATTATGTACGTGGTCACCTCAATGATTACTTCCATGATGAAGAAATAACGTCAGAGTACATAAACAATCAGCCACAGGAGTTAATTTTGTACTCTAAGCAAAAGTTATTTACAAGTGTTTTATAAACTTTACATAAAAAGGTGACCAAAGTAAAACTCAGAACTTCAAAACTGTGGTATAAGGCATGCAGTTAAAGTCTAGAATTCAGAAATGTTGCCTCCATTACACTTAAGTCTGTACTGCACTCATTTGCATATGATTAGGAATTATCAAAGTCAATTTTTAAAACTTCACAGCAGCGTAGCAAGTGGCAGGCAAAGTAAATTCTAGTCTTTTTTAATATTCAGGTGTGAAACTTTGAGGTGTTTTGCCTTACTGTTGATATTTTTATTGCAAGATTTTAAGGTCAGAAGAGACCATTATCTCATCTGATCTAGCTCCCTGCCTATCACCAGCCATCAGCTCTCAGCTCAGCCACATCTCTCTGTGAGGAGCTCTAAGAGGCAGCATCACAGTTCCCAGGAAAATGTCAGTGCCTGAGCTGGCAGATACACCAGGAGCCCCTGCAGTGGAAGGAGCCTGATCGAGTGCTGTGCCTGCAGATGAACTCACAAATGCCAAACGTGCCTTGCCATTCCAGGAAGTTTCAGTTTCAGTGCAGTTTCAATTTGCTATTAACCTGGAAAAATGTTTCACTGGCCTTACCCTTCTTTATTTGATTTTTGTGTGTGTTCAGAAACATTCCGAGTACAAAGATTTATGTGCAGAGCTATGTAAGTTGTTTAAAGAGCACATTCATGTTTTAGCAGACAGACACACATGCATACCCCCAGTCCATTCAAATTCAACATATTATCTCAGGAATCCAGCAGATTCCTTATTCTGATTACACTTTTCTGATAGAAAATTAAGAGAAGGGTAAAATCAAATAGAAACCTCAAGTCTGCCTCCAGTGCAGTGTTGAGGTTCCAGCATGGTGGGGCCCTGCCAGCTCCGACTCCTGCTCACTGAACAGCTGTGGAGTGTAAAGCTGTGCTTCCTCCAGCTGTTCATTATCACCAGGCCAGATGTTCCCATCCCTGCGGCAGCACACGGAGCCTGTGACATGTCCTTCTCTCTTCAGCACTGCCTGGTGCTTCAGCACAGAGTTACTGGCTGTCACCTGGCATGGGGGCTGAGTGAAACACAGCCTGTGCTAGCTCACCACACCAGAACCAGGCTGGAGCTCCACGGGCAGATCCTGATCCAGCTGCACCCACAGAGGGAGAGTCTGTTGTGAGTTCAGGCACGCCCAGGGAACGGAGCATGAGAGGGAACCTGTATGAGAGGGAGCTGTGCCAAAGCCAGGGCTCACAAGGGGAGCCTGGGGAGGTGCCTCTGGCAATCCCAGCCTCTCTGGTTGTACTTAACTGGGTCTGTTTTATGTGTGGAGAGACAATACTTGCTGCTGAGTTAATCTGTTCCA
The DNA here is from genome assembly GCF_041296385.1 of Aphelocoma coerulescens. Lineage (NCBI taxonomy): Eukaryota > Metazoa > Chordata > Aves > Passeriformes > Corvidae > Aphelocoma > Aphelocoma coerulescens. The sequence goes on along the minus strand of NC_091018.1, from coordinate 3,278,754 downwards.
ACACAATGTTTAGGTGGGTTTGAGCTGGGATTTAAGAGTTGAGCAGACAACTGAAGCCTTTCTGTAGCATAAGACTGCTTTGCTACATGCCATGACCTCGGAGGGTCTTTGGGCTCGGAATCACAATTCCATTTCTCTCTGCTCCAGCTGATGGAAGGGCCTGTGTAAAGATAAGAGAAGACTGGTGTTTTATGAACTTTTACAGAAATTAGTTGTTCTAATATCAGTCTCCATGGACAGCAGGCATTAGATATTTCAAGATCAAAAAGTTATTTTTAATCTAGCAATTAATCATCTTCTCAGCATAGCCACAAATAACAAGCACACTTAAAATCCTGATGCCAAGGTGTTACAAAATAGGCCTGCACAGACCCCTCCCTGCTCTCGCAACACAAGCCCAGTCTTTGAATTGCTTGATCCAGACTTAGGGATACTGATACAGGTATTACTGGGATACATCCTCCAGCCAAATTAATGCGGATTCCTGGTCCACAATATTTTTCCTTTTTCTTGACTATTCAGCACCCTAGAGCAGCAGCAAAATCAGCAGCTTATCTTCCATTAGCTGAAGGCTGGCAAGCAGGCAGATCTTGCTTATTCCACTGTTTATGGCAGTGAACCTTTCCTTCTCTTGAGGAGTTTGTTATAACATCAATAAAAGATTAGATGGCTTCTGAAAGAATTCAAGAGAGCCAAGCTTAGGGCAGAATATGCCAAAACCCATCCAAACCTGTGAGGAAATTTGGTCATTTTGTCCTTCCCATGCACAGTAACCAACTTAATATTTGAAAATGCATTTAGTCATTCTCTCTTCATTTAAAAGGATAGAAAATTTGGGGTGTGTCACAGAGCAGGCTGCAGGACAGAGGAACATTTGGAGATAATACCTGACCACACTCATGAACAGGAGAAGGGACCTTGCAAAAGTAACGCCACAAAGTGCAACAGGAGATGTAGGAAGAAACAATTTGGTTGTCCATGAAAAGGAAAACCAAACCATCAGTATTAAAAGTGCAGGTCAGTAGATGGGACTGAGGCAGGGGAATTATTCTCCCTGCAGCAGGAGAGTACATTTCAGATTTATTCATGCTTAGGGAGGGTTCCATGCCCAAAGTGTTTGGGGCTTGACTTGAATATACCAGCTTGCTTTACCAAATATTAATGAATATTCTCCTCCCTCTGAAGGTGTGAACTTTTTAATGGACAGAATGGTACGAGAGAAGAACAAACATTATTTATTATCTAAACAACCACAGCTGGAGCTGTTACAAATTCAGAGTAAAAATAATTGCTTTTAGTTATAAATAACCAAGACCCCTCCCTCCACACTGCTCAGTGAATACACACAAATACAACATGCAGAGCACACTCATCAGTGGAAAAAAGGAAAACACTGTCTGTTCCAGGCATATTAGAAGATGAAATCAGAAAAGCACTGCAAGAAAGGTATTGCTATAAACGCCCAAAGGCAACTGTTCCAGTATATCACTTCAACACAGAAAATGTCAGCAACACCTGAAGTTTTCCAGATCACCACAGAAAGTTGCTTAAGAGATACCCTGCTATATCATAATGAAGAGTGACAGCATCTCCATTGCTGGCAGAAGTGGTGCTGCATATTTGCTGGGTGGTTTTGAGCGGAAATATTTGGATTCCATTTTTCACCTGATCACATATTTTTCTGTTCAGATTTTTATGTTAATACACAAATAAAGAAATTAAAAAAAAAAAAAAATCTCCAGTTACTTAGCATTATTTTTAATTCTTTTTGCTACGTACAATCTTACCAATGCATATTACCATGAGGACTGAAGATTCTGAGGCAAGGGCTTGTCAGGTAAGACAAAAGGACATGATTTTTTGAGGGAAGAGCTAGAGTATCCCATTGGTAAAAGTGAGATTCCTGTCATGGAAACAAACTGCAGTAACTGAACACGAATGAATCCCTCTATAATTTTTTAAATGTATTTGTAATTCCATTAATTAAAAATTTTAGGATTCACCAAAGTATTTTAAACTTTTTTAGAGTCCCAAAATCACTACCACCACCAACATTCTCAGGACCTATAAAAGTCATTTAAGTTTTTGTAGCCTTTCAGTCATTTTTATCCCATTTTATCCATGCAACCACTGTGTTCTTGGACACAAATGCAGCAAACACTGCACTCCTGGGAACAGCTGAGGCAGGAAAGGTTCCACACACACAGACCCAAAGGATACACATATAGGATTAAATTCAACAGCACAAAGGAATGAACAATTACTGGGACCAAAATTCAATTGCCTATACTATGAAATTGCTAAAGTAGTTCTGGTAGAATTATAAATGAATCCTGTATCAGAATTTAACTCAGTCCATGGACTATTCCCAGTAGATATTCTGACTTTTTTCGGTCTGTTCTGGAAGCTCAGTGAACTTGGTACTGTGAACACCATCTGCTCCATGCCTCTGATTTGCTAGCATAGCTACAGCCTGTCAGTCCATAAATGAGGGTAGCAGGGGTGGGGTAATCAATCACAGTAAATGAATGCCCAGAATGTGTGTGTGTATATATAGGTGTGTGTATATGTCTCACTTTACCAGGTACAGCCCTGCTGAATGGGACACGTCACATTCAGAGGCAGCAGGTCCCCATTGCCCTGTCCCAGCAGGGAGAGCTGCTGCCCAGTTACAGAAACAAGCAGCAAAGTCGAATTAATGGAGCAAGGAAATGTCAGGCCATCCCAGAGGAACAGGATTTTCCATCAGCAAGAGAGCTGGAAGAACTGCACCCAGCCTGGGATGTATTGGGATTGTCAGCGTGGATGGGTCTGGTTAAGGTAAATTGTCAATAATGAAGTGTAGCCCTTTGCCATCCTGCACTACTCTCTGCTTTTCAAGGGAATCTGGAATCATCACAGAATGGCCTCGGTTAGAAAGGACCTTAAAGCCCATCCAGTGCCACCCCTGCCATGGGCAGGGACACCTCCCACTGTCCCAGACTGCTGCATGCCCCACCCAACCTGGCCTGGGACACTGCCAGGGATGCAGGGGCAGACACAGCTTCTCTGGGCACCCTGTGCCAGGGGCTGCCCACCCTCACAGGGAACAATTTTTTCCTAATATCCCATCTAACCCTGCCCTCTGTCAGCTTGAAGCCATTCCCCCTTGTCCTGGCACTCAAGGCCCTTGCAAGCAGCCTTGTCCTGCCTTTCTCGTAGGCTTCCTGCAGGTACTGGAAGGCCAGAATTAGATCTCCACAAAGCTTCTCTTCTCCAGACTGAACAATCTGAGTTCTCCCAGCATTTCCTCATAGGAAAGGAGCTCCATCCCTCTCATCAAAGTGCTGACTCTCCTCTGGACTCTTTCCAGTATAAAGTGTTAATTTCCTGACTAGGAGTTCCAGGAGTACAAAGCTCAGTCTTGCTGAGCCAAGAAGTCACTTAACAAAGAGCACCTGACTTTAGCATTCTGCAGAATATCCTTCCAATCAACCTTTCATTGCAGGACTCTCATCTTCTCCCAGCCCTGCATCCTCAGAAAGAACTGCTGTGTGCTTGTTGGCTCACATTGCTTTTTCTTTCCACCTTCACCATTGTTTGCCAGGGTCAGACATAATTGAGTGAGGAAGAAGCCCTCACAACCACAAATGGAATTAGAAGTCAATAAGTAGCTTTATTTCTATACATTTATATATTCTCTTATACTCCAGGAAAAATAATACTCACAAAACAAACTAACATCATATTTTTAGTTCAAAATGTATGTGAGGTAGGGACATATGCTTGGAAGCTTTTTGAAAAACTTAATTAAAACTGTTGTATAAAAATACACCTGACAACTAAATCAGCATTAAAATAGTTTCTAGGAGATAAATAATTTACAGATTTTCACAGTTAACAATCTGCTTTCTAGAAATAAACTTCACAGTTTACTACAAAATGATCAAAGAGGGATTAGGTAGCTATTCAATTTACTGGAAAAATGTTACACCATATCAGTGAGATTGGGAAAATGACTAAGGAGCTGAATATGTTTGAGAAAATGTAATGAATCTAAACAGTAATAGAAATTCACTGGGTATAGAGTCATTAATGTTAATTTTCTGAGTATTTAAATCACCGAGGGGAACAAATTTGCTGGCACTAAAGCTGATAATGTCTAAACAGTCCAAAAGATTTAATTTCTTGAAAGTTTAACAGATCCACTTTGAATTTGCAGATTCTTAGCAGTGACACTGAAGTGACACAGAATAATAATGTTCAGATTTACGTTATTGTAGTTTACTATGAGAAATTCCACGTGGTCCCTAAATGCTGCCTCAGGACATGAAGCTACAACTCCCCTTATTTGATCCCTCCTGGCCATCCCAGGAAGAAGTTAAACAGAGCAGGGCAGTGTGTGGATGAGCTCCATGTACAGAAGCACCAGATGAGATTTGTGATAGCGCAGCTGACTCCATCCTGAAACAGCTGAACAAATTTACAGTGGAAAGAATTAAAAATATCTTTTCTTTTGATTCCAGAAAATGTGGTGCTGTTCTCTGACACAACAAATAATAACTGGAAAATAGGAATCCTCTTGGTCTTCTGCCTGGTTTCTTCTTCTCCATTTTCTGCATCTTGAAACGCAGTAACAGCAGGAGATTTGATGTGCACACAATTCAAAATAGCTCCTTTACACCTTAGGTTTCAATACTATTTTACTGTTTTGGAAACTCCTTTTAATGTGAGTTTTCTCTTCTCTTTGGATGTGGATCTCAACAGTAATTTACCACTTCTTATGTCACCTTTGGAAAATTACGGTTTTATCCCCAATTATCTGGAGTTTCTTTAGGAAGGATGTTATTTCTAGGTGATCATCAAAATCGTGCTTGTTGTGGTAGAGGAAATTTGTTTCTTGATTATGGAAGTAGAAAGGAATTTATATCAAATTTATTAATATACATTCAAGGTGTACTTGGCAATCAGTCTTAGCCCGAGAAAATGATTACTTTAGAATCTCAGAGGTCATAAAAAACCAAATTTCCAAGTCCAAGCTGCAAGCTGAAAATTAAACAAGCACAACCCGAAAATACAGAACCAGGGAATATTACATATTCACACCAGTGCATACTTGAGAATGTGTGACTTGTGAATATCTGAGATGATGACTAGTATGATGACAGTATGATTAGGACCAGCCTCAGCAACAGCAAATTTATACCCACTAATGAAAAAGGACAAGCCAAAAAATGCCACTCACCTCTCCTGCTGTTTCATGCTGGACCCTACAGTGAAATTTCCAGGCAATTTATTCGGTCACTTTTTGTTACAAGAGCTGCCATCATCCCTGACCCAAAAATACCACAGGACTGAAGGATCTGATGTCTCATCACAGGTCAAAACTTTGTAATATACTTTGCAAATGAATGGTTGTGGACCAGCCCACTAATATTTGCCTGACATTCCAATTTATGGACCTGGTTCCTTGGAGGAATGTATTTACAGTTTCCATCCTCAGTTCTTCCCATCAGCTCTAATCAGCCTTTCTCTCTCTTCCCAAAGAATTTTGCTGCATCTCCATTTACTATCATTACTCAGCAAGCAAGAAAATTATTACTATTATTACTTCCTGACTAGAGATATTTGGAAATTGCTTTTGAAGCCTTATTTCCTGCTTTTTAAAACTCATTATAACTCAGAAACAGCAAGAAACATACTGAAATTGAAATAGCACCCACTGAAGTGTACTGCAATGCCATGAAAGTTTCTTGTTAAACCGTTAATGCTCTAAATTTATGCCAGTAAAGTGTCTGCCTGCTTTCATTCCCTGACATCTTCTACTTGAAGACAAATGTGGGAAGGGAATAATTAGTTTCTATTGTAATGAACTGTAAAATTTACAGTAGATTATTAAATTGAGAAGCATAGAACAATATAATCATTAAGGATTTATAGGTTATAAAATTCAAATTATATATATTTCATAAATTCTCTCTGATTTTCATCACTATTATGACTTTACCAAATGTCCTTCCTGTTTCTTATTTCCATCTGGCTTCCTCTCATAGGTTGAGGGAATCTTTCAAACATCACACATTTAAGGAAAGAAAGAAGAGTTTTCACCTAGCACCTAGCTCAGGAATTTTGCTGGTTTTGGTCAATCAGGATGTTCTGTGTGGCTGCAGGTGAGAGCTACAGCTCGGAAACAAACACCTGCCTTGGCTGCAGCCCGTGTTTGGAACCCCCTCCTTAGAATATGTAATTTACAGTCATGACAACAACATTCACCTTTTAGCAGAGCACAGAGAATTATTTTATCCCGGAGAGAAACAAGCACATCTTTTAGAGCACTCTTAGTCCCTGCTCTCCCTGCATCAGGCTCTGACAGGTACAGCTGAGGAGTGGAATTTAGCTGAGCCCCCTTTCCAAGCCCAGCCCTTCCCCACTTCTCCTGGAACACAAACAGCTTAATGGTCCCTTCCCAGCAGCTCTGCAGCTGCCAGCTCTGACACCTCGCTGAGAGCAGGCAGCCACTGGCATTATCTAGTGATCTCCTAAATTGCCATTTTTCTTTTTCAACTATCTCCACTATACATCTTCTTGAGAGAAAACTACTATATGAAGTGCTTCTGAAGTAAAGAAATTCACTTCAGAGAGTTTGGAGGTGTTTTTTTCCTCCTATTTTCTTTTTTCTTAAACTCGTGGCTCTAAAAAACACTGACAGTTTTGATGGAAGAGGTTGCTGCCAGCAAGAAAACAGATGCAAAATTGAGGAAAATGTGTGAACTATTGAGAAGAGTAAATCAGTGCTTCAGTGTCAGTCACTATTTCATTATTCAGATGCAGTAGGCTGAGCAACAAAGATGAAACATGTCAAAAGTAAGAACGAGGTTAGGATTGAAGTTCACTGAGAAACCTCCGCATCCAAGGCTTCTGCTTTGTAATATTTGTAATTATTCCCCAAAATCCTTGTGCTCCTCTGACTCATATCAGTTTTGATCAGCATACCAAAGCATTTTACTGCAGTATTTGTTTCACTGCACTCTAATTCCACCCAGCTCTACTGAATTTCCCCACTGTAGAGCTAAAGCTGCACTGCAATGAATCAAGCCCAACACAACTGCTCCCTTACAAGTACAGAAAAGATGATACTGAGAGAATGTAACACGTTTGGGAAAGTTGGAGGGAACTAAATTCCTTTAAGAAAAACATCTAAAATACATTGGCTGCAGCAGGATTGGATTTACTGCCTGCAAATGAGACCCCACAGGGCTGAATGTGGTTACAGATTATCAGTTCTGTAGGAGAGCATGGGTATTCCTACATTTATTCCTGTTTATCTTTTTTTTTTAATTTTAATTAACAACATTATCATTACTTTTGCCTCATGACAGAAATAATCTGCACAGGACCAAATAAAGGCTAATTCAAGGACCAAACCACCACCACCACAATCCTTCACAAGACCACAAAGTGAAGCCAGGCTGAACTCGGCACCACCTCAGTCATGCTGCACCAGAGCAAGGTTAATTTTTATCCAATTTATTTTAATCCAACATCCTTCACTTTGCTATTTCCAGCAAGGAATTATTCAGAGGGGGAAAAAAAACAGAGGGAACTATAATCTACCTGATCAGTTATAAGGTCTGTTCATACCCTAAAACGTCACTTCAGTTGGGTTTTGTAGTGTTTTGTGCCACTCAGTCTTAACAAGGGATCACCACCATAAACCACTAAAGAAGGAGTTAATTTTGTTTTGAGAGGGTGCCATTGGGTGAGTTCAAAAGCCTTTACAAGTTTACCCCGGGTTTTTAAAGTGTACACATTGGGATGCTGACACAATTTTTTTCTACAAAAATGAAAAAAAACATTTAATTTTAATCTTTTCAATTTTTTTTTCACTGTCATTTACCCAATTCATCTTCTCATGTCCAATTTCTCTCTTTTTTTTTTTAAATAAAAAAACAAACAAACAAAAAAAAAAAAAAAAACAAACAAAAAAACCCTCTAATAATGAAAATATTTTAAAAGTAAAAGTGGCTTGGTAATGAACTTTTAGATGTTTTAATAACTTGCCAGAAAACAAAAACAAAATCCAACCTCAGAGACAAAAAGGGGATATTCCCTGTGCCTTCTCCTGTCGTTTGTGTGGTCTAGGGGAACAGTGGGGTCATGAAGAACCAGCCCGGAGACAATCCTGCTACTCACCAGACATAACAGCTGCTAATGACCGATTTCTACCCACACATCTTTCTTAAATTAGTGTCAAGTACCATCATTTACAATTATTGTAACATTTTTCCATGTTTTGCCTGTTATCCAACCAACCTGTTGAGAATTCTGTAGTTTTTGAATGATGTCTTCTCCAGTCTTAGTGGCAAAGCCTGCACTAATCAATACATTTTATCTATCAAACTAAATGCCTTTCCAATATCTGCCGAGTGCAGAGGTGAGACTGCAGCTGGAATGCACATTCTGAAAGTTCTCCTGACTACTTTTCCTCCCCAAATAAACCTTGGTTATCCTAGAAGATTTCCAGCCTGATAGTAATCTCTCAATCTCACAGGGTTACACACTGTTTATTTCTGGTGAATTAACGGTTTAGAGCCTATGGTGTGCATTACAATTTTCCAATCCTCACTCTAGACAAAAGAGGTGCATTTATCACTTCCAAGAGCAATGGTTTAAATGCAGATTTTGCAGGGAAGGGCCAGTGCCATCCCAAAACAAGCAAAGACTAGTGCACAGAGGAAGGGAAGATGAAGGCAGGCTTACAAGAGACATAAAAAAGATATTTTTTAAAGCATTTTCTCTTCCCCCTTGATCAATTTCTTTTCTCAAGGTGCTTTTTAACAACGAGGCAGGGCAGCGTATTTTGCTCTGTCAAAACCAACATTCCCTCAATGTCACTTGAAGAAATAACGATTTTCTACAGGAGAAAATCCTGTAGAAAGGAGTCAACAGATAGTCCAGGAGATGCATTTTTCAAGGGAGACAGACAGGCCTGCAGTTTTATATCCATTTTTGGAAGGCAGTTTTATACCATGAAAACCAGGACTACAACAGCTCAGCTTCAAATTCGACCTCTTGTCCTGGGCAGGTGAAAGTAGCAAGATTTTGGAAAGAAAAACAAAAAGGGAGAAAAAGGAGAAAAACTAGTAATGAGCGAAATGCGGGCTGGGAGGGTTTAACAGAGTTGATAACGACTGAAAAGCTGCTAGAAAACCTTCACAGACAGAATATTCCCTTTCCTGTTCAAAGCCTCCCAGAGTCCCAGACGATGCCCCTGGGTTCACCTGGCGCAGTGGAAGGAGGAAAGTGCTCTAACAGCAGTCCCTGCCTGCGCACAGCTCCTCCAGGAGGGAAAACACCTCCTTCCCTGCTGACCCTCCGAGCTGCTCTCCTCCCAGCGCCTTTTGTCCAAGGAATCATCACAAGGAGAGGCAGCCCGGCTCCCTGCCCTCCCTCCCGGGCAGCTCTGGGGGCACAGCTGAGCGTGCTCGGGAGGAGGAGATTCAAGGAGAGCTTTCCCCGTGTCCGTGTTGCCACCAGCGGAGTGGTTCGGCGGCTTTAAACTCTAACAGCCCCTTCTCTTACAATCGAGAGCACAAATGAACTACACTGGCTTTCTCCCCGGAGCCAGGCAGGCTGTCAGAGCTGGGTTTCACAGCGCTCCTTTCAAGCCCAGGGAAGGTGTTCCAAAGGCACCTCTGGCAGCGTGCCCAGCTCCGGGAGCTGCGGGGCCCCGAGGTGCGCGAAGCTGCAGCAGCAAACACAAATTTTTAAGCACTGCCCACAAAGGGACATCGTTCCCCGGCTGCAGGCAGAGCCCAGCCCGGTCCTCAGGGCAAGGCAGGAGGAAATCAGGGCAAAGCACAAGCGCTGCTGGTCAGGAACGCTCCAGGTGCTCTCTTCTCTCTGGTTGTCCTCACCCAAACCAGGATGTATTTCCCTCCCAGCAGAGCGGCCTAGAGTCAGGCTGTAACAGGACATCGCCTTGGCTTTGGGGATGACTCTGTGTGAGGTCCACTTCGAGCAGATTTCTTTGCAGAAGATAGTGAAAAACATAATTTCAGGGGTTCTATTTATGCCAAATTTAAGATATATTTAAATAGGGAAGCCTTCAGAGGGTGACACAAACTATACCAGCACACCTGCTGAAAACACACAAGGGTTGAGGAACATTTTTTTCCTGACCAAGGAGTTCCGAAAGCTGTTCTAGAGGTGGGGTGTCCCTATGTTTCCATGAAGATGTTGAGAAATCTATTTTAAATTTTAGTTTATTCTTGGCATCTTTTTTCTTTAATATATGCCCAGATGAAACATTGGGTGGATGTTGTGTTGGATTGGGTTGATTGTCTATAGATGCTGCAAATAATTTAACAAGCATCTTCATGATTCTTGCTGTAGGCAGAACATTCATTTTCTGCTGCTTAAAAGTAATGATTTTTTTATTATTTCCTTTTCACAACAATTTAGAAAAGTACTAAAAAGAATGTTTCTAGTATAATATTTTATGGAAGAGAAAATGCCACGAAACTCACTCCAGACCTCATTCCATTAAAATCAAGCTATGTCAGACACTTGGCCACCATGGATTGCAAAGTTCTAATAAATGCTAAAAAAACCTATTGAGATTTTGATTATTAGAAAAGTGTTCAATGCACAAAATTCCCTACACGGAAATATGTAAAAGATTCCAATTTACACTATGCTGTCTTAACACTTAATTAATATTTTTGCTCTAATTAACATTTACTGAGTACCCTATTTATGATTCCTTTTTTTTTCATCAGATATCCCCTTTCCCTCTCTGTCTTTGAAGTATCACACACTGGTATGGAATATCAGCTTTCTGAACACTTAGATAATAAAATATTGTAAGCTGCATTTTGCCCAGCATAACCCACCAAAGTCACAGTTTCATAGAGGATTTACCCACCTATATTTTCAATTTAATAAGGAGCTTTTATGCTCTGAAACTCTAAAGGATTATCAACCCAAAGAAGGTTAAAAGCTGGAATACACAGGACCCTGTTAAGGGACAACCCACATTATCTCCAAGTGGTGTTTGTCTTCTTGGGCACAACAAAATTAAAAGTATGTTTTGGAAACCTTGCTTTCCCCACAGTCCTGTCCTTATTAAAACAAACAAATATTCACAGTATTGAGAATAGTGTAATTGAAAGTCACGGTCTGACTTCTGCAGAGGTGTAAATCAATAAACTCATTGAACAGATAGGAATTTTCAGTATTAAGTAAAACCCTGACAGCAAAAGTACCAATGTAAATCTGTGATAACAACAGTGATTTATATTGCTTGTATCTGTTCTCATTACTTGCACTTTGAAAACATCTTTCGTTTCCATTGACATTTTATATCTGTTTGCATACTTTGACAATCGATCATTTCAGAATTGTCTTTAAGGTGGGGAGCGCTGGTTCTGCAGGGGATGAGCAGAGTGAGCTCTGCTCCAGCCCCCGTTTCTCCCCAGCCTGTGCCTCGGTGCCCACACAGAGTTCCGGAGCTCATGTTCCTGCACTGCAGCCAGACAGCTTCCAGAGCAAAGGCATCAGGGCTGGATCCAAGAGAAGGAGTTCCCGGTGACCCTGCCCAGAGCAGAATGAGCCCATTAAAGGAACAACTCTCCCAGTGAATGGATTGGGCTGGAGCGGTGCCATCCCTGTGGAATGCAGGAGCTTTGCAGCCCAAGGAAACGAGCAATAATTCTGGTGTTAGTAGCAGAATAAAAGACAAACAAGGAATTTTACTGTAGTTCCCAAGTTATTTGTGACTGAGATGCACCTGAAAAGTTGGTAATTAGTAAAAGAATGTGTTCTTTATAGGGCTCTTGAAAATCCTATTAAGTCTGTATTCACTTAGCATTTTCTCTAACTGCCTTATTGGAAAATAGGAGGGAGGCAGCAGGAGTTTCAAAAGGAGTAATAACAGAATAAAAGCCCATTTTCCATTTTAGTGCCACAAGAAGAAGGGGTTGAATTCCAGGGTGTCCAAATTAAAACTGGACAAACCTAGTGACGTGCATTACAGGTTCCACCACAGAACACAACTCCAGAATGAATTCATTACCACATTCCTTCCAAATCGAGTTATTAACTGCAGACAGTGCAATCTAGGAACACCTACTGCTTCAGAATTTTGAGACTATGAAAGCACTGATGGATTTCAATGCCCTCTGTGTGGTTCAGTGCAATAAGAAGCAATAGATTTAAGCCTGTACAATTTAAAGCAAGCATGCAAAGATTCCGCCACACAGCTCTCCTTGATGTAAAACCATAAAGTCACCCAGAAGTATTCAAAAAATGCAGGACTGTAACTTCAGACCAAAGCATTTGGTAATCCACTTTTCAAAGTTCCCTGATAAGAGCTGCAGTCTTTTGAATTTGCCTTGAGTTTCAGTTTGAAGATCTACAAAAAGATATCTATCTCTAAAAGACTCTGCTCAAGAAATGTCAAATATAAACAGACTTTGAAGGAGTTAAACAACTGTTTCCAGAGCAGCAATGATCAATTTTAGGCTTATTTGTTGTTTTAGTTTGATTTAACAACACAGGAAGGAGACCTCAGCACAGAGCAATGACATGCAGTGATGTGGTAGGTGCAGAGGGATTGGATATTGCTGGTACCAGCATTAATTTTGGGGTAATGGATGTACATAAAACCTTTTGCAGCTGGCTTCATTTCCACGTGTGGAAATCCATGGAGTGGATGTCCTGAGAGCTGCGTGGCAGGACAGGGTCCCACCTCTGCCTGGCAGCCCTGATGTGCAGGTGGCAGAGATCCTTCACCACAGCCAGGTATCATATCATTTCCAGGTGGGGAAAGAGGCAGCTTCTGTGATGGGGGACCAAAGGGGGGGAAATAAATAAATAAATTGAAAAGACTTGCTTTTATTTTAAAAGCAGCAGGACAGGGGAAAATAGGCCTTTAAAGAAGAACCTTTCATCTCACAGTGCAGCCTTAGAAGATAAAAATGCTTCCCAATTTTCATATATGAATATCTAAACTCAATCTGCAGACAAAAATTGAAACAAGAGTGGCCTGGTTTCCCAATATACCAAACACTTTCAATTCTTATGATCTGTCTTATTTTTTATATCACGCTGGTTTTTCAGGTATCTCTGCAGTGCATATTGCAAACTCGTGCAAGTTTGTTGTGTGCAATGTTCAAACCCACCAGAAGTGAGGCAGCTGAGGCTGGGTGCTGGCTAAAGGATGGCTGCTGCACCCAAAATTTTAACCAGGACTTGCTGTTGTACTGACTGAACTGAAACATTTCTGGCAGATCAGCTAAATCTTAAAATTCAGAACGGTGCCCTATTTATACCTGTGCATTGCTGATTAAAGGTGAGAGTAGAGCATTTTATTTAAATAATGCATTTAGATGAAAAAATCAGGGCTTCACAATGGAAAATTGTTGTCCTTAAATGCAGTCCTTAAATGCAGCCTAATGTGAACTGATGGCTGATAGAGAAGTGAATATTTTGATTTTTTTTTTTTTTTTTTTTAATGAGACAAGATAATTTCTACCTGTCCAGACCATGGGTGTGGGTGTGTGTGTGGGTGTGGGTGTGTGTGCTTGTTCTCAGATTCAGGTGTCTGAAACATAATTTAGTGGGAATTTTTGACCTCTTAACCAAAACACTGTGAAAGGCACAAACTTTGAAAACAGATCAATCAACTGGGAACTTTCTGGAACTGCACGTTCTCCTGATCACATTTGCCTCTGAAACGGTGATGAGAAGATTCCACATGCTCTACAGGAATAAAAAAGCCACAGGGAGGGTTCTACTATTTCCTCCTCTATCTCTCCCATTAAACTGTTTATTTTACTGAAAGGAGGAGAGAGGGAAGGAGAGCAGCTCCAGGGTGACTATAGACGTGTCCCAGGAGTCACAGGCCTGTGTGCAGCACAGAAGGACTCGGATGATAAAAGCACCACCAGTGAGGGGTCCAGGCCTAGAGAGCAGGACAAGCCCTACCCACAACACTGCACAAATCATCTCCTGCACCTGGTAACCGCCTGGGGCATGTGGCTATCTCAGAAGCAAAGCCCTTCACCTCTAGGAGATGGCCAGCTCTGCTGTTGGCCACCAGAAGGGATGTCTGGAGATCCCATAGCCAAAGGCAGCCCTGCTGTTCCCAATTCTCTCTCGGTTCAAGAGGAGGCATCAGGGTGAAAACCCCTGTCTGGTGAGGAGCAGGTACCCCACAGGGAAAAGAAATGTGAAACACCTTCATCTCTTGTCTAGAAAAAGGTGAAACTGTGCTGGAGAAACTTCCAGATTACAAAGGTGTTGCAACTGAAGTGCAAGGGTGACAGAAAACCCCAGGGGACATGTTTTGAGTACACTTAAATTTCATTCAGAGGAAATAATGAGCGTTTACTTCATGAATCCCATTAACACTTAAGTGTGAGATACAGTGAGCAACTCAGCACTGCCAGAGCAGAGATACTGTTCAGACTGTCCTGGAGACAAGCTTTTAACACCAGGATATATTAATTTAGAAAAACAATTTATTAGTACACAGATTCAACCATCCAGTGGGTTAGACTGAATGCAAACTGACTCAGAATGAGGAACTGCTGGGAAGTAGAGACTTTTTTCTTATTTTCCCACTGGAAACAGCTGTATGGCATCCTAAACATTTCCTAAGTGTCCCAAAACCATTACATTCTGCTAACAGGTTGACACCCATGAGCACTGCCAGAATTGCTCTCTTCCATCCCTCATTATTCCCACTTACAAGCAGCAGCACTTGTTCTCCAGGAGAATTGCTTCACCATAATTCACTATTAACTGCGCCACACCGCAGTGAATGGGCCTAATGCTAACAGAAGTCAGAAAATAAAAGCCCCAGAGTGGGTATGGAGGATCACTTCTGCTTCAAAATCAAGATAAGGAACCATGACTGAGCTACTGCCACTCACATCACTGCAGAATAAAAAAGTTTAAAAACCCTCTGAACATTTATTTTCCAAACTCTGTTTGGCATTGGCATCACTAGAGACCAAAGAAATGGAAATATCCAGCCGTGGGCAAATTTTTCTTCTGACAAAAAAAGAATTATCTCTGTCCTGAAGCTGAACCTCAGATAATCAAGACAATTAAGTTTGGTGTTGATTTTCAAGGCAACAATATTTCTATACTGCTAAGCCATTTCAAAATCAAGAATTAAGAAAAGACATGTGCTGCTTAAAAAAAGCTCAAAATGCATATGATGACTGCTGCACCACCATGTATTAGATCAGAAATATTGTTACAGAATGTTCATCACAAGCCTCCCTTCTTTAAAAGAAAAACAAAATTCAATATAATTTCCAAACATGCATTTTTGGTGCATACATTATTTCAATCAAGGCATGTATAAACTAATTCCTTGTCTTCCATTAGAGTGTGTCAAAGGGCTCTTCCTCTGGAGTAATCCAATCCTTCCTCACAAACAGAACTTCAAGAAAGAGAGAAAACAAAATACTTTTTTGGTTTTGGGGGGTTTGTTTTGCCAGGGGTGGTGGTGGCTTGGTTTTGGGGTTTTTTGGGGGGTGGGGTTTGGGGGTCCTTTGCTTTGTTTTGGGTTTTTTCTGTTGCTGGTTTTTTTTGTTGCTGTTTTAGGGGGGTTTGGGGTGTTTTTTTTGTTTGTTTAGTTTTGGGGGGTGTTTTTGTTGTTGTTTTTTTTTATTGCTGTCTGTAAAAGAGAAAATGGTAATTGACCTTGTGAAGATCAGTATTAAGCTGGTATTTTGCAAGAAGCCCAGGGTGTAGATAAAAGCCTTCTGCTCCTTGCAGGACTTGCTGTCTCTGAGATATTGGCTCAAAGCAGCCCCAGCAACACCCCTGGTCCTGTTCCCTGTCCTGTTCCCTCTCCAGACCAGGGCACATTTGCCTGCAGCAAGCCAAGACCTCCTGCTCACACAGAGGTTTTCCAAACCCTTTATCAGTTCCTCTGCCATCCCCCTTCCCTCCCACCCCAACACACAACACACTTATCAATTAAACTGTAATTATGGGGCACATTAAAACCAAAATCTTTACCCAGCAGAGGGGCACTCAGGTGATCACCAACAGGACACCCGAACACAGCCCCAAAGTCGAAAAAATTTACAAATATCCATCTCATCAATGTCAGAAAACCTATCAAGTCCCCATATATTAACAGAGTCAGCTGTGGCAATTATGGCACTGCACTTTTCTATACATTGAGAGAAGAGCATCAAATGCAATTCTTTAAAATTAAACCTCCCAAGCTCATACCCAAGGCTACTGCCAAAGCAAAAAGCAGGTTTGCTTTTCAGCAGACAAATGACTGATGATCATTATTAGACATTTTCTATGAGATCTACAACATCAGACCTCTCCTTGGAGAAATTTCGAAGATCGTTCCCAATGTTCCTGAGACACATTTACGGGTAGTATATGACTCTCAAAGAAATTGCACCTCAGAATTTTGTTTCTATGACAAGAAATAAGGTTTCGCCTCTTTGTTTAGTTTCAGTAGACATATTAAGGGTCAATATGGTCTGCATATTTAGGCCTCTAGAGAAGGCAAAAAGCGAAAAGGCAAGTAAATCATGTTTAAAATACTCGAGCCCAACCATAAAAATCTATTGTTTATCTTTTGCAGCGATGGTATTTTACCATCCAAATGAAAATCCCAGCTCACCAATGAACAGAATGATTGAAGTAACACTGCACCACACAGTTTTAATTTCAGGTATTTGAAAAGATGATACCATAAAATGATCTGGAGTATTGCTGTAGCATAAATCTCCAAGCACTTTCCCTATCCTTAATGTTCAAGCCTAAAATTGTTCCATTCTTTAGCTGACAGTGCACATTGTAAAAGTTGCAGTTTATCACTTTCCTTTCATTCTTCCCCAGCAGTTACATTACCACATCCTTTTTTATTACTATCACAGGGTGTCACCACCTAAGTGACATCATAAGGGGAGAACAAGGATTTGCCAGGAATGATCGGAATTGCTCCGCAGTGCCAGAGAGCTCTGCACTTCAGAGGGAAGGGACAGCCTTGCATTTCAGCATGCTGAACATGTGCACTTTCAAATCTATTGCCTGTCACAGTAGTCCCTTGGACTGGATAAATTATATCCCACAGTTGGGTAGCACAAAGGTAATTCTGTTGCCATATGTTGTGCCAAAGAGCTCACGCCGTGACAGGGTACATTACAGATTATGCTTTCCCATGTGATGCCAATTTTCTCCTTCATCTGTGAGGGATAAACCTTGTCTCCATTCAGATTTTAAAGTAGCCAAAATAAAACAGTACCTCCAACAAGCTGGGGGTAGAAATTCTGCTTCAAAAAACACCCCAAACCAAATCGAACCAAAAAAAAAAAATAAATAAAAAAGGCAGAAGAAGCCCAACAGTTTTTTAGATTTTTGAAACTACTTTTATTTTGCACCCGAATTTATTATACATCAACCCCATCGGAATTCCAGCCCCAATTCAGGAAAAAATTGAGTTAAGAATGTTGTGATCAGCCTCACACATTTGCTTTATCAAGCACTGCAGTATTTTTGAGTTTCTCTGGTTGGTTGATTTCGAATGCTGGCATGGGCAGCAGCTCACACAGACAGAAAAGAAATATCAGGAGAGTAGAAAGAAAATAGGTAGAGCCCCCCAGAGCATGTTTAAGAGATTTTGCTTGTCAGTCCAATTTATTACTGGATTTCATCACTTAGCAGCAGTGAATTGAAGTGGTGGATAACATGCCACAAATGATTTCAGCCATCAGCATCCAGCTCAGCTCGGGAATAATCAAAAGCCATTGCCACAAGACTGGGTTTGGGCAGAGAAGGGAAAGCTGCTGTGCCTGAAGGCTTCATCCTGGTGAGTCATGAACCCAATGAACACCAGGGCCTCACCTCACAGGGCAGAAATGGAGATTTTGGCATAACTTCAGAATAACTATGCTTTAGGCATAACTACAAAATATAACACCTTAAGAGGGAAGAACAGGCAGTAAATACCTAACTTCTCACAGCACAGAAACTGCTCCTCAAGGTAAAAGGCTGAGGCAGGAAATGCACAGACAAACGCTTCCCGTGTTCTTCAGGAGTCAAACGAGAAACACTCCTGAATGCACAGTCAGGTGTGCTCACAGCTCAGGGATTCAGTCAGTTTGGTTTTGACACCCTTGCAACAGAAAGAGGCACTCAGAGGGGTCTGCATAACAACAGCCTTTGGAATTCAATGGCTTGGCAAGAAAAATCTTTAGTGGAAATTTGCACAGGTGTATAAAGTCATTGCCACATCAGTTCCTCCTCTATCCATACACCAAGAAAGAGACTGAGCTGGGATTTCAAGGATCAGGCAGGAGTATAAACCTCAGGCCCCTCTGCAATCATCAGGAATGCTGCTTGCAAACCCAGGACTTGAGGAATTCACATCTTACCCCCCAAAAGCAAGCCTAGGCCTGAGAGAATGCCCACCCCAAGGCGATCTCCTGCTTTTACTTTTTAAGCAACGAGTTTAGATATTTGTTACACCAGTAGGCAGCCTGTAATCCTCACCCCAATTTCAAGGTTACTAGAACAAACTGCTTTTGATTTAAGGCCTTTTGCCTTCAGCTAAAATGGAGCTTATTGTAATTATCTTCATTATAGCATACATAATTCGGGGCTCCCATGGGCACTAAGGGTGTAACAAGGATGGCATTTTACATCCCCTGACCTCTAAATTACTGCAAGCTTATTTCACCAGGAGAGGGTACAAAGTAAAATAAATTCTTTGCTTTCCACTCAGTTTACAAATGAAATTTTGTGGTTTGTTGTGTGAAACTCTGTCATCTGCATTCCTGTTTCTCTGGCACTGCAGATGTTCAAGGCTGTTTTATGTGCCATTTTCATGGTCAAACTGCTGTAAAGCCCAGAAAGGTTTATGGCCTCGTTAAAGAACATTCTCACATCAGATCATCCAACTTTGTCACCATATAGCAGCTCCTGAGCACCACCCCCTCAGTGAACTCTATAGGAGACCCTCACATACAACCAGAAGGGCCAAAAACATCAAGTGGCCTTTGCCATCAGGAAGCAATATGAAACCTTCCTCTGTTTGGTTTGTGGGTTCTCTTGGGCTCCCAAGACAAACAAAATAATGTGAGAATGGAAAGAGTATTAAAGGTAGGGAGAATAGAGAAGAATCATTGTTCCTCTTTGGCTGTAAGACATTCTAAAAAAAGAATAAACTCTGTTCCTAGATGTGTGGTCTGGAGTCAGTTACCACAGTAAATAGTGATGGTGATGGCACTATGGAGAATACCTTGAGATAAAGAACAAATCACATTATGCTCAGTAAACCCTAAATTCATGCTAGATCAACATATACAAATGAGCTAATCTCCTGTTCAGTTATTCAACAGGAATATTTACTACCTAGAACCTGGACAGAGGTTAGTACAGTTATTTCAGATATTCCATCAAGACTGTCAGACCACCTGTTGTTAAGGAAATGCTGTAAGTGAAATCTGATCAGATTTGTTATTTCAGTATTTCTCTTTCTCGTTTTAGCATGCCTCACTAGTTGGCAATTACTGCCTACTGTACAATCTATTAAATATTCATGTCAGATATTATTTGCACAGAGCAGCTTTTCTCTGATAAAAAATATGTTATTCATTCACTGCTTAGAAGATTGACCTCAGGTCCCCACTTTAAACACACAGTTATATTGATTGTGAAAATACTCCAGGAAAATTATGTAGTTTATATGCATGCATTATTTCTACTGAGTCATCCTGAAGCTTATAATTTAAGCCTCAGTGTTTCAGGTAAAATGAAATTGCTTCACTAAGTAAGGCTGCTTTGATTTCAGCTTTGCTCTGAGCTTTGCCAGGCAAGCAGAAAATCTTCACAGTCTGAAAGGTCTTGTTCACACAGAATGTACAGTCATGCCTCGATAGAATCGTGGGCATTCAGCACACACCATGCCTTTGTCCAGAGATTGTTTTACAAAGCCCCTTTTTTGTTCCTCATGTAAATAATCCCATGTCCCACGTTAATGGAAGATCATCAGAAATGAACAATGAATTTAGGCTTCCAAAGCACTGCTGTGACTATTGCATTATACATGGCACACAGAGAATGAAAAAAAAACAAACCTAAGGATCATCCTTCAAACAGGAATAAAATCCCCAAACTGAACCAAAGGAACCCCAAGCAACAACAGAAAGATAAGGTAACTGGCTTCCAACTAAAAAGAAAAGTACTCCTCATGAGGGTGTTTCCTTGAGGAAGAAACTCTGAAATACCCCACTTTTGAAAACATTATCTGTACGTTACTATTCTGCCCCTCTCCCAAGACAGAAACAGCTTAAAAGAATAAACACAGTAGGAAAAAAAGGAAAAGAAAAAAAGAGAGAAAAATAAAGATGGGCAGGTTCTTTGCCTTCCTTTCTCTTTTGGATTTTTGCTATTTCATTACATCCACCTCCTGCATTTCCCAGGCGCTCTCCAGATTATCTCTCACCTCCTTGCCTCTCACTTTGGTGTCCTCTTTTTGCCCCCCATTTCAGTCTTTCCTTCCAAGAGAACATCACCTCTAGTATGGCTATTCATCACAAAAAAATATCAGAACAATGAGGGAAATTACAGTTCAACACTCAGAGGAAAGACATTACCCTGGTGCTGTTGCTTTTTATGGCAGCAGATCCATGTCCCAGTGGTGCCTGCTCGCCCTCCAAGCCCCACAGCCAAGGCAGATTCCAGGCTGTGTATGAGCCTTTTAAGCTGCAATCCCTCTGCAAGGCCATTTCACTCCAGAACTCACTGGGCAGAGATGCAGATGCCATTAAAATGCTGAGCTAAACAAAGTGTTTGAAGGATGGACTCCCTCCTGAAACTCTGGAACAGGCCTGATGGGATTTATGCTTGTCCAGAATAGGAAGTCGAGGTTATGGTATTCAACTAAATCATAAAAGTAAGAAAAAAGTTCTCTGAAGATGACTGAAATTGCTATCCTGGGGTACACAATATTCTGCAAGTTAGCCCAATGTGTGCCTTTCTGTATTTCACCTGATGTCTTCATTTAGTCCTGTGTGGAAAGTGAAAACTTCAGCCTCAGTGGAAGCACTGGAAAATTCCCGCTGAGCTCCATTACCTGGGAAACTCCCCCAGCACTGCAGGGCTGGGGAGGCTGCCTGGCTCTGCTCTCATTTATCAACAGCAAAGGGGTTTTTCCAGACAAAAAGAGCTGCAGGTATTAGGGAGCTTTTCTCCTCTCCCAATCCAACTCTTCAGTTCTAACACTGAATTCCCACACGTGGGTATACCCCTGTTTTCCTTAACCCCCAGTGATTATTCCATTTCATTAAAAAGCTGAATGATCTAGGGAATGCAGAGACAAATTTCAATCTGCCTTTATAAATGCAAGTGATACAGTAAAGATTTGCCATAATTTGTACTTGCTGTGACATGATAGAAAGCCAATCATAATGAACCAGGCTGGAGAACAGATGCAGAGGCTGTTAAAGGTCTGGGTGGAAGAATAACAGGTAATAAAATCCTTTACCTATTGACTATTGCAGTGTGAGTGTTAAAATTGATAGTAATGGCTTTCAAATTTTGTTTCAAGAATTCCTTTCTTTTCTTAAAATGGAAGGAGATAGAAATAAACCAGTTCCTTGTGTGGTACCCTCCTCATGTGAGTGTGGAAAAAGTTACCCTGACCTGTGCCATAACCTGGGTGTTGCCTTTTCAAGGCATAAATTGTTCTATACAAACAAATAAATTCTTGTTATACCTTTGTATTGTTTTCTACGATGCCCAGAAACAGTCAAAAGTTAAACTAATCTTTTGTTAATTTTTTAATGAGGTTTCACTTTTGGCCAGTAAAGGATTTTTTTATGAAATTGTTTATTAGAATGATTCAGTAAAACTTTTTTCCTGAATGTGATCACTCCACAGGACGCTCTATCACACTAAAACTAGCACACTCTTCCTAAAATGCTTCTCCTAAAGGATCTGAGGCTTTTCACTCCCATTTTTGTTCAAGCCCATTTTACAGTGAGGATGGATGTTTTTTTGCAAAGTGGAAATGCATCCCAAGAATGTATCTCTAGAAATAAATCCACAGGAACAATTCACATCTCATCCCAGTGAAAACCTGGAATATTTCCAATATGTTTCTGAAATTATCTTAATGTGCAGAAGAAATAAGTAAGAGAAAATACAGAGCCTTTTGTCTCCAAGGTCTATTGCTATACAAATAATTAATTAGTGTAGCTGCTGTGCTCTGGGCCTGCCTGTCTGACCACTGAGCAATTAAATAAAGTGATTCTAGGAGCTACAAGTGGTTGCTTCTGGAAAACAGAGCATCCTTCAAAACAAGAGAAAAAGCATTCTTTACTAATTCAATTTTTGTGTAATTATAACCTAATCAATCTTATACAGACTTTTTGGCATCACTATTCTCTTATTGTTATAACATTTCATAATTCAGTCTAGCAGCAGCAACCTTAACAACAAAGTTTGGACACATTCCAGGCACAAGGGCAAGGGACAATTTCTATCAGATACATTATACATTTTACTATTGCTTAATATTGCATGTAAGAGATACACTTAGAGAGAGAGAGATTTGGATTTCCCTTGGAGAAAACCCATAGGCACTATAATCATTAGCTAAATTTCCACCAGCTGCATTAGGGAATACATCATCATTTTGATTTCCCCAGGAAAAGCCTAAAATTCACAAAAATAGGAATACAGGATCCTTATTTGTGCTCTGCTATGAGAAGGAATTGGGATTGCAATTCAACAGTTATCAGCACAAAAATAGAAATACAGTTTGTCACCAGATATTTGGATAACCTGTTTTCAGGATCAGATGAGAAAATTCTAATCAGAATAGCTGATGAGAGGATGCAGAAAACTGAACTTAGTTCAGACACCTGGAGGCCTCTCTGACCTCCTCTGGGGGTTCAGCAGGGCAGAGAGGGATTATGAGCACATCCTAGATCAGCACATCTCACCCTGTAACTTGTGTCAAGCACACAACACAGTAATTGAGAATAAGTCTCAAACAGGGAGCAGAAAGGACTGTTTCCTCACAGTGCATGGTAGTAATTTAAACACAAAATAATAAAAATCCCAGCAGTTGGGCAGATTTTACATATTTGCTTGAAGATGATAGCCAGAAGGATTTTTTTCTACTTCTATTGGAAAATCATGTTTAAGATTAGATGTGCTTATTGCAAATCCTGTGATACTGTATAAATATCAGGGCCTTTTGTCAATTTTCCATAAACAGCGACATTAATGACTAAGGCTGACAGTTCTGAAAAGTTACAATGTATAAAGTTAGGATTCCATTATATATTGCACTGTAATTCCATTTGATCTTTCAGCCCCAACCCCCTACAAGCAGTTCCAGGGCAGAAACATGCAGGGAGAGAGCAGGAGAGGGAGTTTTTCCCAAGGAGCATCATCAAAGCTGCTCCTTTTGAGCCACCTTCACCTGGAAATGTGTGAGGGGGGCTCAGGTGAAGACTGCAGGGCTCGGGGAGTCCCCACGAGTGGGTTCCTTGCCTACATCCACCCAAAGTGCCTTTCCAGTTAGCATCTGGAAACGTTCTTATCAGCAGCTCCAGGAAACATTATCACCTCTAATTGCTGGAATACTCACAGGCCAGCCAGGGAAAAGTTGCATCTTTTCCTAAGGAGCTGCAGGGCTGCTCTGAGGTGCAAACGAGAGCTGATTGCTCATCACCGTGAAGGGTTTGTTTTGCAACCACTGTTCAGGCAGGGGCTCATCAATCCTGGGCGTATCAGGTTCAGAAAATCCCCTCCTCATTGGGGAGTGCTTAGTGCAACTAGACAAACACAGATGCTTCCCAGAAATCCCCAAACGCTCCCATGTTCAAAGACTCACATTTTTCAAATCGACTGCGCTAATCTCTGCTGTCCAATGGGTTGGGGCTTGTCTTCAGCAGGATCAGTTATGTTTAGATGTAATTGAAAATTATGGTCATCTCTGCAGTTTATCTCTGCCACTGAACTCGTCCTGTCACTGCTTCCAATTAAAAGGTCGGAAAATTACAAGGGAGCAGCGTGGATTGAAAAAGAGGAAAGTCTGAAAATGCAGCAGAGAGGAGACTGTTTGTTCAGTCTTATAACAGCTACCCAAATTCCTCCTGTTAGGCAATCCTCACAGAATATAATTGCCATTCCTTGTCTTCACTACGGTATTTTGATCTAAACTTGCACTCTATTCTTCTCCCTCTATGTGCCTAAATTCCATTCTTCTCCCTGTTTGTGGCCTGGGGAATTTCAATGGTACTTGAGATGTCAAAGAACTAAAAACTTGTCCATTTTTAATTTTGACCAGCCAAGGCTCAAAAGAAACCATATGACAACAGTGAGGAGGTGTCATTCCTTGCCTCTGCAGACTCAAAAAGACTCTGCTGAGAGTTATTTCCCAGGTCAGAAGTTTCTCATAGAAACGTAACCATCTGAACTTAACATTAAGTATAAACAGATGAAATGATTCTTAGGTCAGCTTTTTAAAAAAGCCCTCTTTTTTTTTGATCAAAGTGTTACAATAGTTATTAACTGTGCGTTGCAGCACACCTGGAGATCTGAAACTTCAGAATTCATTCACAGCTGTGCCGTCCCTGCTGCCATGTGGATGCAAGAGCCTGTAACCTATTTACCCCATTCTGTTAGAAGGTATGAATTGAGCCTGCATGGATTTTTCTTCCCTTTTAATGGCTCTGGCTTTTATTTCGTTACTCTCTTGGTTTGAATAAATAGTTTAATCCACCTGTTTGGAGCATGCCTGTGAAAGCCTGGGCAGTGAGGGGTTAATGTTAAAATTAGACCTGGGTGTGCCTGGAAAGATGGGGCAGCACAAGGGTAAGGAAGCACCTTTCTGGAGCCAGTTTTCCTCTTCAGGACAGTGCAAGAGCAGAAGTGGTGTCAAGGAGTGGGCAAGACAGAAAGAGAGGGATGGAGACCACCAAAAAACCATCAAAGGCCCCAGCCCATTCCCAGAAGGATCCAGAATGGAGTGAAGACACAAACTCATTGATGTGAAAGTGAAAAACTTCCTCTCAGGGTGGGAAAAACTCACCTACAGGGTGTCCCCACAAAACCTGAGTGGTGCCCGCAGGACTCTGGAAACTCTGGCAGCTGCATTGATGTTCCCCAGGACTGGTAATCTCCTCACCTCCTTAGCTCATCTCCCTTCCACACTCTCCTTCGCTCCTTTAGATTATTCTTTCATTTCTCTTACAAGTAGAAAATAGGGGCAAAACGTACCAATTTCCATGCCACGTGCATCATTTGGTAATAAAACCTCGTGAGCTTTTTTTTTTGGGGGGGGATCCTTTTGGCTTTTTGCTATTCTTTTTCACCCATATCTCCAAATTTTGGGTGCTGCCTTCCTTGTGGGAATGGGACGTGGTAAATGCCACAGCCATTGCACTGAACAGCACATCCCAGGAAAAGAAGAACAGGAGAGGTAAATAAATAACCACAGTTCCATCCTGAAGAGGTGTGCAGGTATCACTGAATACTAAAAGAGGTGTATAGATTCTGAATTATTGAATACCAGGTGCTTTGAACCCTGAAAAGCACAGTGCACCGTGAAAGAATTTGCAGTAATTTGGAATGGTGCTTGTGAATCTGAAAAAAAACCAGCAGAAGACTCGTTTCTTACTGCCTGCTCCACAGTCATGTCTCGGATAAACAAAGGAATGGCCCAGTGTTACTTGTGGGATAACAGAATCCACCGTGCTCTGTTTTGGCTTGAGGCATGTGCTTGTGGTCTCCAGATAATCCCCTAATCACTGATGTGAAAATTGCTGAGGATATATCCAGACAGGATAGCTCCCATCCTCGACACCACCTCATCATCTTGGATCTCAAAGAACAAGCACAGCTTAAAGAACGAACAATTAACATTTGATGTGATATACTTAATTTAATTCACGATAATAGAGTGATATCTTTATAAGATACTTAAGGAAAATAGAAGAGACAAGAAAAAAGAGAGAAACAAATGAAGATTTGTTCCGCTCAGCACAGAAAACAGTCACTATGCAGAAGCCAAAAAGAGGATTTTTTGAAAGAAGCTGTAGAATGAATAGCAGAAGTGCCACTAACAGATGACCTCCAGCAACCAGAGATCAAACTTCTCTCCTGCACAGCAGTGTAAATTAGGAGTGCTTGCACAGAACCCAGTTTGAGCTGCATAAGAGCAGTGTCAGAACAAATGAAATTAAAAATCAGGGTAAAATCAGAGCAAGTAGCATGTGCAGTATAAGAGGTGTGCATGAAAGACTGAAATACTTTAACCTGGCAACAGAGAAGAAATACAATGATGTAAAATAGGAAAAGAGATAACCAATGTAGAAAAGGATGAAAAGAGCCCAGACTCATGGCAGCAATTGAACATTCCCCAAGTTCCACAAATACTGGAATGCAGATAATTTAAAATGCAACCTGATAAAGGGAAGTTTCCTAAGTCTTCTATCTAGCCAAATAGAACTGCTTTGGTTATATAGGGATTTGTGTTGTAGAATATATACAGTGCATGGATCTGCATTTATCTGCTCCTGGGCGCCTGTGGGATATTTTCACCAGTGTAGGGGAAAACTTTTCATGGTCAAATCTCCACGTTCACAAGATAAAAAGCAAGTGAAAAGCAGAACATGCACCTGGACTTCTCTAGAAGAGAGTGTGCTCAGCATTCCCAGCAGCGCCAGGCAGAGCAGATTGCCCACGGCCATGCCCGGGCACCTCTGGAGCTTATCCAAAGGAAGGAGACTCTGCAGACTCCTTGAAAAACTTATTCCAGTGGCAGATCACATCCACAGGACAATTTTTTCTTATGTTTAAGTAAGAACAGCTTCAGGAAACACAGTAGCACCTGGTTGATTAAATGCAGCTCACTTCTTAAGCTCAGTTTCTTTCTCTGAATTCTCTCGCCTCCAATGCACTCAGTAAATGTGGAAACCATTTCAAAGCACCATATGCTGGTGTTTTCTAAACTATCATTTTCTGCAAATTGCCATTTCATAGAAATTTAGGTGAAAGTGCTTTTGTTCTTATTTGGATGAAAACTCATTTAGGAAGATGAATAAATTCCCTGAACACGCAATTCCTGACATTTGGCTATCTCTAGCAGAAGATAAAACCAGCAAGTCAAGCTCATGATTCTCTACTAATTTACCTCATGTACAGCATATTTTTCAACATCTATGCTTAAAAAATTAATGTACTTTTGAGAGTCATCATTATTGTAATGCCATAAACAAGTTCTTTTGTTGGAAACGGTAATCTTCAGAATCTCTCTCCTAAGAAAATTAATTTTAAAGCTAAATACTCAGGGAAAAAAATTGGTTCATTGTTCTTTTGTCATAGGGCGTTTAGATAAAGAAGCCCCAGAATAATGAAACAAGTTCCTAATTTCTGGTAATTTGATTTCTTAATTGAATTAATTAATTGGCATTTTCAAAGTTTTACAAATAAGTTTAAATTTTACAGTAATGCTTGAGCAGGAATCAGAGCCTGATTTGCAGATGGACCAATCCACCTCATTCACTCTGAGTGGGTCTGCAGATGCTCAGCACTTCAGGAAGTCAGGGCCAGACAGGATTAGCCATAGTTTTACTAATCAGCAAGAAGGGAACAAAAAGAGTAGAAATAGAGGAGAAGGTAAAAGAATCACAAAGATCACACCCCATGGGACTTCAGATAAGCCATGGCACACTTGCCTAGAGATTCTGTAATGCATTTAATGGCAAAATATGTCTGCAAACACCAGAGACAAAGGAAGGGAAGGTTTAGCTAAGGAAGGTTTAGGCAAAGGAAGTTCTGATTTACAAAGAGTGAGCATCTCCAGGGGCTACTGTCTCTCTCACTTTGTGCCAAAGAGATGCTATCTTGTTCTTTCCTACCACAGGATAATACTCTGGTCCACATTGTTGGTAGGGTGAAACTTTCCCCCCCAAAAGTGCAGACGAATCCTTCAGCTCTCCTTCACACAGATATCAGCAAAGAACAAAAGGGTATGAGGTAAATCCTGTTCAAAAATCAGATGAAGCCTGGTGATACAGTGCTATCACAGCCTGGCAATTCCATCTCAGGGTTACTCCTACCCTGCTTATCTGTTCATCAATGCAGAAGAGAGTCTTCCAATCTCTGCTTTCCATTTGCTCATCTCTTTGGGCACAGTTATACTAAAGAACTATCTCTAAATAATCCCAATAAATAATTTTTAGAGTATTTGTAATTAGAGCACTATAAATCCAGAGGACCTGATCAAAGCCACCCTGTACTCATGAGCAAAAATGCCCTTGATTTCAGTGCCCTTTGGATGAGGCTTCAAACCCTGACACCCGACCTGCTCCAGATACAGCCTGGGCAATAATGCAGTTGCACCTGAGGACAGATTTTTAGAGTAACTTGGTTGCACTCCAGTTTATTATTATTTAAACCTTTATTCCTGACCACCTCAGCTGTTTGAAAATCAAATTTAAGCATAAAAATTGCACCCCCACACGATGAAAGAGAATTAACGACTGAAGCCGTTGTCCAAGATAAGACAATCAATGATTCTGTGTGGCTGCAGTAGCTGAGACCATGAACCTCAGTCCCACAATGAAACAATATTTAGTGCTGTCTTTTGCCATATAGTCTGATATTCTATAAATTTTGAATTGTGCTCTATAATATGTTTATATATATATAAATATTCCTGGCTCTCAACCTCTGGCTCTGAAGCTGGTTCCTTGAAAGCTGACCTGAAGTATTTTTAGTTCACAGCTAATGTGAAGAACCCCCAGAATAACTTTCCTTTTAATGATCATCTTCTAAGTTACAATTTTCAAGAAACAACATGGTATAGAAAATCCTACTACAAAATTCCACAGGAGATACATTTAATTCAAAACCACTGAATTACATGTTACAGCAAGACCTGATGGTTTGAAAGAACCCACTGACTTTCAGTTCTACATTCTCAGCGCAAATACTTAGAATTTGAGAATGGCTTCAGCTGAGAGGAGCTCTCAAAGATTAATTTAAGTGTTTGGTGGGATGGTGATGTAATTTGATAATACAAGTTTTTGTTTGCTTTCTTAATCACTTTTTAATTGCACTGCATTCTTCTCTTTGATAGATAAATTTGCATTATGGAACACAGTAGAACAAGAAAGTCGAATGTTATTTGTTTTCTATGAATTAATCCACTTTATGTCTAATTCCACTCAACTGCTCGTTTCCTCCAAAATCATAGTCATTGCTGCTGACTCACCCCACCCAGAGAGGCAGTCCCAGTGAGGGGAGATGAACAGGATTCACACCTTACATTAAAATACATGGCTTTTAAATTTTACTGTTTAAGCAGTTTGATGTACTGGAATGCTTCCTTCATTTCTCTCAATTAATGAGAAAATTGCACTACACACTTCTGTGCATACTCTACCAGAGCATCCAACAAATATCAATTTCAACATTTGCTACCTCTGGATTATTCCAGATTTTCTCTTTAGTTTTGACCATTTACCAAAGCACAAAGCCAACAGTGATTTTTGGGTGGTAAGCATGGAATATTCAAAGTCTGAGGTTTTAATCATTGAGTCAGTTGCCTCAAGGTAAATATTTCCATAATGAAAAAACAAGTTGATTTCTTCCAGCTGTGATTGTTTCAAATAAAGCTGGTTTCAAATATAACTGGTTTCCACAGAACATGATCTCTTTGGACAAAAAGGAGAAGCACATGTGCAGGAAGTGCAGTGCCACTGAGAGGTGCAGTCATTGAAACTGCTGAGTACACAAAGGATCCTCCAGGACAAAGGCAGCCAAATGGGGCTCAGATAATTATTCTCCAAAATCCATCGGAGATTTGCACCTGAGGGAAGAAGTCCTTTCATTCCAAGAGGAGCTCAGCAATACAGCAATAAACAGGAGGTGAAGCTAACCAGCAGAAGGGGACAGAGACCAAGGCAGGGAGCTAAGATAGACATGAACTAAATACTGACAGTTCTGTTTAGTTTGCAAGAAGAGTTATCCAGGAAAATGTTTGTTTGTATTGTTGGGGTTTTTTTGTTAAATACCATTAAACACTTTGCCTCGGTGTCAAAGAAGGAAAAGTTGTTTCCGTTATAAATGTGAACTCTGCTCCACTGACTGTGCCCTTACAGAACACCTTTTGTACCACAGATCTCCTCATACCTCCTGGTAGAACACAACAAAATGCCTTCTATTATGATTTCGTGAACAATGACAACCTATATTACAAACTTTTCCTACAATATTTGCATTCAGACAATTCTTTTGTTCTGAGCTGGTGTCTTTTGATATTGTAAAAAGCCTCATTTTCACTCACCTGAATGTCTTTCACAGTACAGATGAAGGTCAGTGCTTTTATAAGCTTTCCTCCTTTGTAAGCCCATAATACTCTTATGACATTAAGGTATGTACTTAAAGACTTGATTGCTGGCTTTCATTTGCTTAATATCTTGGCAAGTTTGCAGCACTGCCACGAAATCTGTTTACTAGCAAAGCACACAACTGTTCTGCTTTTTAAGCTAGGCTTATTTATATAAATTTATTCCATAGCCTACTCATCTTATTTTAATGGCCAGATGTTCTTTTCTCTTCACTTCTTAATAAACAAATACCCTTAACTAACCAGACATTCTCAAAGTGCCTCATCCTAATGGCTTTGATATTTCCAACTTTTTTTTTTTCTCCTTTTTGGCTACCTTCTTCCATGAAGAATTAAGGGCACTAAAGGTATTTTCAACATAAAAATATTCATTTGTAAGGGAAAGACAGAAGTATATCAAACTCCTGCTCTCAGAAGTAGTTTACTTCAATATCAAACTGCAAGCTCACCACTTTTTCCAAAGTGAGCCTGACATCTGTTTTTGTTTACCATTTGGTAATGACACGAATTCATACTAAGAGGATGAAACAAAATTTAAATATAAGTATTCCCTTAGATGCACTGGATGGAGAATATAGCATTTTCAAGGCTCTATTCATCTCCTAACAGTGTACATGGAGGCTGCATGATGGCTTGGCTGTTTTAAAAACAACAGTTGGATTTGTTGTTAGTTTACAAAAACAATGCAGCGGAAAACATTTCATACAAAAATAAAAACCCCCAAATAACCACAAACAAAACCCCCTCACATAACAAAAACAAAGAAAAAGCCTTACATGTCTAATGCAGCATTTTTTGACCAGTTTTAGCTCTGAATGTAAGCATTCTTTTAAGGATAAGCAAATGGCTCTGCTTGCTATCAAAGTCAGGCTGAACCCCACTGGAAAACAGAAAAGAGATAATGCTCATGTAAAAGACAATGACAAGAGCACAGGCTCATGTCAGTAATTGAGCTTTGTGAACCAGCTATCACAAAAGGATTGTCAAAATCCCAAATAAAATATATGAGAAATATTCCAGGACTATATTAGATCCTATATTACATGTTTATGTAACCCAGGATCTGTTCTCCCTTCCTCTAAATTATTTGTTAGTGACTTTACACTACACACATGTGGGTGACTGAGGCTGGGGTCATTTGCAAAGATCCTCTTCCCAGCCTGGTCATTCTGCCTCTGAGAAACCTCCAGCCAATCATACTCACAATGAGGGTTAAAGTTATCTGGAGGTTTAGACTAGAGCACTATAGTTCTGTCTAAATGGCACTGTCAGAGACAGTCTGTGTTTTGCTGAATTATGCAAATTTACCACTGACAACACTTTTGTAAAGTTCCTTAAGACAGCTCGATTGTGTTCTATTTTATATTGAGTTAAAATGGAAATTGAACCATCAACACAAACTGATTTTATTTAGCAAGATTCCTCCTGTCCTATTTTACTCGCACATGAACAGTGACTAATTTTAAAAACAGTGGCCGATATCATCTAGTCAGAGCTGCCCTCATCTGTTCCAGCCTTGCAGGACCACAAACCATTTCTAAAGCGTGGTTTGTACAAACCACGACTGGCCCAGGGGCAGCAGCAGCAGCACCAAGGGCCAGCTGCAAGCCCCAGATTTAACAGCTCAGGCAGAATCCCAGACCATGGAATTGCTCGGTCTTTGGGGTGGGAGGCTGCCAGCGCTTTGGGCACTGCCATTCCCAGAGCTCAAGCCGTTCGTGTGGCAAAGCCCAGCGCCACAAGATGCCACTCACCGCTCCTTTCGTCCCCTTCGGCTGCAGTGAGGAATGAAAGGGAGGGAAGCAAGGGAATAATGAACCCTATGCAAAAACAGCGAGAGCAATTTCCTCCCATTCTAACACTTTTCACATCAGAAATAGAAGGCATTGTGTGCTGTTCAAAGGTGCTGATCACACAGGCCTGGGAATCAAAGTCACTGATGTGCTTGGAAGGTATTAAACACCCAGTTAAAATAGAATTTCCACGTGTCTTTTGGTGTCTGAACGCTAGGTAGTGTAGGTTGAAGCATGGAGTGGTGCCCCTGAAATTAATAATTTTCCTTAACCATGAGATGTCAGTGTTGTAGATCCTGATTAGTGATTTTGGAAATGACAATTCAGAAAATTGTTTGGTGCAAAACGAGTTTAGATGAGTTTAACTCGGGCTGAAGGAGTGAGGAGGGTTTGGATTGCCGGTAATTGGTAAAGGGGCTACCATGGCATCACCTAACCAAGGACAGCACAGCACCCAGGCCCTGCTGTAAATTATGTCCTTGAAGCCTCTGAGGGAATATGAAGGGAAAAACATCAGGGAAGACAGAAAGAAGAATTGATCTATTGGATTCTTTCTTTCTTTTTTGATAGACACATTTCAGGAAAGGAAAGACTAACTTTAATATTATGCAAAAATGTAAGAGAGAGATATTGCAGTCATAGAGGGCCTCAAGCACTGATTTAATTCTCAACTGTAATTCTAATTACAGACTTTATAAATTAGTTTTGATTCTTCCTGAAAAGTTCTTCATGGACTGTGTTCTGAGGTAATAATATCTGATATAATTTATAGTGTTAGGAAAATTCTTTTACAAGTCTCATATGATTGCCTTCAGTGAGAGTAATTATTCCCTTCTAAATTTTTGATTTACAGGTCTTGTTTCAAATGAAGGCTAAAAGGTTAGAGCCAGGGCTGAGATGGTTCTGTCTCTCTTGGACACAAGGGAAATGCTCCTTTAGCCCTACGGAAGCAATCTTGGATTCTTACAGGGAAGAAGCCTTATCTTAGTTAGATTTTAGAATTTCCTGGCTTCGATTTGGGACAAAAAGCTTTCTACAATTTCTTGACTATCTCAAACCTTAATTGCTAAACCCAATAGTTAGACCGTGATTGTAAGAAAAGTAGGACAAAAATCATAAATTCTTATAATGTTTTGGGTTGGAAGGGGCCTTAAATACCTTGTTCCATCCCCCTGCCATGGGCAGGGACACCTTCCACCATCCCAGGCTGCTCCAAGCCCCGTCCAGTTTGGCCTTGGACACTTCCAGGGACCCAGGGGCAGCCACAGCTGCTCTGTGCCAGGGCATCTCCACCCTCACAGGGGATAATTTTCTTTTAATATCTAATCTAAATCTAACTTCTTTCACTTTGAAGGCAATACTCCTTGTCCTTTCATTACATGACTTTGCAGAAAGTCCCTCCCCAGGTTTCTTGTAGGCCCTTTAGATACTGAAAGGTGCCAGAAGATGTTCCACACTTGAGCCTTCAGGAGGTATTTAGGAGTTCCTGCTAAGATGACCACATTATTTAGATCCCTACAGGCTTTTCCTCCATTGACACTGGTAGATTCCCTAAATCTTGGTCACATTTGAGTCCTTTTCCTGGATCTTTGCCCTGCCCACCAGCCTGCCCCACTCTGCATGCTCTCCCTGAAAACTGAGAGTTCAGTAATATGGATTTATGAGCTTCTTTATCTTCAAACTGCTGATGTTACTGGGAAAATACCAGGACTAATTCTCTGCTTACACAAATTGTCCTTTTCATTCCTCTGCATCTAACTGATATGAATGTAATTAACTCCATTAACTTGCACGGTCATATTCTCACCCCTCCCCCTTTTTTTCATTAATACAAATGAAAAAGGATTTGGATCCCTGTTTTGTGAAATCAGTGCTGCAGAGACTGGTGCTAGGGAAGCCACCTACTCTAGGAATACACCTGCTTACAGTGCTGTCCATACCAGGAGAGTCTGACACGCTCACACACACTATCCACAGTGCATTTTAATTTAGATGAACCCTTGGTTTTGAAAGGATTTAGACTATCTCAGTGATGGCTGACTGACATAAAATTAAAAGGGAGAAAGAGTGGCTTTGCAAGTGGTTGTGAATATGTTTAACTTGGTGGTGTACTGAGGGAATGAACGGACTGCCTCTCATGACCTGTGTGGAAAGGCAGCAGAATAAAAATGTGGCTCTGCACTTTGCCTTTCCTTTTTAATACCTGTCACGTCTCAGTTTTGCCACCTTTAGATGAATTGCTGTTCCTCCCATGCATAGTGTGAATTGTTTGATGTATCTTTCAAGGAGCTGTTAAATCTGGGATACAGTAAAGTTGTGTAATTTATCCTGAGTCAGGGGTGACATTCCTCTCCACCGCACCCAGCAGCAGGACAGAGAGACATGGGATTTTCAGTTCTGTTCATTGTTAAGAAGAAGCACCTTGCTTCATTTATTTAGTTAGAATAAATTATTTCCTATCATATGCCCAACTATTTATTGTAGGCAGCAAAAAAATGAGAGGCGAATTCAGAACACCTACTGGCTCTTGAAGGAAAATTTGTCATCCATCCATTTTCTTCTCATATTTAGATGGATTCCATCTCCATACAGAGATGTACAAGAATGTGTTGGAGTGCAGCTGTCTGTGAGAAAGGGTTTTCTACAGGGCAGCAATTTTGCTGCCTTCAGAACAAAATCCAGTTGTGTGTTGGCAGGAAATTCAAGAGAGAAACAGACACCACAACACCCGAGATTGTGACACATGGATGTTCCAACCCAAATAGTCACTTCCATGGTAATTTTCTTCTAGACTGCACTTCAGACACTGTGCCTCTTAAAACAGTCCTTGTACAAGGGTTGGAGAGCAGAATCTAGAATAGTGTGCTGAGTTTTTGATTTCTTTTTTGACATCTGTTAATATCCGTGCCTGATAAATGAAAACAGTTCTGGTGTTAGGGGTAGACTGGATATTGCCTATATCCAGAGTTAATTTTTAATGGTGAAACTAAATTCTATTTTTGTATAAGTCAAAATGAAATAAAGCTAGAAATTTCAAAACAGTCCATAAAAAAACTGTAAAGATTGTAAACAGATAAAGCCAACTGACAGCTGGTTGAATTCTCTTTACCTGACTCATCTGGGGGTTTTTTGCATAAAAACAGCCAAAGCAAAAGAGCAGAGGGTTTTTATCAAATCTAAAACATTGATATATAGGATAGAGAGGTTCTATATGATACTTTGACTATTATCAAATCTGGCAGAAAAAGCAAAAAATTCAGTGAGGAAAGACTGCCCAGCCATTTCATGGGAGCACAGAGGGATCATGTGAGCTCACATTTAAAGAAATGTTGTTCAGTCCTCTCCTAATTCCCTCTCATGAGAGCTGGGACATGGCATTTATGGACAGAAAAGACAGGAATGGCCACGCTCAGGAGTCACCCCTGCAGGACTGGCAGGAGCAGAGGAAGCTCTCCAGCACCACAGAGCTGTACCAGCACCACCAGTACACCCATCTGCACCAGTCCCACACAGCTGCACTGCCATGGGTGAGCTGTGCAGTGCAGTGGAAGAGCTTTGCTCAGCACACATTTAAGCCCTGTCTAATTGTTTAAACAATGCTGTCACCTTCTCAGCGTAGCTTGCTGGATATGTCCTCTGACACAGTCAGTCTTTCTAAAAACCTCAAGTGAGAAATGCAGGATGCAGCAATCCCTTCAATGTTAAAAGCTGTAGTTCTGAGCCTTTCATTAGTATACAGAAGGCGAGCCGTTAATTACTAATCTTTCACAGTCTGTAGCACCCTAGGGCTTCCAAACACCCTGGTGCAGGCAGGAAGGATATTTCAGACTTCATTTCAATTCCCTGAAACTTTTGTCAACAGCCTCATTGCAAATGGAAACTGCTCAGTGTGGCTCAGCTGTGCTGTCTCAGCTGCTAAACCAGCCCAGCCCTGAAAAAAACTGCCCTCGTTAAAAGAGACGGGCATGAAATAAGACTCAGCTTCAAAAACCTCTAAACTACTGTAACACTGAAGGATGAATATAAACTTTTGGGGCTTTTCTATGTCATAAAGACCTTTGGCCGTAAAGATATTTTATGTACCCTGTAGATGGTAAACGGGAGCAGAGCAGCATTGTGGTGGATATGGATGAGGCTTGTGCCACCCAGGAGCTCCTTGCAAGGCTACTCTGCACACTCACACCCCAGGCACACACTCTGGGGCTTGCTGAGACCTACAGGGAGCCTTTCTGAAGGTTGCTGGCAGATTTCGGTCACCAGAAGGAAAGGCTCCTCAAAATTCAACAAATCACAACACAATGGCCTGTTTTGCAGGCTGGCAGAAAGAACTTCCAAGCTCTTTACTGCTGTGATGGGGGCACTTTCACTGCTGCCTCTCACCCTCCTTACAGGCTGGGGTTTGGACACGATTACAGATGCCCTGAAGGATGAGAACAGGCTCAGACACACTCAAAGCCAATCCTGCACAAGGCAGGGCAGGTTTCACCGGCCAAGTGATAGATGAGCCACGGAAGTGTAATTGATGGCTATTCCTAGGAAAGACACCTTGGGTGATTAAATGATATTTCTACTTCATTCTTAATTCAAAGATGATTATTACATGTGCAGTTACTCATGTTATACTTCCCAACTTGAAAAATGAAGGTAACGAGGTTGAAAAGCTCTTTAACAATGCCAAGGAAGAGACACACAGGTATGGCACCAAAACCATGAAAAAGGCATCTGTTCTGAGCTCTGTGTTTTAAACTGAGCACTCAAAACAGCTTTACTCACTCATGTTGACTTCCAGTGTGAATTCTCAAAATCTTATCACACTGCAGCCATTCAGCAGAGACAAATCTCTGTCTTGTAAAAGTCCTCATATGGTGTGGCTACATCAGAATC
This sequence comes from Aphelocoma coerulescens, assembly GCF_041296385.1. Classification (NCBI taxonomy): domain Eukaryota; kingdom Metazoa; phylum Chordata; class Aves; order Passeriformes; family Corvidae; genus Aphelocoma; species Aphelocoma coerulescens. Next base: position 3,241,677 of record NC_091018.1, on the reverse strand, counting down.
TGCTTCTATGGGCTTGTATAATGTTTTCTGATATTTTATGAAGCTGTGCTAATTAAGAAAGCAGAATATTGTAAAATCTGCAACCGGAATTATTTTGAAAACTTTTATATTTTTTACCATTAAAAGCCAGTAAAATATTTCACAGGTGCATATGATGATGTCTGGTGAAAAAAAACCCATAATTAAAAGGTTTTTTTAAAATTAATAGGAAAAAAATTGCATTGCATTGGACAGTCTCTAATGTCAATGAGCTGGCTGATAGAACACCATTGACACTGATAACACCAGCAAACCATTGTGTACTGTGCTTCATATTTAGTGTTCAGGGAAAACATGATCTGTAGCAGCTCTAAAGAGTAATTCTGATCTCTAGAGAGGAGTCTCAGTGATCCCATTAACATTGATCATATTTGAAGAAGTCTCAAGCATAATACATTATTAATATGACCCTCTTTCTGTTTTTTAATGGTTTGAAAAGAAACAAAGGAAATTAGATAGAAATGTCTCCATTAAAATAACGTAAGTGGTCAGGCTAAAACCCTCCAATGACAGGAAATCACAGGAAATCCAGAATTCAAAGTTGCTGCTCCCCCTGAGTGTCTCCAGACATCAGCTGAGCTTGTGTGCAGTACTTTGCAATATTGAATCCTGGCAGAAGTTCAGAACAAGGTAACTGAAGGATGAGTCACCTCCTTCCTGCAGGTTATGTCCAAACCTTAATGTGTTTTTTGTGTATTATACCAGTAACTGTCTCCTAGTTCTCAGTCCCTTAACACATGGGATTGTTCACAGGAACTTCATCTTCCATGAAAGACAAATCATGTTATGAGCAAAAAAAAGTAGAAATTCTCAGGGGATTTGATGGAAAGACTTTGCTTAGAATGCTCCTCTCCCAGGTTAGATGGAATGTTACTACAAAAATATCAAAAATTTGAAAACCACAACATAGTACCTGACCAGCCTTCTTTTTTTTTTTTTTTAGGTAGAGGAAAATAATTGTAAGGAACCAGGTCTGCTATTTCTAAGTTTAAAACTATCTTCATGATCCAGAGCAAATATTCAGCTAAAAATACACCTGTACCAAATTTTCCAGCACAATATTTTTTTCGGTATTCCAAAAGAAGATGGAATTCCCCATTTCCATGCACAGACCCCTGCAGAAAGACGAGTTTGATGTGGAGCCACCACACAGAGACCAGACTAGCAGTGAGCACTGAGGTGTGTTCATCTGGCAGAAGGAGTCATCCCCTAACCCCCCGTGCCTAGGAAACCTCTAACCTGCCCCAGAGGGACAGAGGCCTTGAATCCACACTCAGTGTGTGAATGTAAGAGAAAAGAAACCTTAAACACAAAGAATAGGAATTGCTATCGACGCACTGCACCCATCCCACTTAGCAAACACAGGTTAGAGTTCATGCCACTGAGTACAGGCTTCCCTCCCTGCTCGTTCCACCCCCTGTTCCCTCACAGCAGCATTTCCTTATCCACGGACTGACATGAAAAATCACCCCAAAACCAGGATTATGTGCTTTGGCCACTTCTCTAGGAACAAAAAATGCCATCTAGCACGTGTGCTCTTAAAGGAAAGTTGCATGTGTCTATCACACAGAGACCTAAGAGCAAATCAGCAGAAAGCTCTTGTGGCCACAGGAACACAGAATTAATTATATCTGACAAATAATTATTCCTAAAGTTCTGCTCCAGCTGTACAACAGAATTTCATGAACCATGAAGATATTTGCAGAGGACTTCACAGCCCTTTTCCATGCACATGCACGAGAACAGCAGCGGCCTCCTGTCAGTGCCAGGGCTGCTCCCGGGGAATGCGGTGGGAATTCAGGTGCCAGCGCAGAGGAGCACTGGGAATCCTGCCCTGAGCTGGATCCACCTGAACAGAGCCAGGCTGCTTTCACAAGCACCCATCTCCAAAGGCTGCTTTTGAAACAGGTACATGTTGTCTTTTTCAGGACAAAGATGCCTGATGTGCTCTCACTGAACTGATCAGCGTTATTCAAGAGGCAAAGCTCACGCAGCGGGGCATAAAAGATCCGCATGGAAAGGAGAAGTCTGAGGAAATCCTCCCTCACTGATTCTTCCTCTCTGAAATTTAAAACACCTAGGGACTTGCAGCCAATGGACAAACCTGCTTATTCTATTTTTATGGCCTGAGAAGGACAGAGCCCACAACACCACAACAAAGATTTGTAGGCTGGGGTCACCAACTGGAACTGAAAAACCAACTGCAAATTTTTGCAAGTGCTCCAAAGTAAAAGATCATTCTGGCATTGCTAATAGGTTTACTAAAGGAGGTTACTTAGCTGACAAATCAATACAAAACAACAGAAAAAATACCTTTTTCTTTTCTTTTACCAACAGCAAACTTTCCTAGTGGGAATGCCACTACTCACAGAATGATATCTGTGCAGGTTTTTTGAGCACAGTAAAGTCTTCAGTTCTTTTAAAAAATGATACTCTAGGGAAAACCATTCCTGCTTTGTTGTAACACATTTCTTTCTTTTTTTTAAAGGTGAACCTTCAAAAGATTTCCACCTGGCATTTCTTCTAATGTGTACAGGCAAATCTAGTTAGTTTATGGTTCCTTGTTTTATAAAGTACAGGAAAATCTTATTTAATTTCCAATCAAGCCTCAATAATTTGGCTCTCATTTTTCACAGTACTCTGTTAAATGAAAAGCAGCTTATATATGGAATTATTCACGTGTACACTTTGATTTCATGTATGTATACACAGGCACACAGGTATCTCCATGCATCTGTGCATATATATATATATGTGTATATATATATGTCTATAGTCAAAGAAATGTGCTTGTTAAAGTTTCCTTTCAGAGAACAGCAAAAACAGCAGGGGGCAAGCAGCAGCAGCAAAATGGGAAGAGCTTTAGCGTGAAGAACATGAAAAAGATCCCAAACACTTTAGAAAGAGATTTGTGTAATAATATTCCAGCATTGGGGAAATATCTGGTTATGTTGCCTTTTTAAGGTGCATCCCCAAGCAGTTGGCATCAATTACCACTGGCAGGTAAAATTCCAGTTCTGTCTTTGTGCAAAACCAGATTTCATTCTTTAGGGAAGATGTTGTCCACTTGGACCCACCAACATTTTTTTTTTTTTTTTTTACAAAAGAAATTTAGTTCCTTTTTGAAAATGCAATTTGAAACTAAGTGCTTTTATTGATAAGTAGTTTTATATTTGTTGTGTGCATATTAAACTAAATACTACAAATAGTAAATGCTTCCTTTAAGAAAACCCAAACCTTGTATCCAGCTGAATCCCACCAGGCATTAGAACTGTATGCACCGAAAAACCAATGAAATCCAGATGCCAGAGATGATGGCAAAGATATTTGTACTGGTGTGGACTTCAAACAATTTGATTTAAAAAGGGAAAAAAGAAAAGAAAAGAAAAGAAAAGAAAAGAAAAGAAAAGAAAAGAAAAGAAAAGAAAAGAAAAGAAAAGAAAAGAAAAGAAAAGAAAAGAAAAGAAAAGAAAAGAAAAGAAAAGAAAAGAAAAGAAAAGAAAAGAAAAGAAAAGAAAAGAAAAGAAAAGAAAAGAAAAGAAAAGAAAAGAAAAGAAAAGAAAAGAAAAGAAAAGAAAAGAAAAGAAAAGAAAAGAAAAGAAGAAAAGAAAAGAAAAGAAAAGAAAAGAAAAGAAAGAAAAGAAAAGAAAAGAAAAGAAAAGAAAAGAAAAGAAAAGAAAAGAAAAGAAAAGAAAAGAAAAGAAAAGAAAAGAAAAGAAAAGAAAAGAAAAGAAAAGAAAAGAAAAGAAAAGAAAAGAAAAGAAAAGAAAAGAAAAGAAAAGAAAAGAAAAGAAAAGAAAAAAAGAAAAGAAAAGAAAAGAAAAGAAAAGAAAAGAAAAGAGAAAAGAGAAAAGAGAAAAGAAAAAATTGCAAAACATGGCTAGTTGTGTCCTGTTGAATATTAAATCTTTTCGCAAGTGTTTTCTCTGTAAAACCTGTTGGCAGCTGTGGACACTCAAGAAAAGCAGCCTTGCATCACTCATGAGAAGAGAAAGGATAAATAGTGGGATGGGTGGCATGGATTACTGGTGCCTGAGTGCTCTGGAAAGATGCATCAGCTCAGGGAAGGTGGCTGCTCTGCCCTGGCATCTGGGTGCTGGAGAGGAGCTCCCCCATTAATCTGGGAGGTTATTCCCCTTCTCTGCTCTTGTCTTTCTGCCAGCCCAGCACAGAACCTTTCTGTCCATTTTCGAATTGAGGGACAGCTCTGTTAATAAGTTGTAAACCCCTTTCTGTTTAAAGGCAGACTAATTTAAGTACTCAAAGTCCACACATCTATTTGGAATTTCCTGACATTTGATATTTGCTCTGGAGTTCAGCAAGATTAACATTTCGAGGTCAAAGTCATTCAAGTCCTCAGAAAGTAATGCTTGTAATAAAATCCATGCCTGCCTTTATGCTGGCAGATGTTAATTATGTCTTTTCTACAGCACCAGATATCAGAACAGAACTATAGCCTTTTATAAATGGTCTTGATCATTCAACACCTACCCAATTAATTTTAAATATGGAAAATAATGCTTTAAAAGGAATTCAGTTCTCTAGAGAGCTTCTATGGTCTAGGTAACATTGCTTGCCCATCTTCCTACTGCCAAAGTGCTTCTTGTTTGTTGATGAAGAAGAAAAGAATCTGAGTATTGAGAAGAAACCCTACTTTACCATCAAAACCACTTCTTTTACTTGAGAACAAACTGGGTGGGGGTGATGGTGTTATCTGCTTCCCCTCTGCTGGATTTGAGTCAGAACTTAGGAGGAGGAAAATGTGGAGAAAAACATAGCAAAGCATCCTCATCAAAGTTTTTCAAGGAATCAAAATTACACACGCACATATACCTGTGGAGGCTGGAAAGGTGCTTCTCTACAGAAGCTTAAAATAATCAAATAATCCAAGCCAGAGATGACAATTTCTTGAGATGACAGAGATGACAGCCCCATCCCTGTCCCAGCCCCGCCACCAAGATGTGTTTGGATGTGCCACTAACTGGTTCAGAGAGCTGAACAGCTGAATAACTCCCAAAAAATGATGGGAGGAGGCAGTTGCCTGTCTGAGCCAGTGCAAGTTCAAGGTTAACAGAGGAAAAGAAACAGAACCGCAGCATCTCAGAGTTGAGCTGGGTTTCTGTCTTTTCTTAGAGCCTCCTTCCAGTCCTAGAACAATTACAAGAGTGCTGAAGCCTGGAACGATTGCTGACCTTTGCCTGGACATTTGGTGGATACACAGCTTGTGCTACTTTAATTAAATATAGGGCTGATCGCCTGGACCACTGGTCAGAAACTCATTAAAGTAATGAGAATGCCTGTGCAGCTACCTTCCAGTCTATCTCTGTAAACTCTTCAGGCAATATTAGAGATTGCAGGGTTGAGAACAGGTCCAAAAATCTACTAAAGGAATAAATGATGATGGGGACTCATTATCAGATGAGAGAAATTAATCCAGATGGCTGGGAACAGGGATAGGGCAAATTCATGCTAGTTCTGTTTATTGCAACTGAAATTTTTCCATCCCCAGCATATCAGGGAATGGAGAGAATGTTTGCATAAAATTCTTATTTATAGATAGTTCTGAAATGTCCAGGGAAAGCATCTGATTCTCAGACTTAAGATTTAATTACATTTTAAATTCAGTTAATAAGATGGAAAAGTCTGAAAGATTAGATATGAATCTACATCTGACCTTTTCCCAATCTTTTCTTCCTGAAGTGCCTGTAACAAGAGGTTCCCTCAAGATGACCACCTTGACTATCCCTTCCCTCACGTTCTCTGTCAGATTCCTGTTCAAGACCTCCAAAAGCCAAGCAAACCCACAGAGCCAGAGCTGTGAGATTCCTGTCTTCAAAAATCTGAGAAGGTATCTCTACAGTATTGCTCAGTAACACAGAGAACAGGCACTTGTTAAACTCACAATGGAACTGGTTTTATTAGAATAAATTGCCAGCAATCTCACAAAAGCCTTTGCAATATCATTTAAAACTATAATGGCAAAAAGGCTTTTGAGCTTCCAGTGCCTTAAATTTTCCAAACAAGAGCGCACAGCTCATCAGTCCGAATGTAAAAAGTTTGCCCGGTTGATTTTATTTCCCTTGGCATCTTTCCCTTGTCTCTTGACAGAAGACAGCTCCATTGCTGTGCTGATAAAAGAGCAGCAGAGCTATATGATACTGCCACCTCCATCAAAAATCACTTCCTTGTCAAAAATCTCTATATTATTGTTGTAGCTGAGCGTGGCTTTGGTGTAGATTCAAGGGAATGTGCTGCGACACAGCACCTGTGTTTGCACTGGGCCTTTGCTCTGCTTGGGCTGATAATTGTTTCAGGCACAGAACCCTTTTTTGTCTGTGCTCTACTTGTCAACGGCTTCGTGGGCAGACTGTTGGGAAAACTGAGGCTTTGAGAGCCTGTTTTCGAGGTAATTAAAAGTAAAGATTTTTCCTCTTGTCTTTTTTGCTGCCCCAGGATTTTTGCTCTCAAGCAGAAACTCCCTATTGAAGTGAGCAGCGCTTTCAAGAATGACATCTCTGGTCAGCACAGCTGCATTTGTACAGCATGGGTTTTATTATGCAGGGCTGTGTTTGGCCAACTGAGAATAAGACAACAATTAGAACAAAGCCCTTGTAAAGTACCTGCACTTGGGCAGACACATTATGCTCTTTTAAGAGATAATATGCCTCAGAGAATGAGATGGCAAAATTGAGCTAGGATGTAAGCTCCTTTGAAAAACACCCGTCACCAGTTCAACCGTGCCCGTGGGTGCCAGAGCTGTTGTCATCTAAATAATCCCACAGTGAGCCACGACAGCACAGCCCAATTCCTATGGCAGAAGAACAAAAAAGGGAAAGAATTTCACGATGCTTCCTCTGGCAAGAACAGTTTAAATTGGCCAGTTTCAGACTGAGAGCAGCCCTGCCAGGAAGGCCTTGGGGGTGCTGGTGGCTGAGAGGCCGGACACGTCTCAGCCCTGTGCTAGCCTGGGCACCAGGGGAGGGGGGATTCTGCCCCTGTGCTCAGGTGAGACCCCACCTGCAGAGCTGCCCCAGCCCTGGGCCCAGCACAGGAAGGACCTGGAGCTGCTGAAGAGGGTCCAGAGGAGGCCACAAAGCCGCTCTTTACCATGGAAACAGTCTGGGAGAGCTGGGGTGTTCACCTGGAGAAAAGAAGCTTCGGGGCAACCTAATTGTGGCCTTCAAGTACTGAAGGGAGCCTGAAAGAAAGATGGACAGAGACAATTGACAAGGGATGGAGTGATGGGGGAACGGCTTCAAACCAAAAGAGGCTTAGATGGGATATTGGGAAGGAATTCTTCATGTGAGGGTGGGCAGGCCCTGGCACAGGGTGCCCAGAGAAGCTGTGGCTGTCCTTGGAACCCTGGAAGTGTCCAAGGTCAGGCTGGAGCAGCCTGGGATAGCCTGAGGTGTCCCTGCCCATGGCAGGGGGTGGCACTGGTTGGGCTTTAAGGTCCCTTCCAACTCAGGTCATTCTGGGATTCTATGATGATACCAGTCCTACCTGGATATACAAATTATTACCAAGATCTCCTTTGCTGAGACAGTAGGACCTGAATCAAAAATGTTAATAAAGAGGTAAACAGAAGCTGTTAACTTTACTCAGCACAGCTCTTTCCAGGCTTTCCTTGGATCTTTACTCTTCCTTTTTTTTCTTTTTTTTTTTTTTTCCCCCCCCTTTCTATCTTTTCTACTTTATATTGTTCACTAAAAAACTGGAAAAAAGAAAAGAAAAAGTAGGTAAAAAAACACAGCTGCAAACCTTCTCATGGCCTGGCCTCCCACCCTCCCCTCAGAATGGGGTCACCACGTGGTGGGGTAAAGGCACTCCAGGGTCACCTCTGGAATGTCCTCATTTGTAACTTTGGGAAATGAGGTCAAGAACAAGTTTTTGAAATTCAGAAGTAATTTTCCAAACGATTGCAGTGGGGTTCAAGTGTGACACTTGAGGTCAGCCAACAGGCTTAATAAGCACTGATCAGACATTGACATGCCAGACTGAAACCCATCTTCGGCTCCATGAAATTAAGAATTTAAGGATTTAGGGAAACATTGACATAATATTTTCTTTGAAAAAGAGGAAAAGCATATTTAGTATTTTCAGCTATGCTCCCGTAACACAAAACAGCTGCAGAAAAGCTTTACTTTAAATTTTGTGCCTTAATTTCAGCTTTTTAAAATATTTTTCTGGTTTTTTTTTTTTTTGGTAAGTATCAAGTAATTTTATACCAACGTGAGTAGGAACACTCTGAATTAAAGGTCAAGGTATTTCATTACAGCCACCCCTTCAGAGCAGCAAGAAGGGAATATCTTTCAAATATCTCTCAAACATCTTTCAAACTGTCTCTCAAGTGCTCTGTATTGCAAATGCCCTCTGTTGAACTTGTTTTGGTTTTGCTGGGCTTAGAGAAGCAGCAGGAAATTCTTGGAGTTGGTCTGACATAAATGTTTGTTATTGGCATGTAGATCTACAGAAATTATTGCTTAGAAAAGCTGGAGCTGTATTGTTTAATGTTAGAGAAAAATGGCAGACATGTTATTTGGTACATCCTTGCATTTGCCTGATTAATGTAATTTTGGTGAATAAGCCATCTGTTATGTGAGTCAAATTAATAAAACAAATAAATACAGATACAATATAAAGTTCCAATCTCAATTTCTATTATGTGCATGCAATGTATGCATGTGGAATTAAGCATATTAGTTCTAAATTAAAAAACAAAGAGCAAATGCTTAGAAAATGAATATATAAATTAAATAATTTACAAAAGATTACTTATGGAGTGATTTGTAAAGTTAATTTCCTCAGGAATCATACTGACTGCAGGCCTTCTGACAGAGCCAGGTTAATGCAGGATGGTACTCATGAATATGGATATAAATATACAGTTATATGAGTAAAAAATCAAAATAATGTTAGAGTTTTTCCTGAAATAAAGCTGGTTTTTCTACTGTATTCAGAGTGACTGAACAGAGACAAACCTAACCAAAACAATAACATTAAGAGACCACATTTAATTCCAAATTAATCTGATTAGCTGTCATAATGACTTAAAAGATTAAAGTTGTATACAAATTAAATACTACAATATCTATATTACTGTGCTATGGTATATTCCACATTTATCCATGAGAACTCATGAAATAACTTAGAAAATTTAAAAATATCTTTTTAAAGGGTATATACATCAATATACTAAAACATATAAATACCTACTAGGAAAATAATGAACATTCAGAGAATAGAGTTTTGAGATATTTAAAGTTCCAGCTATTGCTCGCAAGAATTCTCACTGAACTTCAAACATTTTTCAAACATTTCTAATTCTGACAATTTTCCTTCATTAAAAAATGGACATGCCTTTGTAACCAACTGAAATGCTGTCTGAAATGTCAGCTTTCACCTCTAAATCATTCTACTGTCATAAAGCTTTTGATTCCCAGGAATCGATAACAAATACTGGGAAATCTTCCACGGGCTGGAGTGAGGATGTCAGTGTAAGAGCAGAACCAGACAAATGACACCACTCTAGAAGTAGATGTGTGTTTTCAGCATCAGGCTCGTTTAACAGTTGAGCTGATTTCAGTTAATGCTTAAGAACAGAAGGGCATAACTTAATTACTGACAAAACAGTAATAAGGGGGTTAATGCTCAAAGCACCTTACAGTAATTTCTGTATTTGTCATTTTGATTGCATGTTGTATTCGTAACAGTGGAGTCCTCAGGCACTCATGTAACCTCCTATAAATATCCTTACTTACCTTTACTTATCCTTACCGACTTCTCCTTGTAGATGAGCCTAAAATATCAGCACCTAGGCCTGTCTTAAAAATCAGCAGCTTGGCTTTCAAAGACACTGAGTAAGGAAGCAGCTCACAGTGCAGTGAAAAATCAGTTCCTTTGATCAGGTATGCAAACTTTAATAACTCATCTTGGTCTATGCCGTGCCCTGTAAGACGTCTCTCTTCCTTTAAAATTCATTTCAATGCAAGCTGCATTGGTCAAACATGACACTCACTGTCTACAGCTGAGATATTTCTATACATCCATTTTAATTCCCATGCAATGAAGTATGAATCACCACAGAGCTCAGGCAGTTCTCGAGTGTGGGCAGCTTGATTGATCCATCTTTGAGAATGGTACAACATGCCCAGATATTGTAAATATCCATAAATCCAAATATGTTTCGATGCTTTGAAGCAGGTTGAGGCTGGAGCACATAATTTAGAATTTAGTGGCTATGTGCTATGGAGATTGCACAGAACATCTAATAAATAACATTTTCAAAAGTCTAAAAATGTCAAGAATTTAAGGAAACAAGAAAAAGAGACAAATAACTGTCCCTGCCAAATATCAACTCCCTATTGCAAAAAATTAGCAGTGCCAAGTTTTCTCAAAGAAAGAAACCCTTTGGGTCCTTTCTGTTTCAGCTGCAGCAAAGAATACTTTATTTCCTTCCCTTGTTCTGGTACATGTGCAGAGCATTTTAGTTGCTTTCTGAAAACAAAATAAAAGGGAAACATTTTCTTGACCTTGATGCTTGGTACAGAGAGTTGTATTCCAAATTATTGGGATTTTGTAAAGTCAGGATGCAGGTGGGTTGACACAAATAAAGAACTGGCAATTGCCAGTTCTTAGAGCAACACAGGATGGTTGAGTGTAAACTTTTCATACCCTGGTAAGCAAGATCATGTTTTGATTTTAAATTCATATTCATTTTGGTTTTCAATTCCTCATTTTTAGTTTTGCAAGTGCCTGAATGTAAGTGAGATCTGCAGATAAAGGCAGCTGTACATCAAGAAGGGTGTGCTGCAACCCAGGCAGAAATACACAGGGAGTTCTGAGCCCCATCCTAAACTCCCTGTTCCAGCAATATTCCTAATGCCATCTGTTGTTGCATTTGAATGTTTTTAGTCTTCTAACACTAGCTGATTAGTCTTTCCTTGTGCATCGGAAAGAATGGAAACGTCTCAAAATACATTTTTATAGCAGAGACTGCACTAAATGCAGAAAAAATGGCACAGAATCAGCTCATTCTAATGAATGGCAAAGGAGAGAAAATAGATAATTTGGATATCTTAATTATTAAAATGCAATTCAATATTGGTACTCCAAATATTTAATATATCACTGAAATCTTTACAGTGGAATCCTATCAGTATCTCTCCATCCTGTTTCACTGTATATGATTTATGGACATACACAAATACACTTCTGGGGACAAATCAGGTATTTCTGTGGAGAAACAAGTACAAAACGACTCAGTATCTAGAGACACACCAACAAAGACAATGCAGCAGTAATTTGCTTCAAGGCAGCTCCACTTAACTTTGGCTGATGCCAGGGTCCAGCAGGACTGCCCTGGCAGGGACCCAGGCCCTTGTCCAGCCCCAGAGCCCTGTGGACACGGCCCTGTGGGGGCACTCCGTGGCTCGAGGCTCTGTCCAGCCTTGCTGTCATTACCCCTCCTGAGGAACAGGATGCATTAGCCTGGGAAAAGTACAATATTAGTGCTTGCAGCTGTCCTGCCACTGCTCTCCTTTGAGAAAGGCTAAAGGGCTGCAAAGCTGGGGGTGGGGAGCTGGTGTCCCCACGGTGCTGATGGTCACGGTGTCTGTCAGGGCACCACGCCACATCAATCCCTTCCAGCAGCTGGGCTGTGCCTGCAGCTCCACTCTGCAAGTGACAGAAGTACTGAGAAGCCAGTTCTGTGCCCAGCAGCTACCAGTGTGCCCGGAGGAAAGAACGTGTGTGTGTGTCAGATCCACTGAGAGGAGCCGTGAGGAGCACACAGACCTAATATCTAACACCTAATAAGGCCCGAGTTTCCTTACAAAGGAGCGCAGCAACGCTTGGGAGTTGTGACTCTTGCACAAAGAGAATGGAAACGGAGCAGGAAAGGCTAGATTTAAATAAAAAACCCAAAAAATCAAACCCAAAAAGCTGCAAAACCAAAGTCCTACATGAAAATTGCAAAGGCACAGCCAGAAGGGTGCTCTGGATTATTCCAAAATTGGCCACCTACAACTTCACACACTCCTGAAATCCCAGGACTGTCTGTAGCTTAAAGCATCAGCTCTTCCTCTGGAATTCCTGGTTCTCGTGGCTGGTTACTAGAAGGAAAGAGGAAGTTCAGGAAGATTTTCCTTTCCACACAATATTTTGAAAGTTGGAATTTGCATTTATCATCTCTCTAAACTTTTGACTATCTCTAATTGTGGATGACTCATGTTATACCACTGGTAAAAGCACGTGCCTACAGCATCCAGCGTCTCCACCTCTGGATCAATCCTAATAAACATAAATATCCTTAAATAACCTTATCACCTGAAGGCAAATTAGACAAGAAGAGACAACCAGTCTTGTTTAACCAAACACATCTTTGCCACCTGTGCATAACTTGCATGCATTATATGGGAGAGTGTGAAATACTTAGAGGTTTTAAAATTTATGTCCAAGATTTGTAGGAAATACAATCAAACTGTTACTAGTAAACTTTATTTTTTGAAAGAACATTACACTATCAGCAAAATATTATAAGCAATACCCTTATTTTCAATCAATGTAAGTCAGATGTGTAATTCCTTGAAATATAACTGTCCTGTATTTGTCTTCCTACTTTGAAAGAACCCAAAATGTATTCGTAGGGTAAAGCTTATTCAGGGATCATGCAAAATAAATGCATTTTCCTGAAAGATCCATTTCATCCTGCTGTGTACAGGTGTACTGAAGTCAGGCTATGCATATTAAACCTCCACGTAAAAAACATCAGAGAAAAATATTGCTATCCCAGCAGTTTCTGCTATTTCCACAAGTAACTGAATGTGCAGATGCACAGGATACTTCAGCAGAAGCAGGACAATGTTTGTGTTATTCCTTTTACTCCCTGCTTCCTCTCATAGCTCTCAGCATCCACGTCTGACACTACACCTAAGAATGAGAGAGAAGAAAGGACTTTACAAATTGTGGCAAATAACATTAATCCATTGAAAAGGCCATAAATTAATCCTCTCTTTTTGGAGAGTAAAAGCTTGATAACTGTGAGCAAGTATTCTAGGAGCTCTTATTTCATTCCTGAACTGAGAAACCTTCATTAATTTGGGCTATTAATTGTGGAGATTCATTACTGGCATATTTTCATCATTTTAGTTTCCTTTTAATGTACCCTTAATGAAATGCTTCTATTTTCACACAGGGCTTCTATAGCAGCATTAACTTGGGCAGCTTTGCAAAAGCTGCACTATAAAAAAGGCAGATGAATGAGCCATGAGCTTATCATAAACCACTATGATTTACTAATAATGCTGAGGCCCTTTGGTATCAGGCACTGCATTAATAAAGGCTCTGTGCATTAATTGTTTTCTATACTCTGACGATTCTGCCCTTTAAAATACAGGCATCTGTGAACTCCTGTCTTAGAAGCAGCCAATTTATCTCTTTGGTGGTAAATATTAGTTTCAGGTGCTCTTCCCCTAGCTCTGCCTTCCTTCCAAACCCCCACAAAACTCCCACTGGCATTAATGGGACGTGAAACATGTGCAACACAGAGAGGAAAAAAGGGCTCCTGCACTGTGAAGGTGGCATCCAGGAAAACCTGGATGAGCAATATGTTAATTATCTGCATGTTACAAACATTCATAAAATATGAAATAAATAGTAGGAAAAAAACCACACAGATACAGCCAAATATACACATGGATACAACACACCCACTCTCAGAACGTGCACGGCCTCTTCAGGATCCTGAGACAAACACCTAACGAGGTTAATTGGACTGAAAACCCCAAATGATCTACATCAGCTTCTCTCCTATTCCCCAGACCTTTCCCTGTATGCCTTTATTAGGGTGAAAAGCAAAAGGGAATTCAGATTTTATTGAGGGGCCCTTCATATAAAATTTGTGATTGCAGCTGGTGGGCAGCACTGCTCACGTGCTGTTACAATGTGTGCACTTTGAATGATATCTACCCACTGATTTCCCAATCTTACTGACAAATCCAGTTTACAATTAACAGAAAATACTTTTAAAATGAGCTTTGTTTAATTTATGCAACAACCATCAAATTATTTTCAAATTTAATTTCAAATTCTTAGGTTTATGTTCGAATGAGAGAGAGAAGTATAAAAATCCTCATTGAAAACACCTCTGGCACCTCACTGTGATATATTTTACAGGCTATTTTTCCTTCCACAGGTACATTTTTAGGCATCAGGGTATTAACTGGATGGATTCTATACAAACTTTCTCAAGCCACATTGGTGAAAGCCCACCAAAACCAGCTGCAGCTACACAAATGCTCCAGTGGTTGGTATTTGGAGTGGCATTCAGCAGCCCATTTCTAATCAGCACATTTTTTAAGCATGTTGCTTGTATCAACCACTTAGTTACAACCCTAATATTAATTATATCTCAAATAGTTAGATGAGCAGCTTGCACTTCAGCTGTGATTAAATTTTTCCCCAGAATAGAGGAAGGGCAGAAAAAAGAGGGAAACTCTTTGTGTTCACTTAACTTTTAATTTCATTTCAAAGCCAGAAGTATGCAGCTCACTCTAATTGTAATCCAAATTTCAAGCAACAGTTTATCTTGCAACAAACAAGACTGGCAGAAACAACACAGTGTTTAATGGAATTTTTTTTTAAGAAAGAAATTTTAGGAATATTTTTGTGCTTCACCTTCGTGACATAACATTTCATAATGCTGTATTCCTTTAGTCACGAATGTCCTTAAATGTCACCAGCTCATTAGTACAAACATACTCTTCTTATAATTCCAGGTTACTTCTGATTAAACTGCATTTTTTAAATGGTACCTGCTCACTGAGGATTAATTAGAAGCACCTCCTTGAGGAGTTAATTTCTAAAAGCTAACCTACACAGGTATTTGCACATAACAATCACAGAGTTTAAATGATGAATTCCAAATTATTTGTAGTGCAACTTGACATAAGTCTGGGTTATTAATCTTTCCCAGCACCTTATTGAAAAAACAGTGAGCTGTGTTCTGTGTCCTTACATAGACAGTTCTGTGTACTTCCACAGAAAAGATAAAATTGCCTAAAAAAGATAACACAGGATGGAAAGCTTGAATTTCAGAGGAAAAGAGAAGACCACAACCTTCCCAAGACAGAAAATTGTACGTTTGAGTTTTTCTGCAAACAGTGCCACTCCCTGTTGCTTTACAGAAACTATAGGACTTAGGAATACTTATTTTGGAAAGGGCATTTCCAAAGATTTCACCCAAGAAGCTCGATGAGATCCATCAAAAAGGATCTAAAGTTGTCTCTGAAGTCCTTATTTAACCTGGGGTTTTTTATATGTACATCCAACCTGAACTGGTAGAGTTCCCTACAGCTAATGAAACTCCTGGCAGCTTCCCAGACCACTGGGCTACACTTGTGACATTTTAATCCTGCAAGCACATTCATTCCACTCCCAATATGATTTCAGTGATCTATATTTTTCCCTGTATTGACAGAGTTGTTTATGGCACTCCTCAGGTACAGGCCTTGGGTCCCATTCTATGTTTATCTGCTCCCATTAAGTGGTGTCATTAAAGACATTTCCACAGTTCTCTTGGCACTCTACGAATGTTTGTGACATTAAGGCTTGAATGTCTTCAAATTTCCTACAGCTAAATGTTGACAGGCTTGAATTCTTATTTATTGGTTCCCTGCAGTAACAAACTGCATGTTCCTCTTTGACAGTTGCTTTTGTGATGAGCTCTGTTCACAAAAGGCTGATGTTTTGAAACAACATTTGAGCAAACCCCTGCATTTTAAGGGCCAAATTTATTGCAGCACTAAAAAAAAAAAAAACCTTAAAAACACATCGATATAAAAGGATATAATGAGATGTTTAAATGTTATACTGAATCATATGGGCTTATTTCAAGCAAGCAAGTTCCACCAGAAAAAAAATTCTGGCTTTTGTTTAACTAGGGGATGAGGATAAAAGTATCCTCCTTCCCAGTTCTATTGAAGGACAAGGCTCCCACAATCATAACTTAACCTGCCAATGCAGGTCAGGATTTTATATCCCTGTCCAGCACCTATAGAAAACTCAGAAGTTCCAAATTAGATTAGTTTTTGTGTTACTTCCTTTTAGATACATTCCACTAACAGCCAGCTGAACAAACCCAGAACCTGAGCTCAGGGAGACATTTTCCCTGTTTTACATTGAGTGTCTTAAACAATACAGAAGAAAATGGAGTAGCAATTTATTTTGTTCAGCTAAAGGAGAGAAAACAAGGTTCATTTAAGGCATAAGGTACAACTACTAATTATATCTATGAAAAAAAAAAAAAGCCAAAAAAACTAGAAACAATAAAGCCGAGTTATCACAAATTCAGAATCTCACTGTTAAGCCAATATATAAAGTCAGCATATACAAAAATATAAATATTCCCTAAGCAGGTCAGAGATTTTTAATATAGACAGTGTTTTGGGAATATTTGTTTATGCAGAGCCTACCAATCCTGTATATACCAGCAGATAAAATGTAATTATACTGTATTCACTGCTGTGTACTAGAAATGTCCAAACATGAACTAAAAGAAACAGATAATCAAATGATAGTGCAAAAACTCTGTTCTGTATTCATTCACCCTTTGAACATGGGTGACATGAAGATCTTCATATCCTGTGCCAACCCATTGCCTTAGGCCTTGTGCTGCTGCACTCAATATTCAGTCCTGGGTACCATTTCGCACTGGAAACATAAATCACTAAATCTACAGATGGCAAGGGCAAGAAACAGGGTACCCAGAAGCCAGAATAGGTGATTCACAAAAGCCATAAGGCCGAGGTAGGAATGTGTTCTCCTTATTTTCTGTGCTGCAATACTTTTCTAAAGGTTCAGAAATAGGTATTTACAAACAGGAGTCAAGTGACTTGACTCTCAGTCATTTTTTCCTGTGGTATCAGCAGGATAACATTGATTTATTTGGGGACAAGTTCAAGCCCAGCATTTGTTCTTTGTAGACTGCCTCTCTAAAGGTGAGACTCATAGTTCAAATCTTATACACCAAATAAATTCCAGTTAAATCTACTTTGATGGCTTAATTGGGGTGTATGACTCAGCCTCCTGCAGAATGCTGAATTTCACTCTATGTTATTTGACCTTATTGTGAGAGCAGTGTTGCATCTTTTACTGTTTGTTTTATTCATGATCCAGAGGTGAATACAATAAATAAAACCTTGAAAAAGCATTTATGAAGCAGTTCCAGTGTTGGAGGAAAACACTGTTTACCTTAGTCCTGGGTGAGCAATGGTACTGCAAACACCAGCAGTGCTCAGGTTAACTGTTCATTCTAGAGATGTGGTTTGACCCCATTTATGATGTTACCATCGCCCCAAAACCCCAGCCTGAACATGGTACGAGGTGCATGCAATACAGAACAGACAGAATACTCCAAAAGGAATTTCCTTCTTCACCAAACAATTCTGCCTAAGTTATGGGAAATTATCACATCCAAGTTGGGCATGGGGAACAGCTTCCTTGCTGATGACTGAGTGGGATTTTCAGATGTGTACACAAAGTGCATCTCACACTACATTTGTTCCATCAGCATATTAGCTACCTGTGGCTTGTTCTGCTATGCTCCAGTGAACTCCCAAGTGAACCAACATGCATGGAGAAACCACATTGCTTCATTAGAACACAACTGTGCTCAGATTAATAAAGACTGGTATTAGTAACTGTTAGTAACAGAGACTCGTTTTCTGAAACCAGGCAAATTAATAGGTTTACAATTTTTCAGATGTGGCTCATTCAGCTACATCTTGGAGGGTTTAAACTTGCCCACCCTTAAGATGATGTGTGTGCCCAGTAAGGAAAGGGACACTGGAGCAAGGTGATGGAAAAAACACCCATCTCCTGTTGGCACAAACTCCACACCAGGATGGCTCCAGGGCATCGAGTTCCTCTGTCTGCATTTCACCACTTCCCCTGGCAGTGCAGAATTCCACGCTGCTGCTCTGCACCAAAGCTGTGGCTCTGGCAATGCCCCTGTGGCAGGCAGGACTCAGCCCTGGCATCGGGCTGGACCAGCAGCTTCAGGGAGCAGTCAGAGTGCCCCAGTCCAGAGTAGAGAAATGCAGAGCCCTGGGGATGCACACACTTGGAAGTTTTACTGCTGAAATGCACTCATGGCTTTTGCTCAGAAGGAAATTACTCAAAACCTCAACTCCAAAGCTTGAGTGGGCTTAAATACAGCCATGAAATCGCTGTATTAATCTGTGAAGTTCACGTTTCCAAAGTGTCTTCTACTGTGCAGAGAGAATTGTGCTGAGCCCTACTGTAGGGGTGCCAGGCAGGTCTGAAACAAACCTCTCTTCTCTCCTAACACTGCCCTCCACCCCACTGATCATGGATCCTTCAACATGGACCCACATGGAGCAAAGAAACATGGATGCTTTTGGAAAAGCAAAGTGACACAGTCCTGCTGCAAGTAATGCAGCAAAGGCTGTCAAAACTGAGCCTGAAGCTGCTTCCCGTGGTCCCACCCATCACCTGCAGGCTCTTAGCCTGTAGGGAAAGCTTAACCTTGGAGGAGCAGGAACAGCTCCAAGTCCCCTGACAAAAACCATCCTCATAAAACAAACACACTGCTTCCTTTTAAGGGAAATGACAGCCCATGACCCCCCGTTCCAGGACCTTTTCATGTCTGCTACATTTTTTAAGATACAGATACTAAGTCTAGAGCAAAATGTCAGCCATTCATATACTTTAGCAGTTTAAGGAGAAGAATTAGTCGATGCAGAAGAAAAATCCCCTAACCTTGCAGTTTTACTCTATTTCTAGATATTGATTGCACTGAAGCTCATAATATCCACTTTACCAAGAGGAGAGGGGCAATAGCAGCAATTACCTGTTCACAAAGGGAAACATAAAAGCTCTACCAGGAACAGTTCCTGAAATTAATTTAGGAGTAGATTTAGATGAATTTTTTAGTCTGAAATTTTAAGAGGCTTATAAACTAAATATCGGTTTCACTAACTATTCAATTTTTCACAATATTTCATAATACATAACAAGCCCCATCAGAAGAGTTAAAATTAAAAAATATATATATAGTTCATCTAGATGATGTTGACAAATTTTCTGTAACTACTCTTCAATACAAGTACTCAGAATCCAGGAGTCATCAAACAAAATCTCAAACTCTAAGGTAAATTTCAGAGATACCCTGAGTTCTTACCTGATTTTTTTGGGGTTTTTTAACTTGGTGGGTTTGGTGGGTTTTTCTTTGAGGAAAGAACAGAATTGGATCCAAAGTGTAATAAATATTTCTACAGTATAGTGCAGTGGGGAAAAAAAGAAAATGCTTTCTTATCACTAATTAGAGTTCTCCATCTGAAGGCATTTTATGGCCCCCCAGTCTGGCCTGGAAATAAACTCTTTGCAAAAACCTAGAGCCAGCCATGCAAAGCCTTGCTCCATAAAGGTTGTGCCAAAGGTCTAAAGGAGGAGAATATCCAGAGCCATTCAAACCACAGATCCTGAACAATAAACTCCAAAAATCTCTGCAGGAAGAAGGAGGAAATAAATATATTTTCTTATCGTGCGTCTTGAATTCCAGTTCAATCCAATCTTCCTGTCTTAAGAGCTAACCCTGTTTGCATTCACACTGCAGAGAGCTCCACAGAGCTTCCTCCTTTCTGGAAATTACGTGACAAATTGTTCTGGTGCCATCTGATGTCCCACCAGCCAGCAGGGAGCTCTGCCTCCTGCCAAGCCACTGCCCAAGGCCTCCGAGGGGATGCAGCACACAGGGAAGGGAGGAGAGAAACCCCTGGTGCTGCAGAGCAGATGTCACATGCAAAGACCATCCTCAGCTGAGCAGCAAAGCACATTGCAGTTCAGGCCTAATAATTCATGAGTTTAAAGATTCTAATCCATCACGGGTAACACTCAGCAGTCACCTGCTCCCCGGAAAGTCAACTGCAAAGTGCCAGGGAAAGTCAGATACAAACACATTAAATTCTAGCACGGAGCTGCAGAACCACTGAGATCACTGTACCTCAAAATCACTTATTAGTCATACTAATTTAAGGTAACACTCTAAAATTAAGCCTCTGCTTCATAGGGCTAAGCCATGAATCACCATAATATATGAATCATAACTTCAAATGCAGTAATGAAACGACATGGGAAAATAATACAGTTTGTTCAGGAGAGTGCTTATTATTCCATTTCACAGAAGACTGAAAAAAAGCAAGTTTCATTATTTTTATATAATCATTCTAAATTGCAAAGTCCTCCACACATCCAGCCTATTTAAATACCATTTTAACAATGTAATTGCTAGAGATATTTCTCTCTGTCTTCTTTTGAAAAAAAAAACTACACTGGTAACAACACCTTAATTATTTTCTTTTTCATTATTCGAAGGGGCTGACACCTGGCAGAAACAATTTTGTTTATATTCGTTCCTATTGGGGTACTCAGCTGGAGAAGGCCCGAGTGAATAATTAACTAATCAGTGGAAATGCAGTGCAATTCCAGCACAGAGGAGATCTTGGGATTCCCACTCTGTGACAAAGATAATTTCACATGCAAGCACGAGAGTCTTGGAATTCTACATCCTTAAATACAAAAAGATTAAATATTTGTTCCAGGCTATGGCTGTCAATGTTTTATGTGTTTAAAGGCTGTGGACTATGCTCATCTAAGCTTTTATTTTTGCAGCAGGTGCACCTTGGCACAAGGAATTTAACAACAAATCTAACAACAAATTCCACCTGACATTTGGCACCACCTCCAACCCACTGAAACCAATGCAATGACAGCTCCTGAACAAACGTTATCCTCTGCACAGAGGAGTCAGTGGAATTACTTTATGCACAGGAGGTTACACACTTACCATGTAATATTATCCACTTTTTCATCACATTCCTTTGAAGTTTGAAAAGCTTTGTGTACATTCTTGATTCAAACTCCAATTCATACCCAGAGGAAGAGAATATCAAATTTTCTGAATTCTAATCTCTCCTTTCAGGGATAAATTGTCCAGGGACTGGAATCAAAGGTGTTGAGCTTAATTTGCTTAGACATGTGCTGACCTTCCCCGAGAACTACACAGTTATTACATATATTATATACCAGATATTGGGCTTTAAGCTTAGGGCCGAGCACTCAGAGGTTAGACACCAAACCACATTTTCACGTTTTAAAATCTGGAACACATCCAGTCATCATTTTCAGACAGAGAATGTATGTTTACACCCAAGTTTTTTCAATAATTGCAGGACAAGGAGGGGCAGCACAGAGCTGCTCACCTGTGGCTGCTCTGAAGCAGAGAATCCCTCACACATGAAGAGCTTTTTACATTTATACCCCCAAAACATTTTGATTAAAAACCTAACTAATCTTACAAGAAGTCTTGTCCAAATGCAATCAATTATATTTTGTTCAAAATGAAGCTGTAGCACCTCTGTGGAAGAAAAATGAGAGGAGATGGTGGTTTGTGGAGGCTCCCTGTTGATAAATGGACAGAGAGCTGGGAGCTCACCAACTTCATTACTGCTCCAGACAAATTAAAACAAATGCACTCCTTTGTATTTCCTGAGCTATATCCTTTCTTACCCCAGAGACTGAATAATTGGACTTTAGGTCTTCTGAATAATGCCAAAGATAGACTAATGATCCATAAAATTTTAACCATGTGTTTTCTTGTCCTTTTATAACATGTTAAAATATAAAGATTGGAATACTTCAAATAACAGCACTGCAGAACTTGGTCACCACTTACCAGGTACCAATAACCAAGGGGTTTAGTTTTATATAGAACCAGATTAAGCGAGGTTAAAGCTGATGAAACTACTTCAAGATAGATAGAAATAATTGATTCACAAATCAAAGTTGTAAAGCACAGCCACTTTTTGCCTCTCAGAAATCAGGTTGAACAGGTAGTAACAGGTTGCATCTGAAATTTGTGCTCATTTCTTCAAAAGGTATATGAAACTCCACATCCCCCCAAGCTATCCTCTGTGACAGCTAGAGCACAAAATACTAGAAAAGAATGAAAAATAATGCAGCAGACTAGAGGTAGTAGCCTAATTTTCTAGTCTGGTATGGTGTAAATGTAATATTAATTTTAAAGGTATCTCAGTATATAAAGAGGCAGATCCCAAGCCTTTGCAGTCCTATTCACATTGCTGGAGTGCTGATTACTTAAAATAATTAAATTAAAAACTCCCTAAAAGTGTCATAGTAGAAAACTTCACGAAGGCAGGGAGGAAAACAAAACTGTTCTAGACTAAACAGTAGAAACACACAGTGAGTTTGGTGATCCAGAAAACCCTTCCCTTCTAGCAACACTGCAAGGAGCATTGACTAATTTGAAATCATAAAAAATGTGTGCAATCTTCAAATAATTTTGATTGACGTGAATTACACTCATCTTTTTTTTGAGCTTCTGGGACAAAACACTGAATTAAATAGATAGATAGATATCTATGACTGTAATACTATGCTACATACACTGGAGGTCGAATACATTTAATTTAACAGTGCCCCTTTTGTGTTTGTCTGTCTGCCTGAATGTTTAAAAACAGATTACTGGAAGACTATTCTGACAGGGTTTTTATTAGCTAGATTTACTTGTGAGCAAAAGTTTAGAAATGAATTAGCTCCAGATGAAAGTATCACAGATGATGTATTACAAAAACATCGCAAATCCAGCTCCCTAAATTAGAATACTATATTACAAAGTGTCAAGAAGCCTGCTTAATTTTCCCTTTTATAAGGGAA
Organism: Aphelocoma coerulescens; assembly: GCF_041296385.1. Lineage (NCBI taxonomy): Eukaryota > Metazoa > Chordata > Aves > Passeriformes > Corvidae > Aphelocoma > Aphelocoma coerulescens. The sequence goes on along the minus strand of NC_091018.1, from coordinate 3,218,883 downwards.
ATATTCCCTTCTTTATATAAGCACCCAGCAGACATGTTTATTAGATAGGGCCACCTGTCCCCCTTTCACTGACCTATGTACACACACATTTCTAAGTTGTTCTGAAACTTTTGTGCAGGGCCAGGAGTTGGACTTTGCTGTTCCTTGTGGGCCCCTTCCAACTGAGGATCCTCGATGATTCTATGAATTTGTTAGACAAGGCATCTTTTTAGACAAAGTTGCAGCCACAGGAAAGTAAATCAAAATCTGGTTTTGTCTGTAATGCCAATTCTTCCCCTCGTTGGGCAGAGAATGATTGAGGGCTCAACTCTGAGCCGCTCCAGTCCAACTGCAGCCCTGGTGCACTGGCAGGGACTCCCACCAGCTCAGCCCTTTTAGCCTGATAAATAATAATAAAGAAAAATCATCAATTATGTTCTTACATGTCTTTGACTCTTAAATTGAAAGATTACTGGAGAATTAAAATTCTGCTATATTTGGGTCAGGCTTTGGTTTTAATTAGTGCAAGAGAAAATAGTGGATATTACTTACTAACCTACAATACATTTTCTATATTTTTTAAAGCTAGTTTGTGCTTTAGTTTACAATTCTCCTGAATCCTCAATTAACAAGGAACTTCCAGCTAGGGTAACTTTACATTGCACATGTAAAATACCAGTATTTTGGACATGTAACATATTTATCAACGTCTCTGGTGCCTGCCCTTGTCATCCTTCAGTCCCCAGCACTGATATTGGCAGGGATGTCACATCACTGGGTACAGACTGGAATCCTGAAAACCCAGTTCCAGAAACAAGGATGCAACTTTGAGGAAAGATTTTAAGGCAGAACTTGTTGACAGTTTTACAGTTTTTCTAACATGCTAAGGTAACACTGAGTGCTTGAAGCAAGACTCCCTTTATTGGCAGGGGGTATTTTTGCCCAGCACATTTGATATTCTCTTTTTAGATGGAAGCCAGTGTATTAGTGCAAAATGAGATATGGCCTTTATATATTTAACCATGAATACTATTGCAGTTGTGATAGCAAATACAGGACTTATTACAGCTTTTTGGATCGTTCTTTTATCTCCAGTACTCATAAAGTCAATATATTAAACATGAAAGGACTTAAGATCACATCTCCAATATTTAGGGAGCTCCTCATGCCCTTCTAGAAATGCTGCTGGTCTTTAAATTCAGCAAGCCATCATCACTCTTTGTCATTTCTAAATTTATACGAGTGGAAAGTCACAGAGAAAATATACAGGGGAGAAGAAAAAACATGTTCTGAATATTTTTAAACTATAGCTAATATCAGAACAGCCTATGCAATATGCAGATTATTTTTTTTTCTCCATCTTTTGACAGTCATTGAAATGAATTCCAACTGGAGATCTGAAAAGCTGGCATAAAGCTATTTTTCCCTCTTGATTCTTTTGTATCCTATACTGAGCTCAACTGAACTGGAGAGAACAGTTATGCATATTACAGCTGAAAAGAGCTGAGGATACAAAATGCAGATCTTTCTGGGAACGAATATGATCGCTCTCTCCATGCAGAATATGAATTTGTCTCCTTTTGGCATCCTTCTCCACAATGGACTCTAGAAGTTTAAGGTTTTTTATTTTCCTCTCTTCACAGGAAGGGAACCAAGTGAAGCATCACTTCAACGTTAATGAAAAGCCCCAGGCTGGTAAGGAGTTTGAGGACAGTTTAACTCACATCCAAAAGATTAATTTGGCAAATAATTTGTGTCTGGACATGATTTGATCCTTTGGACAAATTTAGGATGTTTGTAGACCATTGGTGTTCTGTTTGTTATTTGCACAACTGACATGGAGAATATAAATATTTTACAAATACCAACATGAATTTTGAGGGAAGTGCAAGGTCTGAGAAAGCTTCAAGCTTTGGGATTACTTTAAAGGTCATCCCAAATACAGTTCAGAGATGACAACAGACCCAAACCAAGGGATGATCAAGTTTGGGATTCCATAATTACAGAAATTCTGAATGATAACAACAGTGTATATCCCTGAAAATTATAACTGCATACAAAATCTAATGCTTATGGCTCAAACTATGGAAGAAGTAACTCTGTATGTGCAACAAGTTCAGAAAGAAGAATTTTTAAAGCAATCCCATTGCTTTTGAGTTTAACTGTAGCCTGAATCATACTCTATGCACACATCCTTCTCTCTTCATTGCAAAGAGAGTTAAGCTTAAAATTAAAAATGAGGTCTCTGTACTGTACCTTTGCTAGATGGTCACAGGCACCAAAACAAGCAGGGATAACACCAAAATAGTATCTGTACATGTGTACACTTGTGGGAACACTATCAAAGTGACACAGCAATATCTAAGTGACACAAGCATGCTAAGTTTGAAAAGGAATTTAAGCACTTAGTATATGGATACATGCTGCACCCTCATTGCCTCGCCAGGAATCCTACCTGACTGAAAACACACATCAGCTTTTGGTGATCACTCAAGGATGTGACTCAGAAAATACAGCACATAACACCTTCTAATATATTTGTATTCCAGAAAGAGAATGTTCCATGTTTTATCAACCTCAGAGGAATCTTGTGAAGCTCAAATAGCACAGGAATGTTTTTCATAGTCTGCTGATAAAGAAAGAGCTGTAAGAGGAAGCTTAAAGAGTTTCAGGACTAGTATATATCTGATCTCCATAACTGATAAATATTAGCATGTCCTTTGTAGTGGGTTGCAGTTAATATTTAATAAAAATATAATAGATATGATATAATTAAGATGCTCTTCCCCAAAATGAACCCCAAAATCTGCAAGTCTCCAGATTTACAAAGCTGCAGTTACCATGAGACAGGGAGCAAACTGGTCAGTATCTGTCTTTTTTTAAGCTCACTGGGTTTTTCATTCTGTCATCTGTGGTCAAGTCTCTTCCCAACAAATCAGGTGAGAAAGCGTAGTAATGTGTAAGGATAGAGGCAAAAAAAAAAGGATATCTAGAAAATGGCCTTGCAAAGGGGCTGGAATACAATTCCATAAAGAGAGAAGTCATAAAATGAGATGAAAAAACCCAAGGAAAAAGTGCCAGCTTCGGAAAACAAAAACATTTAAACCAAAATTTTAAGTCTAATTCTTTTCTTCAAAAAAAGAAAAGGGGAAAGAAATGGGTAAATGAGGAACTTTGTCAGAACTTTTCCAATTTCCTCTAACTTCCGTAGCTTTTTTCTCTTTTAATTCTAATCATTCACCTCCACTGTGAAGTTATTTACAGTTTCTTGTCAGTTATGAATAAAAAGCAAAAATAAAAGACTACGCTCTGAAATATCTATTTACATCAGTACCTCTGCAGACAACATTGTTATTCTTTACTTGAGCTGTTTCCAATTCAGATTAAAGTGAAAGTATATCAGGTCCTCACTAGCAATTTAAAAATCCTCCACTCATGTGTGCCAGGTTTTATATATTTTGGAACATATGCCAAAACATAGCTGCTTAAGACAGGGTGCTTTAGGAGAGGGAATTGTGTGAGAAAGAAAATGAATAAAATAATCACAAAAATATTTTATTCTTCTGATTGAATTTTTATCTCATCTCATTTTCATGCATTCCCTTTTTTTTTCCCCTCTCTAAAGCCAGTGATACTGAATGCTGATAAGATTACATTGGTGCAGCTCCAGCCCATCACTTTATTTAAGAAACTTGGACATACACACTTTAAGTAAATAAATCTGTCCTGAGAATATTTCCTAACTGGGCTAAGGACTCGTGTGAATACTATAAAACCCTGTAGGCAGGGTGCTTGGTGGCAGATGATAAATTACCTGATTAATTCACTGTTGCTCCTGGAGAGCTCTCCCTTAACCCACTGCCATTCCTGTCTGGTTGCTGGCCATGCTCCTGTGGCAATGACCAGCAAAGGCAAAAGCAGCCCCTTCAAGGCAAGCATGGAAAATAAGTTTAGTGTAACAGTGAAACAGTGATCTGAGAACCAGGGCAGGGAAAGGTTTTCTTATCACTCGGTGATGAAACCTCTCACATACATAGTTAAGGTTATTGACAGAGTTCTGAGCTTCTAGAAAGCAAAGTTCACTGTCACTCAAGAACCTGAAAAACAAGGAGGGAAGAGTTAGAGTACTTCAGATCTGAATTTTTCAGGTTTTTCAGGTCTGGAAAGCTGAAGATGTATTGTCAAGGAAAAAATCAAACCAAATGAACCCTAACTCTCTCCCTTCAAGTGGCCACTGTTAAGAGTCACTGCATTCATTATTGCAGCAGAGGGTCACTGAGGGATCTGCTGGAGCAACTTTCCAGGGCTGCATTGAGAAATGAGGCCCAAAGACCTGTGAGACTGTAATTGTGATAGGGAGAATTCATCTAAAAACCCTGGTCACCATTTTCCCCCACCAGACTTCTCTGTGCCAAATGAAACATACATTGAAATTAAATAGTTGTATTTTGACATGGATATGTCAAATTTACTGGTTTTTTGAATATTATGAGAGTTTAAAATACTTAACAAATATTCTTGGGACACATGCTTGTCTGTACATTAAACACATACTGACATTATTACAACAATACAGAAATATCTTCTAACATATCACATGATCTTTCATGCTGCTGGTTGCAGAAATCCACAGTGATATTAAGTGATTGCATTGTTTCTGTCAGTGCACTGTAGCAGGAAAAACAGTAATCTGGTTCCAAAAATTGTTTGTAAAGTAAATCACCAATTCAACCAGAAGTACAGCTACTAAACTTAGTGCCATTGGGAATCCTCTCAAAGTAACACAGGGAGATACTCAGCTGCAAAAGTTTATACCAGATCTGTTCACAGAGTTGCTCAAAATGGCTGAAAACACAGCAATGACGTGCATTGTTTTATTTAATAAGAACAGAAAAGAATTTACTTCTACTGCTAAAAATTTCCTGCAATTCAAGGAAATCTATAAGTGATATGGAAGCTATTTTATCTTCCACTCACTCCATACTTTCTGCATTTCATTTTCATGAGCCCCTCAAAGCTCCTTTGAAATTGTACAGTTTCTGGGTTTGAAAGGATTATAAATTTCATGGGTGAAGAATCCCTAACAAACATGCTGGGACATGTTATTGTCATGTCGCTTCTCCTTATATTGACAAGCAGTGATGAAAGCTGGATGTGCTTTCCCCAGCTCTGATCTACTGCAGTTTCTAAATCAGAGACATGAAAGGCACCTCCATCCAAGATACAAGTCAAGGTGTGCCAAGACCTCTGAGGATTCAACGAACAAAGATTTCCTGTGATTTGTAGGTGCCACTATTTGTGAGATTTCTGCTTTATGTTGAAACACATCCTATAGAACTTGATAGCTACATCATCCAGAGCAAAATCCTGGAGCCTTAATCAAATTTAGGAACACTTTGTTTAGAATAATTTGAGGATATGATTTGGTTTAGCTGAATTGTGCTGGTCACAACAATCAAAAGTGGCTCGAAAGATTAGATCCACACCTACCCAAAGATGAGCTTATTTCTGTCACAAATAAAAGTGGTCCAGAGGAGTCTCTATTTACAGCCACTTACTCCTGGCTCAGGGCTACTCTGTGAGATCAGGACTGCAGGGATGTTGAAATACAATCTCTTTTCACTGGTCACAAGTTTCCAAACTGAGAAATCACAATGTCTTTCACCTCGGGACCACTGGGACCAGCAAGGATTAGCAGAGCCATAAAAATGACTGAAGAACTAGGAAACAAGCCTGGACAAAGGATTTAAAACTTCAGACTGTTTCTCTCGAAAATGAAAGTTTAAAAGAGACTCCAAAGTCTAAATATCTAAAATACATCTGAGCCCAATGAAAACAAATGCAGAGTTTTACATGTCTGCAGAATACACAGTTCAAAAATTATCACCTACAGCTTCCCAGAGACAAAACTGGATTTTATATTATGTGAAACAGGTTCAAAAAGGTAACAAGTCAGACTTGGGCACAAACAATAAAATGTCTGCAAATAATGTGGAGCAAAGCTCCTCTCTTTCTGCTCGTTGATAAATCTCAGGTAGAGCACCACGAGTCAAGGAAAATGATGGGATTCCTCAAGGGACTATTGCAAGAATGAAGAGTGTGAAGGTGACTTTCAACAGGTATGTTAGGGAAAAGCATTTTTAAGTCTAATCCATTGAGCTTACAAATTTAAAAGGATATTTAACACAACCAACAGTCTTATTGGTAGGACTGCTGCCAGGACAAACAGGAGCTTTCAAAGGACCTGTGTCTGTAAGATCCACCACGCTTCTTCCCCCATCCCATCTGACACCAGCAGCCAAATGGATATGGGACACACTCAGCATTCCTAATAGGATGAGAGTCCACAGTGCTAGAAAACGACATTCACATGCTATTAATGAACCTTTAACTGGAATTTTTCCCTTCAGAGCAGATCAGAAGAAATGCCACCAAATGATATCTTCTGCAGCAGGAAGATCTGTATTTCTGGATGACTTCCATTACTGGGCTCTGACCACTTTGGATCATTACAGGTTTCATTTTTCATAAATATCATTTTTTAGTTTGGCAGGAGATAATAACATCCAGCGAGCTGACCCAGCCTCAGATAATTACTATCAAAATTGGTCCTGCAACCTCAATTGGAAAAAGTTTTCTTCTTCTCTTCCTGCCTAAAACTGCTGTGCTGCATGGGTGTATCTCAGCAGCCCCGAAATAATTACACCAGAGGCGAAGACTGAAGAAATAATTCACTGCAAATACCTCTATTTTTTCTGGTTGTGAAATATTCAGTGGTTATGCTGTGTTTGCATTTGTTCTTGTATTCACTTTGATGACTAATCACCTATAGCCCTCATTACTGAGGATGGAAAACACAGTGTTTAACATCAATGACCACATGGTAAAATCTACTTTCACTTTTAGGGCCCAGTCATCCCCTCAAAATTTATAAAAACTTTGCCACTGTTTAAGTTGATACTGAAACAAGACAACTAAGGTGAAGCAGGTTCATATCTAAACAGAATTGGGGCTATTTAAAACAGATTTTAAAATGCCTTTCTGGGCTTTACCCCACTGGACTGCTTGAGGCAGAATTTCCAGAAAAAATGGTGACAAATTTCTTGAGACTGCCAGGTTAATTCAGCATGCAAAGCATTCCCACAAGGACCAGGAAACAGAAATGTCACTTCAGTAAACAGTTTCAAAAGTATTCCCAGGATCTGAGGACTACTTGTGAGGAAATTTCTGCATTTTTCAGGATGTGCAACCTTTCTGTTTTCTGTTCTCTGACAAGTGGGGAGCATTTATAAGCACAAACCAGCTCGACCACTTTTTTGTCTCAAAGTGTAGATGATTATTTCACTAAAATAAAAACCTTTAAAGACAGGGAATAATTTAAATATGTATGAAGTCACACTAGAATACCACATGCTGTATCACAGAGTATTTGGGCTGCAGGTCAGAAAAGAAAACCTGAAGGGAAAAATCTTGCTGACAAGACATTATTTTATTCAGGTACAAAGTGTGAACACAGTATCAAAAATGTGTTTGCTGTGGCCCAAAGAATCTTTTGCATCTCACAATACTTTCTGAACAGAACACTTTCATAGCTCTGTAGAAGAAATTGCTGAGTAGCACTGAAGTTCCTGATGAAACTGCAGAAATAATTACTCAACAGAATCAGAAGATTGGTGAAAAATAAAAACGGGATTGGAAACAATGGATTGGAAGCAAAAGCAGTGAGTCAGTCTGAAACATTAATACCAACTGGCTAACTCTTAAAAAGAAAACACCTTGACTAGAGTAACAAAAAATGGGTTTGAAGAAATAGTAGTTCTTGGTTGTAACATCCCTAAAACCCACAGCAGCACAGAGACTGATTGGGGTTCCTTTTCAGAAAATGCTGGAAGTCTTGCCACAAAAGCATCCATTCGAGCAGACTCCAGGGTTTCTGTCATTTCACATGAACAGATCCTGCATTACTAAAATCTTCTCTGGAACCCACTGGTGCCTGCTTTGAAGTGAATATTAAAACAGTTTGCAGATAACTTGCAATTGCTGTTGAATTTCAATTGTTTTCCTACCCAGGCATCCAGAGTGCAATGGCACTCAGAAGGCTACTGGAAAATCCAGGAAAAAAAACAGATTTGCACAGCTCATCCTCAGTTTTATCCCACAGGGATGTCTCATACTATAAATCTCATGGACAGTGATCAAAACATCACAGAATGTTTTTAGTTATGCCATTGCTTTTGAATGAACTAATTTTTGGACAATGTTAAAATTGGAGATACTCATTAGAGGTAGCTAAGGAAATGTGGAAGGAATTGGAAGAGACCCATAATATAATTTCCATATGTCTAACTCTAATTTTACTTACACAGTTGTGAATCATTTGACATCTGAGCACCAGGACACAAAGGCTCTTCCAGATCCAAACCACTTTCATCTTAGAAGGAACCCAGCTATAAAGAAGCTACAGTAGAATATGAATGATATTAACAGAAATTGGGTGTGTTTTTTTAAATAACTTCTCCTACTTCAGTGTATTTATCCATTCAACCACGGTAGGAAATTAATGGACAGAATATCATGTAAAGTTTTCATTTTAAATCCAAAATAAGGATCTTGCAGGAACTTACAATGTATTTGAAAGATTTATTCCAGCGATGAATTTGTTTCTAGTTAACAAAAAAACAGAACTGGAAAAATGTAAGCATGACAAACTAGGCTCACACTGAAGATAAAAGTTTTTAACAAGCTCTGAAATTTTCAAAGAAAAACAGAGAACAGCCCTTTTTTTCTTATACTTATAAATATCATGTTTACATTCCCCACTTTAAAAGCAGCATTTCACTGGGTGCCTCACAGAACTGCAAAAGCTACCAGGAAACCAGAATGACTTGCAGAGCAGGGTCAGTCAGTGCCAGCTCCATGAACTGCCTCTCCCACTTGTACCAAAGTGTGCAGGTTTTACAAAAGCATTTTTTACTGCACTGCTAATTTAACTTTCAGTGTGTGATGTCTTGGGCATATTGATAATCCATACTCTCTTCTCTTTGTTGTTTTATAGAAGTAAAACATTCAAAATCCTTTTCCGTGTCAGTCCCAGCAAAGGAATCTTCACATTCCTAGAAGATGTTTCTTCTTTCAGATAGCAGGGCAGAATTGATGAGGTGCATGAGCAGCTATCAACACCCCGAGAAAGCTGTTAATAATTTTTGGCAGGTGTCTCCACTAAATAGGTTCTATCTGGAATGAAGCATGGGCCAAGGAAGTCTGAATTTCACTGCTGATAAGTCAGTCCAGCCCACAACACAGACTCATTTCTTGGTTCTCAAAAGGATAAAGGACTGCTCTCTGGGACTTTTTTGGCAAGCTGTACTGGAAAGGTATTTTGGCAAGGATACAAGAGAAAAATGTTCATTGAGTGTGAACATACCTGGAGATAAGAAGTATCCATCTCCCAGAGAAGTCCTTATTCATTACTATCGAAATACACTTGGCAAAAGTTCTCAGTTTACTTCAAAAGTAATGAGGGCTAGAACATATTTGAGATGAGGAATAAATTAGCTCAGACACAGCATTTTTTTTCTCAATTTTAAGCACTTCATTATGAAGGCATATTTGTCAACTGCTATTCTTTTCCAGGTTCTGACTCTGCTATTAAAACAGGCAGGATGCAGACAAGAGACAGGAACTGCTTCTTTCTCCAAGTCAGGACTCCAGAAGAAAAATGAAGTTTACCCAGGAGATTTCTATGCTGCAACTCATGTGATGGATATTAAAACAAAACAAAATAAGTAATAGAGGCTCAACCTTCCCCTTGTTCTAGAGATGAAAAGATCATTCCAAAGCCAAAGGTGAAAGTATTGGGCATGACCAGCTTTTAAAAGAATCTTGTGCAGAGAGTACATCCTTTCAATTAAAACTGGCAGGTAAAATTTAAATGTTTTAGTTTTAATCAGTGTTTTTTAACTAACTTGAAGGCCTTTTGTTGCAGCATATGTGCTGCTGTATTTTCAGTCTAAGCCACAAACTAACAATCTATTTCTTACACACGAGAAGGGATGGGGACTCTCCAGCAGCCAGATGGGGAAAACCCAGGCAGTGGAAGGAACCAAATGAACAAACTTGGGAAAGAAGGAGAATCCACCTCCTCAATTCTAACTTTGTGCTCTGTGCACTCTGATGCATTTATTTGCAGGGCTATTTTTCTTGGAATGAATCTGAAAAAAAAATTATTTCACTGACAATATATCACACGCAAAATACTTCAAATTCACAATGCTTTTAATTTTCAGAAGTCTACGTTTCAAAATTTGGTCCCAGCAAGGCAGGAATGATGGGTATTCTCCAGATAACTAGCAGAAAGTGAATAACTCTATTTGGAAGTGACATGAAGAAATAAGAGACAAATTTCTCTGTCAGGCCAGAGATGCAACAATTCTGCCTCCCTGGTGTTGGTCTGGGGGTTGGTCTGACTCTTGGAGCAGCACACATTCCATGAGTCCCAACAAAGGACCTCATCCTTCACCACTTCTGCAGCACTGTCCTTTTAAAGAGGAATCTGTCCATTTTTCATTCAGCACCACTGTTTTATTTGTGAGATTTTTGTCAACATACCCCATCTCATTCCTTGAAAATGCAGGTTGTTTTTGCGGTGTCTTTGCAAAGAGAATCTTACAGAGTCAGCAAAGAATTAAAATCTCTTATCTTGTTTTAAACGACAACTTTGATGCTTCAAGGGTAAGTTTTAAAAGAATATTTAATTATAACTATTTCAAGAAAACCTGATGAAAATGAAGTATAAAAGATAAGGGCTTTTTTGCATCTTATAAAGAAAACGTCCAGTTAAGATGAAGAAAAGTGCTTTCCTTTGTACATTTGATAATAAAATAACCTTTCCCTCTTTCATTAGTAAACCTTGGCAGGGTACTTTTTCTTAACACTTTTTAACCTTAAATTTTTTATGAAAAGGATTTTATAAATGTCATGGCCAGCTCGGACCAGCTGACAGCAGGAATAATGAAGGATGGGTGCTATACAGAAGCTGCTGCATTCTGCATGGCTGGTGCATCTTTAGGATGACCTGTGGCACCTCTGCTACAGACTTCTGGGTCTCTAAAATACAAGACAACAAAAGAAAATGTTATTTCCAATTTAAAATCTCTCTTCAGAGTACTGACCAGTACAAATACAAAAAGGCTGGTTGGTGACCTACGGATGTGCTGCAGAGCTAATCTGTCACCAGCAGAGATGAACAAAGCAATCAGAGGGCCACAAGCAAAAAATTATATCCTCTGCTTTGTCCACAGCTGCAGACACAGCACCAGCTGTCCTTAATAGAATCAGACTGCGGGGGGAGAGCACCATTTGTTTCTTGATGTTAGTGTCTCCCTCAACAAAAATAAACAGTAATAACACAGGCAGGAGCTTTGCTGCTGGAAAGTGTGCGGGATCTCAAGGGAGTTTGGGAATTAAGATGTCTTTAGGAGGTCTTCCTAAAACATACTGGCTCTTGAAACCTCAACAGGTTTTCAATATATGAGATCTCAAAAGAGAGGCAGAAAAATTCCTCCTAGACATCCTGTAAAAGCCCCTTACACGAACAGGAACATTTATTCTGAGTATTAAGAAGCAGCTGTCATTGTTGCGGTTTTTTTAAACCATTAATTTAACTGTGATCATGATGCATCAACTGTGTTGAATGACCCTCAGATATACAGTGACTGCTACTGCAATCAAAGAATAAAATAACACAGAGACAGAAAGAATATGAAGTAATACAGTTTAAAATTTTAGAAAGACTTACTTTGTTTTAACAGAATATATCAATTCTGTGCCATCTCAGGAAAACATCCTAAGAAATACTAATAAACACCAAGAATTACCAAGCAGATTAAAGGCATCCAAAGAGATATTGAAGGGTTCTGGTGTGAGTGGTGGAGGAGCTGATTGAGGGTGTTGGGTCTCCCTCTTGCAGTGCAGAGCAGCTCTGTTGCTCAGAAATGGCAGCAAAGAGAAAACACTTACACAAGATTGCCAGTCTGGATGAGTGCTCTCCCTAAGGAAAAGATGTCATAGAGATTCATGGACTGCACCTGATTCACTTCTGATAAATTAGATTTTTGCCTGAAAAGCAAAGGAGGAAGCCAAATGCAGAGACCTGTGGGCTGGAACACAGGTGCCCAAAGAAAGCTTCATCTGGAAAATGCCTCCCTGATGCCCAAAGCAGAGCAGAGCAAACTCTCAGTGTGTAGTCAGAGCAGCGAGGAAGGGAAGGTGGCTTGGCTTTTTCCACTGACAGCAACTTAAATTAAAACTGTGCTACATTTATTACCTTTCCCATCACATCTAATAACACGACATGATCTCAGTATTGACAATTTCCCTTTAGTGCCAACAAAATATTCTCCAAAAATGATTGGTAAACACGTTCAAAAGGAGTCCTGAGCCATGCAAACGCATTTGATGTGGGTATCTGAGTTATTTTGCCATCACTGGAGAACAAGCAGTACTACAGCTCTGATTGTTTGATCACTGCACTGGATACCACGGAGTGTAATTGATAAATGTCAGATCTGCTTTGTACATCAAGAGTTTTTACTGTGAAACATTGCTCTTTGAGCTCAGGACAAGAGTTAATTAAAAAGTTGGTACCAAAGATAACATCCTCAGCAGGGAACATCTATTGATCTCTCCAGCAGCATAAGAGACAGACTGATATGAGATCATAAAATGTGCACATGGAACAAGGCTGATTTCCACAACTTTTCCTTATCTTATAAGCTCAAGCATGGATTCTGCAAAATATTGAAAGTATTAAAAGAGTGGCAAATTATCAAAAAACCCACAAAAACATCAAGCCAGTGCTACTGCTTCTCCAAGTTTTACTGTCCTTTTTCAAATTTGGTATGGAATTCTCATTTTCTTTAATATGTTTATGTCCCCTTTCCTCTTATTACTCTTAATTTCAATTAAAGATTGGAAATTTATTAAAGGCTTTGACTGCATCATGAGGCCTGGTGCTTCTTCCCACAGTTAATCCTTGGAAACCTGATACACCATTGCATACCTGAGCTTTGCTTTATTTCCTATCCTATTCTACTGCTCAGGAACTCAAAAAGACAAGAAGAAATAATATCAAATTCTTCTCCAGACTGCACTCTTTTATTTTCAGGAGCAATTTCTTGGCATTCTTCTAGTCATTAATATTTTTTTTAAAAAACTCAGAGTGTATGGATTGCTCCCCCAACACCTATACTAATGAATTTGGGAACTGGCAATTGTGTAAAAAATTCTCCTTTTTGCAGTTTTTAAAAACAAAAATTAGATGTTGGTTTCACTGCTTCTGTGATTTAAAGTTTGAAAGAGCTGCAGAACTGCTCCAGTGGGGCTCTCAAAAGAACAGGTCTCATGATTAAGATTGATCTCTCAATTTTTAAATGGTTTTATAGTCCGGCAGGTTGTTCTGAACAGGAAAGCTGCTCTTGTTGTGTGGGCTCTTGCTGACCTTGCTGCTTTTTTGTTGCATTGAGGAATATCCAGGACTCCAGGCCAGCACATCCCATCCCTCCATGGCCTGTGCTGCCAGTCTGAGCTCTCCTCTCCCTCGGTTTGGTCACAGGCTCCGTTCACTCCTGTCCAAGCCCAGGGTTCTGCTCCCACTAAACAGCCCAAGGTCCAAACCAACACAATTTCACTTTGAAATACCCTCAGTCACACACTGCCCACGTCTTTCAAGCCCTCAGACTGTTTAGCAAAGCTCAGTTTGAGAGCAGCCCCAGCCCTTAGCTTTCAGGTATTTTGCAGTTCCATTTCATGGTGATTCCCCAGCTGTAAACCACGCAGGCCAAGAGCACGTGTGGAGCACAGGGCTGGCAGTAAGGGCTGGCAAAGTCCTAAAGAAGGTTATTTTTGTGAATTTCCAGAGTTATAACAAATCCTTCTACTTTCTGGGTCCAGCAAGTATCAGCTGAAGTAACTTAAGTGAGGTGGATCTGGATTCATGAGTAATCCATGTCCAGGGAAAGAAAATCCTGCTTTCTGTTACACTTTATCGTTCTCCTGGTTTAAAGACATCTTGGTATCTTTTCAAGAACTGGATGAAACCTTCCATTTCCTTGCTTTCTACACTGGCCCTTTTTGGCAAGCCCAGGGAGGTGCTCTGTTCTCTTCTCCAGTGCTGCCAAAACCCTACCTTTTTATAGCAAATTGCAATTACTTCACGTGGCAGGATCTTGGAGCAGCACTGTTGCAGCTTAGTACATATATTAATCTAAATTAAACTACCTCCCTAGCCTTCCAGCTGGAAATCCTGTATTATCAAGGACTTCCCGTTGGAAATATGGTATAATTCAGAAGAAAAACCAATCCAGACCCCAGAGCATTAAGTTTGTTGGGTATATCAAGGCCATGTCAGAATGGGGAAGAAGTGATCAGCCCTGAACCTGGCTGGGGGATAAAACCAGACAAATTGGTCCTTCTTGGAACTCACCCATTGCATATTCACAGAATCAGGGTAAAAGGGATCAGCACATTTTAGGATCAAGACTGTTACCCAAGCTGACTTGACTCTTTTTCACGAGTTATTTCAAACTGAATAAAAACCCCAAGACAGAAACCATCATATATACAAAGAAAGGGAACTGCCCTGCTCGCTGCATCAAAAATAAGCAGACAAGCCCATTTTTAGAACATCCAAAACATTGAGGGGACTCTTCTGGTTTTCAGACAGGGTAAAGGAAATCCTGCAAGGGATGTGAAGAGACAAGCTGGCAGAGCAGCCAAGAGGGCTGCTTGGAGAGCAGCAAAGGATTGCAGGGGCTTTGTTGGGGGCAGTCTTTGTCTGGTTATGCCCTGGAAACCTGTCTTTCTACATAGCATGCAAGCCCATTATGCTAAAAGACAAATTTAATCAGAATTCGTCTCATAGTTTTCTGTTTTCTCCTGTTATTACTAAAAATGATGGCGAAGTGATTTCAAAGGATTCCCACTCTGATTGCAGGTTAGACCTGCGTGCTGATCTTTGCTGCATGTTTTCAATGTCATCACAGGCAAAAGACTTTTTCAGGGCTGAATCCATTCAAAAAAATGCCCACAAAATCTGATCTTTGTGGAGTGTGTTAGGATTTTTCCAGTCCCCCTGTCAATGCTCTCAATTAACAACCATAAATAATTCCATTTTTATTATCTTCCTTGTGCATTTTTGAATTCCCTGAGGCTTTGGTTTGAGTTCTAAGATTTTGTGTATTTACATGCATCCCAGGGGTGTTATTTTCCAACAACCTTGCTTCAGTTTTCATTGTTATGCAGATGATGTGAAAAAACAGTTTTGGGCATTTTCTCTGATCACTCAAAAACTATCAGGGCTCACATTTTGCTTTAAAGCTCTGCCATCTACCTCCTTTTTATTCTTTTTCCTTAAACACTGATAAAACTAAAACCATTTTTACCACTTTTTCTTCAACTCACAAAGTCTTTTTTCTTCTCTCCTATTTATATTTCTTATGAATTAATATAAATTTAAAGAGCACCTTTGCCTGTGAACATTGGATTTTCTGGTTCCAGTTCACCTTTTAAGTGACCAGATAAAATACCCAGCATTGCACCATCTCAGCAACAAATTTAAAAAACTCTCTGACACACTTTTGAGGATGTTGTTGCTGTCATGCCTTTGCAAGATGTCAAATTAAAGTGACAACTTTTACTCCTGTGTCCTGGTGGCAGAACAGACCCATGGATTACAACGGATCAGCTGCACATTTTAGCCATCCATTGATGCAGCTTCAGTGAATGCCATCAAAAATTCCATCCCTTGCTTTGACATTTCCTAATATCTGACAGGATACATGAAGAGGTCATGAAAACAGATAATTTCTATTTGTCTCAGTAATCCCAGGTAATGAGTTACCCCCTCATTAAAGGTGTGATCCAACTCTATAGAGATCTCAAAATGAGATATCTTAATTCCCAAATCTTATTGTTTATATAACCAACCTTGCCAGAAAAAAGACCCCAAGCCTACACCAGCAGGCAGGACTGTCAGAGGCATGAAACAGCAACCCCCACACCTGCTGTGGAGCTGCATCCTGATTTTTCACCTGCTGAAAGCTCACAGAATCCTCCACATGGATTAAAAGGTATTTTTTTAAAGACTGATTTCATTTAAAAACCTTGACATCATATTTTGGATAAAGACATATTGTTACTGCTAAATCACATTTACCTGATTGCAAAGTAATTGCAATGATTGCCATCCAGAGAACGATGTGGAAAATACAGCACTTTTCTCATTCCCTCTCCCTGTTGCAAAACTTTTTCATCTGTCTACCACTCAGAATGCACTAATGATAAAAGAAAAAGCTCAACATAATAATAATAAAAAAAAGGAGAGGGGTGGATTGCAAAAGTACACAAAAGATAATACCCAAATGCATCTATTATGGCAAAATTCTGTACCAGAAACTATCACAAGGGGTATTTAGGGATGCAATAATGTTTTAAACACCAAGATGCAACATAAAATGTTTCAGAGAAGTTTAATCCAGCCATAATACACAACTGGATAAAAGAGCTAATTGTGCATATATAATCAATAATGTGATGTGTGCCAGTTTTATAGGACGTATAAAATCTTTATGTTTTCTTCCAAAGTCTCACTTTAAAAAAAAACCAAACCACTCTTTTGCTAGGCTTACCAAAGTGGTCATTAAACATCTAAATTTAGAAAGATGCTGTATTTTACATAATGTAAAACAATTATAGAATTACTTAATTTTTCAGAACTTTCTCCCCACATAATTTGATCCAACATTATTATAAAATGTTTTTTGCAATTAACCTTACTGTAACAAAGTGATAATTTGCAAAGGCTGACAAAAATGCACAAGCATTTTTCATTTGCCCCTCAATTGCATTCATTACACCAGTTGCAGCCAGCACCTGGGAAAACCTCTGAACTGTCCACATCTCAGACATATATCAATATTTATATAAATATTTATATAAATACATAAATTATTACAAAGCAATGGTAATTATTTAAGATTCCCTCTTACAGGACCTCTGCCCCCAAAAGCATACCCACAGAGTCCTAGAGGAGACACAGTACAGGGTGAAAGGCTGCTATGTTCCCCTGGAGCCTGGCAGTGCTGCCCTGCATGCTCTGGCCTTCTGAGATGAAGAATTCCCTTAGCAGGTTCCAGCTCTGCTGCTGCAGGATGCAGGTCAAACAAACCAAAGGCCATGGGATTCACGAGTCCCACTCCTAACAGGGACAGTGCCCATCTTCCTTCTCTTCAGGACCCCACTGGTGCCTCATCATTCCCTGGGAGATCAGGGATCCTGTTATCATGTTGCTCAGAAAGGGAAGGTTAGAGAAAATGTACCTGCCCTGATATACAGGGCAGGAGACCCAGTGGGTCCCTCTTGACTCAAAGCAATGGATAATTTTATGATCCTCCCAAGAAACCCAAATCAGAGACATCCCTGAATAGTCTCAATGTTCATCTGAAGACCTGCTGGCCCCAGCTCTCCCCTACTAAGGGTATGCCTATGTTAAACTAATCATGGTTTAGGAACGGCCCTGAGTGAGAAAAAGCCCCAAACACTCACAGTGATCTGGGAAAAGGGCTTGGAGGATTTAAGAACCAGGGCAATTTATGTCACTTCTTTTTGATTTCTGTAGCTAACAGTTCATGTCATGTGTCTGCTGGACAAGGATGAAGCCCAGCACACAGACAAGCAAAGAACACCAGTGCACCACAAACTCTGCTGTGAAGAGAGCCAAGGGCTGACTTACTGACAACCTTTGACACCTGTAGTAATAATACTTATGAACAATAAGAAATCATAAAAATATTAATAACAGTAACAATAACAATAGAAATACCTATGAGAATGTTAGTAGTGGCTGTCAGTTAAGCAACTTTAAGCTGTAATACCTCTTGGTATCAGTCTGCCATAAATAGATTGAATAGAAGGGAGACCCTTACACGTGGCAAAGAAAGGGGAGCTCAGCATCATTTCAGATTGGACACAACCACTTCACTTCTCTAAACTGAAGGGCAAAAAAATAAAAGACAAGGCTCTAATTAGAGGCTCTGCTTTGGTGGTAAGGACAGCTAAGCATGGGAACAGATGGGCTCTGGAATCCCTGGGATCTCCATCTCAGGCTTGAGAGCTGACAGGCAAACATCCAGACTTTTAATTGTCAGCAAACCCCAAAGCAGTTTGGCCAAGGCCATGTCTGGTGCTGCCACAAAATGGGCATGGTTTAGGGGATTGCAAGGACTCCAAGTCATTCACAACTGGTAATATCATTCAGGCAATCCTGTTTCTAGACCAAGAGAGTTTGGCCATCTCGAGCTAAGCCATGAAGTACCATCTCATCTCAGGGCCAGACTCAGAACCTGGATTATTTCATATATTAGCACAAATACAGTTTCTAAAGTCCTTCATAGCCTGGTTTTCCAAAAGTTCTGTGCATGTTTAATGCTGCTCACCAAGATGCAGCCATAAAGCAACATTACAAAGAAATCCATCGCATGAATATCGAGAAGAAATTATTCAGTTGCTCAAAAGAGCAGAAATTTTTAGAGGTAATTAGGCAGAACAAGTAGCAGAGTAACTTATTTCACCTTTAGGTCACCAATTTAAGCCTGACTCAGCTGAGTGGTGACTGGAACTCACTATCTTCTGAAAGATGAGCAAGATAAAGCATGGGGCTTTATCAACAGCTTCTCATGGAGAAACTTCAGCACCACGGGGCTTGCTGTTCTCTGGGCAGGGTAAAATAGAATCATTCAGGTTGAAATTACCATTTTCCCTTGGGTTGTGAGGGCTTCATTTGTTCATTTTGTTCATTTTGTTCCTCATCCCTGTCTTATATCTTGGGCTGTGAAAGGGCAGCAACACAGAAGGGCAAAAACTTGGCAAGTAGTTCAGCCAAGAAGATCTAAGGATATGAAGAGTCAAGAGAAACAGTGCAAAATTGTTTGGGCTTGAAAAGAGTTAATATTGTGAAGTAGGATTTATTTATAAAAATACCTTGTTTTCTCCTAAATTTCTTCCTTCCTCCCTAAATAATTCAACCAAAGTTCCTGTTGCTGCTTATTCAGAGTCGAAGTACATTACACAATTTCCTTCTCTGTATGTTGAGGTTTTGTAAATATATGAGTAAATATACTTCTAAATGGAAAGTATTAACAACAGATGAAACCCACATCTCATATTGATGGTACCATGTGAGCCTAATATTGTAAATTAAATAATGGGAGCAGCAGAACACAGAATCTAACAGAGGCTCTTTAAAATCTGGATTTTTATTCTTTTAATGATTTGTTCATTGTGCCTCCAGATATGGACAAATTACGCCACCAAACCTAATAATGTGAAAAACTGTCATTGTTTGAGAAGTTTAGTTTAAAACAGAGAAGACAAAATTCAAGATTTATGCTGTCCTTTGAGGGGGCCTGTGAGCTACATAATATCACTGAAGCTGTGTCACAGTGTCTTTTCCTTCTAACATCCTAAGTGACTGGCTGAGAGAAGGGCACTGGAATTAAATCCCCTTGTTTTCTTCAGCTGGGCCAGGCTGTCATGTCATGGCAGAGTAACTCTGAGTGAACCATGAGCATATTTCCTGCTGCTGTGAATAGCAACATGGCAGCAGTGAAATCTTCTCCGTTTATTCTGAGTTGAACCCTTTAAAGGCTTATAGAGGAATAAGCTGGGTCTGCCTGACTGTCCTGGGACTCCTGAGGCTCCTACCCTGAGGTACAAAGCACAGCAGGTTTCAGCAGAGTGTGAGGATAAGAAGGCACCAAGAACAAGGGCAGCTGTTTAAAAAGCAGCCTCGGGCAAAAGTCCTGCAGTGAGAGAGATGGAGATGCCAGGAGCCCAAAACATTATCCCTAGGATAGCATAGGGAAATGCAGAATTTCCCATTAAATCACAGTTAGAAACACTGCTTTTGTTACTGGCTTTTTCCTGGAAGGAAATGGCACAGTTAGAGCCCTTTGTTTGGGACAATAATCAATCCTGTGTGAGTGGGCCCAGTAGAGAGCACATTCTAGTTTGAGTTCCCAAGTGTCCTGGCCAGTCAGCCCCCTGTGATGGCCCTAACTGCGGGGCTGAACTTCTCCAGAGGACTGTGAGTCCTGGAATCCCTCTCAGCTATCCCTTCACAGACAAGTATTTAACAAGAGCACACAATGCCACCTTGAACAGAGATTAGTGATGCCCAGAGTTTCCATCCAAAGGGGACCAAAGGTGAGAGGGGGACAGAAGCTGGACAACTGCACGACAATGCAGATTCCATGCAAATTATAAATCCAATATTTCCTGCAATGAGTACCTGACAGGCAAACCTCTCCTCTGCTTTCAGCCAGAGCATGGATCGTGTGCTGTATTCCAGCCAGAAACCTGCACGTTCCTTGTCTTGGAATCACACTCAATACATACAGCTAAAAGTGAATGTCACATTCCTCAGGAGATTATTTTCTTTCATATATAACCTCACTTAGTTCACATTTATAATATCTCCATCTTGACTTCCAGTTATTAAGAAAAATAAAAGTGGCAAGTATTATACTCTACAATAGTGCCAGAGACCACCACGGCCTCCAGATACTCTTGATATTGCTTGTATATTTTAAAAGAAAATGCTATCTAGGCTTAACAAGAGGAAGATGTCTTACAGATTTTTTGATGTATTTCCACCTATTCAAACACTCCGAGTTCACAGAGTTAGCCAGGAGCAGCATGGCAAAGAGCATTAGAGAAGATATTTATTTTTTCTGTCAAGATCACAGAAAGGGACAATGTTCCATTATCAACATATTGCTAAGTCTGCATTACCAAATGCATGAGGACATCAAATATTTCTTTTTTATGGGATTATCTGTATTTTCTTTATAGACAAATCCCTACTGTATCAAGTTTTGTGCTCTCCAGCAGGCTGCAGTTCACCTTTCACACAAACATAGCAAGATATATTTAATCTTCTTGTTCTCCTCAGAATCAAGAAACAGTACAAACCTTTACACACTGCATTGTTTAAGCTGTACCCAAATAAAGACTAAATTTTTACTCCTGCTAATATAACATATTATTTTATTTCCATTCACTTCATTAAAGTTTTTGGGGTTGTTACATCAGTTTGAGATTCTGGCTGGAACAATGTGAAGGGTTCTTCATAATGCAGAATGCAAACTGATCGAGTGTCAGCTGGAGTTACTGAGCTGCTGGATATGAGCAAGGCTTTGTTCTCCAAAAAAGTCTTCAGCAACAGTCTTAGGCTCCAGCAAACACTTCAGATCTGTGCAGCCAGCACAGTCTTTAGGGAGAGCAGTTAAACCATGGGAAGCAAAAGGTCTGATGTATTATTTATGAACTACAGCAAACACAAAGGAGAGCACTAAATTCCTGTCACCTGCAAACGGACTAGATGACTGCCCTGGATAATCTAACAGAGAAGGACAGAGAAGAGTATTCATCATTTCAAACTGGTGAATTTAGGCTGTAATAGAACTGGGCAGAGCAAGGCAAGACTGGAGCCAGGCACTGAGAGAGGTCCTGCACAGCTCCTTGCTCCGACACAAGCTCCCGACCTCTCACACCTTCCCAGCATCTCTTCCAGCAAACTGCTGCTCACACTGAGCCATGTAAAACAATGCTGCAATTCTGGAAATTAAACTAAACTACAATGGGACTAAATTCATTTGCTGTTGTGTGTCTCTTTTGAACAAGAATTTGACAATAGCTTTTCCGAAATAAAGAGCCGGAACACCACCCACCCATTTTGTAGCCTGTGCTGAAAGGAAACAGAGCAAAACAATAATAAAAAAAAACATCCAAACAAACAAAACAAGCAAACAAACTAACAAATGGGAAACCCAGCATAATTAAGAGAATGGAAAGCTCTCTTATATCCCAGTGTTCTGAAATCAGAGATTGCCTTTGCAGATTTGATGGGCTGTTCTTGATATCACTCACCTCGTTACTGAGGCTTAATTACTGCCCTATGGTACAGCAAAACTCTACCCACTATCCATTCCAGAGCCACAAACCATGCCTTAGCCTAACCTAAAAACAAAAATATTACACTGAGAGTGCTTAATCTGCATCCTATCACTGGCTTTTCTTCCAGTACATTCACAAGAGCTGGGCAAGTAATTGCAAACACCCTTAGAATCAAACTACACCTCCACAGAGACATTGTCTTTTGCCTTCCATTATCTTTTTCTTTGTCATCTTTCTCTCACAGCAGGTTTTCCAGGCAGAAGAGTGTACTCAGGAAGTTTGTTTCCTAAGTCTAAATACTTAAAAAAAAAAAAGTTAAGTGTAAAATCCAGATGGCACAGATGTCAATGCCAGAATCACAATGCTTCCAGTTCTTCGTTCAAGGTCTTTTTCATACTCTTTTTCATATCTTTTCATGAATTAATGTAATGTCACGTTGCAGTGCTTCATCTTCAAAAGATTGTCCTTCCATTCAAAGGATAATGTGCAAAACTTGCAAATGACTGTAGGAAAACCTGTGGGGATTTTGGCATCTCCCAGATCTTTGACATTGCACTGAGGTGACACTGACACCGGGGTAAAGGTTACACCACGGGGAGCAGCAGGGGATGGTTCCAGCTGCAAATACAGAAAGGTTTTTTGCTTTTTTTCCTTCATTGATCTAAAATATGATACATAGAGCTTGTGCTTTTTGACAGTTTATGAGCTTTCACCTCGGCATCATATCATAGAGAATCAAAAGCCAAAGGCCACTGTTATTTTTGTCTTACTAAATTAAGATTTTGGATTAATCGAGAACTGGAAAAAAGTGCTATGAAGGTTCAGCTTCCTAAATACCAGTTGAATGTAAAACTCAATGTCTGTAGGGAAATATTGAGGATTTTAAACCCCACATTTTTAAAAACACTTTTCCCTTTAAATTTAAGTGAGTCTTCATTCTAGGTTTTCTGCTAGTGCTATGTACTTTTCATTCCTATCTATTAAATTATATTTACTACAATTACTATGCCTATAGTTTTTCATAGCATATCACTTTCTTGACATCACAACAGAATTTAATAGCAGTTTTTATTAACTTGTTTATGATAGCATTCATTAAAGATTTAAATGAGCATTTTAAAAACACAATACAATTTACAGAAAACTTAGAAACAATTATAGCACTCACCAAAAGATTACCAGCAACTATGCTCTTTATAGAAAACAATTCTTTAAAAACACAAAGCACACAGCATTAACATACTGCCTGTGTCATGTCTTAATAAAAGCTAACTTAAACTGATATATTGAAAGAAAGTCACTCTGATAATATGAATTCTTTTTGAGTTCAGCCAAGCTCAGATATATTTCTACTCAAGTTAAATATTCATCATGCCCCTCGCTCCAAATGAATGCATGGAAATAGGATTCTCAGAGCCACAGTAGGTTTTACACTAAAAGAAATAATTTTACACTGAAGTGACTGAAACACTTTGCATTAAAGTGCTCCTTGTGTCATTCACAGGGCACAGCACCTTCAGCTGACCTGCTGCATCCCACACAGAATTGAGCAGACAATAATAATGATGTTAATCAATGTGGTGTAGCAAAAACTCATACCCATAAATTCCCCTACAATCTGTGACAGGATCACTGCATTCATTGTGGGAATATTCCCAAAAAGAGAAGCAGACTCATGCTATGTCTACAGACCAGATACAAAAATAATAAATAATTACAAGTGGTGTGCCAGTGGCCATCTTCAGGGAGAGAAAGGAGGGAGAAAAGGCACTACATCATTTATTTAAGTTCTCTCATTAATGTGTCTGCCTTTTTATTTTCTAAGGGTTGTCTCCTGAACTTTCCTTAGAAAACCCACAGGCTACACCCTGACACTGATTTATAAGCAGAGTCTCCAGTGAAAGCAAAGAGGAACTTGGTTTATAAATGTATGGTTCAGTATCATCAAAAATTCAGAAAAAGCTTCTGAATTTTCAAAAAACATTGGACAATCTCATCCAGACAAGGTTCACTTTTGTAGCAGGAAATGTGCCCAGCACATTAAAGGACACTGAAGAGATCTTTAAACCTTTTTCTCACACATTTCTGAGACCTGCAGTAAAACAGATTTTGTGAGTACTTTGATTAACTCTGCTTCTTATCAATTTCACACAAAGCTGCACATGGATGAGCTACTCTTGTAGCCAGGGGGCTGGGGGAACTCACAGCCACACCAGAAGGTCCCATTCCTTTCTGCTTCCAGTTCCAAAACTCAGAACAGGAGGGCAAAGGAAGCCTCAGAGTCAGCAGAGAAGCTGCTCAGCTATAGGTGGTGCTGGGTCTTACACATGTAGGGGGAAAAGGACAGGGAGGTCAGTCAAAAACACAGCAAAGAGATGGAACTACAAACACCTGAATTGTAAAACCCTGCTGAGTGAATTCCAGCTGAAAAAATGCAGGTGAAATCCTCTTGATTGCATTATAGGGTCATATAGGAAGAATTAACTAATTAATTCATTTCTGCAAAATCAAATAGCTCATTCAAACACTGTTTAATAAATAAATTGTCCTGTCAGCCAACATTTACATTATGTCTTAGCTGCTAATCCAATCAATCAATAGATACAAAATTATTTAAACTTGATAAAATGTGTTTTAAAAAACATTAAAAAAATCAAACCCAAGTTTTAGCTAGAATTAAATCAGGTTTTGAATAGCAAGCAGTAACCTTTGAGATTTTACAATTCATAAGGTCCAGAAGAAATACTGATTTCCAGAAGAAAGGAGAATAGAAAAGAGAATCTGAAAACAAGAGACTTGGCATCCACTGAATGCCCTGGGTACCATTTAAATCTGTGCTGAATTCTGTGCATTGCAGCACATTCCTGTGCTCAGTAGGGAGGAAAACTAATTTCAGGCCTCATCTGGGACCACTGCAACCTGGGGTTTCACTACAAGTCCTGGGGAAGAAAGGGCATCCATCACACCTGCGCCTCACCCGAAACTTCGAGCTTGAAACTTCCTCCTGACACTGAAAATAGAGATAAATCTGGGAAGAAGAAGAAGAGGCAGAAAAGGGAAGAAAAAACAGCCTTCAATATTCTATAGTGAGGAAAAAGCAACTATATGAATCAAAAGGCTGACTTATCAGTATAGAGATTTTTAATAGAAAAAGTATCAAGGGGAGCTCACCATATGGATCAAAGTGCTCTCCACATATGTTACTTTTTTTCATTTGAAAAGTAACATATGTGAGGAGATGCAGAAGAAGTCCTTTCTGAAGATCTCATCTGGCTTATTTTTAATTGGAATTATATTAGATTTTCTATCTAACTTAATAGCAAATGACAGTCATTGCTTCACTAACTATTCCTGTCAGCTATAGACTGATAGATTTGGATTCTATTTTCTTGAATATGAAAGCTGGACTCATGAGTAGCTAAAATAACTGCAAAGACAGGAGACTGAAGACTACACAGCATGAAACACATAGAAGCCATGGAATATTGTGTATTTATATAATTATAATTTTACTGGGCCTTTAGATTCAAAGGACTTCAGGACTTCAGCAAGGCCATGAGATGTATAATCAAAGATACCCATTTAGAAAGTCACAGCTGCACATCTCCAAGCACAGTAGCTTTTAGATATTTTTTGAGAATGCTCTGAATTGACTGAAAGCTTATTGCTAATGAATCTCCCAGCAGAGCCTTCCAGCCTCCAGACCTGCAAGTCAGTGTCCCTTTCTCATCCTGTGAGAAACTGGAAGCATTACCTACACATCAGCTCCTGCCTTTGTTTCGCTCACGCGTGCAGAAAAAGTTTATTCTCTTTATTGACGAGATGGTGGTCAGTCAAAGGTTGGACTCAAAGATCTCAGAGGCCTTTTCCAACCTGAATGATCCCACAGTTTTCATTTACAAGTGCATAATCCAGTAGTTTCTGCAAACAGATGAGAGCTCTTCAGATCAAATTACACCCAAGATTTTACTGCTGCTGCTAACTAATCAGCCTGAAGAAGTTCTGTTGGGAGCTGCATGGCCTGTCCATCTCAAGATATCATGGACCTCTTTAAAAGATGCGGGGGCTCACGAGAAAATTATTACTCAGGTAGGCAGCTGCAAAAATCTGTCTTAAGCCATAATCTACTTTGTTTTCTGAAGAAAAAGCAGGATTCATGTTTAAATGAAACAAAAGACATCAGCATTATGATATATGGTACTTCAGAAAGGTCCTAAGTCAGGTGCTGAGCTGAAACCTTAACTAGGCTAAGAGTGATGCCAAGTCACTGCACAACGAGTGGCTGGTTTCTGTGAGTCAGTGTCTGGGCCAGCTCAGTCCCATTAATGTTTTACTCCATTATCTGAGAGCTGACATCTTTTCAGTAATTACTGCAGATGATACCACCTCTAGTGTAATTAAAGAACGATTATTTAGAGTGAAGTGAGCCAAGATCATCCCCATCCTCTGTTTAGGCCAAAGCCAAAGAAGGCCTTGTCAAATAAAATGGATGTTTTGCATTAGGGAGGAAAAAAAAGGGTGATGTAAAGAGTCAAGTAATTTGATGGGCAACGCTGCAGTGGAATTAATTCAATATGTTCAATAGGGCCAGTTCCATGTGCAGTAATATTGGGCAGATGGGTATGATGGCTCTGTACTTCCCCTGCCTTTGCATTAGTGATTCAGGACTTACAAAGCAAACCTCAGACAGTTCCTGGCTGGCTGCCCAGCCAGAGAAAGACTGGAAGCAAAACACATTAAATGCTCCTGCAAATCTACATCCTCTGCAACCCTTCTGCAATGAGCCTCTTTCAAAATGACCCCTTGGACACCAACCAGAAAAATAATCATCATCGTAACACCGGCCTATAAACTTCTGGGACTAACAGTTAAATAATAATGAAGGAGAACTGAAAGGAACAATCCACTTTGTGTGAATACTAATGAGAGAGGGTTGGATGCATCCTTTGTTTTTGATGGTAACTAGGTGGAGGGACTAATTACAACTCTTACTCAAAGCATAAATTACATGTTTTAAGGAATTGCTGAAGAGAAGAATGGAGTTAATAAATGCATTCTATCAGACACAGCAAGGTAAGAGATCACAGCTGATCACCACATACATTTCCTAATCCATCTGGGTCAGTGTTTACACAGCAAAGGCCACCTTTGGTCAATTGGCAATAACAAGATTTCCCATCAGGAGCTGATGAAAAGACAGGTATTCCCAGATTTATTGGGAAATAAGTTTAGCTCCTTGGACAGTGCAGACACCTTTTCAGGTACTTGCACATGGCTCCTATAAAAGCCATCCCCAAAAGATGGGCAGATTCCCTCACTCTGAAGACAAACATGTCATTATTAACATTATTAACATGCAAGAAGAAATACAATATTATCTGGAACCGTGGATGCTGGTGGCCTTGCTAGAATAGTTGGATGTCCACTGAATTACTGGGCTTAAGTAACTTGTATTTAGAGCCTGTTTTATTCAGCTATCCTTAATTTCAAGAGATAAACAACAGATGAGAAATGCTGTTGACATTTGACCATATCATTTTTGAGTTTGTTAAATTCCAGAATAGCTTACTAATTTTAGAGGATTAATTTTTGTCTTCTAG
This sequence comes from Aphelocoma coerulescens, assembly GCF_041296385.1. Classification (NCBI taxonomy): domain Eukaryota; kingdom Metazoa; phylum Chordata; class Aves; order Passeriformes; family Corvidae; genus Aphelocoma; species Aphelocoma coerulescens. Next base: position 3,191,293 of record NC_091018.1, on the reverse strand, counting down.
CCTCATGTGAGGAAAGACACTGTGAAAGACAGTGTGATATTAAACTATCAAAGCTGTCTCTTTCTTGCAGCAAAATATTGAAAACGTAGGCTTTGCTTTGCAATTAAGATTTCTGAACTGAAGGTTGGGCTTCTGCTCTAGTGATGTGAAAAAAAAGTATTTTAGAAGTTGAGGAAAAAAACTTAAAATTACTTAAAGAATTTGCAGATAACAAAGACAGAAGGTGATGCAGTGAAAAGAAAAAATATTGACATTGAATAACAGTTCTGAATGGGAAGGAGGAGGTGGCTGATTATCAGCTGCCTTTCCTGACTTCCTGAGAGACATCCTCCTTTCACCAGCACGACAAGCTGCAATTCCAGCACTGAGAAAGCCCTGAGATTTGAGGCTGACAATCCACAGAAAGCTTTTCTGGAATGAAAATTGAGCAACCACGTCTGTCCACTTACCAAACAGAGATAAAGGCACGGAGGAACATTGAAATGTCCTCTGTGAATAGAACTCTCAGAGCTGGGAGCTGAACACAGCCTCCCCCTCCTCTCCTCAAACCACAGCATAACCATCCCCAGCAGTTTTTCCTGGTGCCAGGACTCATGGAGCAGCTTCCCACAGGTAAATCCCTGCAGCAGGAATGGGAGAGCAGCATACCCAATGGCTCTCCAGCCCTGTGGCTGGAGCAGGCACAGAGAGGATGCTCCTCTCTCTCTCAACCTGAGGAAGAACACAACCAGTGCAACCTCTCACATCATTTGAATCTCTGTTTTTTCATGATGAGAATGAGAGGCATCTTTTATCTGAAGTTTATTCTGCTTCCTTTGCCTCAGGAATGGGCATCAGATCAAGCAAAAGCATAGAAGAGCCTCTAGACTGCAGAACCCCATGAGGCAGGGCCTTTTATTGTGCCAATCCTACAAACAAGCACAGAATAGCTAAACTGAAGGTAACTCTAGACTGTATGCAGAGCTAGGATCATTAATTCCCAAATTTGTCCTGTAACTGTGTGTGTTCTGTCTGGGTGATGTTGTAGACCTTGAATTTGTCCTTCAAACTGCATAACACAAAAACTGGGCCATATATACCAACAAAAATCGGAGTTTAAATCGGGACAGCCTATAGACCATCACCACTTGCAGAATATATTTTTTCTTAAATAACATTTATCTATCACTGCTGCTTCCAGTGAGTAAACACCAGAGCATAGAAGGCAAATGAGACTCTGCATGAGGAGCAGACAAGAGTCAAAGCAAGCAGTGCATTTTGTCTTACAGCCAAACACGGGAGATATTTTGTAGAGGATGTCTCAGAGCAGCACTTGCAGCCATCCAGGATCCCACGTGTGTGCTCCACTTAAGGCAGATCAAAGTCTGGTGTCAAAGTTCTCTGCACAATACACGTACACAGAACAGCATCCTGAGAAATAACACCCAATACATGTTGCTCTTGTATTTAATGTGATTTTAGTGCATGATTTGCATTTGTTTATTTAAAGAAACATCATCTATCTGATTTGTAACAGCACTCAGCAGCTCTCAGTAAACAAGGAAAAAATGTATGACCTCAGACAAGAAATAAACATTTGCAATATTTTAAGGAAATAATGCCTTAGGTGCCCCTGTGTACTATCCTGCATGGGAAATTAATTTGGAGATCATTAGCGGTCAGATATCATTAAAGACAAGAAATGAAGCCATGTCATTTCTGACATGTGTGTACTTGTTCTCATAAAGGTGTAATTCAAATACAGAACCAAAAGGTAGACTTTAGGGAATCCAGAATCCTGATCATTTTTGCATTCCCAAAATTAACATGATAAACAAAATGCAGCAGATATTCTCTATTTTAAGTGGAATGTCAAATTTTAATGTCAAAATTGATAAATTTAAAATGTTTCATTGTAATTATACATTAATTTTGCACCATCAGAATCAAATGAAGCAAATTACAAAATCCTGTATGATAACTCTTCTAACACCTATACTGAATGAAGCAAAATCTCACACATATCCTTCAAAGCTCTCAAGATGTGCAAGTTCTCCAGCCCTAAATATGGCACTGGTACAAGGATCACACAGCTTCATCTGGAGCTGTTCACTTCATGATTATTTTTTTCTAGACGAAAGAAAAATATATCCCCAATATCCCCCATGATTATTATGGAAATGATTGACATGAACCATTATTCACACTGGGAATACTGCTGGGGGAGGATTTGTAATAGAATTATTATCATCATTTCACACAGTGAGACCCCACGTGGATAAGGGACTCAGCTCCCCAAGCCCTACAGAAGACCCTGCAGCTGCAAACAGGTTGTTCATGGATGTGATTTTCCCCCTGATGCAAAGACCCTTCAACATCTGCCTTCCCTGTTTCACTGAGACATCAGGAAACATCTGCCTGCACGTCTGGAACAGAACACCATGGGCAATAATTTTGGGAGTGGTGGACTTAGTGAAGGCCTTTGTCCCACTTTGTTCCAATTCCTCCCGATCCTACCTACCTTCAACAGGTGACAAAGACCTCCACAGGGCACTCCAGCATATCCAGGCATCTCTCTGAGGAGCTCTTTTGCTATTTTGCAGTCAGTTAACTGATTAGTAGCACAAAATTTGAGAAGCATTTCTTCTTAATAAGGATGGCATTTTAATGTTCTGAGGTTTCAATTTCATCCAATTTCCAATTAAAAGTCCCATCCCAACTTGGCTAAATCCTGATCTGGAGTTTTGTAGGGGTTCACACTGCAAAGTTTGTTTACAGCTTACTTTTAAGGTTATGAAACCCTTAAAACAGTAGCATTTTAAATATGAACCTTCAACATCAATATCATCCTCCACAAGCAAATTTCTGCCTTATATAAAGTGAAAAGTGGATATCACCTTAGGCTGTTCTTCTTATTTAATTTCATATAGGGCTACACCCTAGAAGAAAGTTCCTTTTCTGAAATGTCAGAATAAGAAAAGGGTAAGGGGATGACTTATTTTCTACCTGATGCCATCTGATTCTGAATTTAAATGAGCAAAACCTCAGTATTTTTCCTAAGGAATCATATGGTGCTTCCAATGAGGAAACATTTACAAGTGCAATGCAGTTAGAAAGGATGGATGTTAAATGCTAGTGTCACCAGAACTGCTTGGATCTGTTCAACTTGTGCAAGTCTAAAATCATTATTCCTCTTTTTTGGTCTTCATATTCTATAGGAGGAAGTTGATACAGTAAGCAACCAAAAAATGCTTTAATATATGGCAACAAAAGCATAGCTCTGCTTGGAAAAATAACTTCAAACCTAAATCAGAATCAATGCAATCACTACAAATAAAACCACAACTGACTCACCGTAATTTCACACCAACTCAGGACTATGGAAGGGGTCACCTGGAGCCAGCAGGGAGGGAAATGGCCCCGTGGGGTTGGCTCTGTCACTGTCAGTGTTCAAAGCTCAGCTGTAGGAAGGCCCTGCCTGTGCAGCACCTTCTCCAGAGCATGTCCTGGTGGAAGAGGCAGAGCTGCAGGGTTGGCAGAGCAGATGGATCAGTCGATGGGGCTGGAAGGCTCCTGGCTTGGAGAAAGTGGCTGGGTGAAAGCCCTCTCTCAATGCAGAAGCCTCACCGCAAAGCAGGAGACACAACATATGTCAGGTGTCACTACCTCTTACTCATACAGCTCTGTTATATCTACATTCCACTAAGGTAAATAATAAATAATAAATACAAGGTATTTGTAAGGAGCTGAATTGCTGTGGTAGTTGGATACTTTTCAGAGGAAAATGAAATTGAGCTTATGTAAGAACACGAGTGCATTTTGCAGCCACTTGGCATTACCGAGGAGCTTTCAGAGAGGAATTATGGGCTGTCTCATGTATTAGCAGCATAATTACCAGATCAGCCTTGATTCCAGAAAGATATTTTTATGTAAAAAGGATAAAGCTGTGAGCTTCTCATGCCCCAGGATGTGGTTATGTTGCTATCCCCCTTGGCTGGGAGAGTTTCATGTCCCCAGAGCTGCAGCCTGTCAGGGGAACAAGACGTGTCAGGAGAGGTAAAGCTACTGCCTCCCATTGCTGTGGCACATTTGCTGTAAATGGTAATTTAATAAGTGCTTCCCTGATTACTCACTCAACAGAAATACCAACTGTGATTGTGGAATGCTCCAGCATTTCACCCTCAGCCTGATAATCAACTCCACACTTTGCGTGTTTCTTAAACACAAGCTGAAGGAAGTGATAGATTTCCATTTCAATGAAAAGCAAAATCCTTTAACTGCAAACCAGCTGCAGCGAGTGAGAAAGAAACGCAAAGTTTTTTGTTTCCCATTGGAAACTCTCTGCTATCCACAACAGTGGTCTTATTCCTCCTAGATTTAAAATTCTATTATAGCAACCAACCATAAATATACCTCACAAGAAGCTTCGGAGCAGCTTCAAATACGTATTTTATTTTTTTCCCAGTTGTGCACCTCTTCCAACTATTAAATATTAAAATCTTACTTTGGCACTCAGGTCAGTTCAAGAAATAAAAAAAAAACTCCATGGAAAGTATCCTGGTGTTTTTGTCTAGTAAAGCAAAAGTTTAATATGAGAACTGAAAAGGAGGCAAGGGGTCAGGACCACAAAGATTTTATTTGAATAGTGTTTCAGTTTGTTTACTGACAGCTTGTTTATCAGCCTACAGCATTTTGGATGCACCTCTGTATGCTGTGGAACTCTAAAAAAAAATAAAATAAATCACAGCATATAGGTAGGAAGGGCACTGCAGTAACAAAATTTAGTGATACTAATGATAGACTTAAGCTGAATATCAACATCTGATATCAGCCAGTGACTGACCCTGGGAAGTATTATGTTTGTTTTATACCAGGGCACATAAGCCCAAGCAGAGTCACTGTGACAAAGCTCTGCAGCTGCTGGACTGGATTAACCCAGAGCCTGAGGTGAGCAGAACATGGATCTGTCTCCAGCTCTTTATTCCAATATGCCCTACCTGGGTACACAGGGGGGATCTGGACTCTCTGCTAAGAGGATCTACATTGGAAGGTTCAGAATTGTGCCAATTTCCCTGTAGAACTTTTTAAATATAATGCTGTACCTCCAAAAATGAACTTTCAACACTCAGTGCAAATTTCTATTTGCTTTATGTACAATAAAAAGACAAAGTAAAAAGTTACAAAACAGTGACCAGTTATCACTATTTTTCAACACTTTTAAACTTCTTTCTACCTTCCTTTAGTCACTCTGAAATATTTTTTGTAATTAGTTACATGACCATAGCAGTGAAATGAAGGTTACTAAACAGAACTTTTTCTGGTTTTTTGAGGATGGGGGGGTTTGGTCATTTTCAAGGTTTGTATTAACACCATTTCAAACAAAACCTCACAGTTTCAGTGTCCTCTGTGAGCTCCAATACAAACACAAGCAGCATGACTTCCTTTTGGAATATATTTGCTGTACACAATCCGGATTGATATCAACTTCAAAAAATAAATCAATGGAAAAACTTAAAAAGGGCCCTGTGTCAGATATAATTAAAATTATGCTACTTCAGAGCTAGAACTGCCTTCTGTATTTCACTAATATTCCAAATATCAGACTGTACATATAAGCTAATTGAATAAGAACCTATTCAGTAAAAAGAGTCTCTCAATTTAATTATTTTTAAAATCAGAAGTTGTTTTCAAGTGAAACAGGTTGATCAAGAAGCTGTGTCAAGGTATTTTCAACATTGCTATTTAACAGCAAATGCCAAAATACACTGCTCTGAACAGATAAAGAGAGGGCCACTCCCAACTTCTGTAAAACTTTAACTTTTTAATTCAAAATGTAACCTCTCGCAAATCAAAGCACTTCATTACAATTCAATTTAGCATTAACCTCTCTTGACAAGCAGTCAGAGGGTCTTGTAAGAGCTGTAATTTATTTGCCTTCTCCTCCTGCTCCAAACGGGTTCTTTGGCCTTTGGTAATGAACTCTGGCGATGCTCTGACCCCCAGGGCTTCACTTCAACAACAACAGCACCAAAACCAGCAGCACATCCCGGGAATTCAGCTGGGAACAAGGTCCAACACAGAGAAGTGGAAGGAAGAAGAAAGATTGTGCCTAAACCCAAGAACTAGGGGCACATTAGAAAAGCTATCTGCTCCCATTAGGCTCAGGCACCACAAATAACAGCAGAACAGTGAAAGACAAAGACACATTCAGATTATTAAACCCCAAATTGCTGAGTGATTCAGAACAAAAGAAATGTTCTGTGCAAAAAGTGAACTGCAAATAGTCTAGTGCTTAGCTAGTCAGAAGAGAAAAAAATTTCTGATTATATTTTAAGCAACTTGTAACAAGGAAAAAGAAACGGTCAAAAACATACAAATTATCTGAAAGCAATTAAAAACCACTAAGAATTGAATCTTACTGAGGTATTTTAATTTTATTCGCAGTTGTACACCTGTAAAGATGTGGTAGAAGTAAGAGAACAAGCTATAATTCTAAAAAGTTCATAAATGATATCTAATTATAGCAAATCCAATAACAACAAAGTCTAATCCAATTGAATGAGTGAAATAGACATATTTATCATCCAGTCCACCAGGAGCTTCATTAAACAGCGTGGCACAGACAAAATATAAATGAGTTCTTTCCTGAATAAAGGTGTTTCTCACTGACCGTCTCACCTGTGATGATTGCCTTCCATTTCCAATTAACTTCAATAAGAAAAGATCCTAAACTGAGCTTGTTAAAGTGCTAAAAATAGCTGCAGGTACACAAAAGCCCATCCATGGGTAACTGTTTACATTCACTCACGTTCTGCTGGATTACAGCAGATCTGTTGGTACAAGACAGATTTTAGGGAGACATCCTGCACCAAAGATCCACATCTAATAAAACCTAATTCCAAGTTGAGTAATGGAATAGCTGATATGGACCCAGAGGAGTATTAATTTTAGGGAAATATAATTGATCCTGCATACTTTAAGCAAATACAAAGAATAAGGCAAAATAAAGAAGGCATGAGATAAGTTGAATAAAGATAACTAATTAAAGAGTCTTCAGCCATAGTTGGAGAAGTAGAATTGTCACCATTTGCTTAATTGGAAAAAAAGCCATCTAATCTGCTCTCTGGTAAATGTCACAGATCCACAGGGATAAAAAGCATTGAGATTTTGGCATTGAGCAGGCAGGCCCTGAAACCAAAGCAGCCTGGAGAGCTCAGGAAGGTGCTCACAGCTCTGTAATGTTTCCTCTGAGACAGCCAAATACAATCACACCTTCAGGAGATCCCAAGAGTGATGATTACACCCCAACAGACATTGCCCTTCCAAGCAATGGCTCTTGACAAAGCCATCACAACTCCAGGGGATAATATTCCAGGGGACAATCAGCCAGGATGGGAGATTTCAGCAATGCAAGAGGTCTGATACTCACAAATAACAGGCAAAAAAAAAGGAAGCAAGCACAGATGTTCAGAATATGCTCTCACCAGCCATTAAAACAAAACTTAAACACAAAAGGGTACAGATGTATTCCATGAAAATGGTTAAATGCCAGGACAATATGCACAGGAGGACATAGCTCACCACACTTTGTTTATCAAAAAGCTTAAGGTCAAGCCTTTGAGATCAGCTCTTGCTCTGGAGATGAAAAATTTGGCAATTGGCTCAGTCTACCAGACAGAAATATGAGATTAAATGGCCAGAAGATAAATTAAAAACAGTCAAAGAGAAGGTTCAATTTTGTTACAGTGCCACCATAGAGGCAAACAGAAGATTTTTCAACACTAATCATCTTAAAGATGCGTTGGCTTCTTTTTTTTCCTCTCTAAGATCTGAACCAATACAAACAGGAATTAATTCATGAAGTCAGGCTGGCTGACAACAATACTCCCTTCTGGCTGCATAATCTATTACCTAGCTGCTCACAGCCATCAGTCTTTGCATCTTACATAAACAAATATTTCATTTCATTTTTTAAACTGGGAGTTAGCTTTGGAAAAACTTAGACTAACTTTTTCCTTTAATAAAAAAAAATAAAATTGCCTGCATTATAACTTCGCTGGGTTTTTTTCTTATATTTCTTTTGTTTCAACTTACAAAATTAAATGTAAGCTGCTATTACAAGCATAATACTTTCTAAATTTATTTTTACTGCTAAAGTCATCTTTTCAGGCTTACATTTTTCATCAAAATATCACTATCATTTTTGACACGATTTATAAAATATCAGCAATACAAACCCCCATCGGCAAATACAATTTCTTATTGTGATCCGACTTTTATTTTATCTAAATGAAAAATAAATTATTAAAAATTAAATAAAAGGGATATAGTAAGAATATTGCAGGCAGCATTAGCCTGATCATAACATTCTCAGAATTAATCCCAAGCTATTCTTCCATGTCACTCCCACATATTATACTGCTTTATCATCTCCGTTCTTATATGCCACTATTAATATTTAACTATCAAATGTCTTTTACTGGAAGATGTTTAAAGATTAGATGACGAGGAAATAACCATTCCTGGAGCTGCTACAGACTAAATTATATTCCAAATTGGAAAGCCCTTCTATCTAAATAGTAAATCTGCACATCCCTTTGCTAGATGCAATATCTATTAACACTTGGGTTTGTGTATTCTCTGGAACAGCTCAGTTCAGCACCTTGCAATGATATTTAAAGTGTGAGCTCTAAGTAGTCCTATCACTTCCACAAGTGAAACCTTAAACGCCAACGATGGGTTTGAATCTGAACTTCAGCCTGCTGTCCTCTCACATATCACAAGGTTTTGGCCAGTTGTGAAAATCACATTTATAGATTTTATTAAAATAGCACTATCTTTAAGCAAGGCCATGATTAGGCACAGGATTAGCTTCTCTGTAAGCCTAAAATGAACCCATGTACCCAAAGTGAGGAGTACCATGGCCTAATTTTCAGCTCTGCATAGTAATGTCTTAGTAATTCCATTTATTTAAAGTGCTATTTTTAACATAGTTGGGGTTTTTTTTTAATATTTTTATGAACTAATTTCATTTTTTTCTGGCTAAACAACAAGCAAGGACGTTCCTCCACTTTTGCAGAGGCTGCATTGCTTGTTTGGGAGGAGAGGGAAATTCTGCTGTCAGCCTGATTTACTGTTTGGTCTCTTTCCAATTCAAATAAAACAAATAAATACTAATGAACTCACCACCCTCATCATAAACACCCCTTCTGCTCTAACTGATGAAAGCATTTTCAGTTGTTTCATTCTCCTACTCCCAGTGTCAAAGTTGTCTTTGTGTGCCAGTCCTACAGTGCCAACACTGCGATGGTGACACAAGTTAAATGGATGCCAGAGATGGAGCTTGTGATTCTGTTAAGTATATTGGAATCTTCCAAATGTGTTAAATCAATCAATAAAACCAACAGGGCCATAATCTAATTTAAGGTTTATTTCCTTCAGAAGGTCTGCATCTGAAATTACCATCCTGTCAAAAGTTGCTTTTAAAGTTTTTAAGCGACTCATGGACACACTGTTACTCGGCATTTAGACCTGATGGCCTTTCTAAAACATCCACACAATCACTCAGCGAGCTCTTCTTCTGATAATTCCAAGCATAAGTGACATTAGCTCCAATACTGCCAATCAAAAATTAGGTCAGTGTTCTCATGGCAGTGCTTTGTACTGGCTGACCACATAGAACACCCTACCTTTAACCAGAGACAGGAGCATGGGATACAAAATTCCTTAGAAAGAAATGGAAAGTGGAGAGTAAAACACATAAAGTTCAAAGGGAATCCATGGCAATTTGAGAATAAAGCTCTGGATTCAAAGGATTAAGTCTAAAACTTGCCAAAAAGACGGAGGAATGACCTTTTGGCAAAGCTGACACTGAAGCAGTCACATGATATAAAACGCATTTCACAGAATCACAGAGCAGCCTAAGCTGCGAGAGATTCACAAGAATCATCAAAATCCAGCTCCTGGCCCTGCTCAGGACAACCCCAACAATTCCAGCAGGAGCCCAGTGCCCATTCCCTGGGAGCCTGTTCAGTGTCCAGCCACCCTCTGGGGGAAGAGCCTTTCCCTGATATCCAGCCTAAACCTCCCTGACACAGCTTCATGCCACGATTTGGGATATTTTATTGGTATTTGCCTCCTCCTTTTTTTTAATTGAGTGGTTTTTTTACACCACCAGGCATAAATCCTTGCACTTGGCCTAAAATTGGTGGAAAACAGTATTCCCTACGAGTTTTTAGAACCATCTGCTCCCCAGAATTTAAAAACACTTTTGCTTCCTACCTAGGCAATACCATAACAGATTCAAGCTGTAGAAATAGAGCACTAAAAGGTTATCCTTTCTTCTCCCAAACAAACATTTAAACCAATCAACATGACAGAAGGTGCACATTAAACAATGTTTCCATCACTGAGGAAAAGCTACTGAAGTAATGAGATCCAGATGTGAGACCAAAAAGAAATTTTTCATTCTCAGAAACCCCCAAATTGTGTCTGATCTTTCAAACAAAGATTGTCTAATTTGCTAATGTGCATTTTCTTGCAATGTGAGAGAAAAAAGCACACCTGTCAAGAAACCTGTTTTGCACACACATTGGAATGACATCTGTAGCAGCTCAGCATCAGGGAAATCCAGATACCATTAAATTATTTTGAACGTGTCTTCCTTTGTGCAAATTTCTCTGGAAATCTTCAAAGTGAACAGAATAAATATGCCCAATTTATTTACTCTTTTACAACATCTAGGGGTAGATTGAGGAGGAAAAATTGCTGAGGAAGCTTTTTGAATAATACCTTCATAGACTGGTTTTTTACGTGTCTTAAATTTTAATCTCTGAAAATTTTGAAGAATAAACTCATTGGTAGAACCCCAGGGCTGGAGAGTCTGCCTCAACAGTTAAGTTCAGTATCACTTATGGTCATCTACAACATGCATGGAACAGCATCTTCAGAACTCGCCTGGTGAGACACAACTTTGTTATCATCCTATAAATTCCTGCAACAGAAACTTAATTCTCTATTAATCTCAAAGCATAATTGGGAGAATCTACTGATGAGCTCTATTTTCTCTACCAAAATCTGTCTTATTTCAGGTGAACTTTTTCAGTTAATTTTGTAATTGAACCACTTCTGGTTTTCTTCACTATGGTGAAGGAACAGGAAGAGGTTGCCCAGAGAAGCTGTGGCTGCCCCTGGATCCCTGGAAGTGTCCAAGGTCAGGCTGGATGGGGTTCGGAAGGTGTCCCCACCCATGGCAGGGGTGGAACGAGATGACATTTAAGGTCCCTTCCAACCCAAACCATTCTGGGTTTCTATATTTAAGGACTGTAGGCAAGGAGAAAAGAACAGGAGACATAATAGCAAAAATAATAATAAAAAAATAAATATATGGAAAAGCAGGGTCTTTTTCTTACCAAGTGACATTTTTACTTGTGAGTGATGGAGCTCTGAAACTTTCAGAACTTCCCTCTCACACTGGCTGCACTATTGGCTCATTTTCCACCTTAATGTACGAGGGACTATTTCCACCAAGATTGTATCTGATAACTGCACCTGCTTTTGTGAAGATCTTCTCAGCAACATTCCTAGGGTCTTTGTCTCAGGGACATCTAAACAGGCCTGACTTTTTTCATCCAATACATGAATTTGGAGTAAGAGGTTTCTGAAGAAGAAAGTTGATCTAATGGCAGAGTTAAGCACATCTTCTAATTATCACAAGGTACATGATTTGTCATATAATACTTCCCTTTTCATAAAACTGCTGAGATCTTAAACTTTAAAATGCAATTCAGGCATTACACAAGTGAATTATTTTACTTATTTTCCATATATTACAGCTGAATAGCTCTTCACTGTAGCTACTGTTGAAAATTGCTTACTATTTAATATAGGACTACTCTAAACTCTCCACCTGCTGACTCAAATGCTTTAGAATTATTATGCTTCAAGGTGGTGGCCAAAATATTGGTCAATTTGGAAAACAGGTCCCTGCTCGAAAGAGTTTGCATCATTTTTTTTCTTATCTTTTTTTCACAAATTCAGAACTGAAGTCATGGCAAATGACATTTTCCTTATACTGGAAGAAATACTATAAGATAGTTGAGGTGAACATTTATAATCTAAGCGTGAAAAAATGAAGCATGAAGTGAAACATATCTTTAAGTTAGCCTAGAAATGGTTCAGCTGAGGTTTACAACTTCTCCTAGTGGCAGAGGAGGTCCTGATGAGGTATCCTGGATGACAGAATTACTGCAATCTGTCTATATCAGTTTTCTGGGAGTACTGCACACATAACTTAGTCTGAATCCAAAAATGTTTTGTCTGAAACTCAAATTTTGAATCAGAGGTATTATTTTAAACACGTGCTTTCCCTCAGAGCTATAGCAATGTACATTAGTTAGCTATGGAGAAGATAAGGAGAAGCAGTCGTGTTTTGCATGACTGAACCGAGTCTGGCTAAGAGAAAGAAAAGACCAAGAAAGAAAAGACCAAATCCCTCAGTCAGGTTAATGACAAAACCCCAGCTTCAGCACTGCTTGGCTTCTGCTCACTCTTTAACAGCTGATGGCACAGCTCACATACAGTCAGGAGCAGAGGGAAAGAACTCAAGAGTAATTTGGGAGGTAGCAATGAGAGAGCTGAAGTGTGACAGCTCCCTTTGCAGAGAAGACCTGCAGGCTCTGCAGTGTGATGGCTCACACAATGCCAGGCAGCAATTTCTTGCTGTTGGGAGCTGTACTTTTCCAAACTCAATTGAAGAACTGACAAGAAACAGCACCAACCTGTAGATTTCCTTTACCATTTCTTGATCAAAAGACATTGAGTCTAAAGGAAGGCACAGGAGTGGACACATCATCATTTTGTGATGAGAAGTCAAGTACTGAGCCCTCTGTGAGCTTCCTGGCTTTTATGGCAATGGCATCCATCTTCAAATTTCCCCTTCTGAGTAACCTACATTTAATGATATTATTGAGCTGAAAGGGATAACGGAGATTTGCCAGTTTCAGAACTCTGATGGATGCATCCATCCACAGCTGTGGCACAAAATATAGAGAAGCCATGGCCACCAGAGGCCTAGCAGAGGTATGGAAATCAGCGATCAGAGTGAGGAGCTGAGAACAGACACCCTTAGTACATCCACATTCCCTCCAGACTGGATGTGAGAGATGCTGCACTTCCCACTTTAAAGTTTAAACATAACTGAGTTTGGTTAAAAAGTGTAAGACTTCCTCTCACTGATCAACATGAGCAATGGTTTTGGGGTACTCAGTTTCTTAAGGTCTTTTTTTAACATCTCTTCAAACCCTACACAGCACACATCAACAACCAACTCATCAGCAAAATATCAACAGGAAAATTCAAACACATTTATGCCTAATTCCAGCAATAATAAAGACTTCAGTTACAAAAGATGTGACAATTCACAGCTAACAGTGAAGAGAGTCAGGACCCCTCTGCAAGGTCAAAAAGAAATGGGAACTTATTAACATGCAGCTCTGACCTGCTGTGGATGGACAGAAAAATGCAATCCCTCGTAGATAATTTCCTGCTCTATTAAAGTTAAACCTTTTACACAATTTTCATGTATTTTTATGATGTGAAAAAAAGAAGTGTCTTACCTCTGAAGAGAAAAAGATGGTTTCATAAATTGTCTGAGCAAATACCTTATTTGATAAGGGTTATCTAATGCCTCATGTCATTCTAATGTCTCATATAGAACATAAACTAGTACAGAATAGAAAATGCCTTTAAGTTAAACCAAAGATTTGGATAGACAACTGCTTTTTATCTCTCTTAAGTATGCTGTAGTGGATTGATGAACAGTTTTTATAATACCACAAACCAATTCTGCTTTGTTGGCTTATGAGTTCAAAAACTACTCACAAATATGGTGTGAGAACAGTGCTGCAACTAAATCTCATACTGCACCTAAATCTCATACTGCACCTAAATCCCATACTGCACCTAAATCTCATACCACACCTAGCAAATAAGCAATACCAATTCGGTGGGTTTAGTGAATGCATTGTATTCCACAGAGTTCAGTTAATTAAAAAAAAAACAACAAAAAACCACCACCACCCCTACATCATGTTCTGATCTTTAAAACTTCTGAACAGTTAGTGCTAGCTGACCCTACTCTGGGTAGGATGCTGGACTGGAGATTTCTTTCAATCTGATGATCCTATGATTTAATTATTCTCAGGAAAAAATACTTTCTCCTAAGACACTATATAATATTAAATTTATAAGACTGAACAGAGAAAAAGAATAAAACACTAATGGCAAGTTCCTGGAGAATAAAGTGACAGAAAGGAATAGAATGAAGAGAGCATCATGCATTAGGGCTGCAGCAACATCATAACCATTAAGCTGAGAAATGTCCATTTACCTTTTCCCCAGCCCTCCTATACAGCCACAACTCTGTAATTTAACCACCTTGTGAAAGAGGATGGTAATTTCTAAAGGTGTTAAAAATAAATTGATAACATTTATGATAAACCACTACGATGACTTAGAATGATATTTTAGAATGATTTATTATCATCTAGGACTGCTTAGGTGTGTTCATGTTTATCTTGAGTTCAAATAGTGAAAAGTTGCCTCGGTATCTCTGTAGACACTATTGGCTAAACGAACTAAACAGCAATTCCCTTAAATTATTAATTTGAGTTTAATCTTTCATTACTTTGGAGAACAAACCAGAAATAGAAGGCTTCAACTTACAAGGGGCCTCTAAATGATACACTACATGAATTAATGCCACTGGCAATAAAGCCTTTTCCTCCACCATGAGCACCTTGAGAGGACAAAGAGTCAGCAGCTCATCTCATCAGAGAAATGGGAATAAGGCTAAAGAGGGTTGAATTAAAACAAGCATAGTAACTGAAAACTCAGAGCAGGTATTACCAGCTTTGAGAACAGAATGTTTGGAAAAGAGATGTCAAAGTACAGGTGCATCCAAACTCTGTTGGATACTGGAAAACTCCAGATGAAGTTTCTCATTCCAGGAATGCAGCACATTCACCACAGAAATGCTTTGCATCTGCTGGCTGACTGCAGTGAAGTTACCTGACACCTCAAATCCATAACTGTGAGTCAGTAGCACTCATCTGCCTGTTCTTGGTAAAATCTCACCCCAGCTCAAAGATTTCAAAAATGTCTCATACCTGATGAGTTCTACGCAAATGAAATCTTCAAACTTCGTGTGTGCAGGTGAGAACACAAGATGTAGAAACTCCATGATGTTGTTCAGATACTCTGCTGAATATGTTCAGGTGTGAAACCTGTTCTGAGATGTGAGATGAATCTAGTAAATAGAGAGGCTGCCTCTCTGAAAGGAAAAGTCAGGACTGTTCTACTTTCACTTAGTCTTTCAATATGATTTACATCTAAGAGTATCTATTAAAAACCCTGTTGCTTTTCTCTTTGATCTAAAGGTGTCAAAGAAGCATAAGTTCTAACACAAAGCTTATTATTTCAAAAATCTGAATTTCCTTTGAATGCAAAATCAGATAGACTGACATCTTTTTTTAATGTATGACAAAAATGCTGTATATTAGGAATTAAAGAGATCAAGACAATTGACAGTAAGACTACAAAGGACTGGTAAATCAATAGAATGAATGAAAGGTATGAAAAGGAAAAAAAAAATCCACTATACTGTTTAAACTAATGTGTCAGACAATACAGCAGGGAACAATAGAATAAGCTGAAACACCAAAAAAAAGTGGCTGCACTATTAAAGACTGAAAACTTATGTGGGTATCAATTAGTGGACAAGGATTGTTATCCAAAACTAAATCACAGATTTTATTTTACTTATAGGAGTCTAGAGAACAAAGGAAACCTGACCATATCCAAAGATCACCTGAGTAAGTTCATGCAGGCCCAGGTTATAGTGCTGAGTGAAGGTTTATTGGTGAAAACCAAAGGAAGAATGGAGCACAAGCACAGAGACATCACTGTCACTTAACAATGACAGTGGAGAGGACACAGTTACAAGCAATGAGAGTTTATAAGGGTTAGTTATCAAAGTAATGCTCATTAGGCTAAATTTTAAACAAAAGGCTTCAATTAGAGCTCATAAAAATCCCATCAAAAGAAGTTTAACATTCCCCCCTGACATCCTTTAATGTGCAATAGGTTCTTTCCAAACTTCCTTAAAAAACCCAAAAGTTTAAATTCCATTAAGAGTCCCTGGAGAGTCAAAAGATTATTTCTAACCCACCCGAATTAGTGCAAGTTTGTCACCAATGCCCCCCAGAAACAAAAAGCAAAGGTGACACTTATGCTCTTCATGGTGCCTTGCATATATATCCTTCCATGGGATCCTTCCACAGGGTTCAGTGCACTCAGCTTTAATACTGAGGTGCTCACAGTGCTCCTGTCACTACACAGAGTAAATCAGGCTTGTTTTCAGCATTCCTTGAGCTGAAAAAAACCAAAACCGAAACCCAGAGCAAAACTCAGGAATTCCTAAACTGGAACCGATGTGATTTGGAGGCCATAGAGGGAAGGCAAGTACAAATGCAAATTTTTTTTTTATCATTCTCATACTTTTCTTATATATATATGCAGCGACTAAGAACAATCCAGTTGAAAATGTGTCTCCCTTTCATTGGGTTGCTTGACACACATGACAGATATGTCTGGGTTCTGCTCATCCTTCCTCCACTCCCTCGACACACACCCTGCCTGTCCTCCACTGCTGATCAGTCATTTGGAATGTGACCTAAAATTGAACATTCTTTGAAAAAAGCTTCCCCTAAAGCACACTCACGTACATATAAGGAAGATACATTTTTCTTTCATTACATCAAGGCCTGGATAGTTCACCTACAAACTAATAACCATTCTTTCCCATGGCAAAATAAATAAACCTGGAGATACCAGGCAGAACATTCCCAGAATAATTGAATATTTTTTTTTTCCCTTTTGAACATTTGTCAACAAGCAGGATTATTGCACAAAATAAGTTTCCTTGACAGAATGATTTCAGCTTTTGAGAAAATGTATTCTGTCAACAAGACAGAGTAAGGACTTGACAAAATAATATGTCTGAACTACTGAAGTGTTTTGAGTTTTCTTCTCAAGCATAACAATGAGAGGTTGCATGTGTGTCTGCACAAAGGCAAAAGAACTCTTTTGACATTATATGCATGTTTTCTCCTCAGGTGTCAAAGTCAAAGAAAAGGTCTGACAACCTTTCTAATATCTTCATATAATGAGCTATGGCCAGAAACTAAGAGCATTTACAGACACTGACCTTGGGACCCTTAAAGTCCTTTCCAAGCCAAATAACTAGCAAAGTATTAAACAGCAAAGCCAAAGGACTGCAGCTGCCACAGGATATAAATAAATAATCCAAAACAAAGCAGAAATATCCAAACTTTGCACGGGGAGTGTCTCTAGGCTGAGAAAGGGAAGAGTTAAGCCCTTGTCCTAAGAATTATCTGGAGGCAGAGGCACTCCTGCCTTACCCTCATCCCCGTGGTCTCTCTGGGAAGCCCTGCTCCTGCAGAGCAGTTGGTGAGCTCCCACAGCAGTCAGGAAATTTCTACAAAAGCTGAATTGCATTTTATGGAAATCTTCGCTGGAATAGCGACGGGGACAGAGGGAGAAAGGGGAAGGCTCCAGCCTAGGGTTTCCAGTCTCACTGGTTTTTTAATGAACTCAGGGTCTCAGTAAGGGAATTCTGGCAATAAAAACATGCAGCACACACTTCTGAAGCAAAGGCTGAGATTTAAATACGTCATTGCTGTCATTATCAGATCAAGGGTGTGTGCCAATAATTCATAGATAACGACATAAAAGTGCTCTGATAGAGTCAGCACTGGAGAGAAGCTAATAAAGAGGTGAGGAAAAAAGGAAGACCATTATTTACAGCATGCTTTGCCTGCACTGGAATGCAGTCAGTATCAACATTTTTCACTGGGATTTGTGCTGCAAGATATACTGTATATTCTCCTGAGTTCCAGTGAGGGGAGAGAAAGAATAAATAAAATCAAAAAGCAGACACTGCATCTGTCAGCTGTACACAAAACATTCTGTTTTTCTACTGTCTTTACAAACAACTTTTCAGGAAATTATCTTTCATGATTTATTAGCCAAAATAATTTGGATACTAAATGGGAACTTCATGTTTATTTGTGGTGCTACAGTGACCAAAAACATACATTAAGAGTCTCTCTAGACTATAAGTTATTTGTCAAAGGTTATTGATTTATCCTCATCTGCCTTTGTTTTGATGTTAAATATTAATTTCCTATTGGCCACCTGCAAATCTGGCTTTAGATTTCTGTAAGGTCTGACGGTTTTTTTAGCGAGTTCTGTGCTTACTAATGAAACAGTCAAAAGCAAAATGAAATAGATATTTCCAAGATATTCTGGCTATGGTACAAGGGCCATTCATGGAGTCCTTAGTGGATTTTTCATGTCTTTTGTTCAGCTGAAATAACTGGATCAAATAATAAAATGATGACAGGAACATGTGGCATCAAAATCAAGGTGCGACACATTTTACCCCTGGGGGACAAAGTCTTGATATTAATTTCTGCTTTCAACAATCTTATCAAAACCTCCTGCTTGGTAACATAAGCACTGGGACATCATTTTCAAAGGCAGGCACTAGGCATAATTGACATGACTTGAACAGTTAACTAAAATTAAATGATAAGTCCTCTTTTTGGAGAAAATCTGTGATAGACTTAAAAATTCTCCAATGTAGCTAGAGTTCAAAAATTGTTGATAGCAGGAAAACAAGGCCCAACAATATCATAATAGTGGGAAATCAATTAGGAGGTGTCAGGCTCTGTTTTTACAACTGCAGATATGACCCACAGGAGTAAATTCGATGTGTGCAATTTGACTGCTGGCTCTATGAAGCGCTGGTGACGGTTCAGTAACCACTGCTGTGGAGTAAATAAAGAATTCATGTATTCTATATAAGAAATCAATTTGCTTCTTCTTGTTTTCCCTCTTCCTTACAGAGTGACAAGCATGTGTTGTGCATGTCCACGTGTCTGGCTTTTGCTGTAATTCTAGAGAATCTCTGCTCATGGGGTTCTTCTTTTGCTCTGTGCTTTCATTTTTCTGCTGTGGTAATTGGACCAAAACCAATGCTAAACCCAGAATGATCCACCAGAGCTTAGAGGTAAAAAGTCACGGTCATTAGGTCACACAAATAAAATGTAATCAACTGCCTGGAACTACTTCTTTTATACTCGACTGTCTTGTAAAAAAATGTTGTAGTTAGGGTTGCTTTGATGACAAAATGTTCAATAACAACTTAAATTTTGTGTTGAAAGGTTAATAAAGCTTTATGTCTCATGTTCCTGTGCTCCCATATGGCACACTGAAAATTCTGCTCATACATCTGGAGGGACATAAGTCAAACATCTCCAACAACCACATTTCAACACAAATTAAATGTGAGCAGAGAAAAGTTACATTGTCAGCACTGAATGATTAAATGCAAAAAAAAAAAAAAAAAAAAAACCACGGTCAAGCAATACAGGTGAAGAAACCAGGGAGGAAAAGCTTCAACAGTTCACAAAGTTGTTTTTTCAAACACTCAAAAGCCTCATGGAACTAAGCAGAAAAGAAAAGACAGGAGAGTGTGGGAGTGGTGTGAAGCCCCTGACAAATTAGAAACCAGAAAAAAACGGGTCTTTCCAGAAGACAACACTTTTGGTCCAATTTCAGCTCCACAGTTCAATAGAGATCCTTCAGGCTCAACTCTTAAAAACAAATTCAATTCAGCTTTTCAATGTGACAGGATATATTACTCCCAGCTAAACTGGAGGTGCTACAAGTGCTTCAAAACCAGAGTGTGTGCACATGTATGTGTAAATATAAATATATATATATATATATATATATACACATTCACCAACCTGCAGAAAAATTAAGTGTATGATTGGGATATACATTTGAGTGTGTGTGTGTACATACACACAGCCCCTTAAAGCAAGCTTATATTTGTGTCCTTGCCATGGGTTGGAACTGGATGATTTTAACATCCTTTCTAACCCAAACCATTCTATAATTCAGTGATCTTTGAAGGAACATGTAGAGATGGATAAATCTATATCCAGAAAGGGCCTTTTTATTCCTTTATAATTCTTCCTGAAGTTCACCGTTAAGCATTCACTCATTTCCTTAAAGGAAAAAGACCCAATGAATTGCAAATTCAGTAAAAGCATGTTATATGCTCTTCTTGCATACAGGATGTGACATCTGAACAAAAATAATAAGAAGTTTATAGATGTTTATAAGTTTTTATGCAAATATTTTGAAGCAGGTTTAAAATTTTATGGAGACAAAAGCCATCACAGATCAGTCAACCCCTCTGCCAATTTTTTTTTGCTGTTTTGTTTGTAAAATTCCCTTGAGTTCCCGTAAGTGGCACTTTGGCAGCCTGTGTTCTCAAAGCCCCCAGGTCCCTAGAATTTAAGATCAAAAGCTCTTTTAAAGACAGCAGGTGCTAGAAGCTTTTAATATAAAAGGTAATGGAGACATTAAAAAAAACCCACACCAAAAACCCAGCTGCTTCTCACCCTTTCCAGCTCCATATCTCTGGAGTCCCCTGAACAGGTTAATCTTTGACACAACCTCGAGCTACTTTTATTGTGAGAAGTTAAGCAAAAAGCAATGTACAACCTGCCTCACACCAGCCTGGCATGTAGAGTGGTTTGAACTACAGCAAACCACGGTGCAAATTAGGATATCTATTAAAAATAAATAAGGGTTCCTCAACACTTTTCTCCTTAAGAGGGAACAACAGAGGATACAGACACAAAAGCAAATATTAATCTCCCATTTTAGCTTTGTACTAAGAATATGCCAGAGAGCAAAGGGAGATCACAAGAGCTGGTGCAATCAGATGAGTTTAAACTGGCACATGGGTGGCTCCTTTATCACTCCAGATCAAAGGATTAGCCTCCCTGGATCCGACCATGGGGTGTGATCCTCCTGAGGAGTCTGACACTGCCAAGGATTGCACATCCAACCAATTGTGTCTCACACAGGAGCCCTTGGAGAAGTCCATGCTGATGACTCGACGCTCCTGGCCATGCATTCCACAGGCTCAGCACAGAGTGGGGCACGTCTGAGTCTCCTTCCATTTGTTTTCAATTTATTTCCTTCTGTACTCATGGCACATCTTTGTTTTCAAATGACAGGACAAAATTCCTGCCCCAGTACAGCAGCTATTGAAAAAAACAAAAAACCAAAACTAGAACACAGAACAAAACTGAATAAAACCTCGCTCTGAGTATTATCAACTGAACAAAAAAAAAAAGCCAACAAACCAGAAGAAGCCCAATCAAAAATAAAAAAGAAAACCCCCAAAAAAACAAAGGAAGAAACCCCACAAAAAAACCCCAAACAAACAAATAAAAAAAAACACACCCAAAAAAAAACCCCAAAAACCCCACAAACAAGCAAAACCCAGAGTAACTGGAAATCTGATGCCACAAAACCAAAATAGTTTAACATTTATCCTTTTTTTAGACAAAACTTCTTGTACCACCACCCTGCAGGGTAGGCAAACCCATATATTAATAAATAAATAAGTCAAATTTCTCCAGTGTGTACAGCAATCCCTGTGCTAAGGTAGCTTTCCTGTACGTTTTATTTCAGTCTGAAATTTTGCAGTCTCTATTACATCTCTCTGCTGCACAGAGAGATAACACTGTGGGAGAATAAGAAGGTCCAAAGGAGTATTTTTTCATTACCTGTAAGAAATAAAGCAACAAACAGAACAGCAAACCATAAAAACGCTCTCCAATAAAAGTGTTTCTCTGAGGTGTTACCAACATGCAACTCAAAGCAGAGGAAAATAGGACATTCATTGAAAAAAGGAGAACAGCTACGTGTCCTGGATTATACAAAACCTCTGACTTGATGTTTCCAAAAATCTCTGCACATAGCAGACATAAATCCTCTCCCTTTATTCCAAGGAGAGGAACACTTGCATGTAAAGATCCTCTCCACAGCACCAGCATCCCATCCAAAGGTACCTGTCACCATGTTAGAAATGGCTGGGAAAACACCTGAGCTATGAAACAGCACTAAAACCCTCTGAACTTCATAAAAAAAATACCATCTTAGAAAATCTACAGAATATGAAGAAAATATTTTTTATTTCAGTCCTTCAGCTTGACAGCTTTCCTGAGCTGGCCATCTGCATCAGCTCTGAGTGCCTGCCAGCTGACAAGTTCCATTTGTTGAGCAGATAATTGTAGCTGTTTTATTTTCCCAGTAACACACTATCACAAAACACAAGAGCATTCAGCTTACTTTAGATATGTTCTTCAATATACAGAGGGCAGTGAATAATAGTGGAAACTGTTTTGGCTGACAAGCAAAGCATGAGCGTGTCACATCAAATAGTTTGTCTTGCTCAGTGCTCCTTCAGAACAGATAACATTTGGCTTTCATATTTTACAAGAAAGGCTTGCAAAGACAGCTACGAAGAGGGTGCATTTCAGGTGCAACTTATTGAAAAGTTTACTTCAGGGTTTTTAAACTTTATTTCATAACTGTTTAAATTTATAATAAAATGCATAAATGTTATAAACCACAATTTTTAGAAAAGAGCAGCAGTTTGAATATTGAAGGCATTCATCACAAGCAGGTTGTGGTTTTCTGGCCATAAATACTTTCCCGTTACAAATACAGCAATACTTAAATGGGGTATTTCAATATCAATATCCCTGGAAAGGAGTTTTAATCACCTTGTGTTTAAGTTATAGAAACATAGAATGCTTTGGGTTAGAAGTGACCTTAAAGCCCATCCAGTTCCACTCCCTGCCATGGCAGGGACACCTTCCACCATCCCAGGCTGCTCCAAGCTGGGTCCAACCTGGCCTTGGACACTTCCAGGCATCCAGGGGCAGCCACAGCTTATTTTTCTTTCCAGGAGATTTGACAGTTTTGCCACGTAACCTGCAAGGAGTGTAACTCTGCCCATCCACAGCCTGGATTTTATGGAGACAAGCAGCCAGCTGCTGAGCTTTCTGTCCCCAGTGTTCAGAGCTGAGGAGCAGAACTCCACCGCATCCCGTGGAGGACAATCCTTGCAGGAAGCTGTGCAAGTGCCTGACCTGAGCTGGCTCTGATACCACAGATCACAGCCCAAAATTTCTCCTGTCCTATGACCACCATAAAGGACAGAGCCCAAAATCACAGACTAAATGAACCCACTTATTTTGTGGACATTTGACAGCTCTTTCACAGAACTGAGGTCTAGAAGTCTTCTGAGGGCTGTGCCACAGTCCCTAAGCCAGGCTTACTACTGACATTTCCCTTGCCCTTTCTTAAGCAGTGCAGAGCCCTTGCTTGTGCCATATTATTATTTGCACAAGCCCTGATAAACCATTTTAGACAGCTGAATTATCCCCAAAATGGTGTCTTTTTCCATAAAGTTGTTTTAAACAATCTTTTCTTGAGCCCTCTTACACACAGTGGCATAAAAGTCAGTGCAGCACAAGGCAGGAACACAGGGTTGGCAGCAGATAGGAGAAACAGACCCTGAAAACTAGATTTAGATCAGTTATATTTTCATTTACAACAAAAACCTGATAAAAATTATTTCACATCAGACTGTGAAGTGAAAACTAATTTTTTTAAATATTTTGAAACTTATTGTATAAGGATTTAAGTTGAAACAGAAAACTCTATATTTGCAGATCACTGGGAAAAAAAAAGTCAATCTATTTGCTTCTAGTGTTGCTTGAGGTCCATGATAGAAGTGTGCCAGTTTTGGGGCAGGAACAGTGCAGATTCTGTTATTTCAAGGTCATTCCACTGCACAATCACAGTTTTGTTCATCAGAATGGGAATACAATCAATACTGCACATGAAAAAAGTTTCACTGCTGCACAGAATGGATTTAAAGACTGTCCTCAATTTGGGCAGCTCATCCCGATGGTCACTTCGACCACTGGACAAAGCAATTCTTCCTCCTTCAGCTTTGGTTATGTGTGCTGTGTAATCAGCACTGGCAGGGATGCCAAGGGGCACATTCTGGAGGTTTAAATGAGAGAAGCAAAATAGAATCTTTAAAGAATAAACCTGCAAATGTGCCGGAGCATTAGAAATTACAATGGCTTGTCACTTAAAATGTGGAAATCAATAATTATTCAATAACAACTCCATACTCATGGGGATGCAAGTCCTGACCAGAATGCTGCATCTCACAATTCTGTACAAAAGAGAGAAAGAAGATCTGAGCTGTGGGCTCTTAATGCATAGTGAGGAGTAAGAGGAACTAAAAGAATCACAATGAACTGCTGCACATAAATGTTTAGGGCAAGGAGGCAAAAGAACACCCACTTTTGGATAAAGCACAGCTCACAAACATGAGCTACAAGGCTGCCACAACAGCAAAGCTGCTTTTTGAAGCAGCCCCCTGCAAACACTTGCTTTACCAGTGTAAATCTCCTCCACACCAGTTCTGTTCCAGTGCAGCCTGGAGAATCCACGTGTGACTCACTGCTGCCTGACTCCCACTCTGCACTCAGGTAATTTAATTTGCTAGAATGATGTGACAACGTCACTAAACCAGAAATAAGATTCATTATGAATAAGCATTTAGGCTCATAACTCCCCCTCTTCCTAAAATCAATGCAAAAATTCATCCACATCCTCTGTCAAATATGGTTCCACTCGAACTCAGAATTCAATTTAAAAAATACCTTTTAAGTCTGTATTTTCTTATGTTTTTCTTTGTTAATCACTCATTTACACCCCAATGCTATGCCTTTATTATCCCATTATTTCATCTCCACTGATTAGCAAAGAAAAGTTCCACTTTGGCTGCAAAGAATAATTGTTGGCATTTATTATGCAAAACTTTTAATTTATAGTTTTGCTTTTATTTTTATTAAAATTAAACCTATCATGAGTTAGCACATTAAATTCCACATAATACCAGTTTAACACTTTAATCCTGAAGTGACTTAAATACAGGTACATGCAGCAGTAGGCAAACAGGCTTTTTCACCTTCATACTGGAGAAATCATGAGCCTTTGGTGAAAGTGTAAACAGAGCTGCATTTATTAATGCAACTTTTAAAACATCTTGTTGAGTAAGCAGTACCATAATATGGCACACATATGACTAAAGAAACCTTCTTTTTATTACCTTTTTTTACCTTTTAATTACTTATTGTAACTTTCTTCTTGTCTCTAAAGGCAGAAATAAATAAAACAATTGCATGGATTTTTACGGTATTTGGAATGAGAAACAAAAGGAGTAAAAGGCTTCCTTTGAGGACAACAAATACGGGGTTAAGGCCATTTTAATTCTCTTTCCCTATGGCTCTCCTCCCATTGCAGAGTGGATTACACTCCGAAGCAATTAAAGCTAATTAAGCCAGAGAATTTCACAAGTTTGCAGAAAAAGAAAAAAAAAATCAGAATTTTTGAAAGTAACAAGTGAAAGTATTGAAGACAAAATATATCAGAGAAAAAAACCCCAGCATTTATTCAAACTTTGGCTGCTTGACTTTCCTCCTCTAACCTGCTTCCTCTTGTCTGTAAATCTGGGGATCACTGCATGTCTAAATGAGGATTTATCTTTTCTTGCTGAGGCTGTTTGTCAGGCCAATAATATCTTTTACTTTTAACCCCTTTTTCCATAGGTAAACAGCATTAACTGGGGGGAAAATGGAGATTCTGGAGTATCAATGGGATTTTTAAGAACTGTATCTTTAGATTTAACTGGATAAATGCTGTTTCTAATGAGCCAACACCTTGACTTTTGTGATTCTGTGACTAAGGACCACTGTGAGGCAGAAAAAACAGAGACAGAGATGCTGAAAACCTACAGGGAACTGAGAAGTTACCTGGAACTTCTGTGGACCAAAAATTGTTTCCCTGAGGAAGGAAAACATGCAAAGCTATTTAATTTTTAATCTTATTTTTAATATTTAAAATCAAGCTGTCTCAGCTCCTTCTAACAGGAAGAGGCCTAATACAGCCTAAGTACAATATTAGCTTAAGACAAACTTTGCCAATAAATGCTTGGCTCGTTACTAGTCTATATTAAGTCTCTTTACATTCAAAAAGTCAAGTTTGAAGACAACCTTTCCAAGTCACTTTAATTGCAGAGACATATACAAAATTACAGCCAGGGTTTTGTAAGTTACTGTGTATAATTTAATCGATAAAAAGTAGCATTTACTGCTTTAAAAAAAAAAAAAATCCACCAATGTAACCAATAAAATGTGTTAAACAAACAAAACTCCAACAATTCTGCAGTAAAATGAACTAACAGACTAGGAAGCCACACAGCTGAGAGGGACCCTGCCCAAATTTGCCAATGGTAAAGACACAAAAGGATTTTTATCTCCCTCTTCCACCACTGTGTAACAGGTCAGTGCTGCTATAAAAACTCAGGGAAAGAGCTGAAAAGGAACTGAGATCACACTTTTAGCTCTACCCATTCTCTGAGACCACAGGAAAGTTTACAAAGCTGTTTTCCAAACCATTTCTCTGAATTACTCTATTACATGCTCCCAGGCTTTTCACAGCAGAAGTTAAAGAGAGCAGGGATGTGCAGACAGAGATGGGCATCGGTGCAATTTCACCCATTTCAGCAAACACAAGAAATTCAGCTCCCACTCAAAGTACAAGACGTTCAAAGTGCAAGCACTAGAAGAAATGCAAAATTTAAAAAATTGATTAATTAAGAGCATTTCAGAAAATTTGGGAAGCGGTTGCCCCATCCCTGGAAGGGTTCAAGGCCAGGTTGGATGGGGTCCTGAGGAACCTGGGATAGTGAATGGCATCCTTGCTCATGGATGATCCTTAAGGTCCCTTCCAACCCAAGCCATTCTATGATTCTGTGGTTCTGTGATTTGGACAGCCATAAAAGAAATAAATCTAATAGTACATATGCCAAAAAAAGTCACATAATTACAGTAATTACTACTCAGAGGCAGCTTTTCTAAATTTCAATAAAAGTTCTCTTTCTTCTTTGAGTGTCAGCTGGGAAATAGATTCAAATTTTCTCAGCATTTATTTGCTGCTTGAATGGTTGAAAATACAAATATTTGTTTTAGAGATGATGCATATTCTTTAACTTAAACCAACAAACACTGGAATTGTGGCCTTCCAGCACCTGAAGAGAGCCTACAAGGAAGATGGAGAGAGACTGTTTTCAAGGACACGGAATGACAGGACAAGGGGGAATGGCTTCACACTGAGAGTAGATTTCAATTAAATATCAGGGAGAAATTCTCCCTGTGAGGGTGGGCAGGCCCTGGCACAGGGTGCCCAGAGAAGCTGTGGCTGCCCCTGGATCTCTGGAAGAGTCCAAGACCAGGCTGGACGAGGCTTGGAGCAGCCTGGGACGGTGGAAAGTGTCCCTGCCCACAACAGGGGGTGGCACTGGATGACCTTTAAGGTCACTTCCAACCATTTTATGATTCTTTGACTCATAGTTCAGTTTTGATTTAAAAAAATACCAGAAATAATCATCATAAGGGAGAATGAGGGTCACATATTTTCCTAGCAGTGTGACTAAAACTGTAACAGAAAAATCTTGTGTTGCAGTTTAAAGGCACCTCAGAATAGTCACACTTACTTTAGACTTGCATGTTAAAATCTCTGTATATCTGCAAAAAGTTTTTTGCAGGGCCAATGTCAACAAAAACAGAGGAAAAAGACCAGAAATCCCTGTTTTCACCATATGAATCGTGAATGGACTCAGATTGAAGGATGCCGTGCTTGCTTGGTGCTTTCACATGGTAATGTGAAATCTGTGGTGTTGGAAGTTCTCATGGCTCCCCTAAACAGCCCCACAGTAACACTATAAACTGAGCTCTGCCTTTTTAATATTCTTTTAGCCTCCACCCAGGGTGTATTTGCTGTCATAGAGAAATCCTGCCATGATTTGCACTCTCCCACGTTTCCAGGAACAGTCAGCAGGTATAAACAGGGTCAGTTTGTGTTCACAGATCTGTCACACATTTCAGTGGAAAGCTGGCAAACATTTTCCTTCAGACCTTGCTTAGGCTCTTGAACACATGGCAGGGGCTGGTGTTTAAAGCCCCCTGCAGGATTTTGCTTACCCTGTGGGTGAATTTAGCCTGCTGGACACATCGAATAAATAAGGAAGTCATCACCTGGATGAAGAGCAAGTCATAGCACAGTCACTGAAAAATAGTAATTTTGAGAATCTGCCTCATTAATTTTAATTCACTTTGCAAGTTATGTATCTGTCTAATTAATTGTCATTTTCTCTGCCAACATGCACCACTTTTTTACCTTCTGTCTTTGGTGGCTAAACATGGAAATTGCCATTCCTCGCTTGCCTGTAGATACTCCAGACAAGAAAAAAAAATACTTCCAGTGGCAGAGTTGAGATATGGAAACCAAAGCATTTCATACACATTGATTTTGTTGACATTTAAATATATCCCTATTTGAAATTTGTATTCCTCTTCTAATTTTTTGATATCATTTTCCCAAATGTTTCCTTAGAAATTTATGAGAAAAAATTTCAGTTAATGATTTCAAAATAGAAATTAAAAATGATTTATAGCAGATTTATAGATTGAAAGCATTTTAATGCTTTTTTGAAATAAAACATTTTCCTTACAATTGCTGGAATGCTAATATGCTATTTTTATGTAATAAATTCTAAATTTCTGTATAAATTATCACTGTCTATAAAAACAAAGCTAAACTGTTTTTGTCTAGCTCTGCTTTGGAGTCAAACATCTTGGTGCACTGCTGTCAGTAATAAATAGTTACTGGCTTAGTCTAAACATATGGTGAATTCAGTGCAACAGAAAAAAAGCAGAACTGTGAAAACAAGTGATTATTCCAACAACAGGGGAAAAGTGCTATTCTTCTGCTTCTTTGTGATCCAAGTAAGACCTTCTCATTGCTTCCCATTTAATTAAAACCTTCATAATAACTGTTCATTTTGAAATTCAAGGGAATTCCAAAAAATTCAGAACACAAATGAGGAAATAGATCTTTTATTTGCTCTATTTATATTGTTCTTGTACCATTCACCACCAGAAATGGAAAAAGCAGTGGCACTGATCCAGTCTGGGGTTTTTTGAGGACCAGAATAAGACAATTCACACAGGATTTGATGGCATTCCTCACTTGCCACTGAAATATTATTGTGTACCATCACATTTTCATCTTTCTTTCTTTTTTAAGGTAAATAATAAGTATTTGCTGAAATCCTAGGAAATCAAACTTAGTTTATTGTAGCACAGTAGCAGTCTTTAGAAAATCATATTTGAGAAGAACCAGAATGGAATACATTTTTAGTCTGATTTTTGCTTTATTGCAGTATTGATAAAATTTTGTCAGCATAACTTTTAAGCAGCTTTGTAAGATTTACACTGCTTTATTTCACTTTGCTAATAAATCCTTGTTAAGTAAACAGTAAAAAACTCAACAGTCAGCACTAATCACTACCAAAGTGTGAAAATGAATCCTTGTAGTTTCAAGGCAGGACTTGTATTTCTAGGCAGGACTTCTGACAGAACAACGATTTCTCTGCTGAAAGAAGATGATTGTAGAGTCGTGTGTGTGAAATCTCCCAACAGCCAAGACACATGCAGGCTAGCAGCAGCAGAAAAATGGCCCCAAAGGTCTAAATATCTAACTCCTCCCACTAAAAATAAAAAGAAAAAACTAAGCTGAAGACTGTACTATTATAAATAACTATTATCTAGTGTTTTCTCTACCCCTGGGGAACGTGTGTTCATCTTCAGAGCCCTGAGCATGGAAAACGTCCATCCATATTAATGCAGTTCCTACAAGAGCCTTCCTGGGAGTGGAGCAGAACGGAGATCAGCTGCTGGTGGGATCTGGGCTGTGTTTTCTGTCTCTTAGGCTGCACCTTGTCACTGACTTGTGGAGTCAGAGCAGGGATGAGAACGTGGAGAAGGGCAGGTACAGAGTAAGGCAGTGTGAGAGCAGGAACTGGGGCATCTGCTGTCAGCTGGGAAACTGCTCCATGCTACAGGAAGCAGGGGGTTTATCACTGCTGAGATATTTCCCTGCGTTTAGAGCAGCTGACAAATTTGCCACATGGAAAAAAAAAACCTCATTACTGGGTTTGAACCGAAAGCAACACTTAATCTGATTCAGCTCTGCACAGAAGACGACAAATTAGGGCTTCATTTAAAATTAAGATCGATATTTGTAAAATATATTCTTTTTACTCTTTTTGTGAACTCTTAACAGCTGTTTCTTCTGTATTATTCTATCAGTAGTTTTTGTGAGATACAAGAAAGTAAATTGCTCAAAATCATATACAGTAAGAGCTGGGCTGAAGAGAATTTTCAATCTTTCAGTATTTTTCTCCATTTAACGTATTTCCTCCTACTAGAGATGGCCTTTAAGCATATTGAAACCTGTCTTAAAAATAAACCAAGACAGAAGTAATAGAGAGTAAATCAGAGATTAAAAACCTTGGGATGTTTCCAAATGCTTGTTCTCAATCAAACAGAACAGAGCTTGAAACAAGAGCTGGTCAGCACTATTCTGATAAATTGTTTTATTGAAAAATGCTGTCTCAATGAAAAGGCAAAACTGCCCTTGCAACATCTTCATTCTTCAAATGCTCACTATTATTAAGAGTCTTGTGTTCCAAGGAAAACCTTCTCTAATTCAAAGCAACCAGATTTTATCCCAGACAACAAACAGCAGCAGCATAACAAAGGTATACTGCCCAAGGCTGAGGCTGTAGGCATTTACATTTCCCTGCAACAAGAGCTGTGAGTTCCCCCAGCCACTGAAAACATCATTGATTTTTTTTTTTTTTTTAATTTAAAAAATTACAGTGCTGTATTATAGGAAAAAGGAGAAATGTTAACATTCCAGTAAGACAACTGGCAAAAAAGTCAGCTGGGACACTCCCTCTGGTGACACCCCTACTGCAATTTACTGCAAGGATCTCTCACCTTCCATGGCTGAGGTACTGCCTGACCCCATCCAATGCAGTGTCACTGCCCTGGCCATTGCAGTTAAACCCAAAACCAAAAAAAAAGCAATTTGGCCAAATGAATATGTCCTCCTATTGCAAATAATAGTGGCAAACACAGCAGCCAGTATGATGTCTACAGAAGTCGAACAATGATTTAAAATTGTAATATTGGTGTTAAAATCCAGCTCTGAGGACACCATTTTAAGAGCTGAAGTACCCACGGTGTCTAAGCCATTTGTATGCCATCAAATTACACTCCTCTACACCCATATAACACTTCACACTCTCAAGATTCAAACCCCAAATTCAGAGCAGAGTCCTACACTTTCAATTATTGGTGCAATTCTATTAAGAGGAAGAAAATGACAAAACCAGCACATTCCATTTCATCTGACAGCCTAAGATCACAGTTCAAAAAGTAAAATTATTTAGAATGTCTTTCCAACTCTGTGTTTTATTTCACACTTTTAATTTGAGAACTTCACACTGTAATTCTGTGGCAGGAATCCAAGGATCAGTGTTGTCCTGATAAATTGTACAGGTTACAAACCTTTAGCAAAATGATATTTGAGGGAATTTAGTCACCAGCTCTCTTCTTGTAGAGAACTGCACACTGCTCTCCTGAAAGAGCTTGTTGCAGGTTAAGATTTTTGTCACAACTTCCATTTTTCCTTGAACCTCTGAAGAAAAATTCAGATATCTGAACATTCTTACCTAAATTTATGTTAGAATGATTTCCTTGGCAAAATTATTTTTCACCATATTAAATTCTAGACCAAGACACTCTGTACTGCTGTAGTTATTTTAAGAAGAGCAACAACTACCCCACAACACTGGTGAAATCCAAGAGCAGTGCCTTTTATTTCATTTTGATCTGAAATGCATTCTTATGGAAGATATCTATAAAATTCAATTTGCCAACCGTAATTTCTAATGTAAAAACAGTCTAAAATTTTTACAGCAGATATAGAATTTTCTATTAGATTGCCTGGGTATTTAAAGTTTTATAGATTCCTATTCAAACTCTAGAGAAGACTGCTAGAGACAACGTTGAATGGTTTTTACATAAAAGGCAAGACTGTAAAAATTCAATTTCGGTGGGGTTTTGATTCTTCAAAGACTTTGTCTTGCATATCACTTGAACACAGGGTACCTCTTTCCAACACACATGTTCATCCCCATGGGAGAAAAATAAGGAAAATGTAAGGAAAAAGCCACTTTGCAGCATGGATTTGTTTATTTGTTTATTTATTTATGTGTGGCTGCAATGATGCTGCTCAGGGCAAGTGCTGACTGCACAGTGATACAAGGAGCTGAGCTGCTGCTAGACCAGGAAAGAATTTGTTACTACAAAAACTGCAGTGGATGGAACCAAGCTTATACCTGACATGATTTGTGATGGTTTAACAGCTGAAATGGGAGAAAATGATCGTGGCACATTTACAGCACAAAAAGCACAACTTTTAAGGGAACAAAACATTACTGAGGACATTTTCCAGGCAGTAATTTAGTGTTCTCTCATTGCAGTTATGGTACTGACAATCAGTTTTTAAAATACAGTCATATTTGGGGAATAAACACGTTTTGCACACAGAGCAGAAGGAATCCAAACAAATATAGCACAACTTCCAGAAAATCTGCACTTGGGTCATGTAAGCACATGTCCCTGTTATTGTGACTTTTTTTTCTCTTTGGCTAGAGCAGCATTAATCCTTGCTAAGGCACTAAAGATTATCAGACAGTGTTGCTGACCACTGCTATTGCTTCTGATGTGCAAAGGTCTACTTGGAAAATATTCAATCAGAGTAAGTTCTTTCTCTGCAGCCTAATTCTACTGGCAAAATAAGAAGGTTGCAGTGTATCTATTCTAATCCCAGTCATTTTGACAAACATCTGTCCTGCATGATTTTGGTAGTGTAACAGCTGGCCACATACAGTTACAGTCCACTAGAAATTAAAGCATTCCTCACCAAAATATGTGTTTAGGCACTGTAAAACCCATTGAAGGGTGACTATTCCTGAAGTGAATCATAGTATTAATTCCACAAGGAGACAGATGAAAGTACTTCTAATTAAAAAATAAGAGAAAAAACCCCTCAAACAAGGGATAATCATCCCCCACCCTCCCAAACTCGGTGCCAGTTTTGCACAACTGGAGAGAATATGCACATTACCTGCTTTTCAGGTAAAAAACCAGGCCATTTATACAAAGTCTAATGAATTAAATAATAAATGCACGTTTCTTTTATTTTAAGCCAGCATTTCTGTCAGACATGAGACACATCCTTTGTGTAGGAGCACCAATGTGCACCAACTGAGGAATGGCACATTTGAGCTCTGGTGTGGATGTGTGCGTGCCAGTATCTGTAGGTGGGGAGATGTGTCTGTCAGGGTCAGTTCTCAGAGTTACCTCAGAATGTTGAAGCTCTGGGTGTTTAAAAAAATATTGTCAAGCCTGTTGAGCTTTAGAATTAACCCAATCAAATTGTTTTCTGTATTGCAGGAAACAGCAACTGGATAACAATACCCTGCATACTGCAAAACTAGCTGCAGGTCAATTAATGAGTCTGCTGTCCTTCAACATACTCTGCCCAACCAATACAAAAAAAAAAAAAAAAAAAAGTCTAATGAATGGTATGTGGGAGATAAAGTTTTAATATTTTTGATTAAGAAATTTCCCATTAGAGGTCTGGGTCCATATTATCATTTTCTCCTTTTATTTTTCATTTTTATTCTTTTTCCCCCTTTCCTACAACACAGTCCCAGAATAGCTCAGGCCCTCTCTCCATGATCTGAACCTCAGTCAGTCATTTATAGCTCATAGGCTAGTTCCCCTATTTTACTGAGATGCTGCTAAACACGAGGTGAAGTTTGCACAAGCCCTGGGATGGGAAATCCATGTGCTTGGCATTCCTTCAAGAAACAAAGACCAAAAAGCAGTCAGTCTGTGCTACCTCAAATTACCATAAATTACACATTTAATAATAAGTTATCATGTAGCAACACATTCATTTTTGTTAAGAAGCAAATCTTTTCTGAAGGAAGCAGAATTACCTTGAGGTGCATCCAACTGTTTCACTGGGGAATAACAGATCTCTCCCTCACCGGTACAAGGGCATTTGTCACATAATTACCATGTTATTCTCAGATAATTGGCACACAGAAGCAGCACACAGCCCAATAGGTGTTCATTTGGTTTTGCCTGCTTTCCCAATAGCAAGGAAAATACATCACAAATTGTCTAAATGCTCTGGCAGGGAGCAACGGCAGGACAGGTGTTTTAGAAGAGGTCTAGAAATGACAGGAGCTCTTTAAAAGAGAAAGAAGAAAGCTCAGGTTTTAATTATTTTACGTAGCAAGCTGTTAAGTTTTAACAGGTGGAGTAGGGTATAAATAAACCCCTCAATTTTTAAGGTCCTATACTGATGGCTATATATCTAGAAAACAATCTGACATTTTATTTGAAACTAATGTTAATTAGAAAATGTGAAGAGAAATGAAAATCTACCAGACATTGGGCTAAGGGCTCATATATTGCAAAAAATTAGGAGCATCCACAAACCCATGGCTGCCACCACACATCTGCTCAGCTTAAAACATGGAATTAGTCAGCAATTTCAACCTAACATGTCCTTCTCCAGTATCCCCATCATAACTGGCTCTAATTAACCTTGCAAAGAACTGGAATATATTAATTCAAGTGGAGTGCCCTGCTTAAACAACTCTGCTGCTTCTCTGTGAGTGCAGTCACAGCCTTAATTGCCTCTATAAGCCCTAATTGGGTGTTCAGATTGAGTATTCCAAGGAGAAACACCAACTTCCCTCTCCATTCAGGAGCACTATTTTCAGCAACACTTTGAAGCAGATTAGTCCATATATTTGTTCTACTCATGATGAATATGCTTTCCTAATATTGGAAAGCATTTTTTCCTCTATTAATATTATCTAACTACATTTAGAAGCAGGATATCCAACTCACAGGTTTCTTGTGTCTTCCAAATGAATAAATGGCCATTGGGCCGTGACATCTCTTTCTAAGGAATGGATTAATTTGGGAAGGAAAGAGGTGAGGAGGATATACTTTCTAATACATATATTTGGGGATTTTTCATAAGAGGGAGAAAATTAAAAGCAAAAATCCCATTCAGCACTGAATCGCTCCCTCTTTCCCTCTGAAGGCACAAGTTTTGGTGAAGCTGCAACTCTGATCAACTACTTCATCTTTCAAGAACTACCAGAGAGAGTAGGAACAAATCTCCACACTCGTCTCCACACCGAGCAGGCAACACAATCCTTGTTCCTCCTGCCTGGTGCTGGACACGGCCCTTTCTGGCTGGTCCTGCTCAGGGCACAGCTGTGTCCAGGGGGAAGGGGATGCACATTTTGTCTTTCCTTCTCACCTTCCATTTTTAATGGGCAATAAATAGCATCATTTTCTGCAGGCTGAGTCTGCCTTGCCCACAACAGCCATTATTCCCACTTTGCTGATTTCCTTCTTTCCCCTCTCTTTTCATTTTTCCTTCCAATTTTTGCATAGACAACCTTCCTCTGGCTCCCCACATCTTTTTTTTTTTCCCCCTAATTTTACACTACTCCTCTGATCCTTTTGTTCAGTCCATTTCATTCACACCTTCTAAACCAAACTTTTAGAAGAATAAAAACCTAAAATCAAAATCATTGACCTGAACTAACTCAGCAGTTAGCCTTGCTTTGAGCAGGGTGTTAAATAACCTCCAGAGATGTCTTCTCAATTAGCCTCTAAGATATACATATATACATAATTAAACATATACAGAATTCTTGCTTGACTAGAGCATGTACTCCACCTCACGCTGCAAAATAAATGTGGGTTCACAGCATGAAATTGTGCTAGCCCAGAGAATGACCTTGAATTGTTAACCTCAGTCTCTGTTGCCCACTCCCAAGCAATCTGCTCTTATTCAGGAGGATTATCAAAACCAGTAATGGCCTTTGCTCCTGCATGGATTTATTTTATTTGCAAGTATAACTTGTGCAGCATTGAGACAGACAGTAAACAAGGCTATAACAAAGGAGCAATACCCATGAGTCCTGGTTATCAATGTCAAGCTTCAAAAGAGAAATTTCAGTGCTGGAAAGATGAAAATCTGAACAACTGGGACTAAACAGGGTTTCTCATTAGATCAGAAAAAAGTTCCTAGATGTGAAAACTCAGTTATAATGGATATGCTCTCTGCTGTTTGCTGCAGTAACTTTCTTAAGACAGTGGAAAACTAATTGCTTACTAACATAAATAAGCATTGTAGCATGTTTGAGAATTCACTGAGACTTACACAAAAGCTGGAGAGAAAAAATATTGTGCCTTGAGGACAGAGAGTGACAAAGAGCCTGTCCCAATGACAAAGGCCCCAACACTGCTGTCAGCTGATGTCTTGCTCCAAGTGGCTTTGGAGTCAAATTCAGACAAAACCAAAAAGATTAATTCTAGCGTGCACAGTTCATTACCTCTCACAGAAAACACCATCAGCAGAGTTTAATAACTTGCTTCTAACTGTTTAATTGTGATGCCTGCAATAATAATTATTGATTATGTCCAAAAAATTACATTTTGTATAAGAAGACTGCAGAACACACACAGTAACCGAGTGCCAGCTGATACTTTGCCAATTTGATTTATTAAGATTATGTATACACAAGTGGCAGCAAATGGGCTGGCTGCCTTCCTGCTCTGCCTGTTCTGTCCTAGTCCCTCCCCTTCAATGCTAATCAGAGAGCAAAGCATAACAAGGAGATAATTACCCATTGCTGCTGTTTGTGCCAAGAGAATTTATGTAAATATTTTTAATGCATGCCGTTATTTTGCTCTTGCTACAGGTTGCATTTTAAGGCAGAAGTTTGGGCAGACACCCCTTTGTGCTTTGCTGTTTGATGATTTTCAGGCCATGTTTAAAGTGATACTAAAAATGTACATTAATTTATCCTTTAGCTCCAAAAACCACATAGGAAAATTTCCTCTTTAGGCAGCAAAGTTGCAAAGATGCTCTAGCTAAAGGAGCTTTTAATACTGAGTGTCTGAAATTGAATTAGGATATTAAATTTTTTCAGCAAAAAATTTACTCAGTTATTTTGTTATTTAAGCCAAGTCATATGTGATTTTTATTATTACTATTGTTTAAATATCCACCTGAATTTTGGGTTCTTTTTTTCATTTTTCAGTCAAAAAAGCTCAAAAAATTTGAAAATAATGCCAAATCCTCTCAAAGTTAGTGCTCTGAGAAAATGCCAGAAAATTAGCATGTAACATTGAATATATGGATAAATATGACAATGAGCTTAGCTGGCATAATGTTCATTTGGAAAAGAAGCAATTAAAAAAAAGCATAAACAAGATGCTGAAGTCTCAGGCTATTAGTAGAGAAATTTGTTTCCTTCCTTCCTCATTTAAATGTTAAAAATAATTTAGGAAGAAAATTAGATTCCGACTTCTAGCTTTTAAAGTTATGATGAAATGAAGTAACTGAAAAAACAACTCTCAGAATAATTCATTTTAATTTGTGTCTACTATGAACAACAAAGTCCCTTGGAAGCAGACCTTTATGTAAAGTCATTAGACTGTTGCTATTTCGATGGGCAATGTTTTTAATGAACCAATGGCAACTTGCTGATAACAATTAGATGAGATTAAATTAAACCATTCACACTCTTTAAAAGAGCAATGGTGCTCCTGACAGCAGAGGCTTCATCATTGTGTTACCTAATCTGCTGCCTGTCTGGAATTTATTTCGCTGCAGGTTGAAATTTAGTATTAAATATCCATCAATAACAGTGTGCAAATAAAAATCATGAAAGCAAACTGATTTAATGTCAAACTAATGAGACTGGGAGCTCTTCTTAAGGAATTACATTTTAGCCTTTCTCAAATAAAGTGCTTAGAGGGGAGAGGGCTTCTCGGAATTTACTGGAGTAGGAGATTTCAGTGGTTAATGAGAGGATCAAGACTAAATGTCAAACTAAATAATGTCATAAACTCTTCATTTCTGATGCTTGCCAATCCAGTCACCACTTTCTTATACCCTGTTATAACAGGTTCATTGGCCACATCTGAACTTCCAGATAAATAGGAAAACCTCATTTATCAATGCTCAGCCACTCATCTGAAATCCCAGCGCACCAAAAAAGAGCTCAGTGTGTTACCTAACAGCAAAATAATTACACAGAGTTCTGAGGAAAACCACATTCCTCAATGCTCAGTTACTAGCAGGTTCTTATGGAAAAGATAAGGAATATTTCCAAAAGAGCGATGCAATTTCTTGATTTTTATTTGGCTTTTTGTTAACTTGAGAAAGTCTGTAATTTGTGGAGATTTGACTGCCCTTGATGTGAACATTTATCCAGCAACCAAACAAGTGCCCTCCAAAAGTCTGCACGAGCCTTTGGATCAAATGCAGAGAAACTCTAAAGGAAGCATTGGAAGTAAGGCCACAGCATGAGCAAGATTTTTCAGATGAAGTGAAGAACCGACTCCTGTGTAGAAGACCAGCACCAGACCTCTCCATTAGTGAAATCCCAATGGGAATTCCAGCAGTTAAGTGATGCTCAGCTTTCAGGCCATGGTTCATTCCCCAGTAATGAGTGACTCCACATGGTCAACACCACAACTGCAAAAATGGGCAAACATTTCGACAAAAACAACCTTAGAATTTTACACTGCTGAATTCCTACAGCTACAATTCTATTTCTCAATGATTTTTAAGGTTTTCTCATTTATGCTGCAGATTTCTTCTAACCAAAGGTACTCCACAGGATATTTTTAAGGATTAACCCAGAATAGGCTGGCCTTTAGAAATAAACATTTCCAAGATGATCAGTATAGGAGAGAGACAACGAAGAAGAAAGGAAGGAAAAATGGAATTTTTTTACTGGAAGGTAAAACTGGATTACCTTTAAAAACATGCAGGAAATCTGAAAGGATATATATAAAAAAAGAGGTATTATTACAAAATGCTGGTGTTTGCCCTCTCATGTTTCAGCAAGGGATTCTAAATACCATCATGGGAGCAATCAATTTGCAG
Organism: Aphelocoma coerulescens; assembly: GCF_041296385.1. Taxonomy (NCBI): domain Eukaryota; kingdom Metazoa; phylum Chordata; class Aves; order Passeriformes; family Corvidae; genus Aphelocoma; species Aphelocoma coerulescens. Next base: position 3,152,296 of record NC_091018.1, on the reverse strand, counting down.
CAGCTGTGGACAGCCTTAAGGGCTTGAACAGCTTAATTGGAGAAATGTTTTAGAAGTTAAAAGGCCAGAATCATGTCAAGTACATGAAGCAAAAACTCACAGATGCTTCTAAATGTATTCATTATAGAGTATTACAAAGGACAGCATCCACATAAGAAAGAATGTTCAAAAAGGATAATTAAAAGATAGTCTTATTGATGAATTCTAATCAAATACCAACAATATTAACATTCAGATTCAAATTATACTTAATCTATTCTAAAAAGTTGTATAATTTTTAAGAACTATCTTTAATAATCATTTAATGCATGGAAGTGAAGTTTTAAGGTACTTAGAAACATAATAGCCACTTAATTAAAGCCAGGATTGAAATTTAACAGCTCACTTAAACTACTCATCCCCTAATTTAGACTTTATGTTGAATTTAGAGCTCATGCACAGAGGTCTAACTTTCATGGAAGCTGAAACCTCTGGCTTTTCACAATTTGAATGGATATTTATCCTTTGGTTTAACTGTACTTTAAGGGGCCTTCAAGAGTTTGCCAAGTAACTCAGACCTTCAGGATGGAAACAGCACAGGAGGAAAATAACGTCCAGCTAAGAAGCAGCAATTCCACTGCTCACAATCACCTCCCTTCATTAAATGTGTTTTACCTTTCCCACCATCATGCCTCAGTGCTGTTGCTGAGGAAGGACAAAAAAAGGTTCATTACAAGCCCATCACTCCCAAGTAGAAGAGATTCGTCAGTTCCTGCTCTCTCCAGTGAACTATGATCTGAAGTGTGGATAAATTAATAATTCAAAGAAAATGTTGCTGTGCTGGGACTCCTGTAAGCATAGCAGAGGTAAAGGAGGGCATGAAATTCTTGGGGTTTGGATCCCTTCTTACACCTGAGCTCAAACAACTTCAATGTACTGTTCCAGATTTACGATGAACAAATATGACCAAAAAAGAAAGAAAAAAAAAAAGAACAAAACCGACCCAAAACAAACCAACCCACCAGACAAAGAAAAAAAGAAGCAAACAGAAATATCCTTGTTTTTAATTTTGTAGTATAAATTTACAGCATCATAGAAGAAAAAAAAAAAACAGCTGAGCAACCATGGCCTAGGTCAGCATATCTGCATCAATATCAGTAATATACTTTGTGAATAAGAGTATTTATCACACAGAAGCTGTTCTAAACATGATTAGATTTGTACAGTAATTTTAGGTAGTTTGATTGAAAACATTATCAAGAAGCTCAGTTCAAAGTGATGCAAACTGTGCTATCCTCATGGGTCTGTTTACAGTTTCTCAATCCAGTGCCAAGCACTCTGGTATTACACAGGATTATTTTTTCAGTAATTACTCAAATATTGGCTTCTGTGCTCTGTTTCTGTGTGTTGAGTCATCCTTGAGGCACCCTGCTGAACCACAGAGGCTCCTTCCCCAGCTCCCAACCGTGGCACAGGAAATCACCCCAAATCCTGACACCTTCTTGGCTGTTCCCTACAAAGCTAAGCACCCCTGCCATGTATTTTTGTGTAAAAAACAGTATACGATGCTGATAAAAGCCCAACACAAAAGAAGCAATCCCAGTCAGTGTGCCAGAGAGACTGTAACTTTTTAACTAGTAAGGTCAATAAATGTTTTATCTGATGAAATCTCCAATTCAGAAGCCTGTTCCTACCCAGGAAATACAAATTTAGTCCAGATTTAAGTATCTGCCTAAGTTCTGTTTTCCCATCGTACCAAGCCATAGTTAAGGTTGATCACTTTTATCATATTCCAATCCATCTGTTTGCCAACTTATCCATTCCCTATAAAGGCCAGTAATCAAAAGCTTTTGTTGCTCTTTTATGCTGTACAATAAATAGCTTTGAAGCTATTTGTTATAAAAATTATGAACAGTGCTGAAGCTATAGCATACGAGTCCTCCACAAGAAATCAGAGCAAAAGGATGAATTCGTGTTTTAATGGAACTAATCAATGGGGAAGGAGATTGCAGGAAGCCCAAAACATTGAACTCATTCTCCATGGACTGGTTCTGGTAAAGAGGACTTGAAAAGAGCCCTCACCTCACATCAGCTATTATTTTGGCAAATACAGAGCTGAATATTGGGTAAATGTCCAAGTGTTTGCTTGTTTAAAGAAAGATCTAATTAATCATTTAAAAAACAAAAGTCCTGTTGTGTCAAGGTTCCTGAAGTCCCAGTCTTTGTTAGAGATGCAATCCCATCTGTGTGCAACTGTGTGTTCTACCTGCTCTCCTAGGGATAAATAAGTCAAACTCTGTCACTGGCTACAACTTTATACCCACGCTCAGTGCAAAGATGAAAAGACACAAGGTGAGAGAGAGCATCACCTCTCCATTATTTTAGAACAGTTGGGGATGTTTCCTCAAATCCTTGTTAATAAAGATATAAAACACGGACAAAGTAATTGAGAAATTACCTTGGTACTCTGAGTTTCTCTCCTTTAAATTTCTCCTAAGTAATTATTTTAGCTGAATGATAAAGTATCTCAGCTATAGAGCTCAAACCAACCAGTATTTCCATGCTGCATAAGTACAGTATGTACTGTTACAATCTCCCCATGGCTAGCTCCAGTACAAGTCTGAAAGCTGTTTGGAAACAGCCCTGAAAGTTTTTTCCCCAAAGAACACTTTTTTTTTTTTTTCCCCACATCTCATTCCAAGGAGCCTTGAGCATCTCTAGCTTTAGGGGGTTTTCTGCATTTAGCTTTCTCCTTGCTAAGAGATGCTACAAAATATGCAACCTCAGAGCTCCAATATGCACTTGCTTTTTATACTTCTATTCATAAAATCAGAAAAAAACACCTTCTGCCTTTTTGCTTAAGAGGTAGAACTGGAAACAAATGGTTGTGTTTGCAATACCCATCATTCTGTATTCAGACTAATTGGTCCTGGTGAACAGAAAGCTGGATGTGAGTCAGCAGTGCCCTGGCAGCCAGGAGGGACATCCCTGTCCTGGGGTGAATCCGGCCCAGGGAGGGGATTGTCCCTCTCTGCTCTGCACTGGGGCAGCCTCACCTCAAGCGCTGCTGTGTGGGGAAACATAAAAGCTGAAAAAGCTCTTAGGTGTGAGAAAAAAGCAGGATTCAGGAATAAAGCAGAAGAGTTTAGAGACCAGCTTTGGCTGCGAAAACTTGAAGAAGATACAATTAATAGCAAGCAAGGACATTAAAACAATGGTTAGAGTTTCTAGGTTTGGCTGAGATAGGTTTAGAAGTTGCACAAAATATGCTTAGCAAGATATATAAATTTAATAATAGAATATTTGAGTGCTCCTATATAAGGTATAACAAGTGAGCATTGTGTACAGCAGATGCCCGTGGGCTGTGTAGGACTGGTTAAAACAGTTCTCTGTAACTTTTAGGAGCACGCTAATTGGCTGAGAAGCTTTTAAGAATGCTCTGCAACCAGGAAGGCTCTGGATGCCTGTGGTGGTGTGAGCTTTGTACCATCTCTGTCTCAACTCTGTATGTGAGACTGATAATGGAATAAAACAATAAAAGGCTCCTGGAATGCCTGTCCAAGCTCCCCGTCCCGTTTGTCGGCAAAACGCCGACACTGTGGCAGCTTTGGGCAGTGCAATATAAAAAAGATATTAGAGTATTAGAGACATTAGAGAAAGTATTAGAGAGAGTCCAAAGGAGGGACACAAAAATGGTGAAGGGCCTTGAGGGGAAGCCATGTGAGGAGCAGCTGAGGGTGCTTGGCTTGTTCAGCTGCAGAAGAGGAGATTGACAGGAGACTCATCACAGTTACAACTTCCTCGTGAGGGGAAGAGGAGGGACAGCTCCAATCTCTGCTCTCTGTAACCAGTGACAGGACCTGAGGGAATGGCCTGAAGCTGTGTCAGGGGAGGGTTAGGTTGGATATTAGAAAAATGTTCCTCCCCCAGAGGGTGGCTGGGCACTGAACAGGCACCCCAGGGCAATGGTGACAGCACCAAACCTGCCAGAGCTCCAGGAGCTTTTGGACAATGCTCTCAGGGATGGACAGGGTGGGATTGTTGGGGTGTCTGTGCACAGCCAGGAGCTGGGCTCAGTGATCCTGATGGGTCCCTTCCAAATCAGAATATTCTGTGACTCTCTCTTAGTCTTGACTGAGTTTGTCTCCCTATCACCTCCTTGGGCACTGAGACCCTGTCCCCATTTGCTGGGGACAGTCACAGGTTTGCAGCTGCTGCAGGGTTCTGCAGGTGCTGCCTGGTTTCCACCAGAGCAGAGCGTGGCTGTGGGCACTCCTGGGACAATCTGCCCTCCTCACTCCCAGCACGGGGAACTTTTTCTGGTGGGCTGGGGCAGCAGCCGCCAGCAGCAAACATGGGCAGCAGCACTGCCAGAACTGATCACTTTAATTTACTGGTTCCTGGTTTATTTACGTATTTTCAAATTTGTTATATCGTTTTCTACCCTCAATACACAGAGGAGGAAACGAGTCAAAAAAGTCATATCAAAATAACCTTTCAGGTACTTTGCAGGTAGATGGGATATTCTGAGATGGAAGTCCATTATTTTTCCATTTAGGCATTACAATATCCTGTAGCTTACTCCCATTTTCCCTGCCTAATTTGCCATCTTTTTGATGCCAAGAATGTGTAGAAATCTCGGAGGGGCGTTTCTCTCAGCAGCAGAAAAGGAATATTGGAATAATGACTTTCAGGCATTGGTGGGAAGCATTGTATTCTCAGAAGCATAAAATCAGAAATGGAAAAACTCCTAATAGGTCACCTAATCTATCTTCCTGCACAAACTGGGTTCTGCGTAGTTGAAATAGCTTCAATTTCGTTAAGTTGCCTGCTTGCGATTCCATATGCAGATTTCTTTCCAGCAGTCATACTCTCTTCCCCATGTCCCCTTTCAATCTCCAGGAGGAGCAGAAACTCAGAATATAGAAGGATAAAGGATGAGAAGCTCAGAGAAACATTACACTAAAACCACCAACTCAGCCTGACGTAACCCAGAGTTTTGGGCTCTGTATTAACAGGAAAAAATATTAGACTGGCATAACATTTCTGTGGCAATAATTACTTTCTAAATGTACTGGAATGAATTTAATCTTAATGAAATTCCATCTGATGCCAAAGCAGTGTCTACTGCCTTACTAATACACCTCTCTAATTCTCATATCAGGAGGATAAGATCTTAAAATTCCTGAATAATGAACTTTCTTACACAGTTAGACGAGTGCCAATATGTAAAGATACACTTTAGCAGTTCCTCTCGGAGAAAATAATGATCTGTTTGCAAAAGCTAATAGGTTCTGTATTTGCTCTCAGCTTAGTTCTGCAACTTTTCAGTTATACCAACACTTTGTTTGTGCTACTGTCATAAGCAGGAACTCAGATCATTAAATGGCCTCTGAACTGGGCATATGTTTAATCAATTTACACTATTCAATCCATTTCACCGGCAGAAATTCTGACAGAGTATCTACCCACACCCATCTGGTGCCATCAAACATCTCTAGAGCACAGATCACCAAGAGGTGCTAATACTGTCAGGAGTTTTAGTCCGTGCCAGAAACAGTTCCTATTTTTCACGTGTATAGGATGAAGGAAGGGAAGGAAGATGAAGGAACAAAAAGGCTTATCTTTCATTCAAGAGCTGCTCGGTGGATCTGGAGAAAACAGACACCCCACGTGTTCAGCTGAGCAGCAAACAGTCACAGATGGATGGGAAGCTGACCTTCCAGAGCATCATTCAGCAGAGCTGAATTAGCACAAAGCTATAAATAACCAGCTATTAGTATTGCAGCAGAAGCAGCGATTCTGTCACACTGCAAGGCAAGACAATCAGATTTCATTATTTGTATGTAATAGCAGTTGCTATGGGGTAGACAGGAGCAAAGAGAGAGACAAATAAATTATAACCTTTTTGCAGAAGTAAAATCAAAGCAGTTTTGTGGAAGCATTTAAAGCAATAAGAGCTCTTCCCTAATGGGGCTTCTTGCAGTCGTTTTGACAACAAGGGGATTTTTTTCCAGATCACATAAAAGCGAAATAAAAAAAAAAAAGTTTCTGTCATAGCTTAAGTCAGTAGTTTTCTCCTGGAAATGTGTTTACAGTTTGAGGCTCACCAGGGAGGCATGTTTTGCATGTAAATAGCAGGTGGTTATGGAGAGTTACTTTGACAGCTAATGTCTTGAGCTGCCTTGACATCACTGGTCTAATAGAGTGGCTCTGTAGCAAGTGAACTTCCTGATGAAAGCCAACCAAATTAAGTGGAGTTTTTTCATCTCAGTTCCTAGCTGGCTACACTGTGACCGTTCGAGGTGGAATGAAGAAATGATTAAAAAGAGATTGCACTCTGGCTCCAGTGGCAACTGACATAAATGAACTTGAAAAGACAAATAAGACGACACTAATTTTAAAGCTATGGTGGTTCTTCTCAGCCTGCATCACTGGAAATTGCAGTGCTGAAAGCAGAGGTGGTCTGACTTTCCCAGAAAAAAAGCAACCTCATGCTGTGACAGAGGGGGAATTGTCAAATGTACCCCAGAGAGAGAGGTAATTAAAGTCTTTGTCTTATTTATTCTTCTTTGGAGAGAATTAATAGCTACAGTGTTCATAATATCTCCTGGCTCCTATACTTAAGGCTTAATTAGCATTTTCTTTCTATTTCCTAAATTACAATCTCAAAATTACATTGCTGGTCCCAGGAAGGTACATGAGTCTCAACAGTAATGTCTCTGTGCCGAAGAACTGAGGAGTCCTTCACGTTTCCACGCTGCAGTCATGGACTCTTCCTTTCCAGACAGTGCTCCTTCATCTGCATCTTCCCTCAGAGAAACCTGTTACTTATGAATCCTGCAGCAATGCTTGGGCAGGAGTGTAATACACTCATCAGCCAAATGAATCCTAGAGGGGTTAGAAGACTCCCCAATCTACAAAGCTCTGTACCACTCCACAGAATTTACAACCATGAAGGCATTTACTTATGTTTGGCTCATATTTGTTGATCAGCACAAGGGGTCTCCAGGCATTTCAGCCATTCACAGTCTAGCCACCAAACCATTCTGGTCCTTCTGAATGGATCTTTGTGCCACATTTTAAAAGTATTTCCTTCTCAATATCCCTTCTAACCCTGCCCTCTGTCAGTTTGAAGCCATTCCCCCTTGTCCTGTCCCTCCACCCCAAGCCCCCCTCCAGCTCTCTTGGAGCCCCTTTAGGCCCTGGAAGGGGCTCTGAGGTCTCCCTGGAGCCTTCTCTTCTCCAGGTGAACAGCCCCAGCCCTCCCAGTCTCCATCTTACTGCATCCAACTGCTCCATGTATAACTGTAAACCCAATAGAGTCCCACTTATGAATAATAATCCAATAAAAATAAGATCTGCTTTGTATACTGGGTTATGATACCATCAAGAATCGATACAAGTGAAAACCAGGCTGCAATAGCATCAGACTGGAGAATTCCCTTAATGTATTTTTTTAAAACAAAATCCAGTGCCATTTACTAATCGTGATTTAATTGGATGCAGCAATAGCTCTGTGTGGCAGTGAGAGAATGTTGTTAACAAAATGTGAACGAAGCTGTTGGCCCACGAGGCCTGAAGCAAGGAGACCTTTAGCTGTGCTGGTTGTAACCTTCTGTACAGACGTAGGCAGGATCCCTTTTATTCTTTTATTATTACATGTGAGTGCAGCAATTGCACAGCAGGACTCCCAGTGCCAACTGGGGGCTTCCACTGCTCCGAGATAAATAAAATATGTGATTAATAATATGCACTAGAGCAACATCAGTACTACATAAGAAAAGGGAAAATACACTCCTGGAGAATAAGCATGTACTTTACAATAATCCTACTTAGCATTCCTCTTTTCTTCTCACTTATAAACAGCAGCAACAGGACAAAAGATGGCAATTTTAATTGTAAAGCAGCTTAATAATTTTATAAAGGGAGCCGTACTCCTGCTGTACATCACAGCACAATGAATTCCTTTTGAAATGAGAGAAGGAAGGAAGAATCCCAGCAGCTCTAACAGATAAGATGAATTGCCATCCTAATGCAGTCTGCATCTTGTTGCCACCGTAATAAGTAGCTATCCTCTGTTTAGTAAATTGAACACTGCGTTGTTCCCAATAACCGGAATGAGCGTGGACGGGGAAGGATCTGCTTACATGGGAATAATATTTATGTAATTATTAATGAAGTTGTTTATTGTTCACATTGTCTGTGCTGTCTATAAATGCCTATATTGGACATTCAGCAGAACTTAATACAAACCATTAGCCTGATTTGAGTAGTGGGGAGGGATCAAAGAGATCAGAATATGGTTTCAGCAGCTTTCTGAGTTTTACTTTAATTCAGTGGAGTCCAAAGTACAAATCTCAGGTGATTTGACAGACTGCAAGTCTCTTACACTTATGTATCTCTATCTGGCTCCATAAATCCTTCATATGTTTCTGCCCTAAAGTTTGAGACTTATCCTTTAGTGACTGCCTTTGGATGAAAATTATTTATGGCTGTCAGTATTCAAAAAGCAGGTTCAGTATGAAAAGGAAAATAAGGCTTTCGTTTCAAGCTCTAAACAAGTGCTTTATGAACTTCCATTCCAGGATAAGTTTCCATGGTTTGGGCAACTCTTTATTACTACTGAGACTTCCCCTACGAGTCTAAACGAGCTCAGAGTTCTGACAAAAATGTTATCCCTGTTGGACCCCTACAAGAGCAGGTGTTTGCAGAGACCAGCGCCAGCCTTTCCAAACGAGCTGGCACTGGAACACTCTGTTTCAGTCACTTGGAATACACCCGTTGAGAATGTAGGTTAGAATAGCATGGCACTAAAAAACTCATGATAACAAACTCACCTCTCTGCTTCACAGGAGCCATAATTTCCCAAATTTTGCTCCAAGCAGCCAGCTCCAAGCTCACTTTTAGAACCAGCAGTACCAGTTCAGTGGCCCTGCACTGTGTCCCACTGACCCAGAGCCTGGCCCAGACACTGGGAGCAAGCTGCAGACCCAGCCTCGATGAAGAGTAAATCACCTGTGCTCAGTGCTTTGTTCCCTGGGCCAAGATTCCTCTTGGCACCTAAAGAAAAGAGTCCCTGCTCCGTGCTCAGCTCCATTTGCTGCTGCAGTCAGTGATGCCTTCACTTTATGGGAAATGAGGCACCACAGAGAGTGATTAAATAGCAGAACACAGAGGTTAAAAGTCTGGAATCCATATGACAAAATTTCACATTTATGATGCTCTTATTTTGCTCATTTGTTATTCCATTCATTAATTTTCACCTCATTTACATTTTTTTAAAAAACAACATGAGAGACTACTGGTTTGCAGTATGATAAAAGAATCATAAATAATATGCCTCTCTGGTTTTAATGTTTAATTTCCATTATTTCAAAAGCACACACTTTGTTAAAATTAGCCTTCACTGGATATTTTAACCATAGTCTTAATTGCAAAAGCTACAAAGTGACAGAATTATTTTTGTATTTTCCTTACTTTCTAGGCAAAAATAATCAGCACTTTACTGGATAAACCAAAACAACTTCCATTTAGACCTCAAACAATAGTTAATTCAGTGTTTAAAATTCTTTCAAGGAAAACAACCCCAAGCAAATAATATATTTTTCACCTTTAAATTTATTTTCAATATTTTTATACTTTATTTGCTCTCCCCACATGGTTCCTTCTGTCTCCTATTTTCTATTGCTCCTTCTCCTGACATGTAATTTCCTACTTGCTTTTATTTCACGCATTCTACTGGTTTTTTTCATTATTTTTTCTATTATTTCATCTTCATTTCTGTTTGTCAATTTTATGTGGGGTTTTCTTTTTTTAGTGTGGCTTAGTGTTTTGACATGCCTTTATTGTTGCATTTATTTTTATTTACTTTTTTGCTTTCATTGTTCTATAGATGAGACATTATGCCAAGCCAAATCCCTTTTCAAATTTTCTTTGAATAAAAGATGAGCTGCTCTGGAATCATTCCAGATGGAGCTGCCAAAATGAACTGGTCCAGCACAGCTTTCTTTGGATTATATTCCGTGATAGTTTCACTGCCACTGTAGCTGTGAGAGTAATGCAAGAACTTTCACAATGAATCTCTTTTTTTGTCATTTCTGGTACCTTTGATTACTTTAGACCTTTTGAGTCTATTGAATTTCAAACTCAAAACTAAGTAGGAAAAAAAGACTTTCTTGTGCTGACTTTTGACAAATACCTACTGATGGAGAACTTCAAAAACCAGTTTTTGTGTGAACAGCAAAACTGAAGATGACTGAATTCTTGCAGCTCTTATCTGTTGGGATTCTCTCTTTGCTGCTGCTTTGGGTGTTTGGGGGTGTTGGCTTCTTGCTTGTTTATAGCCCTTTAGTTTATTTGGGTTTGTTTCCTTTTTCCTTTGTAGCATTTTTGCTTCCAACTTATGCAACTTGAATATTTTTGTATTTCTTCCATCAAGCATGTTGAAAATGTGCCAACAGACTCCAAAGTTTTAATTCAATGCTCTTCTCACCTTATCCCCTGCCTAATACAACAGCTGATATACTGAACACTTCTGACATGCATAATTCTAAGATTATTTTCAGTCCTGGCCAGAAAAAATCTGTTAGTTTCAATTTTTTATTATAACCAGAGTAATCTTCCTGATAATGTTAAAAATATACATACTTGGACCAAAAAAAATTAAAAAAAAAAATATGGAGAAGGTCAGATCTGTACCTAAGCATTTTGTTTAATAGTTACAAACTAGCAGAGAAATCTTATGGCACACCTGAATGAAAATACATTAATTAACTGCTTGTTATTGGAACTTGAATTATTAGACTAAATAAAGCTACCACAAGTACAAAATTTCCACAGTTTTCACAGGTTTCTGGCTGTCTGGCATGCTGATGAATCCCTCCACATTTACCTAAACTTTTATATCTATGCAAGCCCTGCATGTATTTGCTGCCTGTGTACAGATAAATTTAAAAATTTCCTTAATACCACTTCTTTTATCATTGGATCTCACTGATGGGCAAAGAACTCTCTCCTAAGATCTCCTTCAGCATCACAAAGCACAGCCTGGTGTAGGTGTCTGAACTGGCATGAAGCCAAGACAGCAGCACTGACCCAAGTGTTGAACACGTCACCAAGGCCCTCCTCTGCCTGTCTGGGCACAGGGAGGGAGTCCCACACTCCCAAGAAGGTGTTCAGCTCATTTCCACTTCTGCAGAAAGGACAACACGTGCACCAGCGCCAGAATCCCTCGGTGTGTGCAGAACAGACACATGATTATGCCATGCCCCATTTAGGCACATTTTTGTCCCAGGAATTCCAGACTAAAGTGTGTCAGTTGTAGAAAAACAAGCCTGAGTTGGTCTCATAATCATAAAATCACAGAATCATCAAGCTTGGAAGAGACCTTTGAGCTCATCTAGTCCAACCATCAACCCAGCAGCCCCACAATCACCCCTAAACCCCAACGTCTTCTGACACAAAACAGCTACATGGACACTTATCACTGAAACACTTTGTGGACACCCCAGCATTAAATCCTGCATAGCCTCAGCAGCACAGCTCAAAAATAAAGAAACAGCTGAGCTATTCTGGAGCTCCTCTCTTATCTTACCTGAAGTGATAACTGGGTTTTTAAGAAAAAAGCCAAAACACAAGTAAAATGTCTGAATCCTCTGCTAATTCATTGGCCCCTCTGCTGTGCTGTCCTTTAATATGACTGCAAAAGGAAAAAAGGAAAACTAATTGGTAATGTGCCCTCAGGAATGTGCCAGGTGCAACAAACACTACCAGCATCGTGACATTCCCAAGGTTCTTCAGGGAAATAACACCACAGCCAGGAATCAGTAGAGCCAAATCTCCACAGTATTTGAAAACACTTCTTATTTAGATTTGGCAAACAGCTTCTTGGAAAGCAGAACACAAACTGTACGAGCAGCTTGTACCTGGGTGTTTCTGAATGTATTCATCCCTCCCAGAATGAATAAAAATGTCAATCAATGTATTTGTGTGTTACTTTCTGAGAAGCAGAACAGAGAAGAAAATTGGACACAAGACAGCATTTTGTTTGTGAATGCAATTATCAAAAAACATTGATAAGCTGAAGATGCATCAGGCATCAACACAGAGGACTGACAGGTATAAATTTGCACACACGTGATGTAGAAATGAGTACAAACATGCAAATATGTATGAAAAAAAGAAAACAAATGCTGTCTCTGCATTTGTCTTCCCATACTAAACCAAAACAAGGCCGATGTCTTCCTGAATTGAGGAAAAATACCTGAAAACTTGATTTTATTCTGTTCTCCTACCACTTCTGCCTTCTTCTCCAATGGCACAGAATCCTACTCTAGCCTGCTCTAATCCTGGAAAATTTATTCTCATGGAAAAAGGACTTCTTTTGTTTACTTTTTAAAAGGGTGTATAAATAAGTTCATCATCTCCAAGAAACAGGAAAGAAAGAAAACTAGATTGTAGAGGAAAGTCATATAACACAACAAATTATGAGTAATTAATTGCTGTATTTAAAATTGAGATATTGAAAATTATATTATCAATGAAGCTTTTATTAGGAGGAACTCTGAAATAATCTCATTCATTTTTAACAAGTTCACTAAAGCTTTAATACCAGAAGTGTGCATTCCAATACTCCTGTGTTCATAATCATGTCTGTATTTTAGATTCAGTGCTTTAAAGCATGACAGATGCTGCCAGGGCAGAAGAGAACAGACTTCCAGCAGGAGAAACAGGACAAAACCCATGTTTTCCTCATGATTTTGCACATGGAAGACACACTTTGCAGACTGAAAATGGATCTGGGCTTCCATGGTTCTTTTTTCAAGACAAGTGTTAAGGCTTTCCAGTACAAGCAAGGAAAAAACCCTTATTCTTTTGCATCCTTCACGTTTTCATTCTTCCCATCACACCCCTACCCAGGGAGCAGTTATAGATAATGCAGGTTAGCAGACAAAGTTTATGTCTATCAAAATTACACATTCCTAAAGCCACAGTTCAACACCTTGTTCATTTATACAGTTTCCCAGTTCACAAACAAATACACTGGGAGAGGTTTTTCATTGACACCTGACTCTACCCATCAGAAACACCAATGAAAAAGAAATGTGCTCCAGGATAAATGCAGTAATTTAAGATATTTCCTTCTACAAGCCAAGCATTTGAAGGATAGGTTGAGGGCTTTCCTACTTACAGAATTTGACTTGTGGGACTATCACCTCCTGTGATATTACTGAAAAAGAACATAAAATTATCTAACAGATTTATATGATTTTTTTGTAGTGACTCTGGCCGTTATTGACATTCTTCAATTATCATTGACCTTTATGTTCTAGGACAAATACTATTCCCTAGAAGAGCCACTTAGGAGAAAATCCAATGTTCTGTGCCTGAACATGTCATTTTTATGCTACTTTAAAGAAGAAACATTGCTTAACCACCTAATTGCAGAAACTCTGTGTTGTCTAATGATAGCTCCTCTCTCCAGGAAACCTACAGGAAATTAGCACTGCACATGGGATGGGGCAATTCCACCGTTTTCTGGTAGACTGCAAATGATAGATGTTCCTGGCATCTAGAAACACTTTCACTTTGTTTCCCAAAAGCTGTAAACTCATTAGCATCTCATCATATTCCTGCATGCACTGGGCATCTGGGAAAAGCTGGAAAGGCAGATTAATCACTGTCTTTTTCTGGTAGGGTAAAAATACAGGAAAGATCTCTCTACTCCTGGCAGCTTTATTTTTGTACTGTTCTACTTATTTTTTAATCCCTTTGTCTATTCAAAATAACGTTAAAAGATGTCCAGTTTCTGGTGCAGGACGCTTTCCAGGAGGAGGTGAATTCATCAGTAGATTTTGCAAAAGGAGAAGGTGAGTTTTTGCCAGACAGGTCCTGTTGTATCTGCAGTGAATTTTTGCCAGACAGGTCCTGTCAGATAAGGGCCTTCTTTTGGTGTCAGCAGCCTAGGTACATGTCACCTTTCTTCAAGGAACACACGGTATCTTTATTGAACAGAGGGAACTCACCCTGCTACAACCAGAACAGAGCTCCTGGATGGTCTTTTATCTGTCACCTTCCACTGCAAATGCCACAAGGGTCAGAGAATTTGGTTAATGAGGAGCAGAACCACTGCATAGGGGTGTAGACATATGTAATAACATCATAAAAGCGTCCCTTTAGTTCTGTTTTCTGGGCTGTTAAATGGTATAGCTGCTACCGGCCTCAGCTTTCAGTGACTTTTCAAATGACACCATCAGTTACTAATGAAAAAATGTTTGAAATGACAAGGAGTAAGAAACTTTGTCTGCTTGATCCTGTCCACCGAGTTTTGGATCCATTTCTGTGTCATGTGCATAGAGTTTTCAAAGGAACATATTCCCTGTTCAATTTCTGGGACTGCATGCTGAAAGCAGGTTAATATCTTTCATCTCAATACAGAATTTTCATCGTCAAATTATGCTCTAGATGACATTAAGAAATTGTGAACTGGTGTCTGTTATAGAAAGTCACATTTTTGTCAAGTGTTACTGATAGGAACTGGGGATAGGAAGGAAAACTTGATTGCAAGTTCTTTCAAAGACTACATTATTACTTAGAACATGTCTTAAAATTCATGTAAATATATCTTTAAAGTGTATTTATCCAAGTGTGGACACAACCCACCAAAATATACTCTGAAGCCCTGGGCTGTGCCAAGTCAAGTTTCTGGGACAGATTTAGGAAGAGAAGTCAGAAAAGAGTAACAGTTCATGCACATAAACTGAGACCACAGGGAATTCACATATGGTGGAATCATATGGACCTGCACTTTGAGAAGCAGACCTGAAATCTTTATTAAAATTTCCTGAGAAATGTTAAACAAGACAGATCACCAAATATTATTTACCTAGTTCTTGCTTCCAAATGGCAATCACATAATTACTAAAAATGCAAGGAAAGCCTGACGGATAAATAAGAACATTAAACTATCTGGAGGAAACACTAGACAGCCAATAGCCCTATCTAAATTATGCTAAATAAAATTTTACCAAATCACTGCTTCCTTCCAGTCAAAACAGTTCACAAAATTATCTCTTGGAGAAAGAAAAGACCCTCTCATTTTCTGACATGTTTATCTTTAAGACTTCAGCCTTAAATTCAGAAGACTTTAATTAAGTATCTAGAATTAGACTGAGCGGAACTTATAGCCCAGTTCCTCCCACACACGACTCCTCCTCGTTAATCACCAGCT
The DNA here is from genome assembly GCF_041296385.1 of Aphelocoma coerulescens. NCBI lineage: Eukaryota > Metazoa > Chordata > Aves > Passeriformes > Corvidae > Aphelocoma > Aphelocoma coerulescens. The sequence goes on along the minus strand of NC_091018.1, from coordinate 3,137,085 downwards.
CATTTCGGTTTATCTTCCCCCAAGGCAAACTTTCCCAAGGTATCCTGTGGTTACAACTTGGGCTGTACAGCCAGAGCAAACCAAAGAAAATCTCTAAACCTCAGAAGCTGACGCTGGTGATGATCATCTGCTTTAGTTTCAAGAATTATCACATTATTATCTGCAGAGCTTTGCTCTCCAAAATACCTGAAAGGAAAAGCTAAGAACAGTCTTTGACGTTGGATTTAAATGTACACAGCACAAAAGCTTCCTTTTGTTTTAAAACACGAAAGGAAGAAGACATGCCAAAAGTGCTAAGGTTTCTTTTCCACTGTGGAGAGAAAAGGTAGAAGGCATCTTCCCTCCCCTGAAAACCTGCTTACTGGTTAATATTCACTTATTTACCTACATGGTGAGCTCTAACTTCCACTTAATTATGAAATAATAGCAGCATTCTTATTTCCTAAATCAAGTGGAGAGTTCTTGGCTTTTTTTTTTCCTGCAGTAAAATAGAAGCTACACACCTGATATACTGCTGAAGCCCCCTGCCATCAGATCTCCCATGCCTGCCCCAATTATTTAAATTAGTCTTGCAATTCGAGGAGTTTTCTATGCCAGTACCAATTACAAAGAGCAAAAATGAGTCAGATCCACGTCTAATATACATCAAGATATATCAATTTACACCAGATGATTATCTGGCCTCAGAACACTTTAAATGCCAAGCCCCTCTTTATATCTCAGAAAAATTGCATAGACCCCTCTTAAGTCATTAGTACTATGTCCAGCAGATAAATTAAGAATAAAAATAACCCCTTTCTAACCAGATCATTTCAAAGAAAAAAGGCTGGTGATCAGGGACACTTACACTCAACATTGCCTTCGCCTCTCCTTTCATACATGCAAATAAAAATACCAAATTGAACACAAATGTGTCTAATTTTTAAATAACTCAAGAGCAATTTCCTGTCATAAATAATTTTCAGATAGATTCTGATGAAAAATTACTGTCCTATTTCCACAATGGAATTCAAATCAATGATATTACTGGAACTAGAAGCCAGTGTGTCGCCCTCTGGACAGACTAAATGCAAGTTGTTTTCCAAACTGCTGAAGTCAGAAGAACAAAGTTATTCTGTTATTAAAAGAGCCTGGTTTTACTAAATAGTGAATATAACAGCACCTGATCCTCATGTGTGTCTTTTTGAAGTAGAGAACTCTGATCCTCCAACAAAGTAAGGGAGGCAGACACTGTAATCATCAATTACATCGTCAGAGAGAGCAAATTACATATTAGCGACCGAACCCAAACGAGCTGAGGAAAACTGACACTAAAAAGGAAACGGCTCCCTTCACTTGCTTCCCTGCTGCACAGATAAAACAGGAATTGATCTTTCACAATTTAAATTAAAAGTAGGAGGAAGAGAAAATGCAAGACATTCTGGGAACATTCTCCTCTGACTTGGATTATGGAAAGGATTTTACTCCCACATAAAATAGAGGTCACTCCTTATACGATGGAAATATTTTAGACGTGTTCAACACTTCATAGAGAGAGAGATGATTGAGGCAAGATTTAAATAAAATATGAACTGATGAAAAAGACACAGAAAAGAAATAGAATATATTCTTGTAGAGGGAAATACTCTGGTGCCTTTACATTATATATGTTTTCATTCCACAGCAGCCCTATTCAAATATTGGATAAATGAACTCATGTGATGAATGCATCATTAGCCCACGTTTTACCTGCTTTCATTTCAGCTCTGTGGTGGGTTGACCCTGGCTGGGTGCACACCAAAACCACTCTGTCACTGCCCTCAGCTGGACAGGGGACAGAAAATAAAACAAAAAGCTCATGGGTGAGAGATCAGTCATCAGTTATGGTTATGGGTAAAACAGACTGGGCTGGCATTGGCTCTGTGGGATGTGGGGGAAGCTCCCAGCAAGCCTCCCATGGAAATTACCCCACTACCAAGACCCTGCCAAGAAGATCCAATCCAAGCTGCTAGAAACAAGAGTTAGAATAAATGAAATTTATTTAAAGTGTGGATTTCTATGGACTTTGCATTCAGAGAGTTACACCAAGCACATCAGAAGAAGGAGGCTGATCTACAGATGCACCACAACTGAGATTTTGTTGTAAAATTCTGGTGTTACTGAAATCTGAATCATAAAAATTGACCTTTCTTCATTCCAAAGCATCTTAATATTTTTCCTAATAGATCATAGTGCAAGCATTAGATTAAACATAATGGCCATTATTTATTCTACATCTTTAATTGCCTAATCTTGGAACTCAGCAGAAGCACCAGAAGTTATATTTTTATCATGTGCTGAACCTGTCCAAACAACAAATAACTCTTGACTGTTGCAATGTGCATTTCCTTTCTGTATCTCTGTAAATCAGTTAATGCTGAGAAGCCTCCACGATGACATTTCAGAAATACACAAATATATACAAGGTAGTTTAAATAAAAAGCACTTAGAAAAGCGATAAGCCTACACTTTACAAGAACATGGATTCATTTGGTGAGGAGCTGTGCTATTTACAAGCAGCTTGACTCACTGCATGTGAAAAATGGAGAGGCACTTGCTCTCTGCCTCAATGGATTCCTTGTAAACAAAGCATGATGCATGCAGGAGATGTTCCTGTCACTGACTGAGCTCTACCAGCCTTCCTGGGTTTTTCTAAAATGTGAATGAATGTGGAAAATAAGAACTTAGACTTGAGTGTTGAGCCTCATATGCCCTAAAAATCATGTTCTGTCCTGAACTGAAGCTTCCAGACATATCAAAACAAGATGCTGGTCAGCACAAGGCCTTTTAAAGAATTCAAGCAGTCTAAAGCTTTCTCACAGGTACTGAGCAGCTCCTCTGGAGCTCAGACCACAGCTCAGTAATGCTCACACAATACCAGTTTGCAACGCTGCCAAAATGAAACTCAGCAGGGAAAAAAAAATCCATTCCTTTTGCCAAACAAATGCTAAATGCATAAAATGCAAGTATCCACAACACTCACACCTGACACTCAGAGTCAGCTTCCCCAGTGCTATGTATCAAGCTGCTTGGGGAAGCTTATAAAGCTCATTCCTTAGGGTAATATTTTTTTAATGGGCAGCAAGTTTTGCCAGGCTTGTGCTGTTACCTCCTATTTTCCCTGGCTGTGTGTCAGAGAAAGGTTTTTAAGGCTTATGTTAAGAAATGATATTTAGAATGATGCCAGGCCAGGCCATGAGCTGTTCTTAATCCTTCATATGTTTGCTGACTCCCGCAGAGCTGTGCTAATTCACACCAGCTGAGCAGCTGTCCTACTCCAATCATGTCTTATCCCTAAATCTGAGAGAGGAGTTCTTCACCTAAAGCCATGTGGAGTCAGGCATGCACCTGGAAGAAATGAGAAAGTTCAATCCAAGACGAGGAACTGAACCTTTTTGGTTTCACTGTAGAATTGTCAGAACTCATATCCCAAACTTACAGCTTTGAGCACTACTGAAATTACTATGGCAGCATTTACCTGGGTATCTGGATCATACATTTAACAGACTCCTGACACTTAAACAGATCCCTGGCTGTTAATTTCAAATATTTGACATGTCAGGCATAAGATCAAGAGCTCCAGGCACTATGGAGCCCAAAATCTGTGTCCAGTGTGCCTCATGGTCATCCAGATCAGCTTCTCAGGTGAAAGATCCTCACACATGTACAAGTAGCATGACATGTGCCACAATCACTGATAATTTTGCCACCTAGCTGGAACAACAGGCTGGCTGGTACAATGAGGGCCTAACTCTAGATGCCTCTGATAAATAAGGTGAAAAAAACCTGGAAATAAAGAATTAACTGAATTTACATTTCAAAGATTTGGAGCATTACTGGAAGGCATGGGATTGAAAAACCTTTAATCCTTCCTTTGTAGGATAAATATGAAAAAAATTCTTGTTGTGAGCCCTGTCAAGTTACGGGGTGAAGTCAGTGGAAGGTTCTAATTGACTTCAGCTGTGGAATACATAAGGGATGATGAAGACACTCAAATGTTACAAAGAAAACTGATGAATTCTGGTTTACAGATTGCATGACGAAAGGGCTTTGTGAAAAATCCTCTCACATCACTCTCTAAAAAAAAGAGAAGAGCTCTGAAAATATTCATTCTCTTGGTAGCAGCTGAATACTTGCAGCAGTCAGGAAATGGAGCAGAAGCCTCTCTGCTTCTGACGCATCAGGTCTGAGTGACCTTGGGCACACTTCACTTCACCTGTGTCTGTCCAGAAAGCCAAGCCCACCTCTGAGGTAGGGCTGAGAACGGAGGGGTTTGTGAACTCTGAGATTCCTGCATAAAGGCCACTGTAGGTGATACTTGATACTCAGAGCATTTTGTTGATGAACTGTTGATCAGGAGCTTCCAGGCTTTCTGCAGCAGAGGCTCACTGGCCGTGCACATCTCTGCACCGAGGGGAATAACCCCACAAGCACATTGTTTTCTCTCTATTCTTCTCTCTACCTATTGTTTTCTCTCTTCTCTTGGCTTCTTCACAGAGAGAATTGCTTTGGGAATTTAAAGTTACACTGCAAACCTCATCTCTCTACCTGCAAACCAAAACATTTTGTTGTCGTTAAAAGAAGAAATGAAGATATCACTTGAGTTTGTCTTTTTGCAACTGAACTTGCAGGATAGGACTTGAAATGTGGGTGCATAGCTCCATATGCAGAAATACCCAATCTGCAGGCAGAAGTACAGAAATAATGGAAAGGAGAAATCTATGCCTTAAAATCATGATGGCTAGGAGAGGGAAAATCCTATTTTTCCGTATGCCTACACTGAATATAGTGAAGAAAGCATTGCTGCAGCTAATGATATTGAGTAACCCGGTCTAGTGGAAGGTGTCCCTGCCCACCACAGGGGGGGTTGGAACCAGATGATTTTTAAGGTCCCTTCCAACCCAAAACATCCTATGATTCTATGTAGGATAATGTCTATTTATTTAAATTATGCTGGCCTTTTACAATCTTTCTAATTATATTTTAAATCAAATCAGTAGGGTTTTTTTTAAATTGAAGAACATTTCATATTTTTTTTCTCCTCATGAAGTGTTTGACATTGATAACATCTACCTAGAAGAATAGTAGAATGTTTCGCCACATTTATTGTGATTGAGAGTAAGAAAGTTTCCTGACAAAAATAATTCAGGATTCTCACAAAGAAATACCAGATCACAAATGTTTCTCATAAGGCAATGCCTCCTGCCTATAGAGAAAGGGAAATACCAGCTCCCAAAAGTCATGTCTTCACTTTTGATAACTACAATTGTTTAGAATTGAAGTAGCTGACCAGAGATTTCCTCTGGGTGGGTACATTGCTGCCGTTGTTTTTAAGCACTCAAACCCACAGATGATTTGAGCCAATATTGACCTTTAAATATCAGTTATAGCACTTTAGGATAAATGAGTGTTGTTACTTCAGAGCTGTGTGAGACACACAGTGACCTGGGGAATGAGTGGCTGAGTTGCAGCACAATCAGTAGTAGCTCTGATTAATGAATAAATACAGATGGGACAAATGGGAAACACTTGAGCTTTCCTTTCTAAAAATGTCTCAGTCTACAAAAAAACCAAGGGGACAAGGCATGACATTTTTAGCCTCTTTTCCATTAACAGGAATCCCTGAGCAGTGGGCTCAGCTTGTCCTGCATTCAGGGCACAGTAAAGCCATAATGAAGGGGATGCAGAGGACTTTTGCTGCTGTCATTTTCTCTATCGTGCTCCATCCCGACTGTTTTAGCTCTGGACCCTGAGCAGGGTTGCTTGTTGCCTTTGCTGGCCTTCTCCTGGCTCTTCTGGGATTGACCCCACTTCTGTGGGCAATGAGAAATAATTTGAGCTGCTGGAAGAACTGGGAATTGAGAGCAGTTCCACTCAGTGTTTATGGCAGGCCTTGATGCCAGAGACCAACAGGCCCTGCTCTTCAGCAGACATTCAGGGACATTCAAATTAAATAAACCACAAAGTATCGCAAATTTCTCAAATATGTGAGGTCTTGGATTTTCAGCATGACTCTTTTCTATAGTTCTGCTGCCTACACACCTTAATCACCTTTTGTTCATTGCTTCATGCATCTGAATTGCCTGTCTGGACAAATTGCTGAGGCAACTGTTATAAAGGAATGTATTTTTAATGTGAGAAGAGTTCTTTGGTTTATCTTGTACAAAATTAAGCACTGAATTGTGAGTACCCAGCAACACTAAAAAGCACAACACAGTACAACAACCAAACCCAAAAATATCTGGAGTTCCTATAACACTGAGTTTTACAATAATAGGGTTTTTTCCCCAATAAAATATCTGCAAAAGAACTCCATGATTATACAGGATATCTTCAACCAGAACTGCATTTTAGGAGAAAATTTACTTCCTGAGTAATTAATGAAATTATTATTATTCACTTCAAAAATTTCTTGCCGTTTTCTTTAAAATCTCATACCAAATGGAATGAGGATGAGGCTGAGTTCACAGCTGGTCTAGCAAAGAAATTAATTTATATCTGTGTACTGCAGTGAAATATGGTAAAGTACAAAGGTGATCACAGGAATGCAATTAGGAAATAAAATCTTCCAGAGAAAAAAGAACTCTAAAAGATAATTGGTTCTGTGAGTAGAACATATTACACATAAAGTACTCCTACTGCTATTCACACTTCTGTGTTTAAGGTTAAGTCATCTTTAATCTGATGTGACACATGGGTAACATGCAAATTCTCTAATGTAATGTTACAAGAATGCACATAAATATTTCAATATAAGTGGAAAGACAAACACAATTCATCTTGTCTAAACACACATTCTCTTTTCCCTGCATCATCCTCAGTAGTTAAAGACTATGATCTACTGTAGATGTTTCCAAGACTATAAATCTTGCAGCATTTGCTAATAATTCTCGGGCAGTTACAGAGAAAACGAGAAATCTAGTTTTTAAAAAAATTCTCTGGGTGAAATGCAAATTCTGCTTCCTTAAGAATCAAGAAAGTGCTCCAGAGATGTGCCTGGAAGGAACTCAGTGGACCAGCATGGGGGCAAGAGTGGAAATATTGTATTACTAATACAGTGTTAATTACTACAGTTGAACTGGGTACCTGTATCAGGTCATGTAACTTCATGGATCAAAACTATTCGGATAAATCCTTATTCTGCCCCCTGTATCCTACTCTCCAGGACCAGGTGTAGGAGGAGGGCACGTGCCACATCTCTGATAAGAAGGGTTTGTCCCAGTTTTCATGATCATTAAAAAACCAAATATTCACACACTGAAGTATTTAAAATACTAAAAGATACATGCAGATTTCCTGACACTTACACTGGAGATAAAGCAGGAGCTATGGAAAAATAATGGGCTTTATACTGGAGGTACTGGAAAATGCTCGTGGCCCTTGATATTCTGGATGTGAGTGTGCATCACTGAGAGGCTGCAGATCTCTCTATTCCCTCAGTTTTCAAGGAAATGAGGATAGTGAATGGAACTGGGTAGGCCCAAGTGCATGTTAACACAGGTTATTAGCAGATATTTCTCAGGCAAATTCCCTAGTTGTGAAAACAATATAATTTGTATTATGATCTTGTATTTTCCTATACCATCCTTTCTAAGATAGGAAAAAACAAAACAAAACTGTAAAATTAAATTAAGTACAAAAATTCAACAGGACCCTGATTTATTAAGAACACAGAGCAAAGATGCCATGCCCCACTCGTGGTATATATTCTATTTAATCCAGAAATTTGGCACAGCCTACAAAATGGAGTGACTTGCTTACACTAACCCATCACTAACGTTTGAACAAAATGAAGAATATTCAATTCACATGAAATTGTTTGATTTGTGTTTGATAGCATTATCTTAAAGACAAATTATTAATCTCAAACCTATAATAAAATCTCCCAAAAATGATGCTTTTTTGAACATCTATTAGCAAGCACATGGTACATTATGAATTCAGGGGCTGCAAATCTCTCAGTACAAGATTCTATAAAAGCAGGAGGGAACTCCACAAGACTCTGACAGTAACTAATGCTAATGTGAGGCGGAGGAGGACAAGATAAACTCCCATACTGCCTTCCCAACTTTTCTTTTATTTCTGTAAGAACTAATGTGACTGTCACCTTCCCTACTCCTCAGAAATGAGCACAGGATCTATCAGCTGCAGCTGATTAGCACTCCAAAGATGGTTAGTTCTTCTCTCTGTTTCAAAACAGAGGTTCTCTTTTAAACTACACATGATGGAAGAGTGATGGGTTATCAAAACCCTCTGCTTAAGATGAAGCAGCAGCTGCTGAATGGATGACAATAGGTAAGAGACAAGTACTTACATTTGGGGGGCTCAAGTCAGGTATCTGAATAACTCAGTTGTAAGTAAAGTACATTATGGATGTAAGACTGCAATTACTGTTCAGTGATCCTCTATTATTTGTGTCTTTTATGAACACTGAAATATGAATGCTGATATTCCCATCATGGAACTCGTTACTGCTGAGCGATTGGCAAAGGTAAATTCATATAAATAAATATATCTCCAAGCAATTTCCAGTAGAAGAGTAACTGGCATATTTATAGGAACTTGCTTGAGACTGGACAAAAATTCCCAACCATAAAAGGTAATGAATATCTTTTCTGGAATGAATTTCCAAGATGGATAGTGGCAGGGGGAAGAAAGGAAAAAGAAAAAAGGAAAAAAGGAAAAAAGGAAAAAAGGAAAAAAGGAAAAAAGGAAAAAAAGGAAAAAAAGGAAAAAAAGGAAAAAAGGAAAAAAGGAAAAAAGGAAAAAAGGAAAAAAGGAAAAAAGGAAAAAAGGAAAAAAAGGAAAAAAAGGAAAAGGAAAAAAATTTTGTCACTTATAAAAGAAATTACATGGTGAAGGTGTTTGTAATATGTAAAATTGGACTTGATGGCCAGAAGATTCCAAGTCCTGTCATGTGTGTTCATCTTGACATTTAACACATAATAAAGCTAAAATTAGACACAAATAACAAACAATTCACCAGAAGTTTTCTATTTGCGCTTTCCTCCTCAAAAAATATTTCCTATAAATTATCTATCCTCTATAAATTTTCCTATACATTATATACCAGGTATTTGGCAGAGGACAGCTGCAGAGAAGGTACTTCAAAGTCTCAAGTTCCACTGAAATGAATGTAATCCATTCCCTTTATTATTTGCAATCCAAGCAAATCCCATCACTCCGTGATTATTCTATTTCCACAAATAATGAGAAAAGCCAACAATCGAAACACAGGAGCCACACACGAATAAGGAAAGAGACCACCTCGACCAAACTAGAGGTCTCATAGTATTTGAAAATCTATGAGAAAAAAAATTGTGTCTACTAGCAAAATCAAGGCACTAGTTAGAAATCTACATTGAAGAGGTGATACGGCTCCATATGGGACAAAATGGCCACTCTTAAATAATCAAAGTGTTTATAATTGTGCTCATTTGGGGTTATTAGGTTATGTATGTTATTCTGTAACATATATAACCAGTACCAGTCAGATGAGCAGAGTCATCTTTCTCTCTTTCCTGTTTGCATTTCATTTTTTCATCTCTTCCTTCTACTGTGCTTCTGTTTTTCTGGTTTGGTTATGTTCATCAGAGCTATAAATAAATAAACAAAGCACAATAGTCACTGATTGCTATTTTATATGCTACAATTCTAAGATACATAATTTCTGAGACAGAAAAAAGTCTGATCTCCAGGATAGTACTTGTTCTATTTCTGGAGTAACCACCAATAGAAAAAATCACATTAGAATAACAAAAGCCCCGTTTTTTTCCAATGATGGCAAAGAAAGAAATATTCAAACTCCTCTTAATAAAAAGTTTTCTTAAACTCCCAGTTTTCTATGGCATTGCTGAAGAAATTCTGTGCAAATGCTCCAAGGAGTACTTACAGTTCTAGAGAAAGTACGCAGAGACCAGAAAAAATGATCCCACTGGTTCAGCTTCCTCTTTAAACCCAATAAACCACAAAAGTTTCTTGGCATTTTCACCTTTTCTTTTCTCTTAACTATAGAAAAAAAATGTCTCTCTTTGGCCTCTCAGCCTTTTGGTCAACATCCTGCAGGAAGGATGGCTGCAGTATTAACATATTCCTCTGATTTCATGATTTCCTGGCTATTTTTAACTGGAGTGGTCACTGCTGCTCAGTTTCTCCAGCCCAACATCCAAACCTTGCTCAAGCATGAACTGTGATCCAGCAGGTTGGGATCCTCTCCCAGGGGAGACACAACTCTCCAGTGTAGGAGTGTACCTAAAATTTGACACTGCTTCTCTTAATATATTCAAAAGAGCAGGGGCAGAGAATGATTTTGTGATTGCATCCAACTGAAGAAAGGAGAAACCAAAAAAACTATTCAAAATATACTTTAAAAGAGACAACAAGGCAAAGTCAAGAGCTCAAAAAGAGTTTAAAGTGGACGAGTTCTCATGGGGACCTAAGCTGTCCACCTGTAACTGCAACCCTTCCCGAAAACCCTTCTTCTTACAAGGAGATAAACTGCTGGAAAGTGTAGGAAACTCAGGAACAACCAAAACAAGATGATGATGGCATTTTCAGTGCCAGCCATGCAAGCAATGATAATGGCTGAGTACAGTGAAATTCTGCCTCAATGCAAAACCATATCTACTAGATCAAAAATATTGACAATTATGATGTTTTCACAAGTTTATAATGAGCAAAAGCCCTGAAAGCAGACCCTAATTTCAGGTTTGTGGTTAAGCAAACTTCTCAACTATTCAGATGCAAAACAGAGGCATTTTTAAAAACGCCATAATTTAAATACTGGGAGTTTTCGTTCTGTTTTGTTCATTATAAAT